>NC_140590.1:1555027192-1555759627 GCF_964204655.1 Triturus cristatus
TGAAGCATCAGCCACACTCTGTACAATCAAAATAGAGCCAGCCACCCATCACATCTGCTCGATAAATAAACAAGCAATCCCCACACAACACAATACCACAGCAGTTATCACACACAATCAGAGAGAATCAGTTCCTCTTTATACATCAAGAGACAAAGTAAGCCACCCACTAATCACATGGCATAAAACTAGGGCACTTACTCACAAAAGAGTCATTGATAACACATCAAAAAGTAGAACGTGACACCAATAGCAGAAACAGAACCGAACTCTTATCTCACTTCAAGAAACTTAGTGAGACGCCCATCACACTCCAACAAACATAAACCTGAATCATTCTTCAACAAATATAAGTCACGAATCTCAAATGATGTAAAAAATCTAAACACACATTGCATGACGGATATGATCTTGCCCTTTATCATACAACAAAATTCAAAACACATAATCTAACCAAAACCAAGAAACATATTTAACCACACCTCAATATACAACAGAAGCAAACATAAACACTGATCAACAAACAGAACTTGTTAGTCTTCCAGTATCAGGAAGCGGAGCTAACCCTGCATCCCACATTAACAAAGAGAGCAAACCATGCATCATGCATCAAGATAAGAAGCAACCAACCAAACAACATAAAAAGCAGAGTCAGTCACTCATCACACCACGGGAAACAAAGCGAATCACTTATCACAAACCAACAAACCGAGCCAACTGTGCAACATGCACTAATAATCAGATGCAGTCACTCATTTAACATCAAGACGCAGACACAGACATAGCACAAATCACACAAATAAAGAGAACCAATTGTAAATCAACTCAAGACAATTCGATGCATGGAACCAACTATTCATTACAAGCAATTCACAAAAAGCAACATAAAATAAAACATAACACCCACTTCAAGTTAATGAAGCCAACCTCTCACCAGATATAAAGAAAGTAGAGCCAGTCTCCATCACAAGCCATCATGTAGAATACATTATTCATTGATCTCTATGTGCGCTGCGCAAAGACCAGCCCCTGTGCATTGGGAAAGCAATGGAAACCCCTTCTTTATTTAACCCTTAGTGCATCCGCATCTCCCATCAGGGCGTGTTTGGATGTGATTCGGGGGAAGATTTATCAAGACACTCACGCACTGCACCAAGCCACCTTGCTGCGCTACGTTACATGTAAGGGCAGGAAGGTGCTCTATTTAATTTCATACAGCGCATTCTTGTCCTTTCCTTGCACTGGTTCACAATGTGCTGCCTAGCACAAACGTAAGCACCCTTGCACCATGGTTGCAGGCAGGATTGTTTTTGTGCAGGAAGGGACTTCTTCCTGCACAAATGCTATCTTCTGAGGCATTTTCCTCTTTCTATTGGTGCTGCAAAATGCAGCACACATAGAAAGAGGAAAAAACGAAGATAAATAAAGATATTTCTCGTCATTGCACCTCGCCTAGTGAGGCGTAGCATGTTGACACATTCCCAGGTCTACTAGTAATGTTAAATCTGGGAATGATCCAAAATTCATGGGTGTGTGCATGGGAACATCCACACTCCACTCATGGAACGCCTCCCCGGGGCAGAGTAACGCAGCGCAGCGATTTGTGCTGCGTTGCATTAGTCTAGATTTATCAAGCCACTCTGGGCCATGCACGGTGGGCATGCATGGCTTGATAAATCTGACTTGGTAGTTGAGTCGCCCTTCCTCCCCCCATGTGTGGCGCAAGGGCGACGCACCTCAATGGTAAAGATGCCCGTCAGCGTGAGAAGCGGATCTATATGAGATTCATTAATACATTTACCAATTCATTATTCAATTGTTACTTTGTCCATTTGTTTGTTCATTCATTCATCTATCAATTCCCATCCGGACACAAATGCTCTTCATACAAATAACAAAAGATTCATCTGCTCATGTGAAAAAGAACAGTGGCTCTCTGCCCACCAACAAACAGAACAACACACTCGCACCACATCAGCGAACACAGCTCTCACAGCTTATCAAATCATAACACAGAAGTAGCATTTATCACACAACATAAATTGATGACATTATAATCCAAAAAGAACTACTTAGCTGGTTACTACAGAAAACATGGCACAGCTAATTGAACCTCAAAGTACAATTGGTAGCTGGTCAAACAACACACGCACCTGAATGCACAATATTACACTAAGCGCAAAAAAACTACATACATGGGTTAAGGTAAAAACATACATATGTTGAAATCAGGGGCGCAGTGTCGAGCCTGCAATGTATAAAAACAACATAGAACAAGTAACTCTTCACAGTTGGACAAACTTAAAAACACCACATAGCATAACGAAGATGGCAGCATTTCTCATCAGCAACAAACAGATTGTACATCACGATGCACAGAAGAACAAGCCACACACATAAGCATCTAAACTTATCTAGTAACAAATTTGCAAGACGGTCAACTTATGCTGCAAATGTTAATAATGCCCACGGTCTCCAGGCCCAGAGATATCTGGGGTCCATCCTTGAGTGGCAAAGCACACTCCAATCAGACGATGCTAGCCCACCTAACCTGGCAGATGTGAATACAACACATACATTAGGTCTTGAGAACACGACTAGCTCCTTAACACACTCCTAACTCATCTCGATACATGTTGTAAGTCATTAAAATATGTTGAATGGGGCGTACGCGATATCTTGGATTGCACTAAAGTACTTTAGGCCTAAACTTCGGCTGGGATATTGCCTAGGTGTCCTTATATGGATATGTGACTGATGCTTTGACCTCTGATTGTTCTGTTGTGCTTGTTGGTAACAACTCATTATTCGACACTTGTACGTGTCGCTTCACATTAAGAAATGTGTATGTACTATTTTTAAATGCCAATAAATAAATATATATAAAAAACTTATGCTGCAAATGTAGAAAGATGTGGCTGAACAAAGTAAGTTCTAAAGCAAGCAACATAATTGTGTGTTTGGAAGAAGCAGATTAACAAAATACCAAGGTTGCAAATGTGTTTAATTACACAATATGGAATAAACTACTTAAAATCAATAATACAAATTCAGCAGCTCATCAAACAAATGCCAAAAGGGCCTTAACAAACCTATCAATCGCCTATAGAAAAACCTTTACGTACCATGACAGAAGTGCATTTCATACAATATCTAAGGGGTACTTCTGTGAGAGTTGTATTTCGCTCAGCATTAACTGGTATCAACTTGTAAATAAACAAATTGGAAATCAGTTGCAGAGCATTTACCTGCCACTATACAAAGACCATGTACTGAAGGCAGTAGCGATGAGAAAATTGGGGGGGGGGGGGGTGTACTTTGCTTAATTTCCCTTTGCCCAATTATGTAGAATCTCAAAAAAATTATGTTGTATTTTGTGAAACACAAATCTGGCATTTTTTGGGGTATTTTTCAGTGCAAAGTGCATCCTCACATCCAGATTGGATGCTAAGAAGCACTTTGTACTTCCAAAAGTTGCAAGAAAACACAAGAGCCCTGAACATGAAGTGCTCGCCTTCTGTCCGCTCGCGTTGTTTCTGTTTGCGAAACAATTGGATTTTTTACCTGAGAGATCGCATTTATGCTAGGTGGAATAGCAGTATAATTTTGTGGAATTTCACAGAAAAAGCATAAAGCTAAATTCTGGAAGTTGTGCACAATATGCAGCATAATTGAAATTCCACCTGGACCTAGGGGAATATTTACTCTGCAAAGAACCCTTAAATTGGACCCACAAACTAATACAGCAGTAACTGAATGTAGAATCAAGTTTATGTAATTAAGATGTGATAGCAATATATGTACTTTAAGAAGATGTGCTTTTAATGTATGCAGGGAACACAGAAACGTTCTTGTTGCCCACACTGTAACTTTAATTGCAGGTGGGCATTGTTGTATTAAAAGAGTTCTTGATTAAGAAGATACCATGGTAAGGATCTATGTAACCAACCCTCTGTTTCTTTTGTTTCCTGCCTTCCCTCATGATGGTATAGGTACATCGGTAATGCAAGTGACGGCTTCGGATGCAGATGACCCGATGTATGGCAGCAGCGCTAGGGTGGTGTACAGCGTCTTGGAAGGGGAGCAACACTTCTCCGTGGACAGTAAAACAGGTAAGATCCTGTGAGGTTGACCTTCTTTTGAACATGCTATGAGTTCCTCTTGCTCATGGTGGTTGTACGCGAAACGTGTATGGTCTTAGTGTACCTGCCTTGCAGCATATGACACGTCTTGAAATGTTAATATACTTTCCTGTAGTTCAGAGTGCCTTTGGCTGTTCTGAATGGTGTTGACATGACAGACAATAATCTAAGATGGTCCGCCAGGCACAAAAGACTTCTTCAAAAAGTGACAATTCAAGATTGCTTCCAAATTTCAGATCATTGCTTTTTTTCCCTTGGAGTCCTATCTGTGACATCATTCCTTGACCTGCCCCCCCCCCCCCTGCGCCCCCACCTGCTACCACTTCATCATAGTATTATTATTTTACTATTGAAGTGAAGTCTCCCCTAACTTCAACATGGTTCTAGCTTGACAGCACAGCTGCTACCAGACAGTTATGTGAGATGAGGAGAGGGGCTTTGGCTCCGCCCACTTGTTGGGAGCCAGAAGTACATGTTTTAATTGGGCAAAAGCTGTGTGCTTCCACAAAAAAGTGCTTGCCCTCCACACAGCTGTGATCGTTTTGTTTATTTATCCAGCTGCCCAGGCTGGAGCTCTCAGGGGCACACACATGACATTGTAATGCTATTCAAGTGTCTTAGATAAATAGATAACTTATGCTGTTTTTCTCTGACTGCAGCACAGATGGGCGGAGGGCAGTCATTAACTTACATGGATTTTTAGGTCTGGCTTGACAATGCAACTGTCACCTGACCATTTAATGTACTCCAATATTAGACTACAGTTCTTTGCTTCCAGGGAGAGACTTAAGAGTCACCTCACTGGACAAATGGCAGGTTAGGCAGCTGCATCAATGCCTCCAGGGCGAATATTCGGGCTGATGCATTCTGTGAAAGAGGGGTGTGTGTTAAGTAGTGGCTTTGAAACTGACTTTCATACCTGGAGAATGAGGGCTTCACCCAAGCTTGAGCACTTGATGAAAACAGAGCACAAGATGAACAATTAAGCAATTCTAGAATCGCATAAGGGCTCATAGAAACATAGATGGATGGTCTGTTGTGGTGGATGGTCCAATGGAGAGTGGGGACCACAGCCTTCGGGCCCTGGTGGGGAAGTATATGTTTGTTTTAGAGACTCCTGTCTGGCTGGCAGGGATCTCTGTGTGGTGAAGTTTGCTGCTGGACCCTTCAGAGCACTGAAGGCTTGCTAAAGGGGCACCACTCATCAAGCCCTTTTGTTTGTGAAAATAATCTCCCGAAGTAGGAGTTTTTCCTCCAGGTGCGTAGCAAGGAGGGGTCCACCATAGGCAGCACAAGTTTGGGGGGCGGCGGCTCCCCCTCACTCTTACCTGCGGTTGTCACATCAAACACAGGGATCATCAGCACCTCCCCGCTCTTACTTGCGGGCTGCGCTGGGCGTCAAACGCAGGGGCCGCCACAGGCTGAAAAAGGTCTAGCTACGCCGCTGTTATCCACTCTAAAGAAAGGCCAAATTGCCATGACGACTATTGAGTTATATCCCTGCACGTGGGGGCCATTAAATGTTTTTCCTTATAATGTCTGACATGCCTCTTATCATGGACATGGGTGTGGAAAGTGATTGACAGTTGTCACTTGTGAGACCGGCCTCGTGGCGTGGGCCCTCCCGACCAGCAAGTTACCCTGCAACCACGCCGAACCTCGTTGATACAGCCTTCCGGCTCCCGTGGGCCAACCTCCCGAGGGCCGACCAGATCCCCAACACGCATGCCCAGCCGAGGGAAAGCGAAACCCCCCCCACACCAGACCGAGAGGCGCCGATCCTGTCACACCTCTGGTCTCTCCCCCGAGGGAGGTTTCGACCGACCACCAGGCCCCCGGGGAGCAGGGGCCTCGGCCGCTGGGTGTCTGGAGTCCCTCCCGGACCCACCTGGACAGATCAAAGGGCCGAGCGACAGAAAAACCCGACACACCGCCCCCCCCAGGCACCAGACCCCTCTCCGCGAGGACTCCGGACTTCAAAGAGGAGGGGGAGTATAACAAGGGGTGCTGAAGGGACGAGAGCAGAGAAGACCTGGACTGACGAGAGCCTGCTGACCTGGTCGCGGCTCGATCGCTCCCCGAACCGAAGAACGCCACCCGAACTCTGAACCATCTGAGCCCTGCTGATGCTGTCGCGGCTCCCCGAACTCCGAACCATCTGAGCCCTGCTGACGCCGTCGCGGCTCCCCGAACTACGAACCTCCGGTGCCTGCTGAGTGACTCGCGGCCCGCTTGTCCAAGAGAAACAGCAGAGATTGCCGAGAGAAGCAACGTCCCCTCAGCTCGAGGATTGAGAGCTGTGCGCCGGATACCTCGTAGAGACACTGATTCAAAGACTGTCCCGCTACCCCTTTTCCCTCATCACGAGATCGCTGCCGCTTGTGGCATTAATTCTGCACCTGCCTGCCGGATCATAAAGATCCCTGACAACCGCCGATAAAAGCATATTGTCTTACAACAAATTACTGTGTGGTGTCCCTCTATCCGAAGAGAGAGTAAGCGCAGCGTGAGCGATCCTAGGTACGAGACCCTTCCAGGAAGGGCCTCCCCGCTCTTGCTCGGCCTAACTCTGGGAAAGGTGGGCCCCCGGGTGGTCGGGAACGCATTCCGTAGCCTCCCCGGGGAACGCCTTCCAACATTTGGTGGCAGGCGACGGGATCCGAGCCAACACCTAGAGATCGTGCAGTAGACGGCTTACGCACTACCAAGAAGAAATGGAAGGAGAAACTTCCCTAGGTGCCGCAGGCATCGACCCGAGCACGACATTCCAAAAGGACCAGTTAGAATCTTATACGCACCGAGAACTGAAACAATTTTGCAAAGACTTTGGAATCGCTACCATCGGACTAAGCACGAAAGAGGACTTCCAGGGGGCATTAAAAACCTGGGTCGAGGCGGGAACTCCCCGGACACAAACAGAACCACGAAGCACCCCGGGGACGAACGGCGCCCCCGAGGGGGGCCTATCCCCAGAGGAACTAGCGGACCGAGAAAGAGGTCGCAACCACGAACTAGAACTAGCAAAATTAAAAATCGAAGGAGAGCTAAAACTGGATGAAAAGAAGCTGGTGGTGGAACAGTTACGCCTACAAGGAGAACTCGAGGAAAAGAAACGACAAAGAGAACACGAAGAAAGAAAACTCCAACTAGAGCACGAACGTAGCCTAAAAGAGATCGAGCTCAAGGCTAAGAATGCAGAAACCCAACCCCTCTCCTCCACCGTGGAACCAAAGGTCCACATCCCCAAAGATGTGGTGAAAGAATACTATAAGAACGACGACATCCAGCAATGGTTCAAAGCCTACGAAGTCGCCATGACCTCCCACCGAGTCCCGCAGAAAGACTGGGGGGCTGGGCTGTGGGGCCGGTTCCTGAGCGAGGGGAGAGATACCCTGCTGGACCTGCCCTCCACGGTGATGAACTCCTACAGTCACACGAAAGAGGCCCTAGTAGCCAGATATGGGCTCACCCCTGAAATGTACCGGCAACGGTTTAGAGACTGCAAGAAGATACCCGGTACCACCTGGGTGGAGTACGTGAACTTTTACAGCCGGGCCTTGGACGGATGGATCAAGGGCAGCAAGGTCTCCACCTTTGAGGAGCTGTTCGACCTAATCGCATGGGAACACTTGTCCGCTAATTGCTTTGTAGAGCTGCGCCAGCACCTCCTGGACAGCAAACTCACAGACCCTCGGAAACTTGCCGTCGAGGCTGACCGGTGGGTAAACACCCGGGCCTCCCGGGGCCCCGTGGGAGACTACAGTCGCCACAGTCAGGGACCCCCCCGCCAGAGGGGCGGAGGGAATCAAGGCCGGCCAAGGGAACTCCCGGGGGGATCCCCGCTCAGCCCCCCCAGAGGACAACCTCCGCCCTTTCCAGCTCCACCTACGGCCAGCACCGGGCCACCAGGGAGGCCGGGGCCCCGAGTGAGGATCACCTGTTTCCGCTGCCAACAGACCGGACACTATGCCAGCGACCCTCAATGTCCCATGTACCAGCGAACCGCCACAACAACCCCGCCGGCTCGACAAATGGCCTCCGTAGCCCTGGGGGAAGAGATGGAAGACTCCGAAGAATGGGAACCAGCCGCCATGGCCTTGGTCTCCCTAGGGGACCGGGAGATGGTCCCCTGAACGTCCCTGCCCGCCAACACGAAGAAGTACCGACAGCAGGTAACGGTCAACGGTCACCGCGTCGAGGGCCTCCGGGACACGGGGGCGAGTGTCACGGCGGTTCATTGTCACCTGGTCTCCGAAGATCAGATCCTGCCCGGCGCCTTTTGTCCCGTCATATCATCAGACAATTCCGAGAGCCTCTGCCGGATGGCCCTAGTCCCCTTCGAATGGGGGGGAGTCACCGGCAAGTTAAAGGTGGCGGTCCGAACCTCCCAGCCCGTGGACTGCCTCCTGGGCAACGACTTTGAGAACTCCCCGTGGGGACAAGTGGAACGAAGAGCCCATCTCGAGATGATGGGCCTACCCGAATGGGTATGCGCCACCACGCGCTCGATGACTCTCAGAGTGCCTTCCTCCGAGGGGGGAGAAGCCCTGCCGCTAAGCACCGCCACCATCCCCGAGGTCCAGAATACGCCACCAGGGGCTAACGACCCCCTTCTGGATGAAACGACCGCTCCCGGCGAAGGGTCCGTGCCTTACGACCCCGAATCCCTGACCGAACTCAGGGACTTGCCAGAACTGGCCCAGTGGCACTGCGAAGGGGGCCCCTCCCGTGAAGAATTCTGCCAAGAACAATCCACCTGCCCGTCCCTCATTGGACCCCGACAACAGGCCGAGGCCCAAGCAGCAGGCGACCGGACCGGCACCCACTGGGTATACTGGGAAAACGGCCTCCTGTACAGCGAACAGAAGTCGGCCGAGTTGGGATCGGCCCGAGTACTAGTGGTACCCCTGCGCTTCCGAAGTCTCCTCCTGGGCCTGGCTCATAATGTACCCCTGGCCGGACACTTAGGCCAAGATAAGACCTACCAACGACTCGTCACCCACTTCTATTGGCCCAAGATGCGAGCAAATGTGGAGGCCCACTGCAAGTCCTGCCCCACGTGCCAGGCCAGCGGAAAGAGTGGGGGCAAGCGCAAGGCTCCGCTACAACCCTTCCCAGTCGTCAGTACCCCTTTTGAGCGGGTAGGAATCGACATCGTGGGACCACTGGACCCCAAGACCGCCCAGGGCCACCGGTTCATCCTCGTCCTGGTGGATCATGCCACCCGTTACCCCGAAGCCATCCCTCTCCGCACCGTGACGGCCCCCGTGGTAGGCCGGGCCTTGATGGGGATCTTCTCCCGCGTGGGGTTCCCCCGCGAAGTCGTGAGTGACCGGGGTACGAACTTTATCTCCCGATATATGAGGTCCCTCTGGCAGCAGTGCGGAGTATCGTACAAGTTCACCGCCCCGTACCACCCCCAAGGAAACGGCCTAGTCAAGCGCTTTAACAAAACACTGAAAGGGATGATCATGGGCCTCGAGGAACCCCTACGCCGGAGGTGGGACGTCCTCCTCCCATGCCTCCTGTTCGCCTACCGGGAGGTTCCACAAAAATCCCTGGGATTCAGCCCATTCGAACTACTATATGGACACCCCGTCCGGGGACCCCTGAGCCTGGTCAAGGAGGGTTGGGAAACGACTCCCCGGGGGACCCCTCCGGATGTGTTCCGATACATCTTGGCGCTCCGCAACCAGACCCGGAAATTCCGAGAACTCGCAGAAGCGAACCTCGAGGCTAGCCAGGAAGAGATGAAGCGCTGGTATGACCAGAATGCTACGCTGGTCGAGTTTCAGCCGGGCCAACAAGTCTGGGTCATGGCCCCGGTGAAACCCTGCCCACTCCAAGATAAATGGACTGGACCCTTCAAGGTGGTCGAGCGGAAGAGCCAAGTCACCTATCTCGTCGATGTGCAGTCCCCGCGGAACCCCCTCCGGGTTCTCCACGTGAACCGCCTCAAACCCCACTTTGTACGGACAGAATTGAGTTTACTCCTGGCCACTGACGATGGGGCCGAAGAAGACACCGAGCCCCTTCCCGACCCCCTGGGGGCGAAAGAGACTGATGGTTCCGTGGAGGGGGTGAGACTATCAACCACCCTCACAGCCCAACAGTCCGACGACTGCCGCCAGCTACTAAGGCAGTTCGCGGACCTCTTCTCCCTAACCCCTGGGGTCACCAACTGGTGTGTCCACGACGTGAACACTGGCGACAGCCCGCCAGTGAGACACCGGGCCTACCGGGTCCCTGATCGGGTCCGAACCTGCATCCAGACCGAGGTGGCGAAGATGCTGGACCTCGGGGTGATTGAACCCTCCGACAGCCCCTGGGCTGCCCGGTAGTCCTGGTTCCGAAAGCGGCTACCCCGGGTGTCGCCCCCGAGCTGAGGTTCTGCGTGGACTACCGAGGACTCAATGCGGTCACCCGAGCGGACGCTCACCCTATCCCCCGTGCCGACGAGCTCATTGACCGCCTCGGGGCCGCTCGCTACCTCAGCACCTTCGACCTGACTAGTGGATACTGGCAGATTGCCCTCACCGAGGGAGCCAAGGAGCGCTCCGCCTTCTCCACCCCGGATGGGCACTACCGCTTTAGGGTGATGCCGTTTGGAATGAAGAATGCCCCGGCCACCTTCCAGCGGCTGGTGAACAGGGTCCTGTCCGGACTAGAGGGGTTCAGCGCAGCATACCTCGACGATATAGCGGTATTCAGCTCCCAATGGACCGAGCACCTCCAGCACCTCCGACAAGTCCTGCTGGCTCTGCGCCGGGCCGGCCTCACCATCAAAGCCAGCAAATGTCAAATTGGGCACGGCTCCGTAACCTATCTGGGGCACCAGGTGGGAAGTGGGCAGGTCGCCCCCCTCCAGCCGAAGATCGACGCCATCTTGTCCTGGGAACCCCCCACGACCCAAACGGAAGTCCGGGCCTTCCTGGGCCTCACCGGTTACTACCGGAGGTTTATTAAGAACTATGGCAGCATCGCAGGCCCCCTTACAGAACTAACCTCCAAAAAACACCCCAAGAAAGTACACTGGACTCCCTCCTGCCAGAAGGCGTTCGACACCCTAAAGGCCGCCATGTGCGCGGCTCCGGTGCTCAAAGCACCCGACTACGCCCAGGAGTTTGTGGTCCAGACGGACGCCTCGGAACACGGCATCGGGGCAGTCCTCTCCCAGTTCGACGACAAGGGCATAGATCGGCCCATAGCCTTCATCAGCCGAAGGTTGCTGCCCCGAGAACAGCGGTGGAGCACCATTGAGAGAGAGTCCTTCGCAGTAGTCTGGGCCCTCAAAAAGCTACGGCCCTACCTGTTCGGAACACACTTCCGAGTACAAACGGATCACCGCCCCTTGCGGTGGTTGATGCAGATGCGAGGGGAAAACCCCAAGCTGCTACGCTGGTCCATCTCCCTCCAGGGGATGGATTTCACGGTGGAACATCGCCCCGGGACGGACCACGCCAACGCGGACGGCCTGTCCCGATTCTTCCGCTTCAGCGAGGAGAACCCCCAAGTGGATGGGTAGTTCTCCCCGCCTTTCAGCTGGGGGGGGCACGTGTGAGACCGGCCTCGTGGCGTGGGCCCTCCCGACCAGCAAGTTACCCTGCAACCACGCCGAACCTCGTTGATACAGCCTTCCGGCTCCCGTTGGCCAACCTCCCGAGGGCCGACCAGATCACCAACACGCATGCCCGGCCGAGGGAGAGCGAAACCACCCCCAAACCAGACCGAGAGGCGCCGATCCTGTCACACCTCTGGTCTCTCCCCCGAGGGAGGTTTCGACCGACCACCAGGCCCCCGGGGAGCAGGTGCCTCAGCCGCTGGGTGTCTGGAGTCCCTCCCGGACCCACCTGGACAGATCAAAGGGCCGAGCGACAGGAAAACCCGACACACCGCCCCCCCCAGGCACCAGACCCCTCTCCGCGAGGACTCCGGACTTCAAAGAGGAGGGGGAGTATAACAAGGGGTGCTGAAGGGACGAGAGCAGAGAAGACCTGGACTGACGAGAGCCTGCTGACCTGGTCGCGTCTCGATCGCTCCCCGAACCGAAGAACGCCACCCGAACTCTGAACCATCTGAGCCCTGCTGACGCTGTCGCGGCTCCCCGAACTCCGAACCATCTGAGCCCTGCTGGCGCTGTCGCGGCTCCCCGAACTCTGAACCATCTGAGCCCTGCTGACGCCGTCGCGGCTCCCCGAACTACGAACCTCCGGTGCCTGCTGAGTGACTCGCGGCCCGCTTGTCCAAGAGAAACGGCAGAGATTGCCGAGAGAAGCAACATCCCCTCAGCTCGAGGATTGAGAGCTGTGCGCCGGATACCTCGCAGAGACACTGATTCAAAGACTGTCCCGCTACCCCTTTTCCCTCATCACGAGATCGCTGCCGCTTGTGGCATTAATTCTGCACCTGCCTGCCGGATCATAAAGATCCCTGACAACCACCGATAAAAGCATATTGTCTTACAACGAATTACTGTGTGGTGTCCCTCTATCCGAAGAGAGAGTAAGCGCAGCGTGTGCGATCCTAGGTACGAGACCCTTCCAGGAAGGGCCTCCCCGCTCTTGCTCGGCCTAACTCTGGGAAAGGTGGGCCTCCGGGTGGTCGGGAACGCATTCCGTAGCCTCCCCGGGGAACGCCTTCCAACATCACTCCCTCAACTGGGATGGATGACAGAGCCTATGGCATGGTGGACCATAGGTGATGGACCCCCAAGTCAGAGGTTTTCACCGGTGGAAGCTGAGAATGCCCTCTCCTTGTAATCACATTGCTGACCCTTAATGTAAATCAAGCGGGGCATAGCAGTCGATTTAAGGTCGTCCATCTAACTCTAAGGCCTTTAACCCCACTGTACTTACTATAAAGGAGTATATATGTGAAGTGTAATTGTGTAATATAAAATGTGTGTGATGCAAATGTGTACAACTCCACTGGATGTAGATAGTGTCTCAAACACTGTCTCGAACAATGCCACAACACTTTGTGAAGGTAGAGTGGGTGATTAATCAGCAGCTAGGGATGCGCTATATAAATACCAACGCACAGAAAATTAATCCTCCCATCTTTTCCACCTGCTAGGGACCCCTTAACAACACCTGTAATTTACAGCACTGAGAAACGGCAGAAAAGTTGCGTGAAGCAGTATAGAAAAAAAATTGTTATTAATACTTCTCATTTTCTTGCTGAAAAGCACCTGGGAGCAGTGACGTGACGACGGCATGCGGGGAGGGCCACGTGACACGAGTTTCGAAACTGGGCTACATCAACATGTGCCTTTTAAGCTTCCCCTCGGGCCCCCAGCAGCGCCCATCACCGGCTCCCTGCGAGAGCGGAGACCTGGAGTGGATAATGCGATTCTCGGTAATCCACATAAAATATTCCAATTGTTTTCTCAAAAATAGCTGCTGTCGGAGAGGCTCTCAGCGCGCGGCTGCCTGCTCGAGAGGAGACCTTTCCCTCCTGACATCTCATACTGCCAACATGATCGTTTTGTTCACCTTAAGAGAGCATTTTTTTTTTGGTAGCATAAAATGCTTTAATGTTGTCCCGAGGGTCGCTCTGGAGAGGTTGGTTTTTCGGTGTTCTGCCCCTGGAGTTCATCTAGAAGTGGTAGCAGAGGGGTGGGGGGGGGGGGGGGGGGGAGTAAAGTAGTAAGGACTTCCGGGAGCTAGGTGGGGGGGGGGGGCGGCTGACAGGAGAAGAGATGCGGGGAAAACACAAGGATCCTGCTCCAGGGCTTTAAGTGGGGTGAAAAAAACTGGGGGGCCTCTTAAAGGGGCGCAGCCGATGTAATTAAGGGGTGGCTTAAAAACACGTAAATGGAACATCTGTGCTTAGCATAGTGTGCTGCCTGACTGGTAGTTTGCTGCTTCTGTAACTGCATCTAGATATATAACACAAGTAACATTACACCTACAACAAGCCAGGACTATTGGCTTTGTCAAATGTTATTAGTTGCATAAGATAACTAAGCAACAACTATGGCTTTGTTTTATATAACATTGAAAGTTCTTTAGGGGCATATCAACAACAACCGGCGATAATTATCTCTATGCGCACTTAGCGCTAGGATAATTATCGCCGGCTAGCGTGAATTTTTATCGCTGAGATAGCGTGCTATTAGCAACGCTTATCTCAATAGCGATAAAAATCCTCACGCTAACAGGCTAACCTGAGATTATCGCCGGAAACCCAACGATAATCTCACGTTACCTTGTTGATAGGGACAGGCAAATTTAGCCATGATATCCTTCTTCCATAGGATATCATGGCTAAGTCTGAAAAATACCAGACGTAAAAAAGCAGCGTTAACCGCGGTTAGCGCTGCTTTTTTTGTCTCTAACAGGGTTAGCGACATTCTTGATAATAGGAGAAATGTCGCTTAGCGACATTTCTCCTATTATTTTACTCTGGAACGCCCCCTTTGCATCTCATTAGAGATGCAAGGGGAAGCGTAGAGTAAAAGGGTGCTAACATGCAAATTTGAATGTTAGCACCCTGTTGTTGATAGGGCGCTAGTTTTATCTCTCCTTTTTTGGCTTTTAAAGCCAAAAAAGCAGAGATAAAGCCCTTGTTGATATGCCCCCTTGTTCAGAAATAATGAGACTGTGAAAGAACTATAACATGAATCTTTGAAGTTACGTCTAAGGCAGTGAAGGGTGGTATTGCTGCAGAGTTAAGATTTTTTTTTCCACCCTGAGGGTGAGGGCAAGAATGGAGAGCCCGATAGGTGACCTGTCTCAGCACCTACTTCTTAGAACTGCCAAACTCCAAGATTAAATCGCAGCAAAATCTTTTTGACTTGGGTCCATAGTGGGTCAGACTAGTGCACCAGAGACTGGCGCCGGAAGGATGGAGGGAGACCAGTAGTCACAGTGTCGAAGAGACATCAAGAAAGAGAGACAGGAGACCTGACAGAAAGCGAGACAAGCAGAAGGAGAGTAAGATAGGAGATCATTGATCAGGCAGGAGGTACAGACAGATGATCACACTGTATACAGGGCAGACAGAAGGGGACAGATCAGACAGGTGGAAAAGACAGATGATCATTCAGATGGGAGAAGAGATAGGTGGGCAGCAAGACAGATGAGATAGGTAGCCTAACTTAACGCAAGACAGACAGAAGGAGAGCTAGAGGAAAGGACATGTGATCAGACAGGCAGTAGAGACCGGTGATCGACACAAAAAGAGCAAGACAATCACAGAGAGAAGGAGACAGCTGGTTAAAGAGGCAGAAAAGACAGCTGGTCCAGTGCTTAATTTGAATCTAGAAAAGCACACAGAGAGGCAACATAAATTTTGCAAAAATGCTCAAATGCACATTAGGTAATACAGTCCAGTCTCTTCAATGTTGTGAGATATATTCTTTTTAATGAATTCTTGAATCATTCATGGCGTGAGATGATCAAACAGAACAGCCAAAATACAGCCAACACGTTTCGCCCCAATGGGGCTTCCTCAGGGCACTAATCTGAATCCTCCAACCTTATAGTAATCACTGATGTAACAGGTCACTATATTATAAACTTTGCACTGATAAGTGATCTCTCATCTGCACCAGTAGTTATCACGGAAGTCCCTTAGTTTATCACACACTTTAAGTTGATAATCCAATTGCTTCAGACACATTGAGTCTTCAAACCGTGTAATGTACTCCCAGTTCAGTTCTCTTGTATTCACTTTAAGAGGTGACACTCCACGTGTTGAAAAGTTACTTCTTCTTCGCTCAGGTAGGACACCGTGTCTCTCGACCCGCTGACAGCCTTATGAAAATACAACGGAAATGACTTTCCTTATGGCACATGGTGGTGCTGTCTGTGTAATTTGGAGATGATCACAACAAAAGGAATTTATTAGTTTAATATACATTAAAAATGACTAATATGTGCCACCAAAGCCCTTCTCATCACTTTGGGGGCCCGGAAGAGTCTGAATTGTCACACTTGTAGGAGTGTGATGATTAGTATTTGTGTTGGTACTGTCACTAGCAGCGCTGGCTGGGGCAATGGGTAGTGCAAACTGTAGTGATCTCCTGGTGAGGGCCCTGGCACTTATGTTTTTTACAAATTAAGCACTGAGATCATACAATATACAACACAGGCAAGGGGAGAGAGATCAGACAGGCTGTATAGACAGAGGCGATCAAGGAAATGGAAGCAGAGTCAGACAGAAGAGACAGGCAATCAAACAGAATATGGTACAATTACAAGAAGATGCAGACAGAAAGAGACCAATGATCAGACAGGTTGTAGACACTGGTGATGTTTAAGAATGCGAGGCATAGAGAAGGAGAGACGGATCTAAGGAGCCAGCAGACAGACACGTGAAGGAGAAATATGATCAGTCAGGATATCAGACAATCAGAAGGAGAGCAGCGAGTGAAAGAGACCACTGTTCAGACTGGCTTGAGACCGATGAAGTCTACAAAATGCGAAAGTCACAGGAAGAGAGACAGATCTAAGGAAAGAGCTGACTAGAGAGGAAGAAAGGACAGGTGAGCAGGCAATATATTAGACAGACAGATAGACAGGGAGATTTGAGACCACTGTTGTAAGCAGAGTAGACAGGCGATCACACAACAAATGAGGCAGACAAAGGAGAGAGATCTCAGACATGCTGTTGAGACAGGTTACCAGACAAAGGCGAAACAGATGGGTAGGCAAACCAAATTGGCAGGCGATCAGACAGATGGACACGACTAATCAGACACATGGAAGAGACAGGTGATCACACAATACAGAAGGCAGATAGGAGGAAGGAGATCAAACATCTGGAAGAGAAACGTGATCCGCCAGATGGAAGAGACAAATGGGTAGACAAGTGGAAGAGGTTGCTGATGAGAAAGGAAGAGACCCAGACCAATTGAAGGTGACAGCTGATAAGACAGGCAGGAGAAGAGACAGGTATTCAACATACGAGGTATACAGAAGAAGTGACATACTGCAGGCTAATGAGACAGGCAGTCAGACAGATGGAAGTCGATAGGTTTTGGGTAAAGGTAAGTAAGAAATGTTTTGTTCAGAGCGGCCCTTTTTGAGACAGTGGCAGGGCACTAGGTTTGCATTTCCCTCGCTGATCCTTCTATATGGACTTTTAGTTTTTTTCTATTAATTATCCAACCCACTCCTTCTACTCCTTCCCTACTTTCTATTTGTTATTCACCTGCCCTCTCTCCCTCCGCTGACCCCATGCCATCTCTCTGCTTCTCTCTTGGAGCAGGAACCTGGATTTCAAAAAGTTCACCAGGATGTCTCCTAGTTTATAAATTACCGTTTATCATCAAGCTGTCTGGGCTCACAGGTTCTCCAACTTCCCATCAAGATCTGAAGATGCAAGGGAAAGAAAGACCTTTTCCAGCCCTTCCAGCCTCTCTGTAAATAAGATAGAAATGTAGATAGGATGTTAAGGAGGGTGAGGAAACACAATCTCAGGCTTTCTCTCCAGGTACTGGGCTTTGCAGAAACCTTAGAAGTATCTGGGAAGAAACTGTAAATCCTCTGAATACTGGCCTATGGTGCGGAAGATGAGGTCTGCAGTGATTGGACAAAACCTCCTTAGCTCCCCCGAGGCGCTACAATGGTAGCTGTGGTCGAGCAGTCCAGGCTTACTCAGAGGAGTCAGTGACAAGGTTGTGTCAGATACAATACACCACAGAGGTGATCACACTTACCCAAGATCAATATCCAGTCAGAGATGCTTATTTTAAAATCAATATGTATTTAACATTAATTAAGACGAATAGACGGTTCACAATTACCAGGAATAGATGGTAATAACTCCAAAGCGTCTCACTCTGGAGATAGTACCTTGAATCGTTTTTACACAGAGTAGCATCACATCACCAAAATTGCAGCCAACATCTATACTTTAAGTATCGGATTGCATTAACCTCTGGTCTGGATTTATACTAATTTGTTTATAACCAAATGGTATTGTTTAACAAGAACAGAAGTACAAGCAAATGCACCCTTCCCCCATTCCACGCCGAATCCCAGAGTTAAACAACACAGAATGAGGATCACCCTCTCATCTCAATGAGGCTTTAAAATCAATTTAAGGCATGCTTTTCACTGTCTCTTCAAATCTCTCTGGCTTTATGCCTTGGGGTAGATCACTTTTTCTTCAGGATGACCAATGGAAGTAAATGCATGTACTTCAGTATGGGGTAAAACAAAGTGTTAACAGGCATCAGTCTAGCACTGTACCGCAAAAGGCCACTCAATTGCCGTTTTTGTCTCAAATTTGCACTCTGCAAAGCTTGTGAAATCAAAAAAAATGCATGTGAAGTTTTGGAGTCAGTAGACATGATCTGGGGGCCAGAACAGGCTAGCGTAGGCAGGGTCAGGTCTGAAGTCTTAATGCTGGAACATGCACCAGCCATCTTTAGTTAGGACTCCTCTTCCAACTGTATCCCCACTGTAGCAGAAAAGGCCACATGCAGTTTCGAGGACCAGTGAGCAAAAATTGCCAAGCCCCAGTAGGTTCTTCTGAGGCATGCTTTTTGAAAAAACTGAATTTGAAATGAATGTACATATACAGCACAGGGAAGCTGGTGGAGGCTCCAACTCCCCATCAGCATGAAGCTTTGAATGAAATGTTGGTACCAACTTTTGAGAGAAGGTGGCTTTTTGGGGGCTCCCTTCCAGGAGAAACGTGTCTTCAACAGGCATTTTGTGTATTTCAGTCCCAAACCAATGTATCATGCACAAAGTCTTCTTAATTTGATCTTAAAGCATGTTGGCATTGATTGCTTGGTAAGAGGATCATGTGCACAGTTTGGATTCAGACTCTCCACTCTGAGTTACAATAGGCACAGATGCACAAAATAGTTAGAAATTTCACAAATTGTCTGCTGTGATATTGTGTGCTTTAGACACTTTCCTCCTCCTGGTTGAGAAAGTGCGTAGCATAGTCATAGTTGGAGATCCAATGTGACCAAGTAACCATATTTTCATTTGTTTACCTAATTGAGCTCCTGCTCTTAAAAAATGTTTTCTTTACCAATCACAAAGGTGAAGGGGTCCCCTGAGGACTCCTTCCCCTCTCATTTGTGACTGGCTTACCACCTAATTGAAGTAGCTGGTAAACAGCAATTGTTTTGCGACTGCATTCTGGTTGCAAAGCAATCGCACATCACCTGCGACTCGCTAATAGGAAGGGATGCCGCTGGCATGCCCCTTCCTAAAAGCGACTTGCTAACCCTATCAAAAAATGGAATAAAATACAAATGCGGCGAATAATAGCCGCTCACTTGCATTATTTTGTTGTCCTGGTTTAAAATGTGTGGCATAATGGTGTAGCTGCAGGAACTTTGCATAGAAAACGTAATGTGAAATTCACAAAGCTATATAGGATTACAAGAGAATAACGGAGATTTCATCAGGGTCTAACGTCTTTAACTGCCTCGGTCATTTTGATAACTTGATGTTCGTGCACGTGCACGCCCCCTCCCGTCTTTCTTACCCTTCATCATGTTATTTTTCTTCTTCAGTGTTGCGCCATTTTGTTTCTCATTTTTTCCATATTACCTCCTCGTCTTTGTCAAATACATGTCTTCTGCATCTCCTTTCCCATAAGCCATTGTTTCCCTTTTCCGTCCGTCCTACTCTCCCTGCTCAATCTCTTCCGGCGGTCCTGTCTTCCTTCCTATTTTTCCCCCTCCTATTATCTTACTCTCCACCCCTATGTTCTTCACACCCATCACTCCATCTGAATTTCTTTCCTCTAATCCTTCAAGTCTGACTGGATATCTCTCCCTCGTTCTCTCTCTCACATACACACACTCTCACTCGTCACTCCTGTCGCTATTCCTTTCTCTGTTCTTCGACGACCTCCCATTCTCCTCTCTCTCACCCGTTGCTCTTTTACCTCTTGCTTCCTCTGTCCCTCCCTGACCACCTAGCACCCCCTCTCTAAATCTCGTTCTACCATGTCCTGCTCTCCTCCTGTCCGTTCCCTGTCACTCCTGTCTGCCTTCTATTCATTTTTCCTCCTTGTCCTGCTATCCCCCATTCCTGACCAGTACTTAATTTGAGCCAGTGGTTTCTGGTGCTCAGCACCGGCACTTAATCATCAATCCCAGTGCTTTGCACAAGCACCAGTTCTGCACACATTCAATATCATTTATGAAGCATGGGGAGATCACAGGATATTGAGCTAACCCGAGACTCAAATCTGTTTCCCCAGCTTCAAAGTCAGCGGCTCTGGCCATTAAGCCACATCCTCTCGCCTCTTGCATGGTTGGTAGTTGGTTCTGGTTCAGACGGCGCTAACAGGACAGCCGGAGCTCTAGTCAGGAGGCAATCTGTCTCCTTACATGAGCCCCAGCACTTTAAAAAAATAAATAAATTAGAGACTGTTTCTGACGTTCTCAAAGTCTCTGTTCCTCGCATGTCCTTCTCTGCCCTCTTTCACAATCATCCGCAAGCTAGTACTCTTCTTTTCTTCCCCTTTTCCCTGCTCTCGTTCGTATTCATACTCACTGCCGCCCTGGTCGGCAGTTCTTCCACCCTGTCCTGCTTTCTCCCTCACTTTTGTCTTTTTTCGGTCACCCTTCCTTTCTCTCTTCCTCCCTGTCCTCTCCCCCTCCCCCTCACTCTTACTTTTCCTTCTTTCCCTCTACCTTCCTCTTCTGCTTTCCCCTCACCCCTTGGGCCCTGGTCTTTGTCTCCGTCGCTTCCTGTATCCTCTCCCCTCGCTCGTTGGCTCCTTTACTCTGTTTCCGATCTCGAGCTCGCCTACCCCAGCGCTATCTACCGGGCCCCGCGGCTCAGCACGGGGTCACTCTCGCCGCCTCCTTATCCCAGATACACACCAGCAGCTCCTCTGCCTCGCAGTCAGATTAAAATTAAAGAAAAATGTAAATGGGATCTGCTTAGTTATTCTATTTCCCTCCGCTCGCGGAGCCGACAGGTAATTGATGTGGGAGCTCCGAGTTACAGGCCTCGGTCTCAGCACCTTGTTTATTAGGCGATCTAATAAAACAAGTTCAATTATTGTCCCCTGAGGTGACATCCCCGGCCCCCCTCTCGCCGCTCTGCTCCCTGTCTCCTGTCCCTCCCTCATCCATCCTGGGATTGGTGACACCCAGGACGCTCTGAAGGCCGAGGGCTGTCTGTAAATCTCATTTCCCGCCAAATGCCTGTGGATGCGAAGCCGCTATCATGGCCGCCGTGAGGCGGCACATGACTTCACAGGACTGACCTGTGTGATAGGCAGCGAGGCGACCGGCACAAAGTATGAGTCCCAGAAGGCGCCACGGGGCCTGACAGATGGACGGGGCCAGGCAATCAGCACAGGAGTACACAGGAAGGCGGCAGCTCAGAGCCGGTCACATGACAGGCAGACATGGAGCCAAAACAGGCAGCACAGCAGGCCTTCTTCGACTTCACAGGCAGGCGGAGTCACAGTCTGACACTGCCTGACTGGCAGGAAAGCGACCAACAGACAGGGTCTGGCAGGCAGCACAGGAGTCGACAGGAAGCCCTTGGCCTAGAAGACAGCACAGGCCTTTTAGGACTTCCTAGGCACAGAACCTGTCACCGCCTGAAGGCAGTCGAGGGCCCCGCAGACATGGAATGACCGGATGCACAGGACTCGACAGGAAGCACTTGGCCTAGCAGGCGGCACAGAGCCTGTCACTGACTGACAGGCACTCAATGGCCCTGCAGACAGGGAATGGCAGCCTGCACAGGGCCCGACTGGAAGCACTGGGCACAGCAGGGTGCACAGTCTTATATGGACATCCTAGCCAGGTGGCAGCACAGAGCCCGCCACCACCTGACAAAGGTCCCAATCAGTGGAACCGCGTCTGCCTGTCAATACCTGTTAGTGAGCAGGGGACAGAACATAGACACACTACTTTAGCAGGTCACACAAGCCATAGAGGGTTTCACTGGCAGGTGGTGCAAGAAGCCCTGCCACTACCTGGCAAAGGACCGTTAGTGGTACTGTGTCTGAGGCTCTGTCCAAGACTTAACTGGAGTCCCAGGCCTCGCAGCAACATGGTACCTAATAAACAACAAAGGTGCACACAGACAGTGCCTGAACAAGAGGATTCACCATTGGCACAGGGTGCATCTTGCAGCAGTGGCGGCTGGCATGTAAGGAGGGAGGTGAGGCGGAGGGACAAAAATGAAAGTAAAAAAAGAAGTAACCAAAAATAAACCCACTTACCTTCCTGGCGAGACGTCCTCTTCCTCGCTCGGGTCTTCTCCGGGCAGGCAGGCAGGCAGGCTTCAGGAAACTGCAGTAACCAATCCTGGCGCTGCTCTCATTTAGCTTGAGGGCAGCACCAGGATTGGAGGGAGCGGCCTCCTTTTGCGCTCCAAAGGACAATGGAGTCCTATGCTGTCCCTAAACTAGCTTTCTAAGACAGCTGGGTTAGAGCAGTTTAAAATGCACATGTCTGGCTGGCCGTCGCAAGACGGACGGCTAAAAAGACATTAGCGCTTTAAACTTAAAGTGCCCTGCCCATCACTGCTCCAGATGATGGATTATGTAGCAAATCCATAATTAAGTAGAAAACTCTGCAGTCACAAAACCACATAATTCCAGTGCCCTGGGTACAAAGGCTTCACAAGCCCATGAGTATTACTTTCTACTCAAATGAAATTGATGTAGTGTGAAAGTGTAGGGCAAAGGCATCTTTACTGCTGGAGTCCTCTGTCCAAGGTGCTGAACCCATTCGTTTTATAAAGAAGATTTTCTGATGTGCACACTTCATGATGATTTGTTTGTTTATTTATTTAGCAGGACCCATAGCATGTAGAAGTGCTTTACACAAGTAGATTAATGCACACAAACAATATTTACATATTAAAAATATTTTGTAATTTTATTATGTTTGGCGATAGACTTGAGATTAAAGGAAACATTTCTGATTTGATGTAGCAGTGCCCTGCTGCCTTATGGGCAATAAACTTCTTACATTTAAGATGGTGTGCACCCTTAGGTTGGTCACGAAGTGTCACTTGATTTTGAGTTAGAGCACGCCAGTACAATTAATAATAACCCTGTGATCTGCTAGTTACAGGCTGGATAGGAGAAAAGATGGCTGCAGAGGGTCTGGGATGTCAGTCATGGATGGCTGCCTACTTACAGGTTACGAACTTGATTTAATTACAGGTTACCGGTTCCAAGGTCGTGAAACAGTTGTCTTTGACTCCGATGGCTCTCTGCAGCCTTTATTTAAATCAAGATTTACACTACACAAATGCATACACCACATTCATATATGCAAAGATTCTTAACATGACACAGGAGCTTGAGGGGGGTGTGTGTGTCCAGAAGTATAGTCAATTACGGGCACTAACAGATGTATTGCAATGAGTTATGCCCATTATATTTACAGACACTGCAAACATTACAAATATAGCAAAAACTGAAAGAGACCACTTCTTCCACATTTCTCCAAAGTTAGGTGGGAACCAGAAGAGGATCCACTCACTTCATGCTACTCTAAGGGGTGTCCCAGAGTAACCCCAGGTCTGCAGTTTGAGGCGTTTCTGTGGATCAGAGACCCACAAGCAGTGGCACAAAGGACACATGGAGGGGAACCGTGGGACAAAGCAAGCAGTTTCCAAAACACACTGAGCCGCTGCCAGTGCACTCAATGTAGGGGTCTCCAGTGCGGTAATAAGTTAGTCTATCAGTCTTGCAATGAGGAGAAGGGAGGCATAGGATTATTCCGTTAGGGACTTTCAATCGTCCATCAAATTTGAAGAACCACAGACATTTTGCTTTGAGATATCGGGCCTCATCTACAAGAAAATGATGCAGCGCGGTGCCGCAAGCCCCTTAGCTGCACCATGCTGCTTCATTTTCAAAGCACAGGGATGCGTCCTATTAACAACAACACAACACATCTCTGTACTTTCCCCTGTGCTGGTGTACAATTGGCTGCCGTGCGCCAGCGCAGACACCCTTGAGTGATTTTGCAAGGGTTCCTGCGCGGCGGGGATGAGTGTTTTTGTACAGGAAGGAACACCTTCCTGTACAAAAACAATAATTAATGGCATTTTCTACGTTGTACTACAGAATGCAGCACACATAAAAAGAGGACAAAAACGAGGATAAATAATAGTTTTTCTCCTCATTGCGTTATTCCTACGCCTCCCCACATCCCAATTTTACAAAATGTTGTAAATCTAGGAATTTGTCAAGTTCCATGTATGTTGCGTGGGAACACCCACAGCAACATTCACGGAACGCCCCTTTCATGCATGTGTGAAAGAGAAACATAAGGGGACTCATCTTTTGATCTTGAACCAACGCGGAACTGCACCAGGACTCTCCTTGCCCCACCGACGCTAGCACCTCGCAGCGTCCATCAGGATTTGCGGAAACGGTTTGGAGCAGGACTGAATAGAGCCGGGTGAGCGTCAGCTGACAGGGCTGCGAGCAGCAGGGGACTCCATTGTCCAGGAGCCCCTGCGTGCCCAATAGCTTACACTTGGGCAGCTCTCCCTGGAAGACACGCCCCCCAGCTGATCTGCAAGCTAAATCTGCCCTTCTACTTGGAGCTTTTGGGACTCACCTTTTGATCTTGAACCAACGCGGAACTGCACCAGGACTCTCCTTGCCCCACCGACGCTAGCACCTCGCCGGACCCGCTGCGCGGGTCCCGCAGCGTCCATCAGGATTTGCGGAAACGGTTTGGAGCAGGACTGAATAGAGCCGGGTGAGCGTCAGCTGACAGGGCTGCGAGCAGCAGGGGACTCCATTGTCCAGGAGCCCCTGCGTGCCCAATAGCTTACACCTGGGCAGCTCTCCCTGGAAGACACGCCCCCCAGCTGATCTGCAAGCTAAATCTGCCCTTCTACTTGGAGCTTTTGGGACTCACCTTTTGATCTTGAACCAACGCGGAACTGCACCAGGACTCTCCTTGCCCCACCGACGCTAGCACCTCGCAGGACCAGTTGCGCGGGTCCCGCAGCGTCCATCAGGATTTGCGGAAACGGTTTGGAGCAGGACTGAATAGAGCCGGGTGAGTGTTAGCTGACAGGGCTGCGAGCAGCAGGGGACTCCATTGTCCAGGAGCCCCTGCGTGCCCAATAGCTTACACCTGGGCAGCTCTCCCTGGAAGACACGCCCCCACGCATCCTATTTTAGATCTTGTTATCCCGCAGCGCGGGAGCGCGCGGGAGTGCCCGGGGCTAAGCCCGGGCAAAGGGCGGGCCGTCAGAGGCAGGAGGAGGCTGGGCTGGGCCGAGGCTGGGCTGGGCCCACTCTCTAAGATTTGTTTGCCATTACTCCATTCCCTGAGGTACTACCTGTTCACAAGCGTATGTTAAAGGGGCACATACATATCACCTAACGTAGTTGTTGTTTGCAGGCCACCCGATATAAAAGCCACGTATGTCAGTTATATTGGTGGTGTAATTTTGCCGTGTGTAATCATCGGTTTGGGCCATTTGTGCGTCTCCCACTATGGCTACCTGTACCCCATCACGTAAATTATCCACGCTGGGAGGCTCAGTCAGAGGCACGCTAGACAATTTTATTACAAGAGCTGCTTCTGTCCTGGAAAAGGAGATAGCTATGGCAGAGCGACGTCTATCGGCCGAACTTTTACAATCTAAAAGATCTTCTCTTGGCCCTATCCAGCTGGTTGTCTCACCGTCGCCGTCCCCACCTATCTCTTGTTTACCGATCAGCCCCTTTGCCTCTACATCTTCTTTGACAATTCATGATGGCAATCTAACGTCACCTTCTTACTCACACCCAACTTTGTCTGATCCTACCCTCCCCAATAGTCATCCTAGGGGCTCTACACCACCGTATCAATACAAAACAACTGGTTATAGGGTCTCAGGGAATTTTAAAGACCTGCGCAGACAAATCCCCAAATCACTTGAACTAACACAACAAGTAGAGTCTACGGGTCTAAATCAATCTATCAAAAGAAAAGAAGCGACATGACAGCACGTACAAACATGAAAGAAGTCCTCATAAAGAGGGCCAAGTCCCATCACCCACCGAAGTGGCATGCTTCATCATCTGGGACCTCCCATAACTACGCAAAAACCAAAGGAAATGATGGACGGAGTGTTGAACATTGCAAGCACTCACCCCCAGTCAACAGATCTGGGTTTAATCCATCACCGTTCTTTAGCCCACTCTGCCACCCCAGTTCAGACTTGGCCATATGCAAATCAGTCTGACCCTGTGCCTCATGGGAACAGTCCAGCCCGAACTGCCAAGTCATGTCTTCCCTGGACCGGAAACAAGCTTCCTAGGACCGGTTTCTGGCATTTCAGCCGTCTTCAGCCAGGCTTGCTTGAATCCAGTGGCAAAGTGAGCAAGGGACTCACGTCTGAGCATACCCTGCCAACTTATGGCGAACAAAGCAAAAACCAAAGGAAATGATGGACGGAGTGTTGAACATTGCAAGCACTCACCCCCAGTCAACAGATCTGGGTTTAATCCATCACCGTTCTTTAGCCCACTCTGCCACCCCAGTTCAGACTTGGCCATATGCAAATCAGTCTGACCCTGTGCCTCATGGGAACAGTCCAGCCCGAACTGCCAAGTCATGTCTTCCCTGGACCGGAAACAAGCTTCCTAGGACCGGTTTCTGGCATTTCAGCCATCTTCAGCCAGGCTTGCTTGAATCCAGTGGCAAAGTGAGCAAGGGACTCACGTCTGAGCATACCCTGCCAACTTATGGCGAACAAAGCAAAAACCAAAGGAAATGATGGACGGAGTGTTGAACATTGCAAGCACTCACCCCCAGTCAACAGATCTGGGTTTAATCCATCACCGTTCTTTAGCCCACTCTGCCACCCCAGTTCAGACTTGGCCATATGCAAATCAGTCTGACCCTGTGCCTCATGGGAACAGTCCAGCCCGAACTGCCAAGTCATGTCTTCCCTGGACCGGAAACAAGCTTCCTAGGACCGGTTTCTGGCATTTCAGCCGTCTTCAGCCAGGCTTGCTTGAATCCAGTGGCAAAGTGAGCAAGGGACTCACGTCTGAGCATACCCTGCCAACTTATGGCGAACAAAGCAAAACCAAAGGAAATGATGGACGGAGTGTTGAACATTGCAAGCACCCACCCCCAGTCAACTGATCTGGGTTTAATCCATCACTGTTCTTTAGCCCACTCTGCCACCCCAGTTCAGACATAGCCATATGCAAATCAGTCTGACCCTGTGTGGAATGGGGAAGTGATTTAAAATTGATTATCATTGGAAAAATCATTTTATTCTGTATTTTTGCAGTAGTGTTACCTTATGGTCCTGACGAAAGCCATTGTCATTTGGTAGACACAGGTTGGCTGAAAATTGTTGACCCACGAGGGCGTGGCCCTATAACATTTGTGGACGCGTTCCCCTCATAATTTCTGCTGTTTTTAGCTTGATGCCATTGGATACAGAATAAAATTATTTTTTCAATGATAATCAATTTTAAATCACTTCTCCATTCCACACACTGCATTTAGACTCACCACACTTATGGCAGTCTTTCTCATCCTGAGATAATTCGTCCTCCCAACTATAGGAATCAAAACATCCCTGAGCTCCTCCTTGTTACAGTAATCGAAGGAGTTGTAGCTCTATAACTACACCAGGTGTAGTTATGGGAGGTCCCAGATGATGAAGCATGCCACTTCGGTGGGTGATGGGACTTGGCCCTCTTTATGAGGACTTCTTTCATGTTTGAACGTGCTGTAATGTCGCTTCTTTTCTTTTGATAGATTGATTTAGACCCGTAGACTCTACTTGTTGTGTTAGCTCTACACCACCGACCACATCTGTTCCTGGAGCCATATCTAATTCTAATGCTGTCAGCCCACAAAAGTTGAGAGGGAGAAGTAACATCATAGCCCCCCCCTTCCAAAAAAAGAAAGAAAGGAGGGAAAAAGTTAAACAAAACGAACCATTTGGGTATTGCTAAATACACTGCGTTGAGAAATATCGTAAAAACTTCTATCCCAGTAGCTAAGCAGCTAGCAGAGCAAGCTACGGAGCCAGATCACTGTAAATTTGATCTTCTATCAAACAATATGATGTCCCAAATTGAGAAAGTTCTTAAATCACTCCTTCTTCCACTAACAGAAAGGATAAAGAACGTGTCCAACCAACTAGGGCTATTAGAGCAGATGATCCAGAAAAACACTGACAAATTAAACGAGCAATTCCCAAAGGCCTTGGTACCATCAAATAACACTTCTGCTGTCAACCTATCTCCAACGCCAGATGATAGGCTAAGCAGATCAGAAATAACTAATATTAAAATTGTCACACCCCCATCAAATGTACTTAACCTATCATCCTCCCGTAAGACAACTGTTATTTCCCCCTCCTCTAGAGGCACCCTCCCTTCCACAATCAATGCCCTCCCCTCCACTGTTTCAAATAAAAAACACGACGGTAGTCTTGACCACATAGACCTCCCACCAGAGGCAACTCCTTACGTTGTACTTATGAATGGAGTTCCTGCACTAGAGGCAGGCACGAAGGAAGGTTTTTATGACCTAAAAAACAAAGTTTTACATTGGCTGGGAAAGAACAGGCCGTTACCTCTTAATATAAATGGCGAACTTTTGAATGTCCGTAGGCTTGTTTGGGTGGGCCCACGGCCCAAGGATATTGCGGGCGACGTAATCATTGTCAATTTTAGAGATGTTAGAGCTACTAGACACATTGTGAATTGGTCCCAAGCTCCATACCAGAGCCCCATTAGAACCCTCGATCTAACCTATTTTTATCCGCAGTCATTAATTAGGAATCCTACTTACCCCATCATTTCAACCCGGCCACAGGCAGGACTATCTCTTTTTAATTTACCTACTTTTAATCGCTTCTCCCCACTTAGAGGATTAGAGGATGTCGATTGACGCCCCCTAGTACATTGCACCCAGCATCCCCCATGTGGCTCAACGAAGGGACACTCACCCAAAAATCATTCCCCCGTACCCCTGACTAATGCTATACCAGATAGTGGGAAGGTCAACTCGGGAACAATCCAAATACTTTCGTGGAATATCGCAGGCCTTAAGAAACACCTGGCTAACCCGGATTGGCTTGACTTTGTCAACCAATACGATATTTGCATGTTTCAGGAGACCTGGAGTTTAGACCCTCTTTATAAGCCTGGTTATTCTACCTTTCATATACCGGCAGTCCACCAGGGTGCGGGCCGACCTTCGGGAGGCCTACATATTTGGATTAAGGTCGCTCTGAATTTGGACATTAACCCCTTCAGCGTGGCGGGAATTCCCCCGCGGTGCTGAAGGGTTCGAGCGCGGGCGGGGCCATGACGGAACGGTTCCGTCATGAGCACAGCGCAACCGATGCTCATGACGGAACCGTTCCGTCATGGGCATGGAAGGGGTTAAAACCCACAATGCCAAGTCAGTAGATCTTCTTCATTTATCTTTCAAACGGCCCAGGAATGGCTCTAGAGTTGACCTCCTCAATGTATACGCTAGAGGAGGCCCTCCCACTCAAAATTCTGTCACCATCTCCACTCTTGAAAACGTTTTGTCAGGTGTCCCACCACTCTCTAATATCATTATAGGTGGTGATTTGAATTGTACGTACGAACCACTAAGAGATGCTGATCTTCTAGGGCTCACTGAGGAAGACAGTAAAAACTGTATCCCCCCTTTAAATTTGAGTTCTACTATGAGATGGTCAGCAAGGGCACTTCAGATGACCGGTCTCACTCTGGAATTTAACCTCCGTGCCCTAAATGGAAGAACTCTCTCTGATCCACATGGGGCTATGACCTTTAATAGATTAAATGGGCCATCGCGTATCGATTACATTATCATAGATGTATATTCTTGGGAGCAGGTGGTTGATATGATGCCAGATAGTGACCATAATCCCCTCTGTGCAGTTTTTAAATGGAATTCAAGGCCAAACTCCTTAAATTTGAATTTGGCCTCAAAAGTAGTAACTCCTACAAACTGCAATAGAAGGTTGAAATGGCACAAAGTATCAGGTCACGAGGACACCCTAACCTCCATAAACCTCCTAGTGGCCTTTAAGGCTGCTGAATTTGCTCACCTCAATGCAGGGTCGCTTGTGACAAACCATGCTAATTTTAATAATACTTATAAAACCCTCATTGAGGACATAGGCTCTCATTTTATAATAAAAGGTCCAAAAGCTGGCATAAATCATCAACCCAAGAGAGGCAACCCATGGTTTACCAACGAATGTAGAACCCAGAGACAGGAGATCATACTTGCACTTCGGAATAAAGATCCGACAGCTGTCAGGCTGGCTAGGCAAGCTTATAAAAAATCTATAGCAGCTGCTAAACGGGCTTGGGAGGAGGAATATTGGCAAGCACTAAAGAACGCAGCCTTTTCAAAAGACTCTAAAATCTTCTGGACCTTAATAACTCAATTATCCAGAAGAGACTCTGAACCAATCCCCACCAATATAACCAAACAGCAGTGGTCTGTGCACTTTTCAAAATTATATTGTAATGAGGTAGAGCCCGACCACCTCACGTCTGATAGTCCAGACCTTATCCCAACCTTTTTACAGCCTGATCCAATGGACCTTTTTACCTCTGGGGAGGTTCAGATCGCCATCAAAAGCATAGCTTCCGGGAAGGCGGCAGGCCCTGATGGCCTACCAGGCGATTTGATTCTCCATGACCCCCTAATATGGGCAGAACTTATCACTAATGTGATGAACTTACTGCTAAGAGGCCATGCTATCCCTGATTCATGGAAGGGTGCCGAGGTAGCCACAATCTATAAGAAGGGGGTGAGAGAGGACCCTGCCAACTACAGGCCAAGAAGTTTAATTGATGTCATCCAAAAGGTGGTTGGCAGGGTTCTCAACTCGCGTATGTGGTCCTGGCTTGAAGAGGGAAACGTCTTATCACATTTACAAGCAGGGTTTAGGAAGAAAGTGGGCACTATGGACCAGGTGTTTAGATTCCTCGCCACTTATTGGAAGACTGTCCTGATCGGCGGGTTTTTTTTTATACCTGGCCTTTATCGATCTTAAAACTGCATTTGATCTCGTTCCCCGGGCCAAACTTTGGCAGGTTCTACATGGAATGGGGTTGCCACGATACCTTTTGGAGTTCATCAAAAGACTGCACGAGGACACATATGCAAGAATTAGATGGGGGAGTGAAGGCCAATTGACTGACCGTATCCCTGTCCAGAGGGGGGTTCGCCAGGGATGTGTGATGGCTCCGACACTGTTCTCCCTCTTTATTAATGGGGTGGTAGACCATTTGAGGGAGGACCCAGCAGATGCCCCCGCCCTGGCGGGGGAAAAAACACCCACCCTCCTCTTTGCAGACGACACACTCCTCATGTCTAAGACCCCTATGGGTCTTCAGAAACTGCTTGACAAGTTCTGTACCTTTTGCGACAATCGTGGTCTTACCATCAATACTACTAAGACCAAATTGATGGTATTATCTAGAAACAAAAAACATAAAAAAACGACCGTCGCATTAAATGGCACCCCCTTAGAAGAAGTGGATGCCTTTGATTATCTGGGGGTTAGGATAAACTCTAGAATGAAATGGGATTCGCACATTGTCAAAATGACTTTAAATCTAAAGAGAGTGACAGGAGCAATCCTTAGAGACCATCGTTTATCATCTACTAAGCCTATTAGCCCTGCCTTATTAGTATACGAGGGCAAGGCATTGTCTGCTGCTACTTACGGATCTGAATTGTGGGGATTCGAAAGAGTTGCTGATTTAGTCTCTGCAGAACACAAATTTATGAGAGACTTAGTGGGTCTCCCAGTCTCCACCCCTATTAAGCCGTTACTTTATGACTTGGGACGTCGTTCCATCAAAGACATTGTTGGCCTCCAGCCCGTTTTATTCTGGGTCCGGCTTAGGAGAACCCCGGAACTGAGCAATTATGCAGCCGCCCTTGACGAACTTATTGCTTTAAATGGTTTCAGACTAATCCCATGGTTGAAAAATCTGAGGGACATGGTATTTAAGCTAGGGCTAAAAGAAGAATGGCTCTTGCAGCAGCCCCAGCAAAAAGATATTATTAAGAAACTATATTGGTCAAGCGTCGAGGGAATGGCTTTGACAGACCCAAAGTTGGGTGCTCTAACTGATGCATTCATGACCTGCAAGCCAGTTCCGAAGCTGGAACCATTTTTAGATTTCATCTCCTCACCAAGGGACAGAGCTTTGTTCCTCAAAATGAGGTTTGGCACACTACCTCTTAATGTTTTTACAAATAATTGGAAAAATTCTAAATCCAAGCACACAGCTTGCCCGGGATGTTCTAATCCTACCGAGTCACTGGGGCATTTCCTGTTTGCCTGTAAGGCGTACAGGGCACCTAGAAAGCGCTGGTTAACTCCAGTTTGTAGTAATCTGGGAACCAGGCAGTCATCAGTGGCCCTCCGTATTCTAACGACGGACACTACATCCTTGCTGGTAGTTTGTGGGGTAGCCAAATATCTTGGAAAAGCTTGGATATTACGATCTAAGCTGGTTGAAGCAAGCTCCGCTTAGACTGCCATTTTGTCTCTCCTTACCATCTACATCAAATAATTTTTTATAACTGGATATGTATCCCTTGCCTTCATTCTCCCACTCCTCTGTTTTACTTAATCTCCCTTTTTTCTTTTTTTTTTTTTTTTTGATGAAATTTTCAAACGTATATTTTTATATGTTATTATTCCTGTGGTTGTATTTATGTTGAATTGAAATGTAATTACTTTTATGATACCTTGTTATCGAATAAAGTATAAAAAACTAAACGAAACGAAACATATTTACACGGCCATTAAAAGTCAGGCAGGGGGACTTTACTTGGCTTTGTAAATATGGGAAAGCTCATTGCAGTGCAGGTGCATCAAAAAGAGTGACACACCGGTGGTGCAATGGGCTTGTAAATAAGCCCCATAGTCTGGAAGGCATAAGTATTGTAAGTTATTCCACCGGCGACAAACCTGGAAGAGCAGGAAAGTAACAGATATGTGCCAGCTTGTTAACATTACCAACCACATACACCCAATGACCTAAAACACCCTCTAACGCTTGGATACTAACAGATACCATTAGTCGAAAAGTAATAGTATCCGCCACAGAGACCACAAACACTATAAGTTACTATGAGAACACTCAACACTAACAGGAAATACCAAGCTCTAGTAGATAGGCACTAAAGTGCATCAGACATAAGAAATACTGCTAGTCTCTGTTGGAGATGCAATTTCCACAGGTGCTTTTGGGAAAAAGGGGGTGGTGATGGACAGAGTTTCTGAATGATGCAGAATACTCTTACCAAGTCAAGAGATCATGGTTTTAATCCATCACCGTTTTTTAGCTCACTGCACCATCCCAGCTCAGAACCTGGCTACATGCAAATTAGTCTGTACCTGTCCCAGTGCATGATGGGAACAGGACAAACCAAACTACCAAGCCAATTCTTATACTGGGAAGGAAACAAGCTTCCGGGGACCGGTTTCTGGCATCACAGCCTTCGTCGGCCCGGCTTGCCTGAATCCTGATGGTGCAATGAGCAAGGGACTCACGTCTGAGCATACCCTCCCACACTGAGTGTGGATAAAATCAATTTGGGAAAAAGGGGGTGGTGATGGACAGAGTTTCTGAATGATGCAGAATACTCTTACCAAGTCAAGAGATCATGGTTTTAATCCATCACTGTTTTTTAGCTCACTGCACCATCCCAGCTCAGAACCTGGCTACATGCAAATTAGTCTGTACCTGTCCCAGTGCATGATGGGAACAGGACAAACCAAACTACCAAGCCAATTCTTATACTGGGAAGGAAACAAGCTTCCGGGGACCGGTTTCTGGCATCACAGCCTTCGTCGGCCCGGCTTGCCTGAATCCTGATGGTGCAATGAGCAAGGGACTCACGTCTGAGCATACCCTCCCACACTGAGTGTGGATAAAATCAATTTGGGAAAAAGGGGGTGGTGATGGACAGAGTTTCTGAATGATGCAGAATACTCTTACCAAGTCAAGAGATCATGGTTTTAATCCATCACCGTTTTTTAGCTCACTGCACCATCCCAGCTCAGAACCTGGCTACATGCAAATTAGTCTGTACCTGTCCCAGTGCATGATGGGAACAGGACAAACCAAACTACCAAGCCAATTCTTATACTGGGAAGGAAACAAGCTTCCGGGGACCGGTTTCTGGCATCACAGCCTTCGTCGGCCCGGCTTGCCTGAATCCTGATGGTGCAATGAGCAAGGGACTCACGTCTGAGCATACCCTCCCACACTGAGTGTGGATAAAATCAATTTGGGAAAAAGGGGGTGGTGATGGACAGAGTTTCTGAATGATGCAGAATACTCTTACCAAGTCAAGAGATCATGGTTTTAATCCATCACCGTTTTTTAGCTCACTGCACCATCCCAGCTCAGAACCTGGCTACATGCAAATTAGTCTGTACCTGTCCCAGTGCATGATGGGAACAGGACAAACCAAACTACCAAACCAATTCTTATACTGGGAAGGAAACAAGCTTCCGGGGACCGGTTTCTGGCATCACAGCCTTCGTCGGCCCGGCTTGCCTGAATCCTGATGGTGCAATGAGCAAGGGACTCACGTCTGAGCATACCCTCCCACACTGAGTGTGGATAAAATCAATTTGGGAAAAAGGGGGTGGTGATGGACAGAGTTTCTGAATGATGCAGAATACTCTTACCAAGTCAAGAGATCATGGTTTTAATCCATCACCGTTTTTTAGCTCACTGCACCATCCCAGCTCAGAACCTGGCTACATGCAAATTAGTCTGTACCTGTCCCAGTGCATGATGGGAACAGGACAAACCAAACTACCAAGCCAATTCTTATACTGGGAAGGAAACAAGCTTCCGGGGACCGGTTTCTGGCATCACAGCCTTCGTCGGCCCGGCTTGCCTGAATCCTGATGGTGCAATGAGCAAGGGACTCACGTCTGAGCATACCCTCCCACACTGAGTGTGGATAAAATCAATTTGGGAAAAAGGGGGTGGTGATGGACAGAGTTTCTGAATGATGCAGAATACTCTTACCAAGTCAAGAAATCATGGTTTTAATCCATCACCGTTTTTTAGCTCACTGCACCATCCCAGCTCAGAACCTGGCTACATGCAAATTAGTCTGTACCTGTCCCAGTGCATGATGGGAACAGGACAAACCAAACTACCAAGCCAATTCTTATACTGGGAAGGAAACAAGCTTCCGGGGACCGGTTTCTGGCATCACAGCCTTCGTCGGCCCGGCTTGCCTGAATCCTGATGGTGCAATGAGCAAGGGACTCACGTCTGAGCATACCCTCCCACACTGAGTGTGGATAAAATCAATTTGGGAAAAAGGGGGTGGTGATGGACAGAGTTTCTGAATGATGCAGAATACTCTTACCAAGTCAAGAGATCATGGTTTTAATCCATCACCGTTTTTTAGCTCACTGCACCATCCCAGCTCAGAACCTGGCTACATGCAAATTAGTCTGTACCTGTCCCAGTGCATGATGGGAACAGGACAAACCAAACTACCAAGCCAATTCTTATACTGGGAAGGAAACAAGCTTCCGGGGACCGGTTTCCCAAATCGTTTTTAACCACACTCAGTGTGGGAGGGTATGCTCAGACGTGAGTCCCTTGCTCATTGCACCATCAGGATTCAGGCAAGCCGGGCCGACGAAGGCTGTGATGCCAGAAACCGGTCCCCGGAAGCTTGTTTCCTTCCCAGTATAAGAATTGGCTTGGTAGTTTGGTTTGCCCTGTTCCCATCATGCACTGGGAGAGGTACAGACTAATTTGCATGTAGCCAGGTTCTGAGCTGGGATGGTGCAGTGAGCTAAAAAACGGTGATGGATTAAAACCATGATCTCTTGACTTGGTAAGAGTATTCTGCATCATTCAGAAACTCTGTCCATCACCACCCCCTTTTTCCCAAATCGTTTTTAACCACACTCAGTGTGGGAGGGTATGCTCAGACGTGAGTCCCTTGCTCATTGCACCATCAGGATTCAGGCAAGCCGGGCCGACGAAGGCTGTGATGCCAGAAACCGGTCCCCGGAAGCTTGTTTCCTTCCCAGTATAAGAATTGGCTTGGTAGTTTGGTTTGCTCTGTTCCCATCATGCACTGGGAGAGGTACAGACTAATTTGCATGTAGCCAGGTTCTGAGCTGGGATGGTGCAGTGAGCTAAAAAACGGTGATGGATTAAAACCATGATCTCTTGACTTGGTAAGAGTATTCTGCATCATTCAGAAACTCTGTCCATCACCACCCCCTTTTTCCCAAATCATTTCCACAGGTGCTAACAGATACCACAAGACACCAAGAAATTAACGGCCACAGACACTGTCTGATTTTGTCAGACTCTATTAGATACTCAAAGACCACAGTAATTAAATACATGACTCTAGGAGGATACTCAAAGATCACAGATGCTAACAGTTACTATAAGACACTATTAGCTATTCAAAGATCACAGGCATTAACCCATGCTGTTATACACAGTTGAACACTTTATCGAATGTTTGAATTGAAATTGTTATTGTTCCGTTTCTCGTATTTCGTTCTCTGTTAAGTTAGCATTAATGGTGCTATTTTATTGGTAGCTGCCATTTTGTTCTGTGATCGAAGCTAAGCTCCTGCCTCATGCTGCTTGCCTCAGCAGAAACGTGCCTCCATGCATCTTTAGTTTGTGTTCCTCTAAGGAACTAATGAATGTACTCTTTTAGTATGGCATACCTTTGCTGTTAGATAGGCTCATTTCCACCTTCTAGAATGGCGGGCATGGGCAGAGTAACCTTGGAGCAGAGATAACATGTACCGGTCTCAGGACTGTAGCTCATCCTTCTATGTCTCCTTTGTTTGCTAGTGCCTGGACTGGAATTTTCCAGCCTGGGCGTGTTCTTAGGGAATTGGAAATGTAGAATATCTAATGTTATGTTGGGGGAAGGCAATCCCTCAGCAGCGATCTCGTGAGACTTGCCAGACTAGGCTCCGCTGCCAGAGCAATACTAATAAATAACTGGGTTTACATTCTCTACTGTCCGACTGAGACTTCATTTGTTTGGAAGGCCGAGAGGTAGTCACCAGTGCCCCGGGTGGCCCTATTCAGGTCACTTCTTTCAGTTGGCGCCCGAACAGGGACTCCATCGGGTGACCCATCCTCACCCGCAGACGGGTGGGGAGGGCGGGGCCATGTCGGGTCGGATGGGCGATCGGGGATCCCTGCATGATAGAGCCTAGTTCTCGCAGCTGCCCCGCCTGTCTGACCGGGCAGTGCCTCGCCCAGTGGTAATCCCGGCTCGGGTCCTGAAAGGCGAAACCCTTGGATCTGACCATTTGGTCCAAAGAGTCAGCAGTGGAGAATAGATTTGTTCGGCCTGGGTGCACAAGGTGAGTTTGCTTTGGTTCTTTGTGAATATGGGGCCATTTTGAGTGATCTTTGGTGTGGTCTAAGGACTACTTTTGGTTTGTGTTCGGCAGGTCTGCGGACCATTTGATTGCACTTGATAGGTCTGCCGACCGATTTGAGTACAGAGTGTCTGCGGATGGTCTGCCAGGCAACACAATGGATTTGGCTTGCTTTTGAAAATGCCTGAGATTTGGCTGGTTTCTTGGTTTTATGGTGTTGACTCTGAATTGCTTCTTGATGCAGTCTGAGGACTGACCTTTGGGTTTCCTTATCTGATACGGTATAAGGACCGATCTTTTGAAAGATATCTGCGAACTATTCGTCTGGCACGAATATTGACTTTGCTTCCTTTTAAGATGCCCTGCTGGAGCAAGTTGTGTTGTTTGGGGTGCTGTTGTTGTTCCGCTGATGCTCGATTAGAAGAGAGGCAACCTGCGCCTCCGGAAGGTATCCCGAACTTCGATATGTATGTTAAGCACGGCCTTGGCCCTATTATGTTTAGTACACTATGGCACAAATATACAAGGGACAACGTTGAGTTGCAGTGGCCGCTCACAGGTACCTTTGATGAACAAAAATTGAATTTCCTGCAGGACAAGTTATTTGCGAAACGAAGTAGGCAGTCAATGTTTGATTATCTCCAGGTATGGCAAAAGGAAGCTAAGCAAAGACAAATGAGAGCAGAAAAAGAGGCATGAAGAGGAAAGATGCAGACAGTAACCCAGAAAGCAGTAGTGTATGATAGAGAAGAGATAGAGAAGGGTATAGAGTGTGCTGATAGAAAGTTTTGGTTACAATGTGATAAATCCTATGTTGCCCGAAAAGAAGGCGATACATTTGTGGAGGATCTGTTAGATATCCGGCCCCCGCCTCCATATGCTCTGCAGAGAATATATCCTGCTGACCCACAGCCCCAGTCTTCTGCCTCTCCTGCCCCTGCCTCTGGTTCTTCTGCTATTGACCGAGCTGCCTTGGCTACAGCGCCTCCTGTTTCTTCTTCGGCTTCACCTGTAGCGCCTGCAGGTCTTCCTGCTACGCCTATTGTTCCAACTTCTTCTCTCTGTTCACAGATACTAACAGATACTATAGGACACCAATCAACATTCGCAGACACTAGCAGATGCTATTAGACACTCAAAGACCACAGATGCTAACAGTTACTATAAGACACTATGGGCCTGATGTACGAGCCTACCAATCATTTTGCAACTCGCAATTTGCAACTCGCAAATAGCAATGTACAACAGTGTCTCAGACACTGTTTGCGATTTTAAATGGGGTCGCAAATTACTGCCTTATTAGTATTCATGAGGCAGGTACAATTTGCGAACCCATTAGGAATGGCTAGCACTCACAGGGATGGTGGTCTGCTGGGGTCAGCAGACCACCATGTCTGTGACTGCTTTTCAAATAAAGCAGTATTTTTTTTTAATGCAGTCTGTTTTCCTCAAAGGAAAACAGGATGCATTTAAAAAAAGAAAAATGAAACGTTACTGTTTCATTTTTTAAGAGCAGGAAGTGGTCCGTGGGACCACCGCCTGCTCTTAAAAAATATTTTGAATGCCAGTCACAAAGGGGAAGGGGTTCCCTGGGGACTCCTTCCCATTTGAGAGTGGCTTACCACCTACTTGAAGTAGGTGGTAAACTGCATGTGTTTTGTGAACGCAATTGCGGTCGCAAAACAATGGTACATACCATTGAGACTTGTTATTGGGAAGGGAAGCTCTTGGCACGCCCCTTTCTAATAGCGAGGCGCAATCCCTATAAAGGGTTACCGACTCGCAAAATAGGGTTTGTACATGGGCCAGACCTATTTTACGGGCGCAAAAGGGCCGATTACCAGTTTGCGACCGCAACAAAAGGTCGTACATCTGGCCGTATTAGATATTCAAAGATCACAGGCATTAACACATGCTGTTATACAAAGATGAACACTCTATCGAATTCCATACACCAAGAGACACTAGAAGACACTGTTGGACACTTGAAGCCCACAAACACTAACATACTCTATAAGACACTATTCAACATTCACAGACACTAGCAGATACTATAAGACAATCAAAGACCGCAGATGCTAACAGATGTTGTAAAAAACTATAGGGCATTCAAAGACCACAGACACTAACAGATACTTTGAGACACCATTAGACACTTAAAGATGGCAGACACAATCCGAGATCATCAGATATCGAGACACTGCCTGACACCCAGACACAAATGAACATTGCCAATCACCGAGAGGCCCACAGTCATGTAAACCCCTGCACAATGCTTGTGTGTGGCCTGAATTCCCCTCTACAATTCCCATCAATCAGTTAGCGACGACAATAAAGCCTTATTGAATTGTACTCAGGCTGCGTGGGCGGTGTGACGCATGCAGTGCTTTACCCTTACAGTGTGTGTGGTGTTCATCATTGATGGAATACGAACTTGAAGGAAAACGTACGTAGATGCACGTTCTTCAGACCCGGAAACGGAACCTGTGACGCAATATATAGGCCGCTCCATTCCCGACCAGATTTCATCGGAGGCTTGCTTGTGCCCCCTTTCTGCAGAGTCCACTTCATTAATATGCAGTCAGTGCTTAGCAGCTGCTGTCTGTCAAGAATCAGTCTTAAGACGCGCTGCCCACTCACGTGAGTCCCATATTTCACAGAATGTGCCCCCCCATGCCCTTACCTTGGTTTCCGCCTACCTGACCTGTCCCGTCTCCCCTACTCTCAACCTCTCGTGTATTTTGTATCCATTTCACGACTGCCTTAGTCTTTTTTAATGGTATCAAGTGCTCTCTTCTGTTCGCTATTTAGTAATCTGCGGTGCATGCTTGTCTTTTTGTGCGTTTATCTGGGTGTCCCGGAGGCTTGTGTATCTTTCCTCTGCCGCTTCGCGCAGGAGAATCACACATCTCTTTCGCGGCCTGCCGCTGCTCATTTGTGGGGACACGAGCCTCTGTCTCACCGTCTGATCTCGAGGCAATTAGCGGCGGAGACTTTTGTCCGCATTCCTCACTCCCTGTCCTGAATTGCGATGGCGCCCAACGCGGGACTGGTTTCTCAGAGGCAAGTCGAGTCTTTTGAGCATCAGCCCCCAGGCCTCCTTGAATGCCTCAGAGCCTCTTTCAGAAAACAGAGCTGTTCTCTGTTGTGATGAGGTGTGGAACTATCTGGACTTCTGGATGACCAGAGGCCTGGCAGGAACAGGTGTGTTTTCACAGAGGAGACCCAGTACCCAGATCTGGATTCAGTGATCTCTATAGGAGGGGTTACGGACCTCTTTCTGGTGACATTTTTCTGGTATCTGGCCAATCTCTTTTTTTTCTTTCTTATTACCCAAAGAAAACACATGAGCATTAAATTAATTAGATCTGGATCATAAGATATTCTAAACAGTTCATTCCCTCTTTGAATACTATTTATCAGGTATAGAACAATTAATATACATTGAGTTCCGACACATAAGGGCACAGGAGCCTAAACTAGTATAACACCACCTAGCCCGATTCGCTCAACAATGAAGCCCGCGATTACTCGCCCTATTGCGCCTGTTCCGAAGCTAGCCAGTCATCATAGTCATAGGAGACCAGATCTTTTTACCACATCTCCTGGCCCCCTTTCCTTAAAGTAGTATAAGGATCTATCTAGATTGTAGATACCCAAGAAGCGCCCAAACCATAATTGCGTAATAGGGGGGTTCTGCACCCTTCCACACTATTCCGATTAGAAGCCGTGCTAAAGCCATTGACATAAAAATAAAATATATCTGGCCAAAATCTCCTTCGCAGCAATGATCATACCGTAAGAGCATCATGAAAGGAGTATTATGAATCTCTTTCCAAAACAACGCCATCCAGAAGGACTAAATGCCGTCCTTACATGGCCGCAGTCTCTGACAACTGCAAAACATATGAGCCATATCGGCCAGACCTTCTCCACACCTAGGGCACACCAAGTGGCTGGCCAATCTCAAGGCTTCCCTTTAGATGTCACAAGCGTAAGGTTTTCCAATATTACTGAAGTCTGGGGTCAATTGCAAAATGTAATATACAAGCATTTATAATTTCACGAAAATAATGATGCAAAAAGCAAAAAAAAAAGATATAAAGGCCATATCCATTCTATTTGAAAAAAACAAAAACATGTTTATTGGGACAATTGTCTTTTTAAACAATGATAAATATTAAATCACATTTTATACATTCAAATCTATTAGTACAAAAACAACGAGACCCTGAAAATGTGTTTGCCCAAATCACATCATGAGTCCAGGGAGAGAGCTTCAGACACTCCTCAAAGGGGCCACATACCGGAGGAAGGAATGTTAGAGAGGGCTATTAAGGCAGGATCTTCCAGAGGATTTTATAATATGGAATACCATGCTTGTTTTTGTAATGCCTATTACATATATGCATGGGAAACAGCCTATATATATTGCCTGCTGCGCTGCCCTATGGCAAAAAACCCATAAATGAGGCCCAGTGAATTTATACCCAAATACAAAATCCTCTGTAAGCATTAGATGTCTCATCCAAGTACTTCGTGAGGAAACATCATAATGTCTCCCCGAAGTGATGTTTTATCAAAAGACTTTGAAAAAGTGTTCAACACCCTCACTTGCGGTGCTTGTTTGTGCGGTTTGGTGAGGAGATGCTTCGCTGGATCACACTCCTGCAATCTGAACCCACAGCCAGGTTGTGGGTGAGGAAATTCAACAGTGCTTGATAGAAGGATATCCTCTGTCTCCTGATGTTGTTCATCTTGCCAATGCAGCCCTTTGCAAGTATCCTAACGATCGAAGGAGAGGGGATGAGCATACCTGTAGCAGATGGCATACACACTGCATCATTGTGCGTGGACCACTATTACTGGATTGCAATTGAAAGAAAAGCAGGTGATGAATTCCTCTACCTGGCACTATTAATGGCTAAAATAGCAACTGTGATGGTACACAAAACACTCAAAACTCCAAATATAAAGGGGTTGTGAAAAAAAAGTTAAAAAGCGGGCAAATGCTGATCACCCAGTGCTCCGTAAGGAGGGAAAATAGGGGCTATGCAGAAGCCCAGAAGCACATCAGTGGAAGGAAGTACTATCAACGGGCCCGATTCACAGAACTAGCTTAAGACAAAATCCTAAACTTACTACCATGTTGGTATTCACAGAAGGCACTTAATAATTTTTGGTATTCACAGAAGGCACTTACTCATTGATGAGTAAGTGCCTTCTGTGAATACCAAAATGAGTAACTTACTCATTTTGAGTAACTTACTCACTTTGGTATTCACAGAAGGCACTTACTCATTGATGAGTAAGTGCCTTCTGTAAATACCAAAATGAGTAAGTGCATTCTGTGAATACTGGTAGTAAGTTTACGATTTTGTCTTAAGTTAGTTCTGTGAATCGGGCCCAACATTCCTATTGGTTCAGTACCTGCCCAATGACAGGTCGGCCTGCTGACCTAAAAGTGTTGAGATGCATGACTCACAGTTGATGGTGTAGGATACGATGGGACTATGCGACTGAGGAGAGGCCTTAGAGAACTGCAAGGGAAGGACAAAATTGGCACCTCTCCCTCAATATTGCATGGACTTAACTCCCATTTAATGTGCTCTAGTGTCCACAATTACTATGACTGATAACACCAGGTGACCACCTAACTCACAGTGTTTAATGTTTGTGCTGTACTTTGTTGACTTAGAAGTAACCAATTGTCATTAGCATTTATATGGATAGGATTTGCCAACTGCAATTGATCATGGAAATATGACTGATTTTCTGAACCTGTGTTTCTAAACCACATGATTGAATATACAATTGTTACTGTATAACATGAACACAAAATAATAATTTCAAATACAAAACAGGCTTAGGAATTACACATTCAGCAAAAAGAGTGCTCAGTTTTGAGTTTTTCTGCGCTCCTGCCCGCTCAGATAATGTTGGTTACAAAATGCAACAGAAGACCATTGTGGGAGTTTGGGAGTTATATCATCTTAAAATATGGTTTAGTCCTGCCTTTCTTTAATTAAATTGAGGCACCTTTCTCAAAAGGTGGATAATGTAACACAATGAGTTGACTGAGGCATGTTTTCAAAGGTGTATAGTGGAGGGTTTTTCTGACTACCCTTAATCACCCCCTGCTCCAAGGTGTTAGAGAGTGCCCTCCCCCACCACCAATAATAGCCCAAAATGTGTGTATGTGAGTGAGGGATTCCTGCCCTTAAAGGTATCAAACACTCAGTAAATGCTGTCATTCCCAGACAGAGATACATGGCTAGTTCAGGCTTGAAGGGACTGTGCGTGAATCCCAATGTACCAGGATAGTCAGTCCAATTTATTCCAGGAAGAGACTGATTGTTCCTGCAGAGCTCACTGGTGAGAAGTTCCCCCATGTGCTGTGCTCTTGTTGCATTCTTGAATAGTCCTGCCCCACCTAAAATGCCTTCTTCTTAAAGGAACCCTGTGCATTGGTGTCTTCCACACCTAAAATCTCTCCACAGCGAAATCTTCTGACCACCACTGCCTCAAGACTTTGAGGAGGTTCATTGCTTCTGGTGGAACATTCGAATTTGAATAAACCCTGCCCAAAGGGTCTCACCACCAAAATAATCTTGAATGTCAGAATAGTGTGAGGGTCTCAGCAGAAGAGGGTTTACATGAGCTTAATACATTCACATTCCTCACCTTGCTGTTCATGTAATGACCAAATGTGGACTAGGGAGATGAGTATGAACCCCTGGGACAATAAGTAGGAGACCCCAAACAGAAGTCTAAGAAGTGAGTGCTCAGGGGCAATTGAAACTGCATCACACAACCTTGTAACTGGCCACAATCTTGACCAAACAATCCATGCATGTTGCTTTCACCTGAAAAACACATACCCTTTCCAGTAAATTGGGGATCGACCAGTTACTCAACTGAAAAGTTGTATAGAGATTTTTATAATTGAAAGTTAACTCTTCCTTAGTTACTAAACTGAAAATTTGCATAGTTTTTTTTATCATTGAAAGCTAAGTCTTCCTTATTAGAATAACTATGACAGCCTAGACATTAATCAAATACTGAAGATAATGCACCCTTCCTCGTGGCAGTCACCCTCACTGTGGCGCAACAGCACTGCAGATGTAAGCAAACCTTTGCTGGTCCTGCGGATGAGATGTTTCTGACAGGTACTTTTGTTTGCGAACAGGAGTCATCAATCATTGGTTGCCTTGGTGACTGGCTGCCTACACCGACCAGATTCAAAAGGTTGAAATTGAAAATGTCGACTTGAAAAAGGTGCCATTTATAAAAATTACTTCATTTTTCATTTCATCATTAAACACTCTATGTTAAATTCAGTTCTTGCAAGTGTGCATCCTTAATTGAGTCCTTTTGAAAAATAGCACTCATTCATCTGGGTCCTTTTGAATGGGAAGCCTTTTGAATCACTTTGATGCAGCAGTGAGACTGTGCAACCAGTTGAGCTCAGAGACCTTTTCAAGTGCTCTGACATGGTCACTAGGCATGTGTGGAATTTGCATAATTTGCATTTGCCTAACTGTCCTAAATTTTTCAAACATTACGCGTAATTAAGTGAAATTCAAAAGGCTAGCTTAAAAATCACAAGCACTGTAACAGCAGTCGCTCACGTTCTGATAATTCGCATTGCTGCTGTGACTGCGCTCTAAATGTTTGGTGTGAACAATATGTAATTATGCAAAGTGACATAATAGCATAAATTTGGGGATTAAACTAACAAGCATAGCGCAAAATTACCAAAATTATGCAAGATTACGCCAGCATAATGGACATTTTACCCAGGCCTACTGGTCACCCTAGCATGTCTCTTGGCCAGGCACTCATAAGTAGGGGTGGGCGGAATTTGCGAAATTAACTTTCGCAAATTATCGCGAAAATGTTTACAATTATCGCAAACAAGCGGAAATATCGCGAAGATGCGGAAGTTTTTTTCCCGCATGTTCGCGAGATTTTCTGCATGGTTGCGGGTCGCCAACTTACCCATGTGGTTGCTTGCGGGCGCGGCCATCTTGTTTTGAGTTGTCTCGCGGTGCATGATCGCGAGAAGAAAGACGTGATCGCACGACGCATGACGTCACTGCGGGCGCGAACTGTCATGAGACAGCGCAAATGGCTAAAAACAATACAACATCTCATGGAGAACGCGACCGGATCAAGAAAACTTGTCGGCGAACGCAGGGATTCAGGTAAGGCGATCGCGCACGCGCGAGAATGTATTATTTTACAGCGCGAGCAAGAAACAAATTATCGCCAAGCTGCGGAAACCGGAAATTTTGACATTTTCGCGCTCTCCGCGGAACGCGAAAATGCCAAATTATCGCAATTTCCGCAAACGGAACAAAATGTTCGCCCAGGCCTACTCATAAGTAAGTCTATGCTTGAAAATGCCACAGCTCCACCCAGAGGTTGCCTGTTTATGTCTGGTCTGTCACTTTGCAAGGTGGCACACAGTTTTATGTGATTGTTTGGAGCCACATGGCCATTACTGACTACAGACTCGATGAGTTTATCAGAACACCAACCCTTTGCTTACACAACAAGCAGAGGAGGATAACAAAAAATGTCTGCAATAACCACAGAAGTGCAAAGATTTAAATCACTGATGTTCACTGGTGGGCAACGGCGGCTGGATCCATGCCAGATTCTTATGATGTCCAATTGTGATACATTTACATACAATTATCCCAGAAGGGAATCTTTCTAATTGTGGTTTTCTTCAGTGGTGGCTGGCAGGGAACATAGGTGGCATGGTGGGCGGGGAGGGTATGAGGGTGAGTTTGAGAGGGGAATAAAACATTAAAGAAACAACACAAAAAACCACTTACCTCCTCACGGCCACCTCCGTCTATGTTGTTGCTTCCTGGCGAGTCCGGAAGCACACAGGCTCCCCTAAGCCAATCGCAAAGCTGCAATGCAGGGTTGTGATTAGTCTGTGCGCCGTGGCTCAACGCTAAGATGGGCACAGAAAGCCTGTGCATGTTCCCCAATAGGTTGTGTATTACATCCTGGTGGGAAACATGCAAAGTGTGCATGACTGTTTTGCCGGGGCAAGACTGCTGGCCAAACCGTCATGCGCACTTACAATGTGCATGAACCACTCCTCCCCGGCTGTGACACCAGCCCCCCACCCAAACGCAGCCCCGTAGCAAAGAAAAAATAAAATGATAATAACGAGGTTATTATCATTTCATTTCTATTTTTACCTGCTTTGAGAGAAGTGGGGCGACGCTCCTCCGCCTTACCGGAGGAGCCGCCCCTGGTTTTCTTTATAAATATCGTCTGTTTCAAGCCATGTTGAGCCAGTGATGGACATCCATTATTGAAATTTCTATGCAAAATCTCTTCAGCATAAATTCAAATGTATCCCCTGATGTGACAAAATTGTAATTTGCTTTTTTCTAGTTACCACCAAAAACAATTCTGAAAATTGATAATATCTAATCTTTAATGTGTGCAGTCCCCCACACTTCACTTCCACACAGGCGTCTCGGTTTTCATCAATAACTTAATTTCCTTACAGTGACATTTCTAATACAGTTTCATGGGACATTGATTAGGGGTAGCTAGCAGAAGCAGCTGCTATGCCTGACTTGCCCTTTGGTACCCCTGACACTGCCCCTCCTGATCCTGGCCTTAGAGCTCAAGGGATAGAAAGTCATTGGAACTCCAAAAGGCATGTTTGCTCTCTGTAGACTGCTTGTCTTTTTCTTCACTCCTCATCAGCAAATCGGAATAGTTTGAGGGGCAAAGGTTGTGGTTAGGAGATTGAACATGGGGCAGCATTTTGGATCAAACAGTGATGGATGTCGTTTCCGATATCTCTGGACAGACGACACAATAGGTAAGTGTTTTTTAAAATTTGACCTATTCTGTCGTCTATCAACTTAGCATCCGTTCCGCCCCGCCCCACCGCTTTTACCTGCACCGACCTCGCCTGGTAATTTCACATATGTTGTTGACGTGCGCAAAAGCAATTTTTGCACGTTTTGCACACCCCTAGGTCACATATATGCTTCTAGGCATTAATATCACAATCAAATATATCTGATTTGTCAGTTATCATTGAAAATTATCACTTGTGATTTTGCTCTATACAATATTGGGAACCTTAAAAAATATTAGGTCCCATATACCAAAGTCAAGCATTTTCAGTGGATAGACTGCTCAGCATAGAGCGGCTTGCTTTCCTTATGCATTTTGTAATATACAAAGGCTTTATCCGAATTGCGATGTCAATTGTGCCTTGCAAACATGCTCCTTCCAGCAATCCAGTGCTGTTAGTCAATGGACACATGTCCCATATGCTAATATAGTCAAAAGGATGGACACTTAGAAGTGCTACTGCAGGGGCAACATAGGAATTAGTCAGTCCATGAGATTGCGTCGTCTTTTCCTGTGAAGGAACGGGCCTCCTGTAAGTGGGCAGAAAACCTTGCAGGACATCTCCGCAGTGGTGGCTCCTCCGTTAAGGCAAAGGAGCGTCGCCCCACTGCTCTCAGAGCAGTGCAACAAGGAAAAAGATGATAATATCATATTGTTACTATAATTTGATTTTTCTGCATAGAGCCTGGTTAGGTCGGGGAGGGGTTGGGCTGGTTCACAGGAGCAGGAGTGGTATGGGTACTACTAAGTGCGCATGACGGTTTGCCCTGCCATTATGTCCCGGCCAAACCGTCATGGGCACTCAGCATTTCTCCAACTGGCTGTGTTGCACTGACGGCTGGAGAACTGCCCCAAGGCTCTCAGGCACTGTGTGAGCGGCCAAACAGGCCGCTCAGACCAATCACAACACTGCTATCATGCTTGTGACAGCTGCGTCATGATTGGCTTTGGGGAGGCTGGGAGCTTCCTGCTTCTGGGAGTCAGGAGGAAGAGAAGAGGACAGAGGAGAGACGGCAGCTGTAACCAGGTAAGTGATTTTTTTTTTCAACCCCCGCCTCGCCACCCCTGTTCCTTAGTAGCCGCCACTGTATCTCAGGGCCATCTCTATGACCAACTAACAATGAAGCTCTTTTCATGGCATTGAGACATCCTTTCTTGTTAAAGTTGAAAGTTGCAAAGACATTGAACTGCAGAAAAGCAGAGCGATGGGCCTGTGTCTCATGCAGGCCTCTGTACCCACTTTTGTCGCTATGCAGAGAGAGATGCTAACCAAAAACCTGCCCCACATGTATTAATGAGGATGGCCACGTGCAGATCATTGGGCGGTGCTATTCTGCACCAGTATCTTTGTGCATCCATCAATGCATAAAATGTGAAGGTCATGCATAGAGCAACGCAGCAATATGAAAGGTGAAAATACGTGTTCATAAATTAAAAAACACAAGCTTGCTCAAAATAAATAAAGAATGAACATGTATTGGAATACAAATGAGATTTAAAACGACTCTTTAACTGTCTTTACATCACTGTATTAAGTGTTTGCTTTCTGTGGCCATTTACATTTTTAAACCAATCAATGATTAGCAACTCGCTTTCATCGAAATGGTCATTCCTTTATTGTACAAACCCCACTCTTTCCTGCTGCCTTCGCCACTAACACTGCCCCGAATGGAACAGGGCACCCACTTTATTGTTTTTGCTTTTTTCAACTTTTTTAAAACCTGTTTTGATTCAAGTCTTTCTACAAAAGAGAGAGCAAGTGTCTATCGCTGTTATGCATGACGAAAGTGGAAACTAAACATAAGAAAAAGGGGGTTCTCTCTTATTTCCGATAAACTGTAGGGAATAATCTCTGACTCTGCAGAAAAGCATGGTTTTCAGCTGTTTATTTTATTTTTATTTATTTATTTTATTTATTTATTATAAGAGTTTTATATAGCGCTGGCTAAACCTGGAGGTATCAGAGCGCTTTACACGAGGATCATTGAGTTACAAGCTACAAATTACATCCATTACAAGAGCATAGTAAAACATACGAAAAAAAACAATGTTACTGTAATTCGTCGGAGGGAGGGGGAGGTGTGAGCACGTGCACATCTGCAAGCTCCTTGGCCTAAGTTTATGGATACGCTTTTAGGGGTAATACCCTAGGCTGCAAAGGTGTTCCTCTCTGATGAGCTTGAGAAAGTGTCATCCCTGAAAATCATGAGTACCCCCCCCTAGTGTGGTGGAATGGCGCTACCCACAGAGAAAATATTGTTCCAGGCTGAAAACAGTGAAAAATCAGTTTTTTTACAAATTTACCACCATTTGTATTTAGGCTATTTGTCCTGGGTTCAATTCAGTGGAGTATCCATATGACACTGTAGATCTCCACTACTACAATTGCAAGAAACTCGCATCAGAAATACTGTGGCCAGAAATACTGATACTGTGCAGTACCATAATTCATGGGTGTTGGACATGTCTCTTCTTAAGGAGAGTTCCCTAAAACCTTTTGTCCTCCTCGCTTTTCACCCAGGTGTGACTGATTCCCTGGTTGTGGCCTTAGTGCCTAGGGCACTTTGCCACTCTAATTGCAGTGTGGAAGTGTGTGTGCCTGTCCTACACACGTTAGGAAGTGGTGCTTACCTCAGGTTTCTAAACAGATCTGCCATTGCAGGCCTGTGTGTGTGCACTTGCACCTATGGTGGTTGTAGACCGGTGTCCAGCCTGCCATTGCAGGCCAGTGTGCAGACTTGCATCTATGATCTTTAAAACTTGTATCCAGCTTGCCAGTGCAGGCCAGTCTGCGCACTTGCACCTATTATCTGTTTGAACATGTGTCCAGCCTGCCATTACAGGCCAGGGTGCGCTTTTGCACCTATGGTGCTTCTAAACATGTGTCTAGCCTGCCATTGTGGGTCTGTATGTGAGCAATTGTGCATCTACTCAGGCTGGCCTGTCTAAATCATTAGCCATCCTGAGAGAACATTTCGCTACCACCAGAGCACCCCAAGGATACGTCTTAAGGGGTGAAGCAAGTGGTAGGTGAAAGGCAGGGCAGGTACAAATGTGTGTTTCCCGCCCAGGTAGTGAAGAATACCCATGTGTGTTTGCACTACTTATGAGGTTCATTCTTCCCATAGACTAACATGGGGAAAGGGTTGAAATTACCTCAGGGTGAAATAGTGGATTGGAGGGGAGCAGCCTCATAATGTTTCCGCTCATTGGATTTGCAGTGAGAAACCTTTTCTATGCTCAATCACTCTTTGTGTGCCTTTGTGCTTGGTTCCAGTCCACACTGGAGGTTGGGGTAGCACATCTGGGAATGCCCCAGTGACGTCTATAAAACACTGGGCATGAAAGTGGAACAACAGGCCTCTGCCAATTGAGGGCCTGGCTGCATAGATTGGAGGAAGAGGTTTTGACACTTGGCCTCTGGAGCCAGATCATGGCCTCGCTAAAGATTAAGATCTGCATTCCACTGCCTCATGGTAGAAAGGACTGAAATTTAGGGAAGACATCTGTAGTTCAAATGAAGACCCTTTAAACCACCCCCAACTTCAAAGGCACACTACAGTCTAACTACTGGTGCCATACATCAGCAGGGCAGAGATACACTTGAGGGGACATGGGACCAGAGAGAATGGAACTGCATGGTGCCCACTGCCAAAGGAATCTGTGTGGCACCCTGAAGTGTGCTCTCCAAGGGTTGTTGGCTTGCTCCATGTTCTTTCGGAGGTCTCAAGGACATCAAAGATGTCCTACCAGGGGACCCACACCATCTACTTGTGGCACGTGGACAGTGGTGCTCTCTTAAGTAACCCTGGGCGTAGTGGGCGTAGCGGAGCTACGCAGAGGGCCACGGAGGGTAAAACAATCTCTGCACACTCCGCGTAGCTCCACTACGCACCACCCACCTCCCACCCGCCCTATTAACTATAGTTATAGAAGCTTAAAAAAACAATATGAAGTATTAAAAACGCCTTACCTGAGCTGCGGCGTCCCCGGGCTGACCTCTTCCTCCATTTCTCACGAGAAATGCGCATGCGCGAGCACTTGCACATGCACAGTTGTCATCAAGAAGTCGCGATGGAGAGGAAGCAGGATCCTAGTAGAAGCTGTGTCTTCAGTCCATGGTACAACAAGCCATATACAACAATATGCTGGAAACAACAGCAATTGGTAGGCTGTAAGGACATACAATTGAAAAATCAATAGTTATGCAACAGATTATAGTGTACAAATGTAGAACCAACGAATCGGGGGGGGGGCAAAGAGGCTAAGATTGTTTCAAAGCAGTGTGTTTATGCAGACATGAAGGTCATGCATTCCGAAGTAGTAGGAATATACTCTATGTCCCAGGTTATGTCCTCTCCAGGTGTCAATATGGCCCCATTCCAACACTCAGTTATAGAAAAATATAGTCACGTGGCAAAGCGAGAAGGTAGGCAGTGGAGGGTGTGATCTGTTCAGTGCAATATCCGTTATACAATTGAAGTCCCCACTGTTATCAGTAATAATGCAGGACCATAGTAATGGGGGGGGTAACAAAACCATAAATGCCTGCTGGTCAACACTGGGGACATATATTTAAAAGGGCAAAGTCCTTCATCTGCAGCTTACCCCACCCTCAGGTCTATAAATCTGCCCTTGGTGTCTGCAGTATTAACTTGAGGGAGCAAGGGTGGGCCAGGCCATATCCACTGAAGCACTCCTCAGGAGAAGGCAGAAAAGGACGTGAAATGGACCCGTCCTCCCCATCTCATCTGTAGTGCTAGTCCCTCTGCCCTGTTCAGGTGTTATTTTTGAAGGAAGGTAACGAGCACTTTCTGTCTCTTATTATAGGCCTGCACTTTATATCTCTTACTTGGGGAATTGAAGCCTCTTACATTCCAGGTGAGTATCTTAATAGTAAAGGGCGTGCTAGCCGTAATCAAACAGAAAGTCAACTGCCCTGAGACCATACCCCCTAAAACTGGTACACGGCGACATACCTGCCAAATTGAAAACAATCTCACAGTGTGAGGAGAGGGCGAGGCTGTGAAAGGAGTGAGGCCTCATGCCGAGAAGTACCTATGAGGCACTTTGGAACCCCACCCCGCCCTCAAGCCCCTTCTTCCAAAAACATTTTAAAAAAACGTGTTGAGGCTGGTGCCGATGTCCTAGGGTGTTGTCACACCCCTTAATGGGCGTCAACAGTTCAAAGCCTCAGAAAACAAGCTGAAAAACCACTGTTTACAGTGGTTTTCAGCTTGTTTTCCCTCCCACCGTGTGATATCGGCTCTTCACCGGGAGATGGGAGCCGATGTTGTGTGTCACACGGTGGCACCTTGTGAATTGGCAGGTATGCAGCAAAGAGTTTCACACATCATTATTAGTCTCCACTGGGAAAGAACAACGGGGCATATCAACAACAACCGGCGATAATTATCGCAAAGCGCACTTAGCGCTTGGATAAGTATCGCCGGCTAGCGTGAATTTTTATCGCTGAGATAGCGTGCTATTAGCAACGCTTATCTCAATAGCGATAAAAATCTACATGCTAACAGGCTAACGTGAGATTATCGCTGGAAACCCAGCGATAATCTCACGTTACCTTGTTGATAGGGACAGGCAAATTTAGCCATGATATCCTCCTTCCATAGGATATCATGGCTAAGTCTGAAAATTAGCAGACATAAAAAAGCAGCGTTAACCGCGGTTAGCGCTGCTTTTTTTGCCTCTAACAAGGTTAGCGACATTCTTGATAATAGGAGAAATGTCGCTTAGCGACATTTCTCCTATTATTTTACTCTGGAACGCCCCCTTTGCATCTCATTAGAGATGCAAGGGGAAGCGTAGAGTAAAAGGGTGCTAACATGCAAATGTGCGTGTTAGCACCCTGTTGTTGATAGGGCGCTAGTTTTATCTCTGCTTTTTTGGCTTTTAAAGCCAAAAAATCAGAGATAAAGCCCTTGTTGATATGCCCCAACATTTCTTATGAAATAAAATTCAACAATAACACCCTAAACAATCCCACTCAGGGCTATTACACAAAAGCTTATATTCCAAACTGTCAAACCGGTACTCTATAAGAGTACCATAGAAGGGGCCGATAGTCGTCCTCATTCAGGTGGTACCCAGGTGTGGAGAGTTGCTGAATCAAATTGTCCCGCACTCATCTCAAGCTCTGGGGAAAACCCAAAGTAACCTCAAAGGATATGAGTCGCTTGAGCTAAACCATACAATTTGGGGAAGAGGGGAGCAACACGGACCACTGACACCAGAATTGTGTGAAAAAGGCCGCTTTATTGAAACAGGTGCACATCACAACACAACCTAGGCCTGTGCCTCACAAAACTAAAAACTTACTATACAATTAACTCACCTATATTAAGCTACCCCGTTCCCTAAAATTCTCCCTCCCCCACAACAACCTAATACAGTAATATTGTACCCGCTCCAGATATGTTTAACTGTAACTGTGCCCTTGAAACTCCCCAACCCTCTACCACAACTATTAACCCCTACTCAAGTAGACGTCTTACTTAATCTTGCACTGCCTGTGACCTCCAGGCGTGAACTCATCTAGCCATTCCCTTTGAGCCTGAGTTGGCGCTGTCAACAAGAATAAACTTTGTTAAACTTCTCTGCCGCAGCCCTATGCACCTGCTCCAAGCGACAGCCCTAGACAACACTCAGAAACCCCCTGCACCCCTGTTCAAATGAAGCTAGCCCAGGAAAGACCTTACCCCTAGACCAGCAGGAAAAACAGGATGGGAGGGCAGTGATTTGTTTTCCCGCTAACTAAGTGCCGGCCACCATGTTACCACAAAATGGTGGCTGGCACTACAAAATGCCAGATTTTATACCACTTGGGCTACATATGTAGCCCAAATATAGCCCCAAAGAACCCAGGGGGCAGACTTCTTTATGGTCAGCTGCCCCCCAAATCCCCTTTTTAACCTGTTAAAAAATGAAAAGCATTTATTAGTTAAAGAGCAAGTGAACATCCACAGGGATCTCACTGTTGGCAGACAGGAGATGGTGGCCTGCTTCATTAGACCAGCTGCAGTCCAAGTGAGTCGAACCATGGGGAGCTCATCTCATCTGCATTACCACTAGTCGGGGGGGCAGTGGAGGCCAGTGATATCCATGCCGGCCGATCCGGTCAATCACTAAGAAACAGGCAACCCCCTCGGGATCCAGCAGAGAGTGTGGTCACCGCTCCTGACCTGTTCCTTCAGCTGTAACAGCAAGGAGGCTGCCATCTTGACCTGGCCATGCTGGCCCGGCTGCACTACCGCAATCCACAGCCAGGTGGCAGTCGACGAGGTTCAGACTTCGCATCAGTGAACAAGTATCAGATGACCCGCGAAGGGGAGCAGGGACTCCCCAGTTGGTGACGGGTTGCGCAAGCAGTGGAATTATAGTTTTTTCCCAGATGGAGAGTTCCAGAAACACGCCCCTCAGTGAATAAGTTTCCTGTAATGATTAGTTATTAGTGTGCCTGGAAATCTATGATTTCCATAGATTTCCATGGCGTACTCATTTAGAGTCTCTGAATCCCAGACAATGTATTAATATAGTCAAATCCTAGGAGTGGGTCATGGATGCATATGTTTATGTCATTTATGTGAATCAGTCCTTCCATTTGTGATTAAAGTCTATTGCTTCAGATCCTGCTAATTGTGTTTTTTATGGGATTGGGTTGAAAGATGAAGGATAAGGAGGTCGCCATACAGGTGTTCAAGGTGACTGACACCAAGGGAGGATGCTTAGTAAACATATTTAACTATTATATGATTACATTTTCCTGATTTATTTCAAGATGGCCTTTTTCTGCATGTTATTTTTAGAGGCCTACACGTATCGCAGGATATTTTAACTCCAAGTAACACAGAGTTTCTCCCTGTGGTCCTGTGACTTTTAATCATTGTGTGAGACTTTGTAATAGGAGTCCTAGACAATTTGCATTGAAAGGGCACCTCACTTTCACTCTCTCCTGTTAGAGAGGTGCTGGGGAGTCTTTTAACTGAAATGAGTGGGATGTAATAGCTCTGACCTGGAATGGTCTGTGGCGAGGGGAGGGAGGGGTGGGCTGGGGATGGAGACAGCAGAATGCAGGAGCAGTGCCATTAAGAAAAGAAACATGTAGTTATCACACTGTAAGGTGAAGGGGCCACGGAAACCTGAAAATTAAGAGCCTGCAGTCTGAAATCTCACCTCTGATGGTTTATCTTGCAGCACAATCCAATGTTCTGAAATGACTAAAGGAAAGTGTTGGCAGAAACAGACTAGCTCAACATGGCGTGGCAGTGCCCACCACCCTCTGATAACTAGACGGCCTCTGCGCCTCAGCTGTGATACACTGAGCCTGACAGTAGAGTGACAAACTCATCACCCAAGGTCACAGTGCTGACAACTCAACAGGTCCTCTGTTAGACATGAGAGCAGAGAGGTTGATGCCAAGCGGAAGACGCGTTGGCAGCCGGATCAGCGGATGTGATAGAAGCAGCTGAAACTGCCGCTGCAGCAAAAACCAAGTGCTGCCATTTGGTTTTGAACGGCATTATAAACCTGGCAAGGAGAGCTAGAACGCTGAAGACACAACTGTATTGATTAGTTCTTAGACTGCCAAGGTGCTTCCGCATGCCGAATCTGGTGTTCATTGGGTGTGGGGTGTCTGAATTTCACTTTCCGTGGGCTTGGACTAGGGACACAGAGACATCCCCTATGGAATTTCCTGGAAGAATTTGATGTCTGTTTGAATGTGGACAATTTTTTTTAATTTTTTTGTTTATTTGTTTTAAAGTTGATCAAGTACCACTTTTCCTCAGGCATCTTTGCACTCCTCATAAGCTTAGATTGAATGTACAAAACATCTGCACTAGTCCACAATGGAAATTACTGGAAGATTGTCCAGGCAGAGGAGCCCATTTGAAATGGTTGAAACAGCTGCAAACATTTTAGAGTCAGAAAGGTGGCCAATTAACCATCTTACTTGGACACATTAGCTTGTGTGAGTCTAGATTGAATGCCCACACATCTGAGTCAGTCCACAATTACATTTACAGGAACACTGTGCAGAAACTGATGGCCCTTTGCATGGGAACAAATGCTACAATTCTTTTGGGGAAGAACATTACCACCTTTGTACAGGCAACTTTACACTTTGCACTCCACATAGCATTATGTTGTACGGCCAAAAATATTTATAAAAGACCAAACTAGAGCTTACAGGGAGTTTGTGCAGAAGGTCGTATCTCTTTAAATTTGCTGTAAAAGTGTCAATCCTCTTGGAGATTGAGGTGAGAACAAGAGCACTTCTCACAACCACCGTTTCCCTTCGAAAGAGCAAAATACTGTTGTGTTCAATGTAAAGGAAAAAGTTAGTATGAGCCATCTCTAAAGCCATCTCTAAAGGGACCAAGGTACATAGACTTGTCTCCAACATCTGGTATTTCTGGGATCGAGTCTAGGTTCCTCTACATCATCTCATGCTGGAGATCTGTCTGTGCAATTCTGATCCACTATATCAAATTTCCAACATATTTCTTCCAGTGATTTAAACTTCGGGGTCAACTCACGGGCCAATGAAAACCTTTTGCAAAACACATTTCATTGGTTGAACTCATGACACAGATGTAAAATGCGCTCAATATGGAAAGGGGAGTTTGTACAGTAGTAATGCGAAGGACAACTTTGCACTTGATATCAGACATAGGAGGGGCGATTTGAGATTAAGATATGAATTTGTAATTTGAAAAGAGGGTTCATTTGCAATAAAATAGGGGAAGTAAACAAGAGGCAGAAGGAGAGTAAGATTGAGAGAAGAGGGGAAAAAGAGAGAGAGAGTGAGAGAGAGAGCGCAATAGAAATCAGGATACACATTAAAAAAAACTCTGAAACTAAATACGTACATTGAGACCAAAATATTGAGAGGCTCATTCATGGTGCCGACTGGCAATAGAGCATATTTCGCCCAAGGGATTTGCTACCAAATGGACAAATACGTTCCCTTCCTTTGAGCCTTCAGAGCGACAGGGAAGGCACCGGAGATTTTATACAGCTCTGTCCCAAATGATAAGTGAATGATGCCTATGCTCTGAATGCACTTTCTACGTTAAATAGTAGGTGGACTTCAGAACAGCAATTTCCTAAAGTCAGGTAGCACTAGTAACAGACGGCAGCCCTATGGCAGGCAGTCGTAGCCATTTTATCAAAATCACTAAAAGGAGGTAAGGAGAAAATCAGTCGCACACATTTTTTAAGTTTTATAATGTGTAGTAGCAAAGAGAGCACAAACACTTTGTTTAAAACTTCCCTCACCCACAACAAGTTGTGGCATGCTACATCATAGGGCTGCGACTGAATGCCTCTGCGCAACCCAATGCTAGAGGTGGAGCAATAGGGAGGGGTAGACAATACGTACAATTAGAAAAAAGAAAAGAAAAGGATCCAAAAAAGGTGCAGACAGACAGTGATATTAAAACTGACTATGAGATATCATAATAATCGTTTTATTATTTGATGCCCTAGTTAGATCTAAAAAGGGTCTTGAAAAACCCCCGGATGGTGGATTAAGTACTCATCACCCCTCCGTTCTGCATAGAGGTCGACATTCTGCCGGGTTCTGATCCTTTAACCGGCATTCGTCAGGACAAAAAGGATCCCTATGCTACTTTTCCAATTAAAAAATCCCCTCTTGTAATCCTACTGTACTAGGTATTACTCCACCTGTAAGTATGGAGATTTTGAAAACACTACTCATCAAATGGTAACAAGTTCATTATGATGAGCGTTAGAACCGGCACCGGAGTAGAGGGCGGCCCCCTGTAGTCACACTTTTGTCAAGGGTGGTTCACCGCCACCTTATTGGTCTCTCTGAGTCTCTCCGAGTGCCGTGAAGTGGACCTCCTTTTGTGCTTTCCATCGTGTTTGAGGAGGATGAGGTAGGGCTGCGTCCTTCTCCCCCTTTGTTTGTGTGTACTGTAGAAGTGGATGTAAAAAGGCTGAGTCCACCCCCTGGGGTTCAAGTTTGCACTCTTGAAGAATGCAAACATAGTTTAGGAACAAGTGCATCAATTCAGTGAGCTGCTTACTAAACCATGCGGGTGTTTGTGTGTATGTGTGTGCACCATGCCATGCCAAGAAAAATAAGCATGGGCCAGTAAAGTAGTGTATTTGAAGCGGCAATTACACTAATAAATGTACACTCACACATGTGTCCAATAATTCCCAATAATTACCATAGCACAGCTTAAGTTTATACCTCGGTGCATAAGGTCTGCTATATTGCATGCCACACTCCCTTGACAGAAGTAAAGAACTGAGCCCATATTCACAAGTCCTATTAAATAAAATTTGATGTCACTGCATGGATGTATCTTCTTGTATTCCTGTTTAATGGTTGGCTGCTGTTGATATTTGAAAGTGGTGGGGCATAATATCTTTCATGAATTTCAATGAGCGAGCAACATGAGTGAGCTAGACTGGATATAAGAGGAGAGTGAGCAAGCGGGTGCACAAAGGTTACTCCATCAGAGAAAATTGTATAAAAATGGGATTAAGTAGTGCATTTTACAGCACTTTTTTCTTTAAAAAAAAAAACACAGCCAGTCTTACTAACTGCGGTCCTCAGGCTATTAAAACCATTTTCTCTTCAGCCCTGAATTGGAAACCCTCCCCTCCCGTACGCATCAACCTCCTCATGCTCATGACTGTAAACTTTGAACATCCTCAACACAACTGGTCTACATGCTCTTGTACTTTTCATTAACCTGAGAGGTGCATTTGTATGTTCCTAGTGCCCCTCAGTCTCCCTGCGCTCCTCAATCTCATTTTAGCCGTATGTAAACTATAAAACAAACTAGAGCACACTCATTGGATGATGTCACCAGTGATGTCCTCAGTGATCTCATCAATGATGTCATTTGAGATGTCATCGGTGACGTCATAAATGATGTCATAGAACATGGCATGAGTGATGTAATATGTGAGGCTATAAGCAGTGCATGGCATGGGCGCAAGTTGTTCATAGCTCTGCTAACTATAACTGGTTTTACTGATTTAATTAATTTAATCAATGAGATTGCAATAGCTTCTGAAGTATGTATTTTGGCACTTGCCATATAGCATAAGTTAAACAATGCCCATAAGAAAAAATGAAACTACTTGAATGATATGATATCAAGATTTATATAAGCACTTGCACTTTGCAATTACCGGCTTTTACTACGGATTGTTGTAAATTAATTAAACCTGCACCTATTTTGTTTTCATTTTGGTTGTCTGAGGGTTTCATTACCACGTTCTCAGTGTTTTTAAGTTTCTCCATCGTTGCAAAAAATGCTTTCTCCTTGTTGGTTTCATGCTTGCTTTTCTTGCAGATGCCAAATTTATATCACGTAAATATTTTAGTAATATTTCAGAGAAGATATCAGTATTATCTTTGAGATTTTGTGGGACATACCTAGGTTTTCGGCGAAAAGGAGTGGCCCACTTCAGCCTCGATGTCTATTATGGCCATTTCTTTTTTTTTTTTTTTCTTTTTTTTTTTTGAAACCGTTTATTACAGAATCCAAAAGATATACAAAGATGGGCCTACAACCTTCAGGCCGGCCGCTAGCAAACAGTAAGAGCATATAATACAATCAGTAAACACACGCTGCGGTGTGAGAGAGGTCACAGGAGTTGAAAGAAGCGTTGGCAGCCACACCGTCCGGACCCCCACATGACGGTTTCATTTTTATATAAGAAACAAAAAACAAATCCACAAGGCAGCCAATAGTCAAAGCAGCAGCATGAGCTCCCCTGGGGAGGACCCTACCGATCCACAGGAATAGCGGGGGGGGGGGATAGGTCGGGACGGAGACAAAGTGAACTCAATGCCCAGAACCAGGGAGACAAGCAGACTAAGGAGAAGGGGCCAGTGACAGATCAGGCGTCAGCGGCGGGGTACAAATTCCGCCACGGTAGGTGTTCCAGGGGCCCCACACTTTCACCCACTTCCCAGGCTTACCTCTTGCAACATACACTACCTTTTCCCGAAACATACACCAATCCATGTTGTCCTTCCACGCCGAGACCGTGGGCAACCTCTGGGAACCCCACAATTGTGCAATATCACGCTTGGCCACCATATATCCCAGAGTCACCCACCACGTCTGCGGCACTGAATAGTCGGTCGGCTCCCACACATTTAGCAGACATCTCCTCGCCTTGGGAAGCAGCGTCACATGCGTGACCGCCTGCAACACCGCATGCACACCACGCCAGAATCGCGCCACCTCCGGGCATTCCCACAAAATATGGAGGAAGGTCCCTGAAGAACCACACCCACGCTTACACAACCCGTCCACGGCATAGCCCATACGCATCAGACCCGGCCCCGTAACATAGACCCTATGGAGTATCTTGAGCTGGACGAAGCGAAGGCGAGCCGGCATGGCCACCTCTTTCGGGGATGCCACCGCAGACACCCAGTCCTCGTCATCCAGCTCCAATCCATCAGCCCCCCACGCCTCACGAAGGCTAGTCAGCAGTCCCGAGCGATCATTGATGAGCTTTTTGTAAATTAATGAAATCGTGCCGTCCGGTACATGCCCATCCAGCACTCTATCTTCCAGAGGGGAGTACTCCGGGATGGAGGCAACATCCGGGAATACGGAGCACAGCGCGTGACGGACCTGTATATATCGAAAGTACTCCCTGTCCTGCAACTGGAATTCCGTCTGCAGCACCTCGAACGTTTTGAATCCCCCCCTCGTCCAGAGATCGCCCACCTTGCTGATGCCTATCATGTCCCACTTCTCAAAGCCCTTCGAGGTCCACAGGGAGCCCAGCCGCTCAGATGCATACAGTGGCGTCGCCCGGGTCAACCGATCCTTCCACCCCATCGCCAAGTTTGCCGCGTGCCACACCCGTACCGCGACCCGCGTAGGGCCCGTCAGACGTGCGTCGAGCGACCTAGAATAAAGCGCCCGACTATAGTCGCCACCCGGCAGTAACAGTTTATCCATTTCAAAGGCCGGGTTAAGAGCGGGCCCATAAAGGCCGTGGTTTATCGCAGCCAGCTGGGAGGCCCAGTAATACCGTTTGATGTCTGGGAGGGCGACCCCCCCGTCGTACCACGGGAGCGTCAGCTTCGCAAGGGCGATACGCGGCCTACCCTCCCAGAACAGGCATCGCTGCAGACTCTCCACCTCGCGAAAGTAGCGCGCCGGGACAACGTCCATCGTGTTCTGTAAAGCGTATAGGAAACGTGGCAGCGACATCATCTTAAACAATGCCGCACGGCCGAGTGGTGAGAGCGGCAAGCGCCTCCAACGTGCCACGTCATCCTTCAGGCGCTGGAGGGGGGGGAGCAAGTTCTGTTGATATCGGGCCTCAGCGTCCAGGGTAATGAAGATACCCAGGTACTTAAATCCCTGCGGAGCGATCTGGATAGGACAACCCCGCGGAAGGATAGGAGCCTCCCCGGAAAGGACATACACACAAGATTTAGCCCAGTTGATGACTAAGCCGGAATTGCGGCCAAATGAGTGCAAAACATCAACTAGTACAATCAGTGATTTACGCGGGGAAGCAAGGTATAAAAGAATATCGTCAGTGTAAAGAGATACGCGATCCTCATACTCAGGGGTCCATCGGAGACCACGGATAGAAGGGTGCCACCGCAGCCACTCCGCCAGGGGCTCCTAGGCAAGCGCGAAGAGGAGCGGTGATAACGGGCAGCCCTGCCGCGTGCCCCTGCCCAGCTCAAACGGAGCCGACACTCTACCATTCACCGCCACCTGCGCCAGCGGTCCGGAGTACAACAATTTCACCCAACCAATGAATCCCGGGCCAAAACCAAACTTCGCCAGTGTCGCCCAAATATATGGCCACTCAAGCGTGTCGAACGCCATAGTGGCGTCCAGGGATGCCAAAATGGCCGGCTCTCGTATGAACGGGACCCGCGCGAGCACCCCATGCAAACGCCGCAGGTTGAGCGCGGTGTTGCGATGAGGGATAAAGCCGGACTGATCCTGGTGAATCAGGTCGCACACCACGCCAACCAGCCGATTAGCCAGCACCTTGGCGAGGATTTTGGGTTCCGCATTCAGCAGCGAAATGGGCCTGTAGGACGTGACCCGATCCCGCGGCCTCCCCTCCTTATGAATAACCACGATAGTGGCCAGACGCTGGTCCAGCGGGAGGGAACCCGCCGAGCGGGCCGCGAGGAACATAGCACGGAGATGCGGCGCCAGCGTATCCGGTCGTAGTTTATACAATTCGATGGGAAGGCCATTAGGACCCATGGCCTTGCCGGAGGCGACTGAGCGTATGGCGAGGGCAATCTCCTCAGATGTTGGGGTCGCGTCCAACAACACTTTATCCTCCTCCGAAAGGGAAGGCAGCGCAATGTCTTTAAGTAAGGCATGGGAGTCCTCTTCCGAGCGGGAAGATACCGGGGAGTACACCCCACGGAAATATTCTGCAAAGCAATCAACAATTTCTCCTGGGTCAGTGACACACACACCATCCAATTTCTCAATCGACGGGACAACTCGACTCGCTCTCTCCTTTTTATCCAGCCACGCAATCAGTTTACCAGCCTTATCACCCACATCATACAGTTTCCCCTGTTGCTCTCTACTGAGGCCCCTGGCTGCCTCCGTGACGAGGGCCCTGTAGTCCGCCTGCTTGAGTCGGAGAGCATGCAATTTGTCCTCCGTCACCCCACACTCCAAATCACCCTCCAACTCAGTTATCTCAGTTTCAACACGGGTCACCTCCTCCCGCTCGCGCCTCCGGGAATGGGAAATAAGGGATAGGGCCTCCCCCCGGAGTACCGTCTTAAACGCCTCCCACAGAGAGACCGCAGACGACACAGACCCCACATTGTCTTCAAAATATCGCTTAAGGGATTTAACCAAATCTGTGCGAATTGTGGGGTCACGCAGGTACCAGGGATTAATCGGGACCACCCTCCCCTCCCCCCTCGGGACAATGTCGAAGTGCAACAGGAGCGGGGAGTGATCTGAAATACCCCGCGCCAAATGTCGTACCTCCCCAACCCTCCCAGCCTGTGCCGCTGGCATTAAGACATAATCAAGCCTCGAAAGACTGCCATGAGCCCCGGAATGAAAGGTGTTCTGTATCTGCGTAGGGTGTTTCAACCGCCAACAATCCACCAGCCCCAAGGTGTCCAAGAGGCCGGACAACCATGCTTGGGCACGGGGGAGATCCCTAGGGGGGTGACGATCCTCAGTCCCGGAAACCACAGCGTTAAAATCCCCCCCAACCACTAGAATCCCCTCCGGAAGGCCAAGGAGGAGGCGCCCCAGATCCGCAAAAGTAGTCATTTGCAACCCTGGCGGAACATAAACAGAGACGAAAACAATCACTCTACCCTCCAATCTACCCACCAGAACCGTGTACCGTCCCCTGTCATCATGGAGCACCTCATCAACTTCCAACGGGAGCGAGGTCTTAGCCATAATGCCCACACCCCTCGAACCAGACGTGAAGCCCGAGTGGGCCATAAGGCGATAGCCCCGTCTGTTCATGGCACGAAAGGAGTTTCCAATGAGGTGTGTTTCCTGCAGAAAGACTATATCAGGTGAAATTCGTTTTAGGAACTGCAGGACCACCCCCCGTTTTATCCTGTCCCCCAGTCCGTTAACATTCCAGGACAAAAGACTCAGTCCCCTACCCCCCATCATAGCCGAATTCGATCAATCGCCCCCCAGAGAGCACTTTAGGAATAGCACAACAATACTTTTGCCTTGTGGTACAAATAAACAATACCCAACCCCAACCCAACAGCCCCAACAAAACTCCCCCCTCCCTGCACCCCTGCATGAGCCCAGACAGCCCCCCCAACTTGCAGTGTGCCTGTCGCCCCTATGTAATTTAAACTACTAAGACCCCCTAGAGGAGGAAGGAGAACCCCCTCGAGACCCCGCACAACCTCCAATGGAGGGGAGACAAGACACAACAGACAAAAGACCCTAAGCTTGGCCGAAAGTGGCATCATCCGGAGTGAGCCCCCGTGTCAGTACCTCAGACCCGGTCCGGTGGGCACTCTCCTCCCGCTGCCCCCCCCCATCATCCCGACCATGACCCCCAGACAAAGTGTCCAGCCAGTCCCCGGCCGTTTCAGGACGGTCAAAAAAGTGAGTGCGACCATCCACCTCCACCCGCAGCCTGGCCGAGAAGAGCATGGCGTATTTTAAGTTCATGCCTCGAAGCTGCCGCTTGACGCCCAGGAAACTCAGTCTCTGCTTCTGGACCGCCTGGGTGAAATCGGGATAAAAGTTCACCTCCATGTTCTCCAGCTTAATCGGCCCTTGCAGTCTGGAAGCTTGCAAAATCGCATCCCTGTCCCGAAAGTTGAAAATACGGGCAATAAGAGGCCGCAGAGGGGCTCCGACCTTCGGTCTGCCTCCGGGAACTCTATGGGCCCTCTCCACAGCAAAGAATTTACTCAGTCCTCGAGGCTGGAGATGGGTAGTGATCAGGTCCTCCACAAAGAGATCCGCCGCCGACTCCTCCCGTCCCTCGGGTACTCCGATGATACGGATATTATTCCTCCGGGCCCGGCTCTCGGAGTCCTCCAGGCGCCGATCCATGAGCGCACTTGCCTGACGGAGCCGGTGCACCTCCGTTTGAAGGGCCGCCACCTCAGTCGTGAGACCCGACGCGGTGTGGGCCAAAGAGTCGACCCGGTCATTAGTCTTAGAGAGATCGGCTCTCACAAGGTTGACATCAATGAGGACCGCATCGAGTTTGTGTGCCAAAGTGTCGAATTGCTGGCCCACTGAGGCCTTCATCTCAGCAATGGCGCCCATGACGTCTTGCAAAGTCAGATCCGTAGGCAAATCCGGGGCATCCGGGGGGCACTCGGAGGACTTGTGCGATCCGCCGGGAGACCCCTTCGGGAGGGTGTAGCGGTCCATGATGTTGGCCTGATGTGCGGTGCCACGCCGGGTCGACTTGGCCTTCAACCGATCCCCATCCTGCTTCGTTGCCATCGTCGCGTGCCACGCACTCGCACCAGCCACGCAGTGGAGAGCAAGCAATCAAGGCCGAGAGCCCCGGGGGCCACCCCAGGACGGCAGAGCGGGTCACCGCAGGCAGGCAGGCAGGGTCTCCCAGCGAGGCCACCCCAACACAAAGAAGCGCCGTGATCCCACTTGCGATAATGGCAAGGGGACTCAAAAGCGAAAGTGAAAGTGTGGGGTACGCGACTCGCCAGGCCCAGCCCGCCGTTGTTGTTCACTTCGCCACTGGGTCGCCCCCAAACTCGAATCCGGGGTCAGGAGAGAAGTAGGCCGCAAACTTCAGTCGGTGCTCACTCCGGCACCCGGGGTCCGATTCGAGAACGGAAAACGGGTACCACCTCGGCTCAGGCTCACCGACACAGTCCCCTCAACCGATGCAGGATGAAGACAGGATAAACGTAGGAGGTTGCGGAGGTCCTCGGGAGCCTCGCACCTACGCGGCCATCTTGGTTGCGCGCTAGGCTCCTCCCCCCATTATGGCCATTTCTTGATTACAATGAGCATCCCGCAGTTCCTAAATAGGGGTTGGATAGCTTCCCCTTCTAAATCTAGGAGGTCCTCTAATAATTCAATGTCAGATTCCAGCGAATTGGATGAATTGTCTTTATCAGGTGGTTGTTGATCACTGTGGGTCCCCGTGTGAGGTCATCTCCTTTAATTTATGCATATATTTTGAAAAAGAGACAAAGGTTAAAGTTACACTGTCATTAGGAATTGAAATGATATCCCCCAGTATGATACAAAAAAACTTAGAAATTCCCTAAAAAATCGTTAAGGAGTTAGGTCAAAATGTCAGTTAAAAAATACCATTTTAAACTAAGATAACCACTGAAATTGACCAGTTATAGCAATCTCAAACAAATATAAATTATCCAGTAAAGTAATTATAACTCATGCCCCACCATGTAGTGTTGTGATCGATGATGTCATTTGAAGTGTTACAGTGATGTTCTCAATGATGTCCTAGAACACGTCATGAGTGATGTAATATGTGAGGTAATTAGAAGTGCACATATACCAAAGTAATCCCAAAGGAAATGTGCACTCAATCAGGGCATCTTGACAACATTTTTGTAAAAAATATTCCAGCAAAGCATTTCGGCTCATAGGACCTTGTTCATGTATATCTAATATTTTAAATATTTTTGGACGATACTACTTCATAAATGTTTAGTGCCCAGGGTCCATGAATTGGAAATCAGGGATCTGGTAGATTTATTACAGCACTTATTCACTACACCATCATTTATTGGGGTGCATTCATTCTAACCAATGTGGCATCAATATATATGCTCATACTTCACCGGGCGGACCATAAATTATGTTTCCCCTAGAAGTATTTCCGCAGTATTCTATTTGTCAGAGTTTCACTGAGGCGACAGGTTTGTACAGCTGCTTTGTCTTTATTTGTTGAGCTTTTTTATTACAAGGTGAAGATTAATGTTTGAATCAGGTCTGAGAAACCGAGGTAGACTGTTAATTTACATTTATAATAATACTGACTGGCGCAACGGCTTGTATTTATTATCGAACAGTTAGGAGCTGTAGATGAAAAGGCAAATCCGATGATTGCACTCTGCAGAGTGAAGGAGCCATTGGGCTGTTTTCAGGCACAAAACATGATTTATTCTCCTTAGTGAATTCCATCCATCTCGTTGTGTTCCTTCTCTTTCTTTTTTCGGCTTGGCATCCATTTTCTTTATTCCAAATTGGCCTTTCTCTCTCTCCTTTTCTCCTATGCCTCTTTCTTTTGTCCCCTTGCTCTCTTTCTGCAGATCTGCAGTATCCCTGCTTTCTTTATTATTCTCTAATTTCATCATGATCCCAACACGTGTCACTAAATATCTCTCTTGTTTCTCCTTTCCCACCTCTCATTTTAGTGGTGTTCTCTCTTTTCTCTCCTCCCTACACCTCTTTTCTTTGCTTTCCGTTTCCATACGCGAGTGTCCCCGTCTCCTTCTTCGCTACCCTGTCTTCATTATCAAATTTTTATTAAAGTCCCTTACTGCTTTTCCGTCCATTCATCCAATTCTCACACTTTATGTGACAGTGCTCTCTGTTTCTCTTTTCTGTTTTTCACTAACCTCCTTTTGTTCGTTTCTACTGTTGTTTCTTATCTCTCTTTCCTGTGTCTATGTATTCTTTTTTCACCATGCCTTTCCTCCCGTTCACTGTCTTTGTTTCAATGTCTTTTTGCTCCCCATTCCCCCTTCTTTAAATTACTCTACTCTGGTGTTAATCATAACTCGTTTATTTCTCTCTTTCATCCTTTTTTCAATGCTTCCTTGCCTTTCTGTCTTTTTCTTTTGCATTGACTTTTTGAACTGCTAACTTTTTTTTATCCTCCTTCTCTACCCTTTTTCCTGCCTCTTATATTTGTATTTTTTATTGAGCCCCTCTTTCCCTCTGATCCTTTTTTCTTTTCTTTCTCCAATGACTTTTCTACTCTGCTCTCACCTCTAGTATCCAGTAACCCACAATTTTGTTCTTTTACCATTTTTTCTTTTTGCTTAGTTTGTTTCTAACTACTCTTCAATCTGTAGTGTGTCCCTCTTTTTGTCCTCTTTCTTGCTGCAGTCACTCTTTTTTCTCTTTTTTCTTCATCCTTTATTGTATTTCTTCGTTTTTGCTCTGTTTCCTATCAACAATCCTCAACTTCTACTAATCCAGCTCCTTTTTCATTTTCTCTCCATTGTTTTCTATTATCTCTCTCTTATTTTCGCTACCACCTATAATCTATCTTTTTAAATAAATCTATCACTTAGGTTACTTGTGCTAATTGAGTAGGTCTAAGTAGACCTGGACGGAGTTTGCTTTTACCACATTTCGACCATTAACTATTCAAAAGATATATCAAAATATTAGTTCTAGGATAGGGGCATGTTTTGTGCTTTAAGAAGCAATTTGGGGCACTGTTCAAACTGCTGAATATCCTTACCTTTGAAGCCCATGAAGGCATCCTTTGAGAAATAAGCAGATCTTGAGCAATTTAAATCAAAGTTAATTAAAGTTGTATGAAAGCAGAGTTACCTGCTGGACGTGGTCAAAATGCTATAGTTCTATTGGGGTACGGGAGTGTCTTCATAAGTCAGGGCTTGTGTCTCAGAGCAGTATAAGCTATGAAGACTGGCATATCAGGTTCTGCTATTTCTAGTTCAGATATTCCAGACACTTACAATACCCCTAGCACTCCCAAAGAGTTAGATGAACTCAATTTTTTAAAAAGACATGTATTTGGGAACACTGGTTCCGTCAAGAAATTAAAATGGGACAATGCTGCCACGACATGTGGGAGTGTTGGTATTACTAATACAAGCTGTCGGGGCCAGCCAAGATTCACAGATCTTTTCTTTTGATGGTGGTGGGGCTTTTGACTGGCAACATACCCAAACAGTTTTCTATTCCTGGCCCATATTGTCCAAGTTTCAACAAGTAGAGCTTGTTATTTATGTTCAAGGATTAAGGATCCTGAGACAATGGGCCAGTCAATTGCTGGATATCTTGGCAGCTCAACAGGTTCAGGCAGACCCTTGGTGCCTTGGAAGACCTCTTCTGACACCCATGCCTGATGCAGGGTGGAGCCTGTGCTTCTACTGCATGGACAGAAGCTGGGACTTTTGTGAGGATGGTACAATGTGAATTAACTATACAAAGATGGTGACTCGGTGGTGCAGGGTTACATATTCAATAGTTGCGCTCACTGATGCTAGATGCACCTCACCTCCACTTTGTAACCAAACCGGGAACTTTCCAATAACTCAAAAGGAGATGAAGGCGGTTTAGAGTGGTTCATCTGCTCTACTTGAATAAAGGTCTTCTCTAGGAGCTTTTACTCTAGTCAAATGGTAGGAAGTCAGAATCATCAGGACCACAAGTCAATTCTTAATCTTATTCCAAGCTTTGGGTACAGGCATCACCAACAGTCCATTCAGTTCAAGTTTGGGTACAGCTCTCGGGGGCAACAGGGAGCAACGACTGTCCATTCAAGTCAAGTTCAGGTGTAGCTCTTTACATTTCAGCATTCATGTCCAGCTTATATCATCAGATTGTGGTAGCTGGGCCTGGAGGCAACTACCAATCACATCCAATATAGGGTGTAAACATTTTATGCTAGCCAATCAGGGTGATCACATCTTTGCTGCCTGTCTTTCGGCCAGGAGACGTCAGATGTATATTTCAGAGTCACGGTCAAGATATCATGAATCAGGTTATTTTGTGTGCGGCAGATACATGTTTACATTACTCTCACCACTCTGTTCTGGCTGGCATTGGTAAACGTTATAACATGGGAAGATGTTACCAGATATTACGCAGGTATGCTGCTTGGGCAAAAAGGTTTAAGGACTTCATCCAGAGAGGTCCCTGATGTTCTGCAGGCAAGCACCCATCCACCATCCTGTCACACACACAGTTTTGATTTACAGTGCAGTCAATAACATAGCTACATAGTCCCCATCAATTTACATAGTAGAGGAACATGTGTTTTTACAGCAGTTGCTGGGCTTTGCTTGATTGGTGATGGAACATGGTGTGAAAAAAGTTTAGAAACACAATCATGAAATACATGTAAGCTTAAGATATATTTGCTTCAGCACCCCATCCAGAGGACATTTGGAACTGTCATCTCAAGAATCACTGGTACAATTTACATTATAACATTTTAGCCACAAAAACCAACCAATACACAATGATCGGGTATAAAGAAGACACCACACTTCTCCCATCACTGCAGAGCAATAACTATCAAAGAGGGAACAAGGGAAACTGAAAAGGTCACCATAGTAAAAAATAAAGAATAGGAAATATTTCAAAATCAATGCAAAGAATCAGTGTAACAAAAAATCTTGAAGATAATTTGGTTTCTGTTGCACTCCGGCTAGATGGTGTACCACCCTACTTTACAAACCCACCACAAGCACTGTAGAGCTTCACACTCTTCACCAGCCACTTCTTTTCTCCCCACCACACAATTATCGCACAGCCACCCCCACACGGCTCGTGTTTCAAATACATCAATTTTCTGACTTTATGGTATTTCTGAAAACTTTTCCAAGTTTCATAGTCTTTTTTGACTTTGACCAATCCGCGTAAAACTTTTACAAGTTTCATAGTCTTTTTCAACTTTGACCAATCCGCATAAAACTTTTACAAGTTTCATAGTCTTTTTCAACTTTGACCAATCCGCATACCAGACAGGTGGGTTTATCTTAAACTCATCTCCCGCCTCAACGTTCCCATTTACAACACTATTCCTGTAGCCAAATGTTTCCTTCCTCCTCAATTGCTTGTTGTTTTCAAGTTCTCTCTATGCACCGGAAGAATTGTCCCTCAAACCTTTATCCCATTGCATACATCCTCGACATAAGGTTGTATATGGCATATGTCAGGGCCTAATCAAAGCTTTAGCTGTTCCCAATTTAAAGATGCTGAATCAGACCGACCAATGAACACTTTCTATTGACCACAAGGTAAATATAAAGATCAGATATTTTTCAATCATTACCCCTGGAGATGAAGAACTTATCCCTCATCAAGGATGATAGGCACACAAAGTGCATCCCACTATTACCAACACAAGACCGTCCTGCCATTCCCTCTGCCATCCTACCTCTGCTTCTCGTTCGTGGTGGCCAATCTGTAGGCTGTAAGTGGGCAAGCAACTGAAGACTTCTCAAGGAGAGTCAATGTTTAGAAGTGACCTCCTGCCCACACTTATGCATTTCAAGTTGCAATAAGGCGCAGGCTTGTGCAAGCCAGGCATCCACTGCACACTATGAAGCTCTTCGCATGCGAGGACTGTGCCAGCAGCGTTTCTTAGTGACCACATCTTACTGTCTCTCCCCTCTGAGGGGTGACAGATAAGTAGTGTGGAGCACTTCTAGGTTGCATCGGGATCCTACACCACTATCATGAGTCTGACACAGAGTAACGTTGACTGGTGGAGAAGAGCCCCTTTCATCACCGGGGAGGTGTAAGGGAGGCGCAAGAAGGAGAAATGCATTTATTTCACCTCGTTTTTAATTTTTCTATGTGTGCTGCATTCTGGAGTACACATAAAAAGAGGAAAACACCTTTCATGATTGTTTTTGTGCAGGAAGGTGTCCCTTCCTGCACAAAAGCTATCACCTCTACAATGCAGACACTCTTGCAACATGACGCAAGGGTGCCTGCATTGGCGCATGGCAACCCATTGTGCGCCAGTACAAGAGAAAAGGACAGGAATGCGCTGTATCCTGTAGATACGGTGCATTCCTGCTCTTTTCTTTTGACACATGGCAGCACAGCAGGAAGACTTGCTGCGCTGCCATACTTCAAAATATTGTAAATGAGGCCTTCAGTCACTTAAAAACAAACACACAGCTGTACACTTCGTGAACACACAACTTCTTCAGAGCACTCTTGTTCTTTGTTCATTCGCCAGGTACACAAGGGGCTCCTAATCAAAGCTCCAGGGCCCTACACTGATATATTTTGCAAATTAGGCCCCAGTACATCTGGCTCAATCTTCTGCTCCCTCTGGAATCTATTTACTGAGATTTAATGCTGTGTTTGCATCACAAAAGTGATAAAAAATTACGCTAAATCTTTTTTTACTAATTTACTTTCCAGTGCTAAACTTGTGTAGCGCTGGAAAACATTCAAAAGTAGAGCATAGCGCTTCTTTGCATTACTTAGCAACAAGGGAGCGTACCATGGGTGGTGCATGGGTGTTCCCATACAACCAGCATAGGTTTCTCAATATATTAATTAATCAGGGTTCTTATAGAGTGCGACTATTCACCCGTGAGGGTCTCAAGGTGCTGGGGGAGGGGGTTCTGCAGGTTAGTGAAAGAGCCAGGTCTTGAGGATGTCCCTGACTTGAGGCAGTGACAGTGATTGCCTGAGGTGCAGAGGTAAGGAGTTCCAGGTTTTCACAGAGAGGTAAGAGAAGGATCTTCTTCCAGCTGAGGTCTTGTGGATCCTTGGTATAGTGGCCAAGGCCAAATGGGCAGAGTGGAGATGTCTGGTCGGTGTGTAGAAGGATAGGTGGTGGTTGAGGTATTCAGGTCCAGTGTTGTGGAGGGCTTTGTAGGCATGTTTGAGGAGCTTGAATGTGATTCTTTTGTTGATCCAGAGCCAGTGGAGGTCTCTCAGGTGACTGGAAATGTGGCTTTGACAGAGGATGTCCGTGATAAGTCTGGTGGAGTCTTTCTGGTTGCGCTGCAATTTCTTTTGGAGTTTTTGGTTCGTGCCGGCATAGAGCGCATTGCCACAGTTGAGCCTGCTGCTGGGTGATCATTTTCCTGGACTCAGTGGGGATCCATTTGAAGATCTTTCTGAGCAGGTGGAGTGTGTGAAAGCAAGAACACGACACTGCGTTGATTTGGCAGTTTATAGCGAGTGAGGAGTTGAGGATGATGCCGAGGTTGCATGCATGGTTTGTGGGTACACGGGGGGGGGGTTCCAAGAGCTGCTGGCCACCAGGAGTCATCCCAAGCAGAGGGAGTGGAGCCCAGGATGAGACCTTCGGTTATGTCGGAGTTGAGTTTGATGCAGGTTTCCTTCATCCAGGCAGCTATTGCCTTCATCCTGTCATGGACATTGCTCTTAGCAGCTCTAGATTCATAAGTGAGGGAAATAATCAGATGTGTGTCGTCGGCATAGGAGAAGATGTTGAGTATGTGGTTTCTGACGATGACTACAAGTGGGCCCATGTAGATGTTGAAGAAGGTGGGGCTCAGGGAGGAGCCCTGGGAGACTCCACAACTGATCTCTGTAGTAGAGGGGTGGAAGTCTAACTCTCTGGGTTTGGCCAGTGAGGAAGGAGTGGATCCACTCTAGCACTTTGCCGTGGATGCTGGTGTCATGGAGACTTGTGCAGAGGGTGTGGTTTGTTTCGATGAATTCTGTGAGTTGGGTGTTGATGGCCTTCTCGATGCCTTTTGCTGGGAGGGGGAGCAAAGAGATGGGTCTGTAGTTCTTGAGGTCCATCGTATCGGCAGAGGGTTTCCTCAGCAGGGGGTTGAACTCTGCGTGTTTCCAGTCTTCAGGGAAGGTGGCAGATTTGATGGAGCAGTTGATGGTGCTGCAGACTTAGGGGTGATGACGGCACATGCTCGGTTGAAAATGTGATGGGGGCAGGGGTCCTAAGGATGTCATCAGTGGTGAGGTTTGTCCAGTTCAGCAGTGTTGGCTGACATCTGGAACATTCAGATGCGGTGGTCGTGGTTGGGCCCTGGATTACGGAGCTGTTGTAGATATCTAAGATCTTGTGGTGGCAAAAGGTGGCAGCATTGTCTCAGAGATCTTGGGATGGAGGATCCGTGCAGGGTTTGGCAAATTGTTTGATCACAGTGAAGAGTTCTTTGCTGTTGTGGATGCTGGCATTGATGTGTTACTGTATGGCAATTTTCTTGGTGGTTCTGATAAGGTGGCAGTGTGCGATGACAGAAAATCCTATTTACTTGAAAAAGTAGACCGGTTTATCATGAGAATTTAGCGCCCATTTTAAATACCACTATGAAAGAGAAATGTTTTCATTTCTCTTTCCTTTTTCGACTTTGTATGTGTACTGCACTGTATCTTACACATACAAATTTTGTATGTGTACTGCACTGTATCTTACACATACAAAGTGGGAAAAGGTTTAAAGTCAGTCTGAGCATAACATTATATACTGGAAGGCTATCCTTCCAGTACAAAACCTATGCTAGATGCATGCAGACATCCTTGCACTGTGGTGCAAAGGTGTGTGTGTGTGGCACACAGCAGCAAATGTCAGTGCTGGTGCCAGGAACAGGGGAGGAGAGTGCCATATTTCTGTAAATATGGCGCTCTCCTGCTCTCTTCTTCTCGCACAATGAGGCGCAGCTTTTTGCCTGCTGCGCTGTGTGATTTTAGTAAATCTGCCCCTCTGTGTCTGTGTGCCCTCTCTTCCTCTTCTGTGCACTTCACTCACCCTGCCTGCCCCCTCTCTACTGAACTCTGCAGCTGACCACCGCTTTATCTCAGTCACTTACCTGCTTTCATCTGTCCTTCTTGCCTGCCCCTGACTCTTCTCCCTCCCTCCCTCCTCTTTTCCCCAGCCGCTCGCTGGCTACCACCTCATTGTTTGTTTGCTTTGTTTCTTCCTCGCAGTCTCTCATTCTTTCTGCACTCTCACTTTCCCCCTCCCGCCCTTTTACCTAAGCTTCTACCCTGCTCTCATCTCGGTGTGTGTGTCCACTTTTTCTCTTCCTCGCCCCTCTCTCTCCTTAGCTGCTCCCTCACTCGTTTCATCCTCACTCCGTTTTTACCTCAGCCTGACCACCTCTCCCTGTTGGTCCTGCTTCTCCACCTCCCAGCCTCCTCTGCTCCCATCTCATATTGCACTGTTGATGAACGGCGCTTCCCTTTGTTTAACGCTGACCTTCAGAGTTGAGAATTTGATAGACATTTGCAGTTTCTGAAAAGAGCTGAAATTCTTGATGACGTTGGAGCATTTTTTTTCCATTACAGCCCTTTGTAATTTCCCTTCTTTCTAACCCTGACCCACGGCATTGAATGCCTCTTCCATCATTCATCAAGCCAACATTTCAAGCCGCCAAAGCATATTTTGTGGGCCAGGAAAGGTCCATGCTTCAAAGACATGTATACATAACACAACGGAAGCTCGAGGTCACATATGCAGACCAAGAATTCTACTAGGCACCCGGCATACCATGTTCCCCACAGTTATTGCACACTGGTCTATTCATGTTCTCTCTCACCTCACCCATTATTGTACCCCTTCCCTGAATGTACCCTCTAAATAAGGCTTTCACTAAATTGTTGCCTCAGATGCTACCATCTCCACTCCTCACCCTGAATTTCCATCAATTAATTTCCTTACTGTGTTCTTTTCACATCTCTGCGGTGTCACTGCAACCCCTATGGATAATTAACTTTACTTATCCCAGCCTTTATTAATGTTCCTTTAACCACGCCACTAATCACTTGGAAACTCAGCCCACGTGTAGTTCTGATTTGCCCCTACAAATTCTTCCCTAACTCTTTTGTTCTTCATCTGCACAATTCGTCTAACTCATTTTCCTTCTCCTCATGGTTTTTATTTCGCCTATATCATCTCAGTTGTCATATATCCTCACTGTTAGAAATGGGGGTCTCTAGTTGGCAATGCTTTGCACCTTTGTGCCAGTTGTGACCCTTCTTCATAGTCAGGGTAAGGGGGATACACTTCTAAAAAAAACCCTGCTCACCCCTTTGGTAGCTTGGCACTAGCGAACAGGCTTATCTCAGAGCCAGTGTGCAAATCATTTGTGCACACATTCAGTAATACAGTGTAAACACAAATGCACACCACACAATTTTAGAAAAGTAATTAATCTTTATCTAAACCAAACAAGACCAAAATTACAAAAATCTAACATACAATAATCAAAATATGACTTTTAGAAGGTAAAAACAGCTCTGTCCATAGCAGACTATAGATGCAACACTTTCAACACAAAGTACCTTGGATGCATCACAATCATAAACAAAAACTGCTACAGGGAAGGTGATGTGTTGGTTCCTTATGCCCAGGGAAGGTGATGCGTTGGTTCCTTACTCCAGGGGAGGTGATGCGTCAGTTCCTTACTGAAGGGGACCCCCAACCCCAGACAGCACACAGCAAAGGGCCAGTACTTCTCCTTCAGCTTTCCCAGCTCTTCTCATTGGCAGAGGGTCCTCTTGAGTCCAGAAGTATTCTCAAGTTCTGAGGTCTGGGCCCCAATGTTTATATTCCATTTCTCTTTGTTCTCTTGTGGCTGAGAGGCCCTGTGCTCAGTCAAAACCAGTTCTGTCCTCTCAGGTCTAGTTTCTCTGCAAGAGATGGAGACAGCATTGTGTAAGGCAGACAAGGCCCATTCAGGTGAAAGGAAATCTCCTTCCCCTACTCTAAATGCAGCCCAGGTCTATTCAGCCCAGCCCTGGCTCATCCAGAAAAGGCAGGACACACCTCAACCCCCCCCAGTGGCTGTCTACAGTCAATGGACAGCTCCGGCCCCTGTCACTCCAGAACCAGACAGTCAATCTCTAACCAAGAAAATACCTACTTTCTAAAAGGGGTATTTTCAGAAGCACACTATGAAAATCATCTGTACTAAAAGATACATTTTTATATTCTGAGTTCAGGCACACTAAACTCCATCATTCTATATTGTCCCAATGGGAATTTAAACTTATAAGATGTTATAAATAAACTCCCATTCTATCCTATGGGACAGATAGCCTTTCCATAGTGAAAAACAAATTACACTGTAGTTCACTAGCAGGAAATGTGACACACACCAGGACCTATCCTACATTTCACATGCACTGTGCCCTGCCCACAGGGTACCTTAGGCCTACCTTTTGGGTGACTCACATGTAAGACAAGGGAAGGTTAGGGCCTGGCAAGTGGGTGCACTTGCCAGGTCGACATTGCAGTACCAAACAGACACTGGAGTGGCAGGTCTGAGAACCCTCTGAAAGGCTGCTTGTGTGGGTGGCACAATCAGCGCTGCAGGCCCACTAGCAGCATTTTACTTACTTGCCCTGGGCACACACAACTTAGCAGTAAGTCAAACAGCGAATCATGGAAACACCAATCCATATTTACAATTTACACAGAGAGCATATGCACTTTAGCACTGATCAGCAATGCTAAAGTGCCCAGAGTTATAAAACCAACCAAAACAGCGTCAAAAACAGGAGGCCAAAAAGCAAAAAGTCTGGAGACAAACCCACTGAAAAAGTCAGGTCTAACACTCACAAAATGTATTTCCCTTTCATTAATATAATCTACATCACACATTTATCTTTATTTATAGATGCCACACCACTTGCGTGTCCTCTCTTTGCAAATTCCTTTATTCACCACGTTTCATCAGAGAAATCCCAATTGCTCAAATCTTCTTCTCAGAGAAACTTCAATTCCCCTAAAAATGATCTCTCAGACACTTCAATTCCATTGTTGTACCACATCACTACCCTGTTCATTCCCTTCGCATGCAGAATCTTGTATGTCGAGTTTCCCCTCTGTCTTTGAGTATCTTCTCTTACTCATGTTTCTTCCCAAAAGATTACTTCTGGTCGTAATCCATTATTGCTTGAAATAAAAGGCGATCTGACAATGAAAGGATCAAGGGGATGGGCTTTTGAGGGTTCCCTATTGTTAGGTTTTGGAATATAAAGGGAGTATGTTCTCGTCAATCCAAGAGTTTCTTTCTCTCATCGTCGGCACAGCCCCTCTTAATCTATTCCGCTTATATAAGGTGTGTATCTGTTCAATTTGTGGTTCATAAAAATATGCCAGCACATAATAAGGAGAAGAAGGCTCTATTTGAATGAATACAATAATAAAATAATAATCCACGTTTGTAAAGCGCAAACATATCACCCCTTAAGGTTTCAAGGTGATTAAGTGAGCGATTGCCCAGAGTCACACAGTGCTGAGCTGAACTGCCGCTGGCAGTCAAACTGTGAGCTCTGCGCTCCAGAATGAGTCACTCTGGCCACTGTGCCACATCTCTCCCCTCCATTGCTTGAAAGAACACACACTAGATTAATCCAAAATCAGAAGGGGTGCTATACTTGTGGTTAGTGCAGTATAGGAGTCTCATTGGATGAACATTCAAGGAGACAACAGCGACCGCATTTAGAGCACATAAAATATTATAATATGAACATAGAGATACAATCAGTAAGGTGCCTGCTAATAAGATTAAAGAAAAATGCAGCAATGCCACAATAAATATTCTCTAGGAGAGCAATGGCCAGCTTCTATGCCACCCAGAAGACATATTGAAATATTTTAAGGCTTTTTATCAACAGTTATTCCCTGAAAAAAATGGTGTGCGCCAATATAGAAGCATATCTGACTAAAGCCCATCTAAGGCAACTTGATTATTCACAGGTTGGGTCACTGGACCAAGAAATCTCTGAAGGAGACGTTAGGTATGTAATATTTTTTGTATCTGCTGGTATAGCAGCCAGTGATGCTTGCATACCTGCCGAATTTTGTAAAACTTTTGTGGAACTTCTTGCACCCATCTTTCTTAGATGATTTTAGGCTACAATCACAGGATAGAGATTCTTACAACTTGGAGCTCTGATAACATAGCTAGGTTTCTGAAAAAATAGAACCCAGCGGATGGGAGAGGATCATATCAGCCCATTTCTCTCCTCAATGCCAATGCCAATTTATTTTGTGTGCATTATTGAGACTTTGGGATGTTCCCAACAACATGGGTTAAGCCATAGTCAGAGTTAATGAGCTCTGTACTGATAGTTTCCCTATTCTCTGTGTGGGCTGCCAGGGTTTCCTGATATCTCTGTTATTGTTTGCACATTTCTTTGTTGTGTATAGATCAATGAGGATATCAGTCCAATCATGCTTAATTGGTATGCAATTAAGATTTCCACCTATGCTGATGCCATGGCGATTAATTCTTCTGACATAAAAAAAGCTGTCAAACACATTTTGCAAGGATTCTGGTTATACAATTAACACAAGGAAAACCTAGATTATTGTCAGTTATGAGGCTAAACAAGAAGAGTCAGGGGTCATCAAGGTAGTCATATATTTGAGGATAACAATCCCAAGTCAGGTACAATACATTGTCCATTTAAATCATGAGGAACTCTCACAACAAACTTGGGGGCATATCATCAAGGCCCTGAGATACAATTATCGCTGCTTTAGCGTCCATTTTTGGGTGAAAAGCGGCGATAATTTTATTGCACTATCAGCAAGGTAACGCTATCGCGTGAATCCTTGTCTTAGCGCCCTTTCCCTTAACGCCCAGCTTTGCATCTCTAATGAGATGCAAAGTGGGTGTTCCTCCCCAAAATAACGTGAGAAATGTCGCTAACCGACATTTCTCCTGTCATCAATCTGAACGCTAACCTGCAGAGCGATAAGAAAAGTAGCGCTAACCGCGGTTATCGCTACTTTCCTTACGTCTGCTTTCAGTCTGACTTAGCCATTATATCCAATGGAAGGTGGATATAATGGCTAAGTCTGCCCTGCCCTATCATCAAGCTATCGCCAAACGTTGTGGGATTATCGCTGGATTTCCAGCAATAATTGCACTTCTGGCAGCTTGCGCTTGGAATTGTATCGCTTTTGGCGATAATTATCCTTGCGCTAAGCGCGCTTAGCGATAATTATCGCCGGCCCTTGCTGATATGCCCCTTGCTTCATTGCGTCAGTGCCACAGGCCTCCTGTAAATTTAGTCGGATGTTGTATTATTATCAAGATGACAATAGTTCCAAAGTTCCTTTATTTGTTTTGCACTATCCCTTTAATTCCTTTTTTAGGAGATTAGACTCTGCAATTGATAGCTTTATTTGATCTTATAAAAGGGCAAGAAGAGTGATTTGTCTTACGCAACTATTGCCTTAAAGAGGAGGTTGGGCTTCCACACGTTTACATTTTATTATTGAGCATCTTTCGGCCATCGGATATGACTGCTGGTTTCCGATAAAGGAGACAGAGGACATTTGCGTAATTATCATTTTGCGTTAGGGCAAGAAGGGCGGGAAGATGGGAGGCTTTCTCCTGTCCATTTGATCTCAAATGTTTTGAAAGAGTCAAATTCAAGTTTATTTTGGATGCTTTGAACATTTTGGGGTGTGGTGTCAGTATTATGGCCTCTGGATGATCAAATTTCACACTGAATTTTGGAAACATTATTTCTTTCTAGAACTTTTTCATAACTCTGCAACTCAGAATTGTGCTTGCAAAGCTTTGAGAACTGTTGACCAACTATATACAAATAGGGTATTTTGTACTTTCCCTTAACTGCTGAAAAATGTGATTACCAGCAACACTCTGCAGATTTGTGAATATTTTCAAAACCACTTAAAAGGAACAAAATTTAGCATCAGTTCTTACAGATTGGACCTTTTAGATCTTTTCTCAGAAACAAATTAAATGACTAACCAAAATTTTTATAATGCCCTTTAATCGTATAGAGTAGATGATTTGGATCAGCAAGCGGGTAAATGGGAATACATACCTTTACATCGCATGCGTTTACAACGCATGCAATTACAACGTGGTCATTACAACGACCACGTTGTTACATCGCAGTACCATTACAACCTAAGTCGTTACAACGACTTGCTGTAGGGGGCGCGCTGGATTTAGGAATAGTATAATTTACTATTCCAACTCCAGCGTGTGCAACAGTAGGGAAGGTGTTGAAATAGTAAATTATACTATTCCTTTGTTTACAGCGCCCCCCTATAACAAGTCGTTATAACCACTTGCGTTGTAATTATACTGCGATGTGAAAACGCGGTCGTTGTAATGACCGCATTGTAATCGAATGCGTTGTTACGGATGCAGAATGGCTGTTTCCCCGCTAAATGGACATCTATCCTTGGTCATGCTACACATTTAGAGATGATTGAACAATCCTTTTCGCTAGCCAATGAAATCTTGATATCTGCAAGGCTTAAAATACAACACTTTAAAATGGTTTGCTTGCTCTACTATACTTCACATAACATAAGTGGAAAAGTGTGGGACACATCTCATGCCCAAGATGAAGATATTGTACATATGTTCACTACTTTTTCTAAATTACATAATTTTTGGTCTGAAATTAGTGGGTATTTATCTAGCAGGCTGCAGGTCGATCTCGTTTTGAGCGTTGAGAACACCATGCTGTAGATTGCTTGGAGTCTTCCTGACCAATTTATATCTATTTTGCTTATATCAATAGTCTCCGCTAGCTCTGTCTGGTTTAAGGATGGAAGTCTCCCTGTCCGCCTTCCATGAATATTTGGTGGACACTTTTTTAACACCTATTTGAGATTGAAGCTGCGATTCTGAAAGTTAGCTGGAACAAAAGGCTAAAGCGATTATGAGACACATGGAAGCTGGTCTTTTGGAACTGATCACTATTTTTTTCTTACTGTCTCTCATGAATTGCTGATGAGTATTGACTTGCCTGATACTAACTTCTATTGAGTATCTTCTGCCACTCATTTCTTCCCAAAAAGCTTTCACCACCAAAAGAGTGACCTCAAACCTTTGCAAAAAAACTACACTAACTTTACTGATTTCCCTCACATCTGCATAACCGTTCAATGACCTTGACTTGCTTGCCTCAGAAAATGTCATCTGATACTCCCACTTTCTAGAATTCCTCTTTTCCTCATTTACACTCTTCATTGGATAGATTTGGGAATTATCTTCCTTCCAGAAAATGTTCTTAGTCATTCTACCATCTGCGATCCCTTCATGCATCTTCTGTAAATCCCCATAATCTTCATTCACCAAGTTTTCTCCTGAAATCTTACCTCAATCATACCCTAATAGAACAAGTGGTTGATTTTCTTTACCCCAAATGTTGTTCGACATAGAATGCTACACTGCCTCCATGGAATGGCTACCTGGAAAACCAAATGCCCCATTGATGTCTCAGGCACAGGACTACTCACGTCTTTTAGAGGGTCTGGTTTTCTATCTTTTCATAACCATACAAATGAATTTATATGGGATTGAGGGCAATTGTTCCTCTCCTTCGCCTCACATATGGACATCCCAGCTAGAAAGTCATGATGCACTATGAAGGCCAGCCCCGTTGGAAGCGAGGGGCCACAGAAAAGCAAACACAGACATCCTCAAGTAAAAGAAGGTCCTTCTAAATTGTTCCTCTTACATCCGTCTTCTCCTCCAGAATTCATCCATACATCACATTCTCTAAGAACAAAGGACACAAAGCAAGGGGTATGGGGTAATTCGCAAATGCATCTATCTCATTGTCCACCAAAGTAATATTTTTTTCTTTTTCAATGTATGTGGGTGCACAGAATCAGAGGCTCAATACCCCTTAAACCTCCAAGGATATAAATCCTACACATTTACAGAAAAAGCAATGATTCAGCACTCCAATAAGTATATGAATTAATATTTTCCACTTATACTGACAGAGTGAAGAGAAACACATCAATTTAGCAGGTTCTTTTGTTCCTCTTTCATCCCTTTTCTCCTCCAGAATTCATTCATACATCACATTCTCTAAGAAGCTTCCAGCATGGACACCCTCTTATAGAATCTCCGCTCATGAAAGCCACCTCATTCCCCACAAAATCTCCCTGCATGCATAAGTACTATGTCATACAGGATATCTCCTCATTCATCTGCCCTTCAGGATCTCCTCCATGTAACATCCAATTATTTTTCTCCAAAATCTCCCTCCATATATTCAGTTTTCTGATCCTGGGTTCTCTTTTAACACACTCCTCTCATCTTTTCTCAAAATATCACCTCATATCTCCTCTGGCAATCTTCCATTACGTATTCTTCATTTCCCTTGCCCAGTCTCCCTACCTACACCCCTGGCCTCTAGGAATCATGCCTCAACTCCCAGAAACACGGATAATTCTGATCACCTCCTCCCAAGATCACCCTACATATATCCCGCCATTTCATCCAAATGACTATAGTCAATTATTTCTGTTTACTTTCACAATCTCTGTTACACGTATTTCTTCCGGCAATATTTTTTCACCGTTTATGAGTGGTTCCCTCCACAAGCTATGCCTTATCAATTATTTTAAATATTTATAAATGCCAAGATTGCTAATCGTCATACAAAAAAAATCGAATTATGAAAGAGAAGTGAATACTCTTTGAGAAACCGAAGCCTCCAGATGGAAGTGTATGATCATCTCAAGAAAATGTATAGGCTACCAAGACGTCAGAAATAATATTAGTAACAACTGGGTGTGCTTTCTTCTTTACAATACACTTATGCACATTAAGGCACTACAAACTGAGGGGTATATTATCAAGCACAGCGTTAAAATTATCGTAGAAGCCCATGTTGACACCAGAACATGGGCTTCTATTGGAATTTTCAAAGGCATATTATCAAGCCCATTATCGCCGCTTTAAAATTATTTTGACTAGTTCCTTATATATTAACCACCATAGCAATATCAGTCACTAAGAATAATCAATGGGTCGTTGTATCCTATAATATCCACATTTATTTGTTTTATAATTTATATTTAGACCATAAGGATGTATTCACCATGTTCTGTATGAGAATCCACCCTACTTTTGCCATGAAGGTGAACACATTTGTATTGTATTGTAAAGGCATTTATACAGCACTGATAAGGCACCAAAACAAATTCTTATATGTATGTTTAACCTATAGCAAGGAGGCTAGATATCAGTATACAGAATATTTTGGTTTTAAAAGCTTACATGGAGGTCCTCCATCTTGGATTCCCTGACATAGTGCTACGTCACCAGTCCACTGCTACCTCGTGCTGCAACTAACTGAGGCCCTTTAGCTAACCAGAAAGTTTGTGTTTATACCACTAATCGGGAACAGTGTTATCCAACCCAGGGGCTTATATACAAACCCCTCGCGCTGTCTGTACATCACTTTTTTCCATATTAAATGTGTCATACTGGCAGCACAAGAGGCTTGTAAATAAGCCCCCCCCAGTATGTATACTATTGCAAAAAATGCAATAATGAATGCAGAGTAGCGTTCAACATTTTTCCACATATACAGCTGCGACAGCATCCCTTTTAGGCAGTGCTAGTGAGCACAGCTTCCCTGTGCTGTGATGTAGTATTACTGCATTTGTAAGGTTTATAGTAAGGTGATCAGTAATTTAAACTTTACAAAATGCGTTTTTCAGTTAGAAAACATGAGGAAAATGTGCATTTGTGCTTCGCAATTTTCCCCCAAGTATTTTAACTATGACTGCCCTGGTGGTAAGCACATGGCCGGGGTAGCCGGAAAAAATGTGGTCTTGGTGTGGGGAATGTGCAGTAAAATGACAATTCTTCTGACCAGGCGCTGACCAAGCAGGTAAGAGCAGTGGGACGGGGTGGGGGAAGTCAACAGACAACGACGAGGGAAACTTAAATTTTCAAAAAAGAAAGCCACTTACCTTGCGCTCGGCGAGCGCAAAGTAAGTGTGTTTTTCATTTAGATTTCGCTCATCGTTGTCTGTCGACTCCCCCCCACCCCGCCGCTTCACCCCACCGCTCTTACCTGCATGGGCCGCGCCTGCTTCTGACTGCATTTTGTCCATGCATATGCTGCTTCCCGCTTATCTAAGACATACGTCACCTAAGTGCTTAGGGGCATATCAACATGGGCTTTATCTCTGCTTTTTTGGCTTTAAAAGCCAAAACAGCAGAGATAAAACTAGCGCCCTATCAACAACAGGGTGCTAACACGCAAATTTGCATGTTAGCACCCTTTTACTCTATGCTTCCCCTTGCATCTCTAATGAGATGCAAAGGGGGCGTTCCAGAGTAAAATAATAGGAGAAATGTCGCTAAGCGACATTTCTCCTATTATCAAGAATGTCGCTAACCCTGTTAGAGACAAAAAAAACAGCGCTAACCGCGGTTAACGCTGCTTTTTTACGTCTGCTAATTTTCAGACTTAGCCATGATATCCTATGGAAGGAGGATATCATGGCTAAGTTTGCCTGTCCCTATCAACAAGGTAACGTGTGATTATCGCTGGGTTTCCAGCGATAATCTCACGTTAGCCTGTTAGCGTGTAGATTTTTATCGCTATTGAGATAAGCGTTGCTAATAGCACGCTATCTCAGCGATAAAAATTCACGCTAGCCGGCGATAATTATCCTCACGCTAAGAGCGCTGAGCGATAATTATCGCCGGTTGTTGTTGATATGCCCCTTAATTTGTTAAAGAATGAGTGCTGGTGTACAAAGCGATACTCTGAAGCCTGCGGCTAGCAGTATTAAATGTTGGCGTGCCAAACAGGGGCGTAACACAGGCCCCCGCAGCCCCAGTGGTGCAGGGGGGCCCCAAGATCCAGGGGGCCCCCTCGGCACTGCACTCTGGCTAGAGAGCTCCTGATTGAGCCTGAAGGGGGCCCCTCTTCGTACCGTGCAGGGAGGCCCCCTCAATTTTCGTTACGCCAGTGGTGCCAAACACCAAGGCTAGGTAGTCTTGAACCCACCTCATGCCTCTTTGATTCACTGCCATACACTCCCTGCCCATTTATGAGACTCTTGTCGGTTCCTGCTTTCTCCCTTTGTGACGGTTTTGTTTTTCACTCTCTCGCAAAATGTCTGATGAGGAAAACTTAGGGGCATATCAACAACAACCGGCGATAATAATCTCTCAGCGCTCTTAGCGTGAGGATAATTATCGCCGGATAGCGTGAATTGTTATCGCTGAGATAGCGTGCTATTAGCAACGCTTATCTCAATAGCGATAAAAATCGACACGCTAACAGGCTAACGTGAGATTATCGCTGGAAACCCAGCGATAATCACACGTTACCTTGTTGATAGGGACAGGCAAACTTAGCCATGATATCCTCCTTCCATAGGATATCATGGCTAAGTCTGAAAATTAGCAGACGTAAAAAAGCAGCGTTAACCGCGGTTAGCGCTGTTTTTTTTGTCTCTAACAGGGTTAGCGACATTCTTGATAATAGGAGAAATGTCGCTTAGCGACATTTCTCCTATTATTTTACTCTGGAACGCCCCCTTTGCATCTCATTAGAGATGCAAGGGGAAGCGTAGAGTAAAAGGGTGCTAACATGCAAATTTGCGTGTTAGCACTCTGTTGTTAATAGGGCGCTAGTTTTATCTCTGCTTTTTTGGCTTTAAAAGCCAAAAAAGCAGAGATAAAGCCCTTGTTGATATGCCCCTAAGTGCCAAAAATAAGTGCTGGTGGCCTCCACGGACAACCTCTGCCTCAAATTAAGCACTGCCTGTTGCATTCCGCCTAACCAGCGCATTTCTTTTAAGCCTGCTATCAATTGGCTGATTTCTGCCAAATAATATTTTGACCAAAGGGGAGTGGCGGGGGCAGGGGAGTTTTGGAGCCTAGGAATCTAAAGGCTGAAGAGCAAACGTTTCAGCAGTTGAGAAAAAAAATGGAATAGAAAAGTGCAAAGGGAAGAAAGTCGGGCTGGTGTGTTGGGAAATCAGGTAGTGCCTGATGGCCTGGTCGGAAAAGCCAGTGTGTGGGCCAGTTTTTTCGGCTGTTTGTGGGCCTGTTTTTTTTATCTTGTGGACTGTTTTTTACTGTTGATGCCCCTGATATTGCCAAAAATATCGACTACAACAAGCACAAATCATATACCTTGCAAAACACCTCTGTAGCATTCCGTGTTCAAAGTGGCACCAATTTATAAATGTCGGCCACTTTTTTTTTTAGCTATTTGATTTGCTAATGTGGGTCACTTTTATTTTGGTGCACGGGCCTATTTTCTGTCCCATCAGACAGTGGAAAGAGATTGTAAAATGGAAAATTGTCCTAGAAACGAGAACAGTGGACCTGAGAAAGAGAGAAAAAAGAGAGAGAGGGACAAGTAGGAAAAGCAGGGATGAAAGGGAATAAGAGAAGAGAGCAACACTCTGTATTTAAATGCATTCTGTCTGTGGTAGCATCGTACATTATGCACATTATTAGTAAAGCACATGAAAGGTATGTCAGGGCGGCCCTTTGATGTTTGATTTTATACAACTGGTGGCTAGCATGAGAAAGGTTAGCGTGACATGCTGAGAAACGAGATTTATGAGGCCTTGCTTGATGTTAAAAGGATCTCATTGTCTAAAAACCTCTCATTAATGGAAGTTCTTATGGCCAGACAACTGCAACAAAAAAGCATGCTTTCCCAAAAGGCGGGTTTGTTTCAATATTGCGCTCCCACATTATTCACTCACGTGGAAATGGAAACACTGCAGCCCAGATTTACCACTTACTCATGCAGCGCAGTGCAGCAGCCGCAAATGCTGCGCTGCGTGAAAAGAAGGGAGGAGGAGAGTGGCATATTTACAAATATATACCACACTCCTCCCGTTTTCCTAGTGGCAATGCTGAAATCAGCTGCCGTACGCCACGGAGACACCTTTGCGGCATAGTGCGAGGCTGTTTCCGTGAGCCTAGCGTAGGTTTTGCACTGGTAGGGTACCCTTAAAATAGACTGACTTAAACCCATTTTAGGTCGAGCATTCAAGATCTCTTGAATATACTTTAGTATATACTTATTGTACACTTATTTGTGTATGTACTTTGTGGGCTCTGGAGATCAGCCCTGGGACTTGTCTGCTTCCGCTTAGGGAATTATTTTTCTGTTCACCTGCCTCTATTTAACTGTCTTGATAGAAAACGACCAGCAGAGGTCAGTAAAATACCAGAATTGCTTTCTGCTGAGGGACTTTCTTTTTTAAATTTTTTCTGGCAACTGCCTCTATTTAACTTTCTTGATAGAAAACAACTATCAGAGGTCAGTAAAATAGCAGAATCACTTAAGCATTCTCTAGATTCCAGTCCATAGAAATTCTCTTCCTCCAGCACCGTAGGCAATAGTATTTTTTTCAATCTTGTATTTTCAGTGATATGACCACCGATGGCCCTGATTTTATATTAAAAACAGAGCTTTGGACTATACCATTTCCCTCTGAAAGGCAATATTTCTCTCCATGTGTTCCCATACCTGGCGAGTCGCGCAGTTTGGTGCTTACTTCCCCTCCATGTTAAAGAACAGTAGATGTTTCAGCACCCAGGCTAATGTGCTGCATAGCTAAATACATATAAGGTCCCAAAGGCGAGACCGATTGCATTGCAAATGCTTGTTCCTCTTTGTATGTGTGCTGTAAAGTGCAACCCACGTACAAAGTCGAAAAAGGAAGGATACATTTAAGCATTTCTCCTTTGTTGTGCCAACTTCAAAATGGTACAGTTTTCTGACACTAAACACTGTTACTTTATTTAGTAAATAGGGTTTAGCGTCAGAAACTTTGAGTGGTTGCACGGGAACGCCATGCGCTGCTTTGCCTCACTTTCATGTTGTTTCCGGTGCTAAACAAGTTTAGCGCTGGAAACTAAGGGGCATATTATCAGGGGCTTGCGATAACATTATCACAGCTTTAGCGTCCATTTTCGGGCGAAAATCGGCAAAAATGTTATCGTTATATTAACAAGGACACGCTAGCGCGTGTTTCCTTGCCTTAGCGCCCGGTTTCCTATTGCCTCGCCTCGCATCGCTAATGAGATGCAAGGTAGGCATGCCCCTTACAACTACATTATAAAATATCACTAACTATGCTTTGCTGTATTTACAACAAAGCCCCGTCCGGTTTAGCACTGATTTTTTTCGCGCTAACTGGGCCTTAACGCTGGAATTTACCATCTGTTAAATTCCAGACTAAGGCATACCTAACATGGGAGGTGGATTGTGTGGCTAAGACCACAGGCCCTATCATCAAAGATATCGCTGTTTTCCATGGAACATTGCTGGAAAACCAGCGTTGTTCCATGGAAAACGGCGATATCCCCGCTATCACTGGAATATTTATCGCCATGGCGCTAAGCGTTGTTAATACAGCGCTAACATAGCGATAAGTTCCAGCGATAGGATAATGCGCGCTAAGCACGGTCAGCGATAATTATCGCTGGCGCTTGATAATATGCCCCTAAATCAGAAAAAAAGATTTTGCTCTGATTTGCGTCACTTTTGTGACACAAACACAACGTAAAATCTTACCAAACCTCCCCCTCCCCACAGCCCCGACTGTACAGGTAGACGGAGACCTGGCAACCGCAACACAACCGAACACTTGCCTTAAAATGTGCTTTTTTATAAATATGTCGCCCTCAAGTTATCACCTCATGCGGAATAGTAAAGGCCGCTTCCGCAGACTGCACCGGTAGACGGCAACATACCAACCGCAAGAAAACCACATGCTTTCTTAAAATGCGGTTTTGTATCAAATTGCACTCGCGTATTATTAGTTCATGAGGAAATCAGAAACACCCATGACCTCATTTATACTTGACGGCAAACGTGGTCATTTTTCGCTGATTATCTGCTCATGTGAAGTAAACAATACCGCATGAGCAGATTTAAAGAAAACCGCATCTTTCCTCAAAGAGGTGTTATGGTGGTGAGCAATATATTCTGCAACCATCGCTGTGTTTAATATGCACGCAAGTGCGCATGTGTTAGTTTTCCTTTTTATTTATGTGTGAGTAATGCTTATGTGTGTGTATATGTACGCTTTACTGTGGGGTGATTGTTTTACGTGTTTGTAGATTTGCTGGTAGGTCTGTGTTTATGTTTCATGTGTTTGTCAGTGTGTGTATGGTTGCATATATGCAAGCCCCCCTGTATGGAGGGTCTGGATTCTGGCACCCCTACTCACCCCCGGCTAATATATGGCTGAGGGTCAGTGTGTGCTCAATGGCCGTGGCTGGGCTGTGACGAGCAGGAGGTCAGTCCCGACTGTCCAGCAGCCCCAGGGAAGGGAAAATACGTTTCATAATGGGACCATCTACTTAACCGCCACCTTGGCCCAGAAGGTATTTTTAACGGTTTTATCCGCCAATATTCCAGTGCCCGAGGCAAGTATAAATGGAAAGGAACTGGAAAAAGTGTGATAAAAAGCGGAACTTTGGGGTATATCAGCAAGGCGAGGCGATAAAATTATCGCCGCTTTTGTGGCCGTTTTCGGCCGAAAAGCGGCAACAATTTTATCGCCTAATCAGCAAGCTCACGCTAACGCGGAAAGAGTTAGAAACCCTTTCCGCCCAAAGGCACTTTTTCCTGATATCGTCCCAGTTTTTTCTGCACTTCAGAGGAGTAGGAAGGAGGGTCGCGTCCGCAGACTGCGCGGGTAGGCAGAGACCTGTCAACCGGAACCAAACCGCATACTTTCCTAAGAATGCGGTTTTTTATAGAGATTTCCCTGTCACGTAATCGTCTCGTGCGGAATCGGAAACACGACACGACGGTTTATTGTGAGGTAAATGTGCAGTGAGATACAGTGAGTTCACAAGCGGTTGTCGGTGACAGAATGAGGCGCAATTCGCCATGGTGTGTGGGGACAGAGGTAAAATGAGACAAATTGAGTGAGGACAGTGGAAAAATGACATACCATATATTACAGTGTATGAGGACAGTGGAAAAATCACATGCAATAGATCACAGTGTATGGGGACAGTGGTGGAATGAAACACAATGTATTGCTGTATACGAGGACTGTAGAATGAGATACAATCTATTACATTATACAAGGACAGTGGTGGAGTAAGATACAATATATTACAGTGTATGAGGACAGTGGTAGACTGATACACAATGTATTACAGTGTACTAGGGCAGTGGTAGATTGAGACACAGTTTATCAAAGGTAATTAGGACAGTGTTTGAGGACAGTGATAGAATGAGACACACTGTATTACAGTGCACTAGGACAGTGGTAGATTGACACAAAGTTTATCACAAGACATTAGCACAGTGTTAGAATGAGACACAATCTGTTACAGTGTATGAGGACAGTGATAGAATGAGACGCAATGTATTATAGTGGATGAGGACAGAGGGAGAATGAGGCGTAATCTATTACAGTGTATAAGGACAGTGTTAGGATTAGACCCAATGTATTACAGTGTATGAGGACTGGTACAATGAGACGTAATCTATTACAGTGTGTGAGGACAGTGATAGAATGAGACATAATGTGTTAGAGTGTGTGAATGAATAAGAATGAGGAACACTTTTTCCTAGTGTATGAGGAAAGTGGTTGAATGAGACACAATATATTACAGTGTATGAGGACTAGCACAAGGAGATGTAATCTATTACAGTGTATGAGGACTAGTAGAAGGAGATGTAATCTATTGCAATGTATGAGGACAGTGGTAGATTGAGACCCAATGCATTAGAGTGTATGAGGACTGTTTGAATAGGATTTAATCTATTACAGTGTATGAGGACAGTGGTAGAATGAGACAATGTATTACGTCGTACGAAGGCTGGTAGAATGAGATACAATCTATTTCACTATACGAGGACAGTGGTGGGATGAGATGTCAATTATTGCATTGTAGGAGGACAGTGGCAGAACGTGGCACAATGTATTACAATATATGAGGATTTGTAGAATGAGACACAATCTATTACAGTGAATGAGGACTGGTAGAATGAGACACAAAATATTACATAGGGCAGTGGTAGAATGTACCGTAATGCATTACAGTTTGTGGAAACTAGTGGTAGGATGAGATAGAATCTATTCCAGTGAACTAGGACAGTGGTAGATTGAGACACAGTGTATCACAGTATATTAGGGCAGTGTTAGAATGAGACACAATCTGTTACAATGCACTAGGACAGTGGTAGATTGAGACAGTGTATCACAGTATATTAGAGCAGTGTTAGAATGAGACACAATCTGTTACAGTGTACTAGGACAGTGGTAGATTGAGACACAGCGTATCACAGTATGTTAGGGCAGTGTTAGAATGAGACACAATATGTTGCAATGCACTAGGACAGTGGTAGATTGAGACACAGCGTATCACAGTATATTAAAACAGTGTTATAATGAGACGCAATCTGTTACAATGCACTAGGACAGTGGTAGATTGAGACAGTGTATCACAGTATATTAGAGCAGTGTTAGAATGAGACACAATCTGTTACAGTGTACTAAAACAGTGGTAGATTGAGACACAGCGCATCACAGTATATTAGGGCAGTGTTAGAATGAGACACAATCTGTTACAGTGTACTAGGACAGTGGTAGATTGAGAAACAGCGTATCACAGTATATTAAAACAGTGTTAGAATGAGACGCAATCTGTTACAGTGAACTAGGACAGTGGTAGCATGAGAAGGAATATATTACAGTACATGATTTCAATAATACAGTGGACATACTTCATTGCAATGCACCTGAATCATTTCATAACGGGGCACAATCTATTGCACTGTAGGGTGATAATAAAAAGGATTCACCTCCCTAGGAGTAAATTGGGATTACAGTGGTATAACAAATCACACCTCATTGCAGCATATGAGATAACATGTTAGTTGACTGAGCCATACTCCACTGTAGCATTTGAGAAGGATGATGACCAACTGAGTAACCACAGTGGTGGTAGAGAACACTGGTGGAGGGGTAGGTCACACACCACTGCAGTGTGCACGAGCAATTATTAGTGCATGAGCCACTGCATTGCAGTGCACGGGGGCAGCAGTAGATTGAGGCGCAACTCATTCAAGTGTATGAGGGAAAGGCGCAGAGAGGAAACCAGGCCATGCCTCTCTGTAGTCTATGGTAATAGTGCTAAAGAAAGCCTCATGGCACTGCTTGAGGAAACTGATGCTGAATGACTCACAGTGATTGATGCAGTGGTGATGTGTGAATTGGTCACCCCGCCCTATCCCTAACAGAGAGCATGTGATAGCACTGTCAGGTGACACTCACTCCACTGCAGGGTAAAAGGGCAATGATTCTAGACTGCGCCACTTTCCTTTTATTACATGATCCTAGACTGGGTTACAATGTTTATGGTGTGTGAGGGGAAGAGATGGAGAGATGCATGAGTCACACCCCACTGCAGACTCCATGGATATTTATTTATTTGTTATTTAGATATTCATACATTGGGTTCCCACTAAAATGCAAGTGTCTCTATGCACCGCAGAATTATTGAATAATTAAATAGTTTCTTAAACCTTTGCAGACTGTCTCATCAAGGTACACTACAAGGGAGCCTTTATATGGGGGGGGGGGGTAAACAAGATGATTTTTACCATTTTTTGATGCTGCTGTTTGATTTCGGCATGCAATGGATTCCAATCCTTGATGGGGTTTTCAAATGCATCTCTTGTGCGACCATCGGAGCATCTGGGAATGTTGCTTGTTGATTTTTTTCTGCAGTCAAACTGTAACTGTTCACTTTCTTCATTTGAATGTCATGGAGGCCAGTTTGGAGGTAACTCCTTTGCGACCACAACCAATGAAGAAGGCCTAGTCTGCTTTGAAGCTTTAAACGTCCACAAATTCAGGGACAACATTGCTATCCTTCTCCATCCAAATAACTGACTAACATATCCACCACTCAAATTACTTTCATATTTCACCATACTAATTCACCACTAATCCTTTATGGGTTCCGGAGTAGCGTGCTACTCGCCGAAAAAGCACTTCAACACCTCATCAGGGGTAGCAAGCACTATATAAATGCAAACCTTTTTCCCTCCTCTTTCCCTCTGCTATCCTTCTCTATACAAGTAACTGACTAACATAACCACCACTCAAATTAGATTCATATTGCACCATACTAATTCACCACTAATCCATTATGGGTTCTAGAGTAACTTGGTACTCGCCGAAAAAGTGCTTCAACGCCTCGTCGGGATAGTAAGCGCTATATAAATGCAATTACAATACAATACAATACATTGCTACCATATTTTGCAGATGTTGTAGACTTGGGATCTCACCATATGCTAATCCTCATAACATGCACACTTTAGACTAGTATAGAATTCATAGGAGAACCAGCACTGCTTCTGTAGTGCTTTTTAGGTCTAGCCTGGGCAGCGCATGCGCTGCTCTGCGAGGCATGTTGTATTCAAGCATGGAGTTGAAGCACCGCCCACTCTCTGCCCATATTTTTCATTGGCTTGTGTCATTGTCCTTTGTAAATGCTAGCTTCTGATTCGTTAGTAGGCTTGTTAGTCCCTCCATAGTACCGCCTTGTTTTCATTTGTATCCTCCCATGAGGACTGGCCCTATGATTTCTGTTGTTACATGGTATGTCTTATTTAGTCCGTAAGCACTATTTTCTTTGATGAGTTTCCCCTACTGCAGGCACACCATGCTTTCCTGCAACATTCAGCGTGCCATGCGCGTCTTCATTTTCCAAGCAGCCCGGGATATTGGTGGCCGCTTCTTTGAAATAAAATAGGTCTCGCATTTACAAGAGTTTGAACTATTGGCATTGTACATGACAAAGCCTTTTATTATGTGTTAATTATAAAAACAGATAAATAAAAGGCATTGTCACTCGCAATGCCAATAGCTTAAACTCTCGCAAATGCGAGACCAATTGCATTGCAAATGCTTGTTATCCAAGTAGGGCAAGGTTTGTGTAACTGCCGAAGACAGAAATGACTGTCGATCCAGTGACCCTGCATTTTCTTCAAATAGTTGTATTCACTTTTTAACTGTAACCAAATAGCTTGATGCATCAGTAATAATATATAGGATTTTTACAGTTATCACAATACTGTTATTGCATTAATAAAATATTTAAAAATTTTGGACTACATTTATTTTAACTAACATCCATGCAAACGTGTTGTTGGGTCTCATAGCGCAAGTTTTATGAATTCCAGACAGAGACTGGGAAAGTTCTTGCTGGAGAGCCAAATAACAATTAGTAATACATATTTATATAGAATATATGACCATTGTTTACCTTTAGGTAACTTTAGTAGCAAACCAATACTTGTGTTCGTTTACATATACAACACACATGAACGTCTTGGGTTGGAATACAGAACAGCAAAGCATGTTGGGTCCCTAAATGTCATATTTTTTATTTGCCTGTTATGTAGATAGGTGTGTTGTCATTTTTCTCAGCTAGATTCAGCAAAATCTTGTCTCATATTGTTACTTGTGCTGACCCACCCCTGGATTTCTTTTCCACATTAATAGCCTCACCTTCAGCTTCAGCCTATTTAGTTAAACCCCTTTTCCATATGGTCAACTGTATCTATATATCGGTATGTATATTTAATTGAATTGAAGGGACACTTATAAATCGCAAGGCTACCCTAGAGCATCCCAGCGCTACAGCAACTCCCAGGCCAAGTGGACAAATTAAGGGAACAGAAAAGTTTTTAGACATTTGCGAAACAGCATGTAGCTGGTATGGTATTTCTATAGCGCAGACTGTGGCAGTGGGCTACCTCCTTCCATCAGTTTAAATGTGAGTGCGGAGACATTGACTGCAGACCCCAGTCCTTCGTCCTCTGTGCTCTCAGGTCCCATTTTCACATTCTCTAATGGACCCTACCGCGCCGGGACACTCCTCGGAGTAGCTGCGCGCGTAATAAGTGTACATAACATAACATAACCCTACGGTTAGACACACAGTCACTGCCACTCTTTGGTTTTATCGTTTTTTATCGGTAGCCTCTCATCGTATGCCTGTGAATAGGCCTGAGCATTAACAACTCCACCAGTGCCAGCATCACCCTCTGGGTGCTCCAGGTCCCATCTTCAGATGGTCTGACAGGCCCTCTCATCAGTCTGTTACCCAGCACTTGCTATTCCTAATCCAGGGGCCACAGATTGCACCAGACAGCTACTTCAGTTTACAAACACCCTTGCCTTCAAAAATCGTGTGCCAGCTGTACTGCATGCAGGCAGGATCAGGGGCGTAGCTTCAGGTGGGGTGGTTGGGGTGTTAGACCCCCCTAATAAATGTATTTTGTGATCAATAGTTGGGTATAGGTGCTTTCAGTCAGGTATGGTGCGCTGTCTGTCAGATTTCAGTGGGAATAATTACACACACAGACAACAAGGAGCATACACTGTCTCCATTTAGTAGGACTTCCAAAATGTTGGTTATTTCACAAAATAATGGGCTTACTCTCACTTCGTACCATATCAATCCGCATTCCTCTGACTTTCGGCTGCCACTTAAGCACCTCTTGTGCACCCTGCTTATCCTATAATGTATTTTAACATTATGTGCCAGTGTGATTGTTGTCAAATCGGAAGCTCCCCCCCCTCCCCCCCCCCAATCTTACTGACCAAGCTACGCCTCTGGGCAGGCTGAGGCAGGATTCTTTTGCAGGTTATAAGAGCTCGAGCAATGGTGTGTCTAGAAGGCCATTTTGTCAGACCCCACCCTTCCCACCCCTCCGCAAAACACACTCACCCTCCGTAGGCATCAAAATAAGATTCACATCCCACACAATACCGAGATTTCTTGCTGCTCCTGCGAGGGCATTGGCTCTACTAGACAGGCCCGGGGGCATGGGAAGGTATCTTCTGTTCTCTGTCCACTGTGAGAATCCTTATTTTAACTCTGTTGAGCTTCACACCAGTTATTCGTCCAAGAAGCTGTCTGCTCCAGACCTTTCTAGGTGGTGAAATCAACATCTGGGGCTTTGATACACAGATAAATCTGAATATCATCTGCATAGGAGTGAAACTGCAGAATTCTAGCCCTGCGGATGGCTTTACAATTGAATGAGTCACATTATAGTGCAGTGAATGAGGATGGTTAAGAGTCAAATTTCATAGAAGTGTATGAGATCAGCGAGAGTAATATTAATTACACTACATTCCAGTGCATGAGGAGTGTGAGGGTTGCATGAGATGCAGCCAATGAAGGTAGAGATGGTAGAAAGAGTTACATTTTGTTACAGTGTATGGAGACAGTGAGGACAGGATGAGTACCGCTCCCTTGCAGTGCATGAGGGCTGTGAGCTGAACGGTGGCTGCACTGCGTTGCAGCCACAATAGTGAAGGAAGGGTGGGTAGCAATCTGTTGCAGTGTCCGAGGGCAGTGATGGCCGGACCAGTCATGTTCTACTAAACAGTGTAAGGGATTTGATTGTGAACGAGGCGTGGATTGCGTGGCTCTGCATGAAGGCTGAAGAGGTAGAGCGAGTGAGTAGCAGTAACATGCAGTGAAAACCTAAGGCCTCCTCGTCCATCCTCCCCGATCCATTCTTTACCTGAGAGATTGCATCTCATTCAGGCAGATATTGTTCCCTTACCAACTCAAATACTTCCCCCAACATGGCCGCAGTTACCCAGGAGCCACTACAAAGGGGAAGCAGTCACTCAATACTTCCTGCTATATCAAGCAGACAAAGTAAACATGTAAAGCGTTATAATCAGTCCCATTTGGGTGTGGAGGGTGGGAAACCTAGGACTGTATCCGGATGAATTGGATTTGGAGTAATGAAGATTACCAGTAAGTAACTGGGGCATTGGCCCACCTCCATCCCCATGCCTCACACCATTCCCTTCTCACATTAAGTAGCAGCTCTTGGGTGGACAGAGGATGCTGTATCAAAAGAAACATTTTCTTGTTGAAATATAATCCACAAAACGGGCTTTTAACAGACAGGGAGCTGTGCCCAAAAATGCTTTTACTCCTGAGGAGAGAAGGAATTAATGTAACATGTTGTATTCCTCAGAGCATTGAATACCCAAAAAGGTCCTACATTTATCTAACTCTCGGAGGGATGTTTGCTCTAATAGTTTGCTGGGTCTGTATTTTCTGCCGAGTCGGCAGGCCCCGCTGTTAAATTAAGACATGAAGATTTTTTTATGAGATTGCCAAGGTTGCGGGAGTGAATGAAGTGAGCGTAGATCAGCCAATGAGAGTGCAAAAGAGCTAGGACACGTGCCATTTTAAAAAAAAAGCAGTCCACAATACGGTATGAGAGAGGCCATACATATATTGTTCACAAAACAATGCAAATAACAGGCTGTAAAGGAGCACACACAAGCATTGTGCACATAGAAAAGCAAATGAGGGGGTGTCTGAGAGCTGAAACAAACCTTTTGTACAGAGAATAGCCAATGAAAAAGCGCAAGAGAGCAGAAAAATTCATTGATTACAGACAATAGCACATGACCGATTATGAAGGGGGAGACACATGCATTGTGTCCATAAAAAAGTCAATGAGTGGATGCATGTGTGCAATCATCAGCGGGGGTTCCTCCATAGGAGCGGAGAAGCGTCACCTCCCCACACTGCTGCGTAGAAAGCATGAAAATATAATATAATGGTAATAAAAGGATTTTATTACTGTTTTATTTTTTAGTCTATGCCAGCAATCGTAGTGTGAGGGCGGGGTAGACCAGTGTGTCACTGCTGCTGATTGGCAGCAGTGAGGTGTGGCCACTTCAGTTTGAAGGTTTGTTGGTTTGGCTGGCTACCTTGCTACGGCCAGACCGACATGCACAATTCAAACCTCTCCGAATCAGCTGTCTTGGATTGTTGGGTTGGAGAGCAAGCACAGGCCTCCAGTGCCTTTTGGAGCACAGAGGCTGCCCACTCCGTCCAATCCAGGTGCTTCACTTATGCTGCTTAATAGCATGAGATCAGCATCTTGATTGGATAAGGGAGTTGGCTGTGGGACCTCACGCTCGGACTGCAATCTGGAGTCAGGAACATTGAGGAGATGCTGCAGAACATCGAGGACATGCTGCAGGCAGTGTAAGGGAAGTGAAACTTATTTTGTTTTGTAAAATGTTTTTTTGCGCCCCTCAGATTTAATATGTCACCAACCGCCACTGGCAATCGTTTGCATACTGCACATAGAATAGCTAGTGAGAGGGAGTGAAAGCGTAGCAAATATGTTATTTGGGAGCTTTATAAAGCTCAGGAAAGGATGAGAAAGTGAAAACAAGTAGCCTGTGCATATACAATAACCAATGAGACGGTGTGCATGTGCAAACGTGTAGGGAGTGTCTAATGGATAGCCAATGAGAGTGTGCGCATATGTATATGTGCTTGAAACGGGTAGGAGTGCACGTACTGTCTCTTCTAGAGTACCATTGGTAGTAATGACCCATGCTGACGCTAGACACCCATTACAAGCTGGTACAGCAGATGGAAGGGCACAAGGTGAGCAGACAGGGCAGCATAAACAGGAAGCATGCTTCCGGTGTGCCCTGGTCAGCTACATGCACTCCTTACACTTTCTTGGCCAGATTTTGTCCTTGAGTTGTCCTCCATACACGGCTCTGTCGGATGGGCTTTTGGCTGGTTCTCAAGACAGGTGGTGCTTCATTTCTCCACTAGGGGCATCGAAGCTCCTCTACTACAAAGAAGTATCCATCAGCATATCCTACACCTGCTCCTCCAAAAATATCCGCCTTCCCAGCCATTTAGAGAAAATCAACTCAAAGCCGTGGCCCTGCTACAGGTGATGAAGAGCATCGCAAGGCGAACATAATTCACTGGGTCAATCTGTTTAAGAATGTGGGCAACGGTGGGATTTCAGAGCGAACCCAAAAGGCCCTTAGTGGCAGATGGGACACGGTGCTGGGAAGGCAGCCAGACTAGGTGGAGAGGTGTGGCTCACTGGTTAGAGGCGGCAGACCCGTAAGCAGAGAATTGGCCAGGGACCACGGTTCAATTACCGACGCGGCAGGGTCGTGGACCAGGGTCAAAATGGACTCGATAATTCTCGCCTCGGTACCTACTCTAACCAGGAACACACTCGGCAACTCTGGGCATTAAGCTTGCCTCATCTCTACAACGGCCCCCCACAGACGCTGGGGATGCCTGGCTTCACCTTGGAGATACCCAGAAAGGGACCATCTCACAGTGAAAACCAGGACGGGTTCCCCAGCGGTCTTCAGCGCCAGGATACTCCATGGAGTCACAGTGCGCTTTACAAGTACACCCACATTTACTAGGTTTAACTAGTTAGTAGTGTGGTACTAGTGGTATTAGGCATGTTAGCTGCTTCCTCATTAATAAATAGGACAGGTATACTTTAAAACCCATTAAAAAAAAAGTTGCAGCACGAGCGCAGAACCCTCAAAACAGGTGAGGCCTAGGGATATATGACTCCTCTACACATCCCACTTTGATGAGCATGTTTTTGTCCTGTATTGTCCAATATCTGCAAACAGTCTCCCCGTAGCCTATGGGGAGCAGTTACCACGCCCCACTATTGGTATACATTCCTTTTGTTGTATTTCAAGTCCAGCTGAGACTTTTTCCTCTGTTGAGGGAGCAGTGCTTAATTTGTAAAACATAAGTTCCAGTGCCCTCAGCAGGAGGTCACTGAAGTTTGCACTCCCATTGCCCCTGCCAGTGCTGCCAATGACAGAACCAACACAACTACTAACCATCACACTCCTACAAGTGTGACAATTCAGACTCTTCCAGGCCCCCAAAGTGATAAGATTTGCTTGGGTGGCAGATAGTTATTTTTAATGTAAATTCAACAGATAAATACCTTTGGCTGTGCTCATCTCCAAATTACACAGACAGCACCACCATGTGGCAGACTGTCATAAGTGCCATTGTAGACAATTAAGTGCTGGTGCTGAGCACCACCTGCTCAACTTAAGCTTTGGAGGAGCTATGCAAATGCATAGAGCATCCCCAGTAAGGTCACGTATGTGACATCCACTTTAAGAACATATATTTGGCCAGACAGAAAGTATAAAAAGTGCTGAATTGCACCAGTGTGAAAAAAGTGCAAATAATGTGGTGCTTTCAACAGTGTATGTAATCTAACCAGCGAGATGATGAAGGTGCACATACACGCACACGGTGTACATAGAATAGAGCATTAGACCATGTGTGTGTTGAAACATTCTTATAGAAAATCCATTGGAAATCTGACAGTGCAAATGCAAACATGGAGTCCAGAGCTGTGCTAATGAAAGACTGACATAGAGTGATCATAATAACGAGTTTAACGAATATTTACAATGATTCCATTAGTGTAACTGTGTCTTCACTCTGTGCAGCACAGCTATTCTATTCTAGTCTGTTCTATTCTATTCGATTTGGAGAGCGCGTGACTACCCAAAGGCTTCCCAGCGCTGAGTTCATGCATTGACAATGCATTGAAGTGCAGGCCTACACAGTGGTTGCAAACAATAGCTATTGAGAGGGCGGGAGCTACAGACATCTGCTGAAGGTATAAATAAAGGGTGGGTGAGCAAACATATTTACAATGTGCAATAGAACGCTCAAGAGTGCGCATAACGTAGGAACACATAGAGAATGTACAAGAACTAACGCTAGAGATGGTACATGCACATATATATATATATAGTTCTTGCCATGAGTGAGTTACTTATGAGCATGTTCAATTGAAACTGATGGATTTACCAATCTCTGAAATTATGGACTTTAAACCAATATGAAAGTCTTACAAAAACGTGTTTGTATATCAGTAGTGTGCACTGCAATCTGGTATTAATAATTCTGGGTTTTAGACATTGTCAGACAGGGACAGAAAGGCCTGGGTACCAATATAATAATGGCGGAGTGGGATGCGAAAGAACTGGCCAGCATAAATTAACTGAGCAGATCTGAACTTTTTAAGAACTGCTGTCTGGAAGGGCTCTAATGGATGGAGAACCAATGGCATTTATACTTGCTGCAGGTAGTGTGTGTAATAATGTTAGGAAAATGAAGCAGTGAAATTCACTACATTCCAAAAAGGATATTGTTTAAAGCCATGGTTCTGGTACATAAAGCTCTGCATGGCTCAGGGGCCGGCTATCTGAGGGAGAGGATCCATGACTATGTCCAGGACAGAACTTTAAGCTCTTGTTCAGAATACACTTGGCTAGAGTCCCAAGAATCTGTCGGCCTCCATACTTGTGATTTATTCGGCTTAGAACGAGTGGCAGATCCTTTTCCTATTTGTGGCGGGTCACCTGGAACAAACTCCCTCGAAAGCCATGCACTATGCAGGATCTCTCCGCCTTTAAAGAAAAAACTAAAGACTCACAACAATCTGCATAGGTCTTAGCTGTAGGTTGCTTTATGTCTGTTTAGCGCCAGGACACTCTTTGGAGTAGCTGCGGCTGTATAAATCTCTATAGAATAACATAACATTCATATCAAAATGGTAAAAAAATGGACACATCCTTGATCTTCTACCCACAAGTGGTATTGGTCCATTGTCATTGCCTTTGATGACATAGTGTAATCTACAATGCACCATCTTAATTTCCTCAATCTTGAACCCCTACTTTGATCTCTTCTGTTCCCAATGTTGTCCCCGCTACTATTCCCCTCAGAGGATGACATAACTCCACCTTCTCATTCCATACTTGAAATTGTGATCGCCATGTTACAGGCAGTACTTTGAAGCAGACAGAATAACTCTTAAATATGTTTCATGATTAATTAAAGTTGCAAGCAGCGAATTACACAAATATTGAAAGCATCGTATGAAGAAGTGCTGGGTGCACACAGATCATCATGTAACCTGACCCCCCAGCAGGTGGCTTAACACTAGGGGTGGGCGGAATTTGCAAAATTCCCTTTCGCAGATTATCGCGAAAATGTTAAAAATCTCCGCAAACACGCGGAAATGTCGCGAAGATGCGGAAGTTTTTTTCCCGCCCGTTCGCTGTATTTTCTGCGTGGTCGCGGCTCGCCAACTTACCCATGCGGTTGCTAACGGACGCAGCCATCTTGTTTTCACTTGTCTCGCGGTGCATGATCGCGAGAAGAAAGACGTGATCGCGCGTCTAATGACGTTACTGCGGGCGTGAACTGTCGCGAGACAGCGCTAATGGCTACTAACAATCCAACATCTCGCGGAGAACGCGACCGGATCGGGAAAACTTGTCGGCGAACGCGGGGATTTAGGTAAGGCGAACGCACGCACGCACCAACATTTATTAAATAAAAGGTTGTTATAAAGGTACATGTCACTTTCAGTGGGTTGGTCAGAGCTTGAACTCATGATTTCACTTGCAGCAGAAGTGGTGGTCCTACCTCTGGCAAATCTGAAAAACACCCTGGCCATAGTTCCAAGTTTGAAAGGTCTGCCACCACGGCCCTCGTGTCCCGACAAGGGCTTTTATTGCTTTCTCTTGTATGGTGGGTCTGGCTGATGGATGACATTGTCGGCAAAAGGAAGCAGTGGTGGATCCCAAGCATAGATGACAAAGGCTTTGCCTTTTTTCTTCTATGTCCCCTAGAGTTAGCTCAGCAATCAGCTCTACATTACAACTCAGCAATTATAGTGGGAATTAAAAGAAGCAATCATTCTTGGTGTAATTTCAAGAAATATTTCTTTGCAAAGATTGCGGATAAACCAGGTGCTGGATGATCAACTCAGGACAGAGCGGAAGAAGTCATTGCTTACTCTATGTGATGGTCATTGAAGAATGGTAGACAGATGATGCAGTCTTAGTGGAGGAGCAGAAAAACCGCCTAACCTGAAGGCCGCACGGCAAAGTTTTGGTTGGTTTGATCCTCAGAAAATACTGTGTGGTCTGCAGGGTGTAATTGAAACACGTGTTGTGGCCTTAGCTGAGTAGGACAATTGGAAAGGAGAGGCAGCAGAAAGGGAAGAAGAGAATTCGAGGAAGAAAAATAATGTGGGACTAGGGAAAATGAGACAAAAATATGAAGGATGCAAAGAAGAGAAATGAGGCAAGGCATAACAGAAGTAGGTGACTATTATGGTGTTCAGTCATTGGCTTGTGAGGATGAATTACCTTCACTAAGACCCATGGCACCCCTGCTGTGCCACTCTTCATTTCACTACGCGTGAGGTGTGCTAATACAGCTGTAGGCTGGCACAGTCAGTCCTTTGCTGAACATCTGGGTTAATGATCCTTCCAACTTGTTCAGTCAAAATACCAAAGAACTGGACCCTCCTATCTTTTTCCAGGTCACCAAGTTCCAACTCTCTCACATCGACATTGCCTCAACCTATTTTCCATGGTTAACAAACTCCCTACTGTCTCCCAGCAGTTATCCTGATCAGACATTATTTTGATTTCCTTTTCCAATGAAAGAAGGTTAAAAACAAACTTTCTTTCTGAACACTATAGAAAACAGAAAAATAAAATCGAACCTTCTGATTTCACACAACAGCTTCCTGGGTCACCTGAGGAAACTCTAGTATCTCTCAAAAAATCTCATTTTGCTTTGAGTACTCTTGTCCACTTGTGCTCCTCCAAGCCTAATCCAACGAGGACCAATCAGTGGTTCATAAATAACATTTGCCAATTGAAACGTCAAGGAAGAACAATGTAAACATATTGGAAATATATCACTATTGTTTCATGTCACTTGCAGAGTAAACTCTAAGGGATACAAATCAGCTTGCACCTAAAAAAGAATAATTTGACACCCCAATCATTGAGGTGGATAAAATAACTTTTTTGTACCTTTAAAAATGTGTTAACCTTTAGCCTTGACTGTTTGTGTCTTGTGGTTAGGATCAACTTTATAGTGCCATTTTAGCTTAACTTCTTCCTAGTTACTTTTTTTGCCAAGTACTACAGAAAACCCTGCAGTAATGATAGAGTTTCATTAATAAGCTACACAGAAGATCGAAAATAGAATAACTTTTGGAAAACAACTGGAGATCTTTCGGAATTCTGTCCTCATGTAATGCAACTGCTGCTATGTAAAGCGCTCTGATACCCGATTCGGGTCAAGTCGCTCTATATAAAACTCTGTAAAAAAAGAAAAAGAAGGAATCCGTCAACCATGTATGCTTATAGAAAGGTGATAAAGCATTGGTGATGAGTCTTTAGAGTGAAGAGGTAAAAGTTAGGGGCATATCAGCAAGGCGGCGCAATGGATAATTTCATCGCCTTATCAGCAAAGACACGCTGTCGCGTGTTTTGCTGATTTTGTGCCCCTTACAACAACGCCCAGCTTTGCATCTCTAATGAGATGCAAAGTGGGCGTTCCGTGCCAAAATAACTGGAGAAATGTCGCTAACCGACATTTCTCCAATTATCAAGCTGCACGCAAACAGGCAGAGCGATAAGGAAAGTAGCGCTAACCACAGTTACCGCTACTTTCCTTACGCCTGTTTGTAATCTGACTTAACCATGTAATCCAATGGGAGGTGGATTACATGGCTAAGACCACCCTGCCCTATCAGCAAGGTCGCAGTGCGATTATCGCTGGATTTCGAGCGATAATCACACTGTTTTCCAGCTAGCGCATGGATTCCTATCGCATGGGAGATAAGCGTTGCTGATAGCACGCTATCTCCGCGATAGAATCCAGCGTTAGCCTGCGATAATTATCCTGGCGGTAAAAGCGCTGAGCAATAATTATCGCAGGCCCTTGCTGATATACTTCTAAGTTTTTAGCAATCCACTGAATCTGAGAAAGCCAGATTTCATGTGTAGAGACAGAGGTAGGGAGCTTCAACGAGACGAGCCATGCACATCAAATGTCATTTCTGTGAATGTCTTGCCAGATATTAAGGTAAGTTTGGAAAACGTAAAATATCAAATAGGAAGATAAGTGAGAAACAACTTCGATACGGAATTTGGAGCTCACCTATGTTATACTTTGTGGACGAGACAGATCCATTTAAATGTCTTCTTTCCTTTATAAGGAGTCAGGAAAGGACCTTCATCTGATGCAGTGGCGTGCTGCTGGGTGGTGCGGAGGGCGGGGGGCTAATAAACTCGGACATACGATGGAACGGAGGAAATTAATTATTACTTTCCTCCATTCTGTCATATGTCTGAGTGTACTACCCCTGCCCTTGCTGCCCCTCCCCCGCCTCATCGCCCCGCAGCACGCCCAATGTGAGCCGCCACTGATCTGATGCTGTTTGCTGTGCAGAGAACTATAAATCGGTACAAATGGACTGGTTGGTGAGCCTGATTTCACATCATTGAAGTGTGCTAGACGTGTCTTTCTTTTGGAATATATATATATATTTATGATTTCAGACTGTAACCTACGCAAACCTTTTTATAGGTTTCCATTAGTAGGGCGCACACCAGATCATGCACTCCCACCATGTCACCAAGAAGTCTAAAATTACTCCATCAATTAAAACCATATACTGGCTCCCAATAGGTCTTTAGATGCTGATTAACCACTTGCTTCTCCCTTGGATTCATGTTACAGTAGTCCCATGTTCCTTCCTTTCAGCCAGAGGAACCTCAGGATCAGCATTATCCACCCCAAAATAGTTGGTTGTAAATAAAAGATAGGAAAACAGTTTTTATATATTTTAAAAAATCAGGAAGTATTTTTCAATAGCTACAACCCACATAGACCACTGACTATGCTTCTTTGGCACTCCACCCACTTTTTTCATCCCACTTAAAGCACTGCATTTAGTTATCATGCCTAGGTATCATATCATGTCCATCTGTACAAAGTGATAGATACATCTTCCCCAAGAGGGGAAGAAGAAGATGGGGCAATCACCATCTTCCATGTGCAAGGCCTCATTAGAAAGGATCCATTAATTCTGATGGGGCTGATAGCTTTCATGACTGATCACATTGAAATTGCAAGGGCAGCTATATTACCAAGGACCAATTGTTTACCTCTGGGTGGAGAGCCAATGGGGGAATTAAGAATAATGTGGGGGAATCAGACCACATATTACTGATTCTCCTGGTAATATCTAATTTCTTAGGGGAACCTAAGTGCCCCATTCATATTCCTGAATCAATTCTCCCAATGGAGTTGAGTACCCCCAAATCCCTAATTCCCTGTCTGACAGGGGGGCAGGAGTGGGGAGTTATAAAACAAGTGGATTTCCAGGCCACTAATAACTTGTCACTCTGTTAGCACCTTAATATCATGTTGCAAAAGAGAAATGCCTTTCACAGCATTATATAAAGTTTCAATTGCATCATCAATGTATTTATTCATGTATCTACTTACTTAGATTTTATGGCTTGGTTAAGCCCATTTCAGTTCAGTCATTGGCGGTTAAAGCACATACCACATTGTGAGATTAATTTTCCTCATTACGGTGGAGTGAGGCAGTGGTGTATAATTTTTATATCTTGTCATATTTTAATATTAATAGACTCTCACAAAGGCCTCCTAGGCACATTCTCAAGGTTAAACGTTTTCTGTATTTTTTGCACTGACCCATGTTTGTTTTGTGGAAACACTGTTAGCCAGACTTTTATGAGCCTCACACATATTTGTATTGAGAATATATGATACCGGATGTCAAAGTGTGAGGATTGTTACACATATGACATTTAAATATGCCTAACACAGGGACTTCCCAAATTGATAATTTGTTGACCCTTGGAAATATGTGTTTAATGCTAATGCATGCGTAAAGACAATATTGTGATGCAGTAGGTGTCTTGTGGAGTCTAGACATGAAAAGGTAGTTGCATTCTATATATTTGAACAGTCAGATGTGTGCAATATACCTTTAGGCACTTCAGGTTTTAGCTTCACTGTGTACAGAAGGAATGAAGAAATCATAGATTTTCTTTTGAAAATGCAGTTTTACTTTTTTATGGACTGGACCCTCTGTCATGGAAGTCTAGAGTCCATATTGGGCACTTTGTTATTACACAAGGGGCCACAGGTGCTTGTGCAGCCCCTTCTGTAATACAATCAGTGCTGGTGCACATATAGCACAGGCACTTTTCTAAGGGGGTATTCCTTCATTTGCAGGGGGGGAGCAGGGCTCCATGCAAATAAGGGACACACTTTGCCTCTGCACCTGCACCATAGTATGGACGTGGGCATTGAGGCAAAGCAGACCTCAGGAGACACACTGACTATTCGCCACAGAAAGGTGGCGCACAGTCCCAGTGCGCCAGTCAATGGTGACCCACTGGAAGAAGGGAAAGGAGGTCTCATGGACCTAGGAGACATCCCCCTGTAGGTAGGTGCAGCCCCTCACTGGATCTGTCTGTAGAGGGACCCATGTAGCCCTTTGTTAAGAAGGATGTGTTGATGCCTGCACAGAGAAATAGGAGCTGTCTGCTTAAAACAGCTGGGCCACCTTTCACTAATGAACTGCCCCGGGATAGGCTTCCCTAGGAGTAGAGCATCATGTATAATAGGACTCACTGTCCCTCTTTGCCCTTGGTGCACGTAGCTAGAGGTGCACCGTGGCGTGAACAGGAACAGTGCTCCCTAGCTATTATACAGGCCCAGATGTTCAGCACCTATATTGAGAAGGGATTCACAAGTTTGCTTTTTTCTGTATTTCAGCTTCTTTCTTTTGTTTCATCTGCATCAGAGCCAGCTAATAAGCAAAGAGACAAGTAGCAGAGCCTAAAGGCCACCTTTGGGATTGGACCCACTGAAGTGTACCCTAACGCTCTAATCTAGGCTGTTTCACATTAAAATAAAATGTTAACATGCATAGATGCTGTCACACTCAAGAAGAATTACTTGATGGGAATGTTTCAGTAGTAAAGAAAGTCATCCTGTTATGTTTTAAGGGATGCACTATATTCACTACACAGCAGAATACTGTTATTGCAAGTCACCAGGGCGTTTGATGACCATATAGAGGAACGAGGCCAAAGACCGAGTTACCTTACAATGTCATGGAACTCCAAACTAAAGCGTGGAAACATCACATACACAGTAAGAAATTTGGTAGAAAGTAATAGAACTAATAGTGTCTCCACCCAGGGGCGGCAATATGTCCTTAATGTTAAACAATTACCGTAGATGAATCGATGTGACTCAACTATCAGTAAATTGAAAAATCCTGATGAATGGAACACAATGTTCTGCAGTAAGAATTCATGTAAAGGGCTTGAATTTCATGACATTATTCAGACTATAATGAACTCCTACTATCTTGGTTCAAGTCCTGTGTCTGTAATGTGAATGCTGTCCTTATTCACTATACCGCAGCGTGGGATCCATCTTTGGACAGGGACCTCTACCCTGAAAATACACTAAGTGTGGTAGTAATGCTCCATAGATACCTCCAGTGTTCAGTAAACCTTCCGTCGTCCCGATGATCACACTTTAACTTTTATCTGGGTCAAAACGCTGTCGAAACATATAGCAACAAAGGCATACTATGTCTATAAATGAAGAGTGCAGACTTTGAACTAAATGGACCTAAAATAATTGAATTGTGTACATGATGTACAGCATCCCCCCCCCCCCCCCCCCCCAGGGCCTTGAGACCCTCACAGGTGTGTAGTGCGCTTTACAAATGCTTTGATTGATTGATTGATTGATGATTGAATGCCGGCAAAGTGTAGGGCAGGTGTGCCACCAAGGTTAGATGCATACCCAACATCAGAATATTTTTAGAAATGGCAGAGCAGGCAAGATTTTTTGTTGTTACAGTTTTTATATAGTGCAAACTCGACACGTAGGTATTGGAGAGCTTTGCATGAGCACCAGTTACATTACACAAGGACACATTCATTCTTGGTAGGCACAGAGAGATTACGTGATTTGCCCAGAATCACAGGATGTTGAGCTGATGCGGAGACTTAAACCTGGTTCCCCAGTTCCAAAGTCGGCAGCTTTGGCGGTTAAGCCACATCCTGTCCCCTCTTTCTCAGCTGAACTTGCATTAGCCAATAATTGTGTTTGTAGCACACACAGTGATCTTCTTTGCAGTGTCACATCAAATGTTATGGGGACTCCGGGCAAGAAATATTTTGGAGGCCCCTGTTTTGAATAACTTTGAATTTTATTACCTCTATTCTTCTAATTCAAGCCTTATGTTGCCAAACAAAATGAAATTATACATTAAAGGTTGAGAGGCAGAAATATGCATAAGTGAGCTAAAGAGAAGGTTTACTTTCCCAGGGGACCAAGGGAAGGTTGTGGCCCTAGGCAATTGCCCACTTTGTCCATGCCTTACAACATCTCTACATACTTGCTACACAGAGACATGGTAAGCCAGTTGGAAGGGCAATGTATAGCTCTGCCCACAAATCACACTCGTGAGGAGAAGATGCATGAAAAGCAACTCAGCAAGTGAAAGGGCTCCTTAGCAGAGGTCTAGTAGGCCCTGGCATGTGAGGAACACATTGGTGTGGTCTGCTGTGGCTCACTCTGTTTTGCAAACCAGAGATGGGAGCTGTGTCTGAAATAGGCTGCATATGAGGTTCAGCCACCTTCTTTTAGAAAAAGACACCTCAAAATAAAAAGACTGGCTTAAGAAAGGCATATGTACAGGAAATGCTTGCACTTCAGATAGTTTTAAGATACTCTACCTGCATCTATTTCACTGTCACATTACATTTCATTCTTTTTCTTCATATTTCCAATTACTATTCTTATCCCCACCTCACTACTGCTGAAATCTTATAACTAGGTTGCATGAGCCGCGGAGAAACCAAACAATCGCAAGTTCCTGTAGTTCATTGTGGATGAAGCCGCTCTACGGATACAAATTATATGACATCGGTCATCATACCAAAATTATTGTATCTTTTTTTTAACACTCGTAGTCCCTATCGTACAAAACATGCTAAAAATAATTAGAAACGTCTACACAATTGAGTTTTGGCAGGGAGAACATAGCTGCCTACTTACGAATAGAAAGACACATTTTTAGTTGTGTTGACACCATATTTTCAGAAATTAAAAAAATAGCTAATTTTACCGTTTCACTGTCACCTTTGTACAAGAGAAACACATTTTCAATGAGTTCAAATTCTTAGGGTAAAAGTATTTTTAAGCTCAGAAAGAGAGTCCTCCCTTCTTAAATTCACATTTGAAGGGCATTTGGTTTCTGGCAATGAATGTTCCTGCACTTGTGTACCTCTTGGCTACAATTCCACTGCACTGGCAACAATGGTTACTCATTCTACTGTAAGACACAGTGGGACATATCAATAACAACCGGCGATAGTTATCTCTAAGCGCACTTAGCGCTAGGATAATTATCGCCGGCTAGCGTGAATTTTTATCGCTGAGATAGCGTGCTATTAGCAACGCTTATCTCAATAGCGATAAAAATCCTCACGCTAACAGGCTAACGTGAGATTATCGCTGGAAACCCAGCGATAATCTCATGTTACCTTGTTGATAGGGACAGGCAAACTTAGCCATGATATCCTCCTTCCATAGGATATCATGGCTAAGTCAGAAAAATACCAGACGTAAAAAAGCAGCGTTAACCGCGGTTAGCGCTGCTTTTTTTGTCTCTAACAAGGTTAGCGACATTCTTGATAATAGGAGAAATGTCGCTTAGCGACATTTCTCCTATTATTTTACTCTGGAACGCCCCCTTTGCATCTCATTAGAGATGCAAGGGGATGCGTAGAGTAAAAGGGTGCTAACATGCAAATTTGCATGTTAGCACCCTGTTGTTGATAGGGCGCTAGTTTTATCTCTCCTTTTTTGGCTTTTAAAGCCAAAAAAGCAGAGATAAAGCCCTTGTTGATATGCCCCAGTATTCTGTGTAGTAGAGCTTTTACTGTCACTGTCTGGTCTCTAGTAACCAGACTTAAAGCAAAGGATCACTCCCTATTCTGCCAATAGGAGTCAGTAAATGTCTGCCGCGTGCAAGGGCAAATCAATTTGATATGCACAAAAAATTGCACGGCCATCTTGTTTTCTGATGTGCAGTCAACCCGGAGTATTGAACTTGAATTGGCAAAAACATGAATCAAAGTAAGCTGTCAATTGTATCACACATTTTACAGGGTTTTCCATGAATGTTTAATTTTATGTTTATGAGATTTGTAACGCGCACAGCTACTCAGAAGAGTCTCCCGGCGCGAGCCCAGTTGGTAAGGGAGCAGATGATCAGTTAGCAGACTAGATAAAAATTAAGGTCTTCAGCTTCTCCCTTAAGAGTTTCGGATCTTGAATGCCGCGTAGTTCCAATGGGAGTTGGTTCCAGGCCACAGGCGCCCGATAAGCAAAGGAGCTGCCGCCTGCCCTTTTTAGGCAGAACTTTGGAGTGTGGGCCTAAAGCATCATGGCTGAGCGGAGCTGCCTGGAAGGGATATAGAACCTGAACCGCTTTCTCAAGTATATAGAGCCAAGCTCATAGAGAGCTGCATGTGCCATGACCAAGTATTCAAAAATCACCCTCTCTTTCACCGGCAGCCAGTGCAGATTACGTAAGTGTTGCCTGACGCTGATCCTCTTAATGTTAAAAAGAGTTCTGGCCGCAGCATTCTGCACTACCTGAAGCTTGTTCAGTACATAGCCGGGCAGACCAACGTACAAGGCATTGGCGTAATCAAGGCACGAGGTTATCAGCTCACGGGTGACAGTTTCTCCTAGGGAGAAGAGGGAAGAACGTTTTAATGATTTTAAGGTGCCGAAGAACAAACCAAATGAATAAGTAAAAAACACCATAGCTATCAACAGAAATAGAGGTATGGGTTTCAATTAGATCTAGGGGGAATGTTTTGAATGGGTGTAAAACAGATGGAATTCTAGGGGAATCTGAGTCGTCCTTCTAGTCTGATTCAAATATGATGGGGTCCATCTTCCCACCCATGCCCACTTAGCATGTAGAAGGCCTTAGGCATCCAAGACTTCTGATGAACAGAAACACTGACCCATGTAATGGAAACACAGAACTCCTGAAACTGTCCAGCTGCTATTGCAGGTATTTTCTATTTTCTAGGCATGATATTCTATCTGAGATGTTAAGATTGTCTGCCCAGGCATTGGAGTGGCTGATTCTTGGCTATAAAAACACTTCTAGGTTTGTTTTGTTGTAACTCACAAATGTGTAGGAGCATTTCTTAAGAGAATTGTAATTTAGACCTATTTGAGAAAGAAAGATTAGTGAAGTGGAGGGGTGGCATCCACATTCCACCGCCTTTTTATTTGGCGCCAAAGGTATTATCAAACCCACAAATTATTTTCCTATGGATATGTGGACCAATTTATAACTACCCAGTTTGACCACCACTGGAAAATATATATATCTATAGGTGGTCACCAGTAGGTAGTTATAATTAGGACTATGTTTCCATAAGAAAAGCGTTTTCTGACTTGTCTATATCTTTGATGCAGTTTGACGTATCTTCACTAAAGTTTCCAAAACAGTGTGCTGGGGATTCTTGATGTGAATGCGAAGTTTCAGGGTGATCCATCAAGCTGAGGAAAAGGAGTGGCAAAGAAAGTGTGTTTTTCCATGTTAATTCCCGTAGGACCTTTGAACACATCTACAGCCTGAACCGCTGGATGGAATTACACCAAATTTGGCAGTAAGTTAGATTTGGTTATGCAGACTTTGCTTTTTGTTATTTGATGTATATCCATTCAGTAGTTGTTGAGGAATTTAAGAGAATATTGTTATTGATATCTGTGTCAAGACTTCGTGAAAAATAACAAGCTCGTACAGGGAAATGTAGACCTCTGATTGGCTGCCAACACTTATATCAGGAAGTTTTGTCAGCCATCTTGGGACTTGCCTTCAGCCGAGTCCCCCCCAAAACATTTAAAAAAAGAAAAAGGGGCAGAGTAGGAATATTCTAACCCCCAAGCCTTGGTCGTGGGGTCTCTCTGGGATGCCGCCATGGCTTAAAAGCCTTTAAAAAATAAAAAACACATGCAGGCTGCTGCACATGCTTTTAAATAACCCCCTTGGTGGGCCAGGTCCCAGCGGCATACCATAAACATAGGAGGGGTGCATGGGCCCCCCTCCTAGTGCTAATGAAAGCCCGTGAACTGACACCTCCCCAGAGCATTGATTTTTATGTATGTGGAAAGCGCCCATGCAGCATCCCTGATCCCCAGGGACAGCCACCTCCCCTGTGCAAATGTTTATAAAGTCAAGGGAGGGGCCCCAAGGCACTTTAAAATATGTAGGCAGGTAGGCCCTCTGGGCGCGTCTGCACCCTGTGGACCACCACCTCCCCGAGGCTAAACATCAAATTAATGCAAGTGAGCCACAGAGCACCCCCACAGTCCTGGGGACCACCACCTCCAATGGGCAATTCATTCAAATAAGGTGGGCAGGGCAGCCTCCCACAGCCCTGTGGACCACCACTTTCCCTGGGGTAATTAATCCAATGGAGGGGGCACATTGCCCCCCTCCTGGAGCCATAGATGGCCCTGGGGACCGCTCCCCCGCAGGACCGGCTCCTGCTATGTCCTGGGGTGCTCACCCCCCGGACATATCTGTTTGCTGTGGCTTGCTGTGCGCTTTAACCGCTCCCTCCAAGTCACAGAAAACACTCTACTTTCAGCAAGTGGGAGCTGTGAAAATTCTCTTGCATGATGGAAGCGGAGCTTTCGTCTTTTTCCCTGCCTGCTGTCAAGCGAGCAGAGAAACAGACACATTTCTTTCATTCATGGAGTTGCATGTTTAGCAGCTCCCTGTGTGTGAAAGACCTGCTGCCTCCTGCGATAGGGGAGGAGCCGGTTAGGACCGCTGGGTCCTTGAGGCTCCTCCCGCGGGCCTGGGGAAGCACAGAAAAGGCTAAATAAAGGTCAGAAAGAGGCGGAATAAAGGTCAGGAAGAGGCTAGATAAAAGTGAGAAATGAGCAGAAAGAGTCAGAATAAAAGTGAGAAATGAGCAGAAACAGGCAGAATAAAGGTGAGAAAGGAGAAAAAAGAGGCAAGTGAAAGGTGAGAAGCGAGATGAAAGAGGCAGAATAGAGGTCAGATATTAGCAGAAAGAGCCAGAATAGAGGTCAGAAATGAGCAGTAACAGGCAGAATAGAGGTCAGAAATGAGCAGAAAGAGGCAGAATAAAGCTCAGAAACAAGCAGAAAGAGGCAAAATAGAGGTCAGAGACAAGCAGCAAGAGTCAGAATTAATGTCAGAAATTAGCAGAATGAGGCAGAATAAAGGTCAGAAACAAGCAGAAAGGGGCAGAATAAAGGTTAAAAATGAGCAGTAAAAGGCAAAATAAAGGTCAGAAACAAGCAGATAGAGGCAGAATAAAGGACAAAAGGGAGCAGGAAAAAATCAGAATAAAATTCAGAAACAAGCAGAAAGAGGCAAAATAGAAGCCAGAAACCAGCAGCAAGAGGCAAAATAAAGGTGAGAAACGAGCAAAAAGAGGCAAAATTAAAGTCAGCAATGTGCAGAAGGAGCAAAATAAAGTGAGAAAAGAACAAAGAGGCAAAATAATGGACAACAACAAGCAGTAAGAGGCAGAATAGAGTTCAGAAACTAGCAGAAAGAGGCAAGATAAAGATGAGGAACGAGCAGAAAGTGACAAATATTGTTCAGAAACGAGCAGAAAGAGGCAAAATATAGGTCAGAAACAAGCAGAAAGAGGTAGAATAACGGTCAGAAATGAGGCGAAAGAGGCAAAACAGTTGAGAAATGAGGAGAAAGAGGGAGATTAAAGGAGAGAAACGAGCACAAAGAAGCAAAATAAAGGTCAGGAACAAGCAGAAAGAGGCAAGATAAAGGTGAGAAACGGGCAGAGACAGGGAGAATAAAGGTCAGAAATGAACAGAATGAGGCAAAATTAAGGTCAACAATGAGCAGAAAGAGGCAAGATAGAGGTGAGAAACTAGTAGAAAGGGGCAGAGTAGAGGTGAGAAATGACCAGAAAGAGGCAAAATAAAGGTCACAAATGAGCAGAAAGAGCAGAAAGAGGCAAGATAAAGGTGAGAAATGAGCGGAAAGAGTCAAAATAGAAGTCAGAAATGAGCAGAAAGAAGGATGAGAAAGGTGAGAAACAAGAAAGAGGCAAAATAAAGGTCCGCAGCAAGCAGAAAGAGGTAAAAAAAAGTGTGAAATGAGCAGAAAGAGGGTGAATAAAGGTGAGAAATGAGCAGAAAGAGGCATGATAAAAGTGAGAAACAAGCAGAACAAGGCAAAATAAAGATCAAAAACGTGAAGAAAGAGGCAAAATGTTGTCAGAAATGAGCAGAAAGAGACAGAATAAAAGATCAGAATTGGGAAGAGAGAGGCAAAATAAAGGTCAGAAACGAGGTTGCTGAGAATTGCTGAGACCTTGTCGGTGGCCCGTCCCCTTTCTCAACCACTATGCACAGGGGTCTCCTGGCATATTACTGGTTGGGGGATGAACTCACCTTGTCTGAGGAGGGACGTTGGGGGCCAAGAACCCTTATTGTTGCCACAAATAAGTCCCCCACAGCTGGATTTCTGAGAGGTCCTCAGAGACCCCACCCCTTTGCTCATCCACTCTGCAAAGCGCCCAGGCCTCCTGTTGCACTACAGATTGCTGCCACGGTCGTTCGCGCTCACCTGTGGCACAAACAAATATCTACTCCATTATGCAGCACAGAGTTTATCGATAATTTTGCGTTCCTCCGCAAAACGCGGTGTTGCTGAATTCTACAAACCTAGCGAGTGGAGTGGAATTTTATGACCATGCCTAGCTACCATTCACAGACTCACTCAGAGACTCGTGCATCGACTCTCAGACCCACTCAGACACTTACAGACCCATCCAGAGACCCACACAACCACTCACAGATGCACACAGACATTCATGCACCCACTCAGAGACTCACACATCCTCTAACCTACTTATACACTCACGGTTACAGGTTACAGTTAGGAAATAAAATTGAAAAAGAACTTCATAATTCACTGGAAAAGCCAAAGGTTACAGGGATGTTAGAGCCAGGAATTTTTTTTTGAAAAAACATAGAAATTCAATGGAAAAAAATGGTTACAAGGACATTATATTTAGGCTCACATTTCACTCCTACAAAGTCAGAGAAATTCAGCAGTTATGGTTACCTGAGCTAAATATAACTTATGCCCCGCAATGCATTGCTTATGACCTCACATATTACATCACTCATGACATGGTCAGTGACATCACTGATGACATTACTGATAACATCTCAAATGACATCAGTGATGACATCATCCAGTGAGAATGAGTGTTTTCTAAACATTTATGAGTGTTAAACATATATACTTAGACTATAAAAAAGTTAAATGAGCATAGTTTGTGTACTACAAAAGAGTGATACTATTTGTAACACATATTACATGAGTGGCTGTGTGACTGTGTGCCTCCATGTGTGAATAGGTGTCTGAGTGGATCTATGGGTGTTTGAGTGGTTGTATGGCTGAGTGAATGGCTGTGTGAGTGGCTGTGTGCGTAGTTCTAGGGGTGAGTAAGTGACTGTATGTGGCTGTGTGGGTAAGTGTGTGTGTCAGTGGTGTATGGGTGAGTGAGTGGGTATGCGAGAGGATGTATAGGAAAGTCATGGGGTTTGTGAGTGGCTGTATGGGTGAGTGACTGGGTGCATAAATGGTGTATGGGTGAGTGCGTGGGTGTGAGATTGACTGTATGGATGAGTGAGTGAATGTAAGAGTGGCTGTATGGGTAGTACTTGCTTGTGTAAGTGACTGTATAGGTGAGTTGTACATGTGTTAGTATCTGTATGAGCAAGTGAGTGGATGTGTGACTAACTGTGTGGGGGAGTAAGTGGCTGCATGTTTAACTGTATAGGTGAGTGAGTAGGTGTGTGACTAGCTGTTTGTGTGACTAACTCTGTGTAAGTGACTGTATGGGTGTATGAGTGTGTGTTTGTTAAGCCTGAGCAGAGTTCACAGAGTTTTAATACACAGAACTCTGTGAAGTGCCAGAACAACTCCACCACGCTCCATGGAGTTCCGCCAGCGGTGGAGTCTGAAAAAGTTGTGCTTCTCGTACTGATTTTTAGTGCCAGGAGTTTGTCCCGTGCTTTAAAATCAGCGCAAACGGCATTACGTGTTGTGCCAGAGGATGCTGCTTCTTTCTTCCGCTCAAGTAGTACTTGAGCAGCATCTTTCTCAACGCGAATGGCAGATTTCTCAATGCGATCAGTCGTGACCTGTGGTGACCTCCCATGAAAAGAAATCTCACTGGGAGGAGGCTAATGGCGAGCCGCTCGAGAGAAAAAACTCTGCAGCATCACTTTTCAGAGTTTTTGGGATCTCCGCACTCCACGCGTACTGTGAAAAACTCTGCGAACACCGCCGGGGAAGCGGAATTCTTTGCCCACCCCTAGTGTTAGTGTCTGTATATCTGTTTGACTGGATGTGTGAGTGGCTGTATTGGTGAGTGATTGGGTGCATGAGTGGCTATATGGGTAAGTTAGTGGTTGTGTGAGTAGCTGTATGAGTGACTGGGTGTGTGAGTGGCTCTATGAATCAGTGAGTAGTTGTGTTAGTGGTTGTGTGGGAGTGGGTGTATGTGAGGTTGTATAGGGGTGTGAGTGGGTGTGTGTGAGGTAGTATAGGGATGTGAGTAGGTGAGTGAGTTATTCGGTAGATGATGTCATCAGTGATGTCATTTGAGATTTCATCAGTGATGTCACTGACCATGTCATGAGTGATATAATATGTGAGGTAATAAGCAGTGCATTGTGGGGGCGATAAGTTATAATCTTTGTTTTTTCAGTGAATTTCAGGTGTGGCTGGCACAGGTAAGAGCAGTGGGGCAGGGAGGGGGATAAGTCAACAGATGGCTGGATAGGTAAAATAAAATAAATAAATAAAACCCACTTACCTTGTGCTCACCGCATTGCCATATTTGGCAGAAAGTTAGCTCTTGGTCCAGAAAGAGCTGTTCTTGTAATTTGGTGTAAAGCTGTAGAAAAAAGAAACATAGATATCTAGGGACGCAAACCCTCTGAGGATCAGAGAGATCTCATACTGAGATCAATAGTCTGCCAACACTTTAACCAGGAAGTGTTGGCACCCATTATGGGACTCTGAAAAAAATTGAAACAAAAAAGAGAATGCAGGCAGGATAGGAATACCCTGATCGCCTACTCCTGCTGCTCAATCGTGATTGGATCCATAAATATGCTGTGAAATGAAAAAAAAAAAAAGAAAACAAGTGGGGCCTCCTGTCTTTGTTTCTAGTTGAGCATCTGGGTGGGCCAGCTTCCAGGGGCATATATAAATATGAAGTTGCAGGAGGGGTGTGCACCCCCTTCCCTATGACTGATATGAGCCCCTGGGACTGCCACCTCCCCGATCAAATGTAATGGAGGATGGGGCGCTTGCCCCCCTACCAAGTCCGTTTATGGCCCCGGGGACCACCATCTCCAGAGGACAAGGCCAAAAATAAAATTCTAGGGGAGGGGTGCCACATAGCCCCCCTCCCCGGCCATTTACGGCCCCCAGCATCACCACCTTCCCCGGGGTTGGACAATATTAGAATGGGGAGGAAGACCGTGCAGCCCTCCCCTCCAAGCTGTTTTTGGCCCCGGGGACAACCACCTCCCCGGGGCAGGCCTTGCAATAAGAAAGGAGGGGGGTCACATATCCCCCATCCTGGAGTTATTAATGGCCTTGGGGACCAACACTCCCAGGGCTTTCTCCCTATGTTCCAAGGTTCCCAACCTCGAGACATAGTAGTTTGCTGTCACTTGGTGGAAGCTATGACAGCTCCTGTCAAATGAGAGCAAATAGTAAGTCCACTCCCAGCAAGTCTTTTCATTCGTTGGCAGGAAAGCAAAGAAAAGAATTGCTCTTGCATGTAGGGAGCAGCATTTTTGGCTGCTCCCTGCATGTTGGAGCAATGCCGGCTCCCACTGGAGGTAGGGAGCTGACAGGGACCGTGGGGCCTTGAAGCTCCCCCTGTGGTCCCCAACAGTGCCCTCTGGGTGCCCTGGGAGGGCTCCAAAACACCCAGCATCAAGTGGGCATCCCCAGGGACAGAATTGGCCCAGTCCCCCCTCCCCTTTTGTAAAGTGACAATGGATTATTTCTTGTCCTCTCCCGGTGAGATCAGAATCCATGGTTCTCCCTTTAAATTACTACGAGTATTCTAATGTTTACAATCACCTAGAAGCCTCACCCGTTTGGCCCTGCCCCATCCACCTTAGTAATATGTAAAGGTCTTCCTGCCTTTTGCCAGTATGATTTTTATTTAAAAATATATTTACCATATTGCGTAGATCTTGGTCTTAAAATAAAATACCAACAAAGTATATTTTTCTTAAATTGGTGTGAATCTCCTTTTCATGTCGTGTGTCCATTATTGGTCAATGTTGTGCAGTAAATGTCTTACACTCCTCTGTGTTAGGCCTTAGGCTGCTTGCCCACACTACCACTAATAGAGCACTTTGAGTTTTACATTGAGCCGTGTACACTTTTGGGGAACCAGTGAACTCTGTGCACGTTATAACCACCTAGTGGCATACCATATACAGAACCAGCTTCCTACACACATCCACACAGCTACTCACACACCCACTCATACACCCTCAAAACTACTCACACACCCACTCACAGATCCATACAGCCATTCACACATCCTCTCACAGACCCATATAGCCACTCACACACCCACTCACAGACCCATACAGCCACTCACACACCCACAGACTGACTCACACAGTCACTCAAACACCCACTCACAGACCCATACAGAAACATGCACTCACTGACCTTTACAGCCACTCACACACCCGCTCTCAAAGGTTACAGGTTACAGTTAGGACATAAAATTAAAAAACTTTCAAAATTCATTAAAAAAAATCAAAGGGTACAGGGACATTATAGTTAGGCAACACCATTAAAAAAACTGTAGACATTAACTTAACCCCTTCGCCGCAGGGGTAATTCCCCCACGGCGTGGGGGGAGAGGGGGCCGCGGTGCCACGGTGCTTGTGAGGAGCCCAACTCGTCATGAGTCACAGTGGAGCTGTGCTCATGACGAGCTGGGCTCGTCACAACCCCGCCCACTAATTAATTCTCCCGCACAGTCGGGGAATCAATCACGCGTGGGCGGGCACAGCTCCACTGTGGCTCATGACGAGCTGGGCTCGTCATGAGCATGGAAGGGGTTAAAAAAAACATAGGGTACAGGGATGTTAGAGTTAGAAAATAAAATTTAGAATAATTGAAATTAACAGAAAAAAACAAAGGTTACAGGGACATCAGTGTTAGGCTCAGATTTCACATGCACAAAACCATAAAAATTCAGAAGTTATAGTTACCTGAGCTAACTATAACTTACATCTCCACACGGCACTGCTTTCTAACCTTGCATATTACATTACTCATGACATGGTCAGTTACATCACTGATGACATCACTATGACATCTCAAATTATATCATTGATGTCATCACTGACGATATCATCCACAGAACCACTCCCACTCACACCCCATACAGCCTCTCATATACCCACTCACAGACCCATAAACTACTCACAAACCCACTCACTCACCCATAGAGCCAATCACACATCCACTCACTCACTCACTAACTCACTCACTCACTCACTCTCTCACTCACTCACTCACTCACTCACTCACTCACTCACTCACTCACTCACTCACTCACTCACTCACTCACTCACTCACTCATACAGCCATTCACACAACCCCTCACTCACCCAGACAGCTACTCACACAACTACTCACTCACCCATACAGTCACTCACACACCCACGTATACACCCATATAGCCACTCACCCATCCACTCACTCACACACACAGCTTCTCAACAAAGCCACTTCATAATCCATGCAACCACTCATACACCCACACACACAACCACTTACATATCCATTCACGCATCCATACAACCACTCTAACACACGCTCACTCACCCATATAGCCACTCATACAGACACTTACTCTCCAATACAGCCACTAATGCACCAACTCACTTAACCAAACACCGACCCAAACAGCCACATATTTACCCATACAGCCACTCACACAACCACTCACTCACTCATACAGCCACTCACACAACCCCTTACTCACCCATAAAGCTATTCACACAACCACTCACTCTTTTACCCACACACCCTCTCAACACAGTTACTCACTCATCAATGAAACCACTCACATGCCCATGCACACACCCACACAACCACTTACATACCCATTCACACATCCATACAACCACTCACACGCCTACTCACCCACCCTAACAGCCACTCACACAACCACTCAGTCACCCATATAGCCATTAACACACACTCACTTATAAACACAGCCACTCACTCACCCAAACAGCTACTCACACACCACATATACACCCCCACAGCCACTCAATCACCCACTCACATACCCATACAGCCACTCTGACACCCACTTACAAACGGATGCACACAGTCCCACAGCCACTCATATAATATATGTTAAAAATAGTATCACTCATTAGTAGTATACAAAGTGTACTAATTGAACTTTTGTAGTGGTTTAGTGTATATGTTTAACACTCATAAACCATTGGAAAACATTAACAATCACTGCATGATGCCATCAGTGATGTCATCAATGATATCATTTGAAATGTCATCAGTGATATCACTGACCATGTCATCAGTGATGTAATATGTGAGGTCATAAGCAGTGCACTGCAGGGGCGTAAGTTATAGTTAGCTCAGGTAACTATAACTACTGAATTTTTATGGTTTTGTACGAGTGAAATCTGAGGCAAACTGTAATGTCCCTGTTACCTTTGATTTTTGAAGTTAATAACTGTCAATGGATACTAAACATACATTTATTCTGATTCAATGTTATGAGTGTTAGTCAGTATTGTATATGATTATTATACAGATTGACCACTGCAATGTGGGCAGCATACAGAATGGCATCCTTACTTTAATCACATAAGTATCAATAGAATGTATACAAATACACCAAAATTGTGGCAGGACACTCTCTGCAGCTGTAGACAAATTGAACTCTCTGAAGTTCTCCTTTACACTTCATCGTCTTTGGACAGTACTTCAGCAGGCATTTAAATTATGTTTTACATTTTCTTATGTCATTTTGGGATGCCTAAATCATAGTTGGGACCTTGAAAAGGTAAAATCAATGTTAGGAAGGTACTTATTCATTTGCTTCCAATAGTATTCAGAGCATGCTTGACTGACTTTCAAGTTCGAAAGCTGACATGGAAAACTTGGCAGTTTTAAAATGGCCGACACTGGACTGTAAATCAATATCATCTTTACTTGCACTTTGAAATGTATGATTTCAATTTTAAAGTGCAGTTTATGGCATAAATCACTTTGTATTTTCTAAGTTTCCATATGTTGGACCTGAAGAGTACAAACAAACATGGTTTATGAAGAAAAATGTTTGACTTGGGACTGACTTACCCCAGTGAAAAGAAGTAACTTGTGCTTTCGCAAGTTGCACCATATAAACAAAAATGATATAAGCAAATCCATTGAGATTACCTAATTTAGATATGTGACCATAACACAGGCACTTATAAGATTCCTCTTAGGTTCCACTTGGGGCAATGTTTGTGATTCAGTAAGGAGAGTGGCTAGGGAAATACAAAACAAGGTAGCAAACAACCACTCAGATGTAACGTTTTGGTATTCACAAAATTTCTAAAAGAGTATTTCCCACAGCTATCTGCTGCTTAAATTACAACTGGAATATTAGCACATAGCCCCAGTAACCTCTGTTTTATATGGAGGGTGGAAGGAGAAAGATATTATAGATTAAACAAATGTAAGGAGAGATGAAAGATTTTCTGAAACTAATTATAAAATAGGAGAACTTCAACTGGCATATTTCACAGATGTTCACAAACAAAAAAAAACAGAAACCAAGGGCAAAGAAATCACTTGTAGATGTCTTTGTTAATTACATACATTTTGGATTATTGTGATGTGTAAGGTTTACCTGTTTGTAATTGTAATAGTATTTATATAGCACTTACTACCAATGACGAGGCACTTTTTGGCGAATAGCAAGTTAATGCGGAATCCAAAAAGGATTAGTTGTAAATTAATACAGGGAAATATGAGTTAATTGGAGCAGTGGCCATGTGATTCTGTTAGATGGATTGAAAATAATAATGGAGGGATAGAAGAGGGAAGAGTCTAGAAAGTGTTTTGTGGGAGATCATAGTAGTAGGAGGAGGTTTGGGATAGGTAGAAGTGAGATGGGGAGGGAAGAGTCTCTAGAAATTGATTAAAGAGATCATAGTGGTAAAATGATTTTGGGATGAGTCTAAGGAGGGATATATGAGGAAATAATTTAGTAAAGGTTGTTTGGGAGACCATAGTAGTAAAATGAGGTTGGGGTGATACAAGGAGGGATAGAAAAAGGAAGAGTCTAGACCGGGGATAATCAGAGTACGGCCCGGGGGCCGCATGCAGCCCTCCTGACCTTTAATTGCAGGCCCCTGGTAAACCGCAACACAGGGCTGCTGTTCTCTTGAACAGCAGGAACATTCAGTAAACTGTAAAACAAATGGGCATATTTATTTGCACGTTAAAAAAAAGTAGCCCTAAAGAGGAAAAGGAAGTGCCCAAGACAGTATATGTTTAGGAACACCTTTAGCCTTAAAGACATCTTGCATTAAACATGTATAAACGCAATAAGCTCTCGGCAAACTTCAAAAAAGTGTATTTTCTGAACATGCATGAGCGTATTACCGTAGTAGATCAGATTATATCACTGCATTGAGAGGCATTTATTAGAAGTGAAAGTTTTCAAAGGTGATCTTGGAAACATTCATGCTGCTCCATTCTGAAAACAATGCCATTAATGAACCAAGAGGCAAGTCATTTGCCAGGTGCATCTTGTGTGTAGCCTTAGTTGTTATATAATTGGAACGATATTATAGTTTACTAAATAAAACAAAAGAGAAAGTTTTGTACAGCACACATCCTGAACTCGTATATTTTATGGGGCTTTCATATGACGCAATGAGGAAATATGAGGCAAAGGGAAATTAACTAATTGCCTAGGATCACACAATTTTGTCAGGTGGAAAAGCCAGGACTGATCCAAGGTTTTCTGGTTTCACATTTTGCAATTCAGTCACCAGATGACTATCTCTTTCCCGCTCATGTTTTACATCAGATGTTAATGCTCTGTTTCTTATGCTTGGTGCATGAGCATAGAGCGTTGGTGGTGGCAAAAAGTCATGTGAAGGCTGGATTTGTTATCCACATCATGCATTTGCTTCTCATCCCCCTACGTCCACCTTTCCCACTATGACCCTCACATTTCTGGCATCAGTGCAGCCCTCAGGCATGCACAGACAGTACTTTGCGGCACCCGGGGACATTTTTGCAAGTACCCATGGTCTAGACAGAGCTATTTTGGAGGTAGAGGATATACGGCGAAGCTTAGGATAGTGCATTGGAGAGACTCAAATTCCATTTTTACAGTAGGGTTAAAGTAATACATGTATATCTACATTAGTATATATAGGGTATACATGTATGAGAAAGGTATTATATCAAGATTCAAGTTGTATTTATTAAACTCAGACTTTCAAGCGTTGCTGTACTTTAAGCTAAATTATTTGTGTATTTTTGTATTCATTTTTTCATTATTCCAATAGTGAAGTAATTGTAGATAAAACATTTTTTTTTTTTTTTTTTGAAAAACCTTTATTGCACCGAAAAATTCAATACAAACATGGGCCTACAACCACCAGGGCCGGCCGCTAATATATACATGTTCAACAATATCAAGAAAGCAATGGGCCCCCTGGGGCTCAGCCGAATTGACAAAGTATTGAGTGCACATCAGAAGTTATCCGGATACATAAATTTTGAAATACAAACAAATAAAGAAAAATAAAATAACACATAAAGACAAGGCGGAAACCATTGAAAAAGAGGCGTCTAACCACGGCTGGGGGACCACACATTACCAACTCCACCCTCGGGTGGTCAATGAGGATGATCAAGGGGGAGGTGGGGGAGACGGGAGAGCCACAACCATCTATAGGTGAAATGCAATAGTCCGGGAACCTCAGAATCAGGGGGACAAGGCAGCATCAGATGAGTCCACGAGGGGGGGTGTGCAGATGTTCCCACGGTACGCGTTCCACTGTCCCCAAATTCTACCCCACGCCCCCGGCTTGCCCCGGGCCACATACACAGTCTTCTCCCTGCACATGCACCAGTCCATGTTCTCCTTCCATACTGACACGGTGGGAGGCCGCCGGGAGCCCCAGAGCTGTGCGATGTCCCTCTTAGCAACCATGTTCCCAAGGGCCGCCCACCGAGCCTGAGCCGCATTATAATCGTTAGGCTCCCACACGTTCAACACACAGCGGTGAACCTCAGGCAACAGGGCGACCCCAGTGACACATTCCATGACAGCATGCACCCGGCGCCAATACTCCGCAACCTTACGGCACTCCCAGAGAACATGGAGAAAAGTGGCGCTGAGCCCACAGCCGCGCCTACAAAGTCCGTCCTCAGAGAAACCCATCAGAACTAAACGAGGGCCCGTCACGTAGACACGGTGGAGAATTTTAAGCTGGACAAGACGGAGACACGCGGGTATGGCCACCTCCCTAGGGGAGGACAGCGCAGACTGCCAGTCCTCGTCGTCCAGTTCCACCCCATCCCCGATCCACGCCTCCCGAAGACGCACGAGGAGATCCGCCCGAATGTTTATTAGTTTTTTATAGATAAGGGAAATAGTACTGTCGGGCAAGTGACCGTCGAGTATGCGGTCCTCGAGTGGCGAAGACACAGGGACTGCAGTCCCCGCCCCGATGGCCGAGAGCAATGCGTGGCGAACCTGAACGTACCGAAAGAACTCCCTCTCACTCAATTCGTACTCACTCTGCAGCGCCGCGAAGGATTTAACCGCACCCTTCACCCAAAGGTCACCTACTCTGCTGATGCCAATCGTGTCCCAACGCTCGAACCCCTTCGTCGTCCAGAGGCTTCCCAATCTTTCAGACGCAAACAAGGGGGTCGCGCCCGTCAAGCGATCATGCCAGCCCATGGCCACATTCGCAGCCTTCCACAAGCGTATTGCAATCTTGGTGGAACCGGTTAAGGTCCTCCCAGCCGATCGAGAGTAAAGCGCTCTGTTAAAGTTGCCGCCGGGCAACAAAAATCTATCCATTTCGAAGCCGGATTCGGACCAGGTGAGTACGTTGCATGGTTAATAGCCGATAGTTGGGAAGCCCAATAGTACCTCCTGATGTCCGGGAGCGCGATGCCCCCGTCGTACCAGGGGAGAGTCAGCTTTGCAAGAGCAATACGTGCACGACCGCCCCAAACAAGTCTCCTTTGTAAGCTCTCCACTTCCCGGAAGTAAGCCGCCGGAATAATATCAAAGGAGTTCTGAAGTGCGTAAAGAAATCGGGGAAGAGACATCATTTTAAAAAGTGCTGCACGACCGAGGGGAGACAAGGGAAGCTTACGCCAACGGGCCACGTCTAACCTCAATCTCCGAAGTGGAGAAAGGAGATTATGCTCGTAGCGGACAGCAGGATCCAATGAGACATACACCCCCAGGTACGTAAAGCCGGAGCTGGACGCCTTAATGGGAAAACGAGAAGGCCACCGGATATAGCATAGACACAAGATTTGGACCAGTTAATGATCAAACCAGAGTTCTTGCCGAAGGAAGTGAGGATGTCAAAGAGCACATTGAGTGACTTACGTGGTGAGGTGAGGTACAAGAGAATGTCGTCAGCGTACAACGAAACACGATCCTCGAAGCCGGGGGCCCACTGGATCCCTCTTATCGACGGTTCCCAACGGAGCCAAGCAGCGAGCGGTTCCAAAGCTAACGCGAAGAGCAGAGGAGAAAACGGACACCCCTGCCTAGTGCCCCTCCCAAGAACGAAGGGCCGGGAAACCCTCCCGTTAACAACCACCTGTGCCAGCGGGGCAGCGTATAAGAGCTTAACCCAATTAATAAATCCCGCCCCGAAGCCAAACTTTGCCAGGGCGGCCCAAAGATACGGCCATCCTATCGTATCGAAGGCCATCGTGGCGTCCAAGGAAACCAAGATGGCCGGCTCTGAAAGATATTGCGCTCTTGCAAGTACGCCATGTAGGCACCGCAAGTTAAGGGCCGTATTCCGGTGCGGGATAAAACCGGATTGGTCCGGATGTACCAGATCGCAAATAACAGTAAGCAGGCGGTTCGCAAGAACCTTGGCAAGGATTTTCGGCTCTGCATTCAGCAGAGAAATAGGCCTATACGAGGCGCAACGGTCCCGAGGCTTACCGTCCTTGGGAATCACGACTATAGTGGCCAGGCGTTGGTCATCAGGGAGAGAGCCGAGTTCAAGCGACTCCGAGAACATACGACGGAGAAATGGCGCAAGTTTATCCGGTTGCAGTTTATAGAGTTCAATCGGGAGTCCGTTGGGACCCATAGCCTTGCCTGAGCGAAGGGAACGAATCGCGGCTGCAATCTCATCGACCGAAAGTGGGGCATCCATCTGCTCACGCTCCTCGACCGACAAGCAGGGCAAAGCAATATCCTTCAACAAGTGACGAGAGTCAGCCTCATCCCTAGTAGACACCGGCTGATGCCAATCGTGTCCCAACGCTCGAACCCCTTCGTCGTCCAGAGGCTTCCCAATCTTTCAGACGCAAACAAGGGGGTCGCGCCCGTCAAGCGATCATGCCAGCCCATGGCCACATTCGCAGCCTTCCACAAGCGTATTGCAATCTTGGTGGAACCGGTTAAGGTCCTCCCAGCCGATCGAGAGTAAAGCGCTCTGTTAAAGTTGCCGCCGGGCAACAAAAATCTATCCATTTCGAAGCCGGATTCGGACCAGGTGAGTACGTTGCATGGTTAATAGCCGATAGTTGGGAAGCCCAATAGTACCTCCTGATGTCCGGGAGCGCGATGCCCCCGTCGTACCAGGGGAGAGTCAGCTTTGCAAGAGCAATACGTGCACGACCGCCCCAAACAAGTCTCCTTTGTAAGCTCTCCACTTCCCGGAAGTAAGCCGCCGGAATAATATCAAAGGAGTTCTGAAGTGCGTAAAGAAATCGGGGAAGAGACATCATTTTAAAAAGTGCTGCACGACCGAGGGGAGACAAGGGAAGCTTACGCCAACGGGCCACGTCTAACCTCAATCTCCGAAGTGGAGAAAGGAGATTATGCTTGGGAATCACGACTATAGTGGCCAGGCGTTGGTCATCAGGGAGAGAGCCGAGTTCAAGCGACTCCGAGAACATACGACGGAGAAATGGCGCAAGTTTATCCGGTTGCAGTTTATAGAGTTCAATCGGGAGTCCATTGGGACCCATAGCCTTGCCTGAGCGAAGGGAACGAATCGCGGCTGCAATCTCATCGACCGAAAGTGGGGCATCCATCTGCTCACGCTCCTCGACCGACAAGCAGGGCAAAGCAATATCCTTCAACAAGTGACGAGAGTCAGCCTCATCCCTAGTAGACACCGGGGAGTACACAGCACAGAAGTAGTCCGCAAAACACTCCACAATCTCACCAGGGTCAGTCACACTCACTCCCTCCGATGTCTGAAGCACGGGGACCACTCGATTCACTCTCTCCTTCTTATCAAGCCAAGCAATCAATTTACCCGCCTTATCCCCAGCATCATACAGTCTACCCTGCTGTTCCCTATACAGTGTCCGAGCAGCATCCGTAACAAGGGACTTATATTCGAACTGCTTCAAGTTGAGGGCATGGAGCCCGTCCCGAGTGACACCCGTCTCCAAGGCAGCCTCCAACCCCAATATCTCAGCCTCCAACGCAACCACCTCCCCGTTCTTAGCTTTCTTGGCCTCCACGATCAGGGATAGGGCGTGTCCTCGGAGGACCGTTTTGAAGGCCTCCCACAGGGACACTGAGGACAAGACGGACCCCTCATTCTCCAGAAAATACTAATCAAGCGACTTAATGAGACCCTTGCGAATCTTGGGGTCACGCAAGTACCAGGGGTTAATGGGGGCGATCCGCCCGGCGGATCGCATCCCGGTATCGAAGAGGAGCCACAATGGGGAATGATCGGAAATGCCCCGGGCCAGGTGCTGAACCTCCCGGACCCGGGTGGTCTGGGCCGCAGGCATTAGAAAATAATCTAGTCTGGAGAGACTCCCGTGGGCCCCGGAGTGGAATGTGTACTGACTCTGTGTCGGATGTATCAACCTCCAGCAGTCCACCAGACCGAAAGTGTCCAAGAACCCGCCGAGCCACGCCTGGGCGGCAGAGAGGGCCCTGGGAGGGTAACGATCTAACTCGCCAGAAATCACGGAATTAAAATCCCCACCCACAATCAGGAGACTATCAGGAAGTTCAAGTAACATACGACCCACATCAGAGAAATTGGAGGTCTGGAGGCCCGGGGGAACATAGACCGAAACCAATGAAAGAGTTTGCCCCTCCCACCGCCCAGTCAAAGATGCATAGCGCCCTCTATCATCAAGAGTAACTTTGTCAATCTCAAGTGGAAGGGAAGAGCGCAGCAAGATGCCCACCCCTCTGGAGCCAGTGGTGAAGCCAGAGTGTGCGACCAGTCGGTAGCCCCCCCTGTTCATAGCATGACATACATTTCCCACCAAGTGCGTCTCTTGAAGAAATACCACATCAGGGGCCAATCGACGCAAATATTGCAACACAACCCCACGTTTGATACGGTCCCCCAATCCGTTGACGTTCCAAGACATCAGTTTCAACCCGTCCCCCCCATCCCAGCACAAGAAGCTGGAGTCCCCGGACATGCAGCCAGGCACCTGAAACTGAAGGAAAACAATAACACCGCCTTGAAAAGAAAAAACACACAACCCATCTACCACCGCCACCCTCCCACCCCACACCATTACCACCCCCCCCACCCTGCACCCCTGCGGACTATACAGCCCCCCCAACTTGCAGTGTGCCTGTCGCCCTAACAATCCCATGCTACAAAAAGACCCTAGAGGAGGAAAGGGACCCGTCCCCGCCCGCACCCAGACGAAACATTAATAGACAAAATATACAATTGAAGTAGAACCTGGCTGAGCACAGAAGGAAATGTCAAAGTGGAGAGCCAAGAATTATTCCTGCAGAGGCCCACCGCCCTCGGCACCGCCAGTACGCCCAGTTCGGTCTCCCGGTTCCGGCAGGGAATCCAACCAGTCACTCACTGTGTCGGGGCGTTCAAAAAAGAGAGTCCGATCTTCATATTCCACACGAAGCCTGGCAGGGAAAAGCATAGAGTATTTGATGTCCAGATCTCGAAGACGACGCTTCACCCCCTGAAAGCTCAGTTTCTGTTTCTGAACGAGTTGGGTGAAGTCCGGGAAGAGGTTGACAGAGGAATTCTCATATTTAACTGGGCCGTGCACCCTCGAGGCCTGCAAGATCGCATCCCGGTCTCTGTAATGAAAAGGTTTTGCAATGATAGGCCTCGGGGGAGCGCCTGGTCGAGGCCTACCACCCGGGACACGATGGGCACGCTCCACGGCGAAGAACTTGCTCAGGCCTGAAGGAGCAAGATGATTGAGGATGAGGTCTTCGACCATAAGGTCCACCGGACGATTGTTGGAAGTCTCCGGTACACCTATGACACGGATATTATTGCGTCGTGCCCGACCTTCGAAATCCTCCAGCCGCCGGGACATCGCGTTGTTTGCAGACTTTAGATCGCCAAGAGTTGCCTGGAGGTCTGATACATCCGTGACAAGAGTGGATGTCCTCAAGTCCAGCGATTGAACCCTCTCGTTAGTCTTAGAGAGATCCGCCCGGATTAACGTAACATCAATGGCAACCGTGTCAATTTTACGGGCCAGAGCCTCGTACTGCTGGGCGATGGTCTCCCTTATGCCGTTGATGGCGCCCATGACGTCCTGCAGCGACAATTCCGTGGGGACGGACGGGCCCCCGCCGGAGTCCTCCATGACGGCACCCGCCGGCCCGGGGGTCCCTTTACCCTGGGTATAGCGATCCATGATGTTACTCTGGACTGGTCCTCCACGCAGGGATGTCTTGGCCTTCCGTTTCTCGGGATCCCCCTTGCCCCCCATGTTGGGCGATGCTCGCCCGTGGGGACCGCCCGGACCGATAGCAAAGGGGCACCAGCAGATCAGACACAGACTGTCCAAGCGCCCGCTCGGGAGAGTTGAGAAAAAGGCACAAATCCGTCCAGTACCAAGGCCGGAGGACGCCCCAGCCGCGCAAAGTAGTTCCTCGATCAGGACATGCAGAAGTGCAAAAGCGAAACTGAAAGTGGGTGCGCGGTCATTGGCAAGGCTCCGATGCCGTTGTTGTTCAACTACTCCCCGGCCCCACGGTTCACCAAAGCACCGGGCACAGCTTCCAGGTGGGCCTCCAAAATGCAAGATGCTGTATTTCAGGTCTCCCCCGTCCGATTTTGGTTCTGAGAAGAGTTATGGATTCAGCCAAGGTTCATCTTCCAGAATCCGTCCACAAATCCAGGATAATGTCAGGATAAGTTGCGAGGAGCGGCAAGGGTCCGTGGAGCCCTGTGCTCACGCGACCATCTTGGATGCGCGCGAAGCTCCTCCTCCAGATAAAACATTTATGATAATATCTGCATATTGTGATAGATAAATAAATGGCGGACCATAAGTATCTAATCAAGTAACTTATGTGAAAACTATGCCGTGACCTATGTGCATGTTAAGCATAGAATAATCTATGTATATTTAAACATTAGTAATATGTACATTTGTTGAGCAGACCTAAAGAATATCTATATTATACACATTTATACAAAGAAATACACATATCTAGTTACATGCATATAATTAATTTAAATGTTTATGTACACAGGAATATGCTGTATATTTGTGTTCAAGTATGGGGTTACGTAGGAAAGAGCCAACTCTTGAGTAGCCTTCTCAAGAATAGCCAGTTAACCGTGGATCTTATCTTTGGGGGTAATCCATTGTTTGACTGCTTGAACAGAGAAGGATGTGCCACCTATGTTTTTTTCTTGTTTGGTGAGATTTTGATGCAAGGTGCCAATCTGGAGCGCAGGTTCCTTTGTTGAATGTCTTTGGTGATTTTATTCCTGATGAAAAGTGGTTCTGTTCCATGTATTGCTTTGTGGGTGATACAAAGCAGCTTGAATGTGGATCTTCTGGCAACCAGTAACTAACCTAGGGCCCTCAAAGGAGGGGAGATGTGGGCTTGTGGCTTTACACGTAGGAGTGTTCTGGTCACAGAGTTCTGAATCTGTTGTAGACTTTTCCTTGGTTGATAAAGATGATCTGCAGTAGTGACCACTGGCATAATCAAGTTTAGACAGTACAGGAGAGATATTACCTGGACCTTGTGTGGAAATCCCAGGTGGGGAAAGATGCATCACAGTGTATTCATAGTAACGAAGATTGAATTTGCTAATTATTCCACTTGGACATTTATTGATAGCTTGGACTCCATTCTAATTCCAAGGTTTCTTATTTCCTTAGATACTTTCGTAGGTGGCCCCAGATCGTCAGGCCAGGCACCGAGGGTATAATTTTTCCAGTCGCCACATGTTAGTATTTCTGATTGGGAATCATTCAATTTGAGATTGTTCCGTGTCATCCACTGATCAATTGCATTGAGGCAACTGAAGATTTTGGAGTTTCCAAGGTCTTTGGGGCTTTCCAGTTTAAAGAATATTTGTGTGTCATTTTGTGAAGTACAGTTTCAATGAGAAAGGTGGAGTATAGATAGCATTATTCCTGTTTTGAAGGTAGGATGTGATCCAGTCAAGAGCAGTCCCTGCTATGTTGGCTTCGCAGAATGTCATGGTCAACTGTATTGAAGGCAGCTAAGAAGTCCAAGAGAAGTAGTGCAGTGACCCCTTTGCGGTCTACTGTGTTTTTAAGACAATCCCAGATGGTGATAAGGGCAGATTATGTGCCTCTTCTTGGACAGAATCCTCTTTGATATTCTGGAAGTATGAAGTTATCTTCAATGAACTTGGGCATATGTAGGCCTTTTCTAGTTTTTCAGGAAAGATTCCCTAGCTGAAGCAGTACTGATGAGTTTCCTTAATGGCGTGGCAGCTGAGGTACTTAAAAGAATGTTCTTGAACATTTGTGGTGGGCAATGGTTGGAAGGGGAGCTAGCTGGCCTGCTTGCTTTGACCAAATCTATAAATTCAATTTGCAATATTTTTTTGAAGGAATGCAGAGGTTGGGATAGCTGACTCGTGGAGTGGAATTTGGGAAATGGGTTGATGCTGGTGGTTTGCCTTTATTTTAAATAGGAGTTCAACGTGTCTGTTTTGATTGTGCAACGATTTGCCTGTTTGTCAGCAAATTCTTGAGTAATGGGATAAGATCCTCCTGTGCATTTAAGTTTATGAAATTCGGTGAGAATTTTTTAACATTCTTTATTTGCACATTTAGAATTTTGAATTCAGTCTCAGTAGTAACTTTTTTTTGCTTTTTTGATTGTTGACTTTTATAATCTGTTGAGTTTCTGTAGGTGAAGTTTGTCTTGATTGCTGTTTGTTTTAAGCCAGGTGTATTGCTGCTTTCTAATTTGCTGTTTTCTCTTTTAGTTCGCTCTTTCTCCAGGGTGCCTGTTTGCTTTTGTTCTGTATTGTTGTTCTGGGTGGAATTAGGATATCAAAATCTCCCTCAAATAGTTTTTTGATGTAAATATTTGTGTCTAGATCTCTGCTGGATGTTAGCAGTGTTTCTAATTATTCAAAACTGAGTTTGTTCCACTGTCAATAGGTGGATGCATTTAAGGTGGTTTTAGGTATGTTGCTCTGTGGTGTTATGTTGGAAAGGGTGATCTGACAATGTGACTGAAGTAATCTTTTGAAACATAATTAGTTCTGGATTTGCAAAAATGACATCTAGGATGTGTCCAGTGATATGCGTGGGTTTGTGGATGATCTGATGTAGGTTCAGTATATCTATGCCAGTGACAATAGTTTTTGGATGGGACATATTGGGTTTGTCCAACCAAATGTTTTGGTCACCAATAAAGCATAGGTTGGAGTGTGGTTTTATCAGGTTTTAAACTGTGTCTAGAAATGTGTCTGCGAATGTTGCATTGCCAGGCGGAGGTTTGTAAATGAGAAGGACGTTACAGGAGGAAGTTGGTGTAGGGTTGCATCTGATGAAGAGGGAATCACAACCTTGTATGGAAACATTGTCAGCTTTAGTGAGCTTTATTGTTTGCTTGAATATAACAGTTAGTCTACCTCCTCTTCTGCCTATACGATTTTGTGAGATAGTTTGATATGCTAGAGTAACGGTTTCATGCAACACTGGAGCCATGTCATCTTCTAACCATGATTCAGTTATGAAGAGTAAGTCAGGTTGTGTGCCAGTGAGTGGGTCGTAGATGTGGTGCTTGTTTTTAGAGAATGAGCGAGCATTTATTAGTAGGCAGCTTAGAGATTGTGCTTTGGTAGTGGTGTGACTTTGTTTTGTGGAAATGTTAGCAGTATTTTTTGAACTTCTAGCAGGTGTGTCATTAGTGCTGGTATTGGATGTATGAGGATAGCAATAGTGTTATTTCCCTATATCGTATTCTGTGTCCAGCAGGCTTACGGGGCATTTTGATGGGTCTGCATGTGTCGGAGGTGAAGATGGTGACTGAGGGTGAGATGATGAGCTTTGTTGTTTTTGTAGAGTAGCCTTGTTGCTTAACAGATTTGGAAATTCAATGTTGTGAATAGTGGCATGTTGTTTATTTAGTTTTTTTCTGTTTAGGGTGGAAGGTGTATAAGTTAGGGGTGGTGGTGGAGCATGTGGGTCATGTTGTAAGGCTCTGAATAGTGCAATGAATCAGAGGTGGCTGAAGGAGAGTTGTTGTATTGGTATATTTGTGTTAGGTGTGGGAGAAGAGAGACATTTTAGGAATAAAGATGGTTTATGGTATATATTATTTGTGTAGTAAGGAGGGTGGGTGTAGGCGTATGTTTCTAATTTTTGATGGATTGTATTATGAAATAGTGTGTGTGTGGGCTTTTGATGAGTTGGTGCTTGTGTTATGTTTTGTTTTTGTGGGGTAGTGAGAGGAGAAGTTGATGTACTGGTTTCCTGATAAGGATTTGTGTGTAAGGCACTGTTGGTGAGTGGAAGTTGAATGGAAAAGGGGTGGTGACTTGTTTTGGAAAATTGTGTATGTGGTGTGTGTGAAAGGAGATCCACAAGAGTTATGAGCATTTGTGTTAGAGTTGCTAGCTAGAAGTTGTAATATGTGTGGTGTACTGGAGTGTAAGGATTGTTTGGTTGTGTGTTTTTGGTAAAAAGAGGAGGAGAGTATCGGTGGATGATACGATGGAGGGCTGAGTATAGGTTTTGTGGTGACAGAAAGGGGTCTGTTGGGAGCAAGTAGAGTGTAGAGAAAGTGTTTGTATGAACAGGGGGCATGTGTCTGGATAGACTAAAGTTATGTATAATGTGGCTTTGTGGTGTGTTAGTGATATGTGGATTTATTAGTGGTATAGGACAGAGTGGTGTTTTATGCAAGAGTGAAATGTGAGTAGGGTTTATCAGTAGTAAATGAGTAGAGTGCATATACTGAGAGTGTGTTGTTATGTTGGTGGATATGAATGAGGTAAGGTGATAGCTGGTGAATGGGAAAAAGGGCAGCATTGCTGGCCCTAGACCCGACCAGTCCTGAACGGGCCCAAACAGGCAACTGCCCTTGTCCTCTCTGCCTTTACCCTCTATGGCCGGTCTGAGGCACACTGAACCCTAAGGCAAATAGCCCTACGTAGACCTTTGACCAACCCTAACCAATCATAACCCTAAGCCCTAGAGCCAATGAGAGACCTGACCCTATTTACCAATAACAGACCTAACCCTATTAGCCAATCAAAACCAGAACCCTAAACCCTCAGTCCAATAGAAACCTTAGTCCTAGGAACCAATCAGAACCCCAGCTCTATAAGCCAATCAGAACTCTAACCCTAAACCCTAATTCCAATAGAAACACCATCCCTAGGAATCAATCAGAACCCCAGACCTATCAGCCAATAAGAACTCCAACCTTAAGCCCTAAATCCAATAGAAACCTTAGCCTTAGAAACCAATCAGTGCACAGATGCAACAACCAGTAAGAAACTTATATACGGGGCATGTGACCTTAAGCACAGGCTGATAGCCAGGGAGCAGAGAGCTGCCACATGAAGTCAAATTCTCCTTGGATACAAACAGACTCAATCCACACTTTGCAGGTCCTGTTTTTACCTTGTAGGTAAGGTCTGAATCTAATTAAAAGACTGCTTTTCGCACACTCAAACAAATCACTTTCTCTAGCCAGAAACAAATGCCACATACACTTTCCAAACACAGTTTAAACTATAACGCAGATTAAGCAGTCTCTTAAACACACTCTGATTAACCTCAAGTACTTTGCCTTTTTAACCTTTTAACATAATATGGGAGGGGGTTGCACCTACAGGCCTAAGCACAGTACAGGGAAAACTAGGAGAGAAACTCAAACAGCAGTTTTAAAAGTATAAATTACACAGAAATCCAGAATTCAATTTAAAGAGTCACAGGTAGAAAACCCAGTATTTTTAATGTTTCGAGAATACACAGCACAAGTCTGTGTTCATACCACCTTCTCATTGGGCTGTTTAGGGAACAGAGAGGCTGGGCCTTTGAGAGGCTTAGTTAACATCTCAAACCAAAAGGTGGAACTTAACAACTGATGTGAGTGTACTTTAAGCGAAAAGTAAGATGCATCATTTTTTGTGAATGAATTGTTAAAAATCTACCACACAAGTGAGAGAAAAGAAATTCACCTTTTTCGATGGTGGTCTTACCAGTTTATATTTTTTAGGCCCAGATTTGCTATAATTTGGCACAACACAATACAGCTTCGTCAAATGGAGAGAGTAGGAATGCTCCATATTTACTAATATATGACGCGTTTAGGCTCTCTCTGTGTGCTGGCACACTGAGTGCAGCCCAGTGCCAACGCAGGCACACTTGCCCCATGGTGCAAAGGTGCCTGAAATCAGGCAGGACTGTATTTGTGTAGGGAGGAAGGAGCACCTTCCTGCACAAAATCAATCCTAAGTGGCATTTCCTCTTTCTATGTGTACTGCAGAATTCAGCAGACTTAGAAAGCAGAACTAACACGAAGAAATAGACATCTTTATCATTACACCTATGTGGGGATAGCATAGTATTTTGACATATACCCCAGATGTAATATGCATAGTAAATCTGAGAATGCGCCATAGCTATGGGTGATTGTGTGAGAACTCCCAAACTTCACCCATGGAATGACTTCCCAATGCAGAGTAACGGAAAACAGCGACTTACTCTGCCTTGCATTACTCTCAATTTACTCTGCCGGGCAGTGCCACACAAGGCTGCTCTGCATGCCTTAGTAAATCTGAATTAAGGGCTTGCGCTGCCTTGCATTGCCCTGCGTATCGCAGGGGCAATGCAAGCCTTTAGTAAATCTGTCTCTTAGTGCTTTGAAATTAAGTGAATATACAGTTTTCATAACACAGCTATTTGTTGTTTTTTAATGAGTACTCTTTTAATTTAATCATTTATAAATTCTTGGGGGAGTAGAGGAGGGGTCCGAAAACCCGGATAAAGTCCACCTGAATTTGTACCTCCTGAGTAATGATGCCGTAATTAGATTTGTCTGGATGACGTGCAAGGACTTTGGGTCATCTTTATGCTTTTTAGAACTCACCTTTTTATTGTGAATTAGATCTGCTTTTAAACAGTTTTTGGAAAAGGGATTACGATTAAAGTAAACACAATCAGATTTCTGAACAGTACAGGAGATTAAAGTAAAGATTTGTGTTTATTGGAAAGGAAAGAGGAGATTATAATTAAGAAGGACTTTAAAAAATAGAGAACTAAATAGAGATGCAGGGATTCCAGAAACATAGTAGAGTAAATTAAAGATAGGGGATTTTAGGAAAAAAACAGGATAGTAAAGATATGTTGGTCTTATTTGTTCACACTACCGCAGGCCCTCATTACCCCCTACAAGGCTTTCACTCATTAAACTATTGCCTTTTGGGTTCTTTATTTTTAAAACAATTAACATCGCTTTTTCAACTCCTCTTCTAACATCTTCCATGGGATCACCCACACGAACATAGTCGACGCAAACATGGCCAATAATTTACAACTGAACCTTGGTGGAATCTTTCGTGGGATCACCTACACGTAACATGTCTGACGCTTTTCAATAGAATGGCGATGGATTCGGCTTTATGTAACCAGTTGTTTTGCACCCAAAAGAGCAGTAAATTGTTCAGCACCCAATATCATGTGCTGCATGGATAAATACTTAAAAGGTCCCAAAGGCAAGACCTATTGCATTGCAAATGCTTGTTTACACAGTACCCTAGGTTCAGTGTCGCAACCAGTTCATGGCACAACACTGTTAAAATGCTGAAGATTGCAACATTTAATTGATAGAGCTTTTTAGTCTATCAATACACACAGTTTGTTAAATTATTCACTCCATCTGCATAATTGCACATTTTGCTCTACATTTTGTTAGAACATATGGGGCCAGATGTACGATCCTTACAATTTGCAAGTCACAAATTGCATCGTTTTACGACTTGCTATTTGTGACTCGCAAATTGTAATGTACAACAGTGTCCCAGACATTGTTTGTGATTCCAAATGTTGTCGCAAATTGCCTGCCTTATTAATTTTCATGAGGCAGGTGCAGTTTGCGCCCCCATTGGGAATGGCTAGCACTCCCAGGGATGCTGGCCTGCTGGGGTCAGCAGACCACCATGTCTGTGACTGCTTTTTTAAATAAAGCTGTTTTAAAAAAAATAATGCAACCCGTTTTCCTTAAAGCGGCCGCAAATCAATCTTACATTGCAGTTGGGCTTGCTATTAGAAAGGGACACCCTTGGCACGCCCCTTCCTAATAGCGAGTGGCAAACCCTATTTTGCAAATTGGAAATAGGTTACTGACTTGCAAAACAGGATTTGTACATGGGGCAGACCTATTTTGCCGTCGCAAACAGTCCAATTTCCTGTTTGCGACCGCAAAGAACGGTCATACATCTGGCCCAAAATTAGCTGTAGTTTTCTTGTTCATTTTACTGCACCAATTTTCAGTGACATGGGCCTGTTTGAAGAAGAGGGTCTAACATTGGTGAAGGTAGGGAGAGATTTTCAGGATTGCAACAGAAGCTGATTTCCCCTTACAGTAAATCTTATAGAAACCTGTTATGATGAAGATATGGTATGTGTCTGGCCCTCCTGGGCCTTTGTTTGACATCATAGTAAGGGAGCAGGATGCCCTCTGATCAACCACAATCGCTTTTGTTTTCTATCCTTAAGTGTTTTTGACACAGCCAATTATCTGGCCTGGGCGCAACTTGGTATGTGTGCAGATAAGATGACAACACTCTCTGAATTTATTTCCTCTTTCTTGCTGGAAAGTGAAGGTGCAAGCTGCACAGCCCATGAGGAAGAGATAATGTGAATCAACATTTTTGATGTGTTACAAAGTGTCATGTGCTTTCCTAGCAGCAGCAAGTACATAACAAGGCATACTGCCTATGACAGAAAGTCACTTAGCACATATAAACAAGCATTTATGTATCAGATAGTGGCAACATGGCATCTTTACCAAATGTTGTGCACATTTAAATTATTAATAACCATTTTTCAAGGGCATAGGCTTAAAAGCGGTATTATGATTCAACATACAATACCTTTTTCAGTTAGAGAGTACAATCTGTGTACAGAATCTGTCTGAAAAATGCATGCAATGCTGGCTTACTTTGTTTGGAAATTCAAAAGGTGCTTTGAATTTCTTTTAGCAGGTTTGATTAATAGCTAAGCTTTTGAGCATGACATAGGACATCTCAATGGTAGAACAACAGGTCAGACGCTTTACATGTCTACTTCATTTTCTGTGTTGCAAAAGTGAGAAGTTGCGTGAAGTCGACCAGTTTAGGCTGATTCCCATTGGCTGTTTTGTGCTTGAAATCCCATAAATAAAGGAAAGGGATGTTTTAGACAGTGCCAACTTTGCAGCACTCCACTAACTAAACTGAGAGTTACTACAGCATTGGCCTATATATCCCAAAAAAATCCCTGAAGTAGATCTGTCTGTTTGATCTCCTATCCTAAGATCAAATTGTATCTTGGAGCTCTGGGAATTGTCCTTCTGCAGGAATTTGCATACTTAGAGGCTTTGAACAGTAGTGTTTTGTTGCTATTGGGCCTCAGGCCCACTAGTTGATTGGAAAGCAAGAATCCACCTACTCAACATGAGGAGAAACTATCCAAAAAGCTTTAGCAAGATGTAGCCTCATGTCACTAGGATGTCTATTTGCAACACTGAATAAGCAGGACTTTACCACCAAACGTGTCTGAGGGGTTCATTTGCTGTTATTGTACTCACTAGAAAGTGAGTTCTCGTGGAACACTTCAAGCTCTTCTGACCCAGTTTAGACCCAGTGTGAGTTCTAATCTAGGTTGAAAGAAAATTTCCTTTGGAATCAGAGTTATTCCTAATTCATCAAGGACTCCTCTGGATCCAATCGAAATCAGTGTACTTTAGAAACCACCCATGAAAAGTGTCCACTCAAAAACTGCCTTGAAAAGATCATTATTTTTGCAGTCTCACTACAGACAGTTCCAGCAGTCTGTCAGGAGACAGCATTGCATACAGTACACCATAGAGCAAATTCTTGCTCAAGAATGAATGGCTTTCGTTTCACTCTTAGTTGCCCTGCTCCTATTTGTTGCTTTCGTCCTTTCAGATGTTCCACCCACCCATAGGAACTTTTTGGTTTCTCCGTCAACAGCTTTCTTATTCTTCCCGCTCTGAAAACGTATTTTTGCAAACTGACCCACGTTTAAACAACACCAGTTTTCTGCATTTTAGTTCCACCTATGGTCGCTAGAAAAAACACAGCAGCAGAAAAGTGGAAGATGCAACATCAGTCTTGACAGACATTGAAGATTAATTTAAACAAGCACTTTCAATGCCAATCGGTCTCGCTTGTATATAAAGGTAAGCAAGGCCAATTGGCATTGCCAATGCTTGTTTCACATCCCAACTTCACTAGGATTTCTCATCCAGATGATCTAAGGTAGGGACCCTTGCTACAGCCACTGCCTGAAATCCTCTTGAACAAACTGAGGGTAATTTAGTCTAAGCTTGAAAGTAACTAATGTTAATTTTCTACATTTAACAGAATATGTCAAACCCATTGGTACTATGAGCATTATGTATAATTTTCAAACACAGTTGCACCTCGCTGAAAATTCTCTAACATCTACAACACCTCCACCTCTTTCTTCCAGCTTCCTTACAATTTGTCAGTAGCATGCTAAACTTCACTGGTGTGTGCACACTTGCTCCTGGGTCTTTACTCTGGGTTGATGTGTACATGTTTAGGGATTATCAACTATCCAATGAAGTAAGTGCTATCCTTGTCAACCATATTAGAACAAGACTCAATAATCCCTAATGCCTAACAACTATTTTTTAAATACCTGATTTGTTCCAGGTGCCACCCAAAAAGTTAGTTCCTGATGATGACCTTTTAAGTTATAGATAAGATTGAAACTCTGTGGATACCAAACCCAATAGCCTCCTTTACACTAAAGGAAAGAGATGCTGTGGAAATAGATTGAATATGATACTCAGCCCATAAATAAGTCCATAGTGTATTATTGTTCTCTAATAATTCAGCTCCCTTCAGGTCAGTGATTAATGTATGCCGATTGCTGCAAGTGGTTGGTACCAGCACTCAATTTTGGGGTCTGGACTTACTTCATTATCAAACCTTGGGCCTCAACAAGGTAAAGAAAGGCCGAAAATGAAGAAGAAGGAGGAAGAGATAGTACAGCAGTGACCAAGGCAAAAAACAGTGATGAAAAAGAACCCTCAAGAGTGAGAGAGACTATTTTGGGACGCCCAGTACACATTTCCCTTAGTTTAATAATTTTTGGCATACTTAGTGATATCACAGGCCCTAATAGAGGTTTCTTATTTTTTGCCATATTATTGGCTAGACGGGAAATATGTAAGAGATGGGTTGAGTCCTCACCTCCCACACAGTCTGATTGGCTCTCTTCCTTGTATAAAACATCTAAGACCGACCTGGCCAGACTAAAAAATAGCAAGAAATGTGCCATATGGGACTGTCTGTTAAATTGGTCCCCAGCCTAGACAGCCATTACTACTTCGTTTTTGATTTTGTAAAACTCTTTTTGTCCATTGATTAAGCCTCATGAGAAGCTCTCAGACTGTGCTGGACCCCCTTAACACCATTGGGGACCCAGGTTACTGTGATCTAAGGCGGGATTTCAGCAACAGTCCTCGGTTCTCAGGAATCAGAAGAGAGCGCAACCACTCTCTCAGTAACAACGAGAGGTCAGTAACAGGAAGGAAGTCGGTTTGTTACTGGTAGGTGGGCGACAGATTGGAGGGGTATCACCCCTAAGACCTACCTCTCCTAAGTGAGAAACAGCGGCGACCTTTGGATTTCCAGTTAGCTGAGGTTAGAGGCAAATGAGGGAGAAAAAAAAAAGTGAGAGCGAGAGACAGGAAGAGTAGAGAGATGGGGAAAAGCAGCTAGAGCTGGAATCAGACTGTCTTCCTTGGTATTTGAGAGCCCAAGATTTTGGCAGTGTCAATGGCGGGCTCCCAAGAATAACTTTGGCCCCTGTTCTTCTCTGGACATATTAAGAACCAGCTAGGAACCAGAATGGAATTCATGTCATGGAAGTTGCTAGTGGTAGGACAATCCAAGGCAGTCTACCATCAGTGGAACTCACCTAAAATGTCTGCCATTGTGAGGCTGCATCTGACCAACATTTAGTCACATTTGTCTTGGATTTGAATCCAGAACTTCATGGGTTTCCAAGGAAAACAAGCTAACAGCATCCTGGCTGTGAGTTGCTATCTCAAGGAAGTTTCTGGCTTGGTGGATCTCAGCAGCACTGCTACAATATTCTTGAGTGCGAATTACTTCACAAGCCGGCCTGTTTGTCTGCATCAAAATTAAAGTGAAAGCCACACTAGAAGGCAGCATCGCTCGGTGCCCACGCTTCTGGCATCACTTGTCAATGGGGACAGCTCTGCCTGAAAAGATCAGTCTACATACCTTTAATACAAAGAATTTGGGGAATCGCTGCGTGTTGTGATCTGAAGAAGAGGCTGAGATGTTTTATTGGCACAGTAACTGACAGCAAAGATTTCCTAGCGTTAGCTCTTGTCTGCTGCCGACACTGTGCAACCAGCATGACAATAAAACTGTGCCTGTCTGTGAAATCTGCCTGAGACTAAAGCAATTTATGTGCAACGCAACTGGAAAGCATGTATATCAACAACAACAGCAGCTAGAAGAATCAATGCTTCTTTGCCTCAAGGACCATTACCTTTGTGCAAAGAAACTCTATCATTGGTTTGTGTGTTACCATGTAAAGATGAGGTTGACAACAATGAATGCCCCATTGAAGATTTCCTAAAGTTGTATCCCCTGGGGATACCGCTCTGGACAACTATGAGTACTCTGTTGTTTCCGGGCTTGAAATTACCAGTCTGGAAACACTGGACCAGGTTTTACCGGATAGGGATCCACTCTGAGTAAAGCCATGACCGGTGCGGGGTAACTTCTATGGGCAGAGACACATCATCAGGGGCGTAGCTTCAGGGCGGTGTTTGGGGTGCTATACACCCCTAATTAACATAATTTATGGTAAATTGGTGGGTACAGGTGAGTTTAGGCGGGTGTGGTCGGGTGCCTGCCTGATTTCACCAGGAATGTTTACATACACACAGACAAAATATGGACACACACTCACTACCGCTCTGATTTGAAAGTCTTCAAAATTGTTTTATTTGTGTGCAAAATGTTGTTTTCTTTCACTTAGTACCCTCACCAATCCTAATTCGTCTTCCTTTCCACTGCCCCTTTAGTCCCACTCATGCACCCTGCTTGTCGTATAATGTATTTTAACAACACATGCGAGCATGATGGAAAATCTGAAGCTCACACCCTCCCAATCAGTGTTTAATTTGTAAAAAATATAAGTGTTAGGGCTCTCGTCAGGCGGTCACTCTAGCTTGCAGCACACATTGCCCCTTCCAGGATTGCCAGTGATAATAACAACACAACTACTAACCATCACACTCCTACAAGTGTTCAGACTATTCCAGGCCCTAAATCTATAAGAACGGCTTAATTGGCAGCAAATAGTCATTTTTAATGTATCTTGAATTAATAATTACCTGTTACTATGGCAAGCTATAAATTAGCCAGGCAGCGCCTCCTTGTGGCAGACTGTCACAAGCGCTGGTGTTGACAATTAAGTGCCGATGCTGAGCACCGGAAACCGCCAGCTCAAATTAAACACTGCTCCAAATCTTACTCACCAAGCTACGCCCCTGCACATTGTAGCCCTGGTCAACACCTCCAGCACCCGGGTGAGCAGGTAAAGCTCCCCCCAGCCAGGCCACAATTTGGCATGGCCACAGAGGGTCATCTTGCCCCCACCCACAGCCTCTGACCTGCACTAGCTCCTCCGCTGCCATTTGTCACCTTGATCCATGCAACGCTGCTCAGCTCTGTTCCTCTAATTGGACCACAGCTCTCAGTGAAAATATATTCATAAAGGATGTCTTCTTGTGAAGTTAATTAGAAATTAAAGACATCTTTGAAGTGGTTAAGTATGCTCTGCAGTATCAAGTCATGAAAAGCAACACCTGTCCTGATTGGTCCGGATCAGGCAGGGCCGATCCTCTGTGGCTAATGGAGGGACTTCAAAGCTTTGTGGTTTTCAAGTGCTTCGAAGATCAGAGAGACACTTTGGATATGATTTTTAACTCCAGCTTACCTTTATGATATAATCACAAGTAAGAGAATGCTGTACGTCGTTTTTTAACATAGTAAGCCTGTATGCGGAGATTCTCTTTTCTTACATAGAACATGCCATGCAGAATATGGAAAGGGCACCCATTAGCAGCTGCTGCCCCTGAAGGTAAGAGGGGTGGGCCGGGCGGGGAGGGGGGATTCCAAAAGATGACGGCGAGGGAAAATTCCCTCGTCATCATCTGTCAAAATCTCCTCCCACCCGGCCCCTCCACCCCACCGCTCTTACCTGCACAAGCTGCGACTGACCCTTAGATTGATGTTCGAAGAGTTGGATATCTCTCATTCGCCATTTTCAGTGCAGCTGTTGCATCCTAAAACAGCTGGCACTGTATGTGGGCTGCATCAAAGGCAGAGGGAACATCTAAATTAACCGAGGTTATGATTTCTGAAAACCTATGTGCTGTCATCTTCTCTGCTAATGTTTATGTTGAACATGAAATCGTAAAACCCAACTCTGAGAAACCCTGGGCCAGGTATACTAATGCCTTGAAATGTCGAAATGCAAAGTGGTGCAAAGAATTGACAAGATATTTACTTTCCAGTGCAAAAGGCGGTCTTTTGATAGTGCCACATTCACAGTGCGCTCTTTTGCGGCAATGGAACACCCTACCCTCTCATCTGAAGAACTCGCCCGGTCTGCTTCCATTTATAAAATCCCTTAAAATGTGGCTTTTTACTCTGTAAATATGGTTTGCTCACGGATTCAGGTCTTTTTCTTGGTTCATCTACTTTCTATTAATCTTTCTGCTCTCTAGTTGGTAGCGCCTAGAAGCCATCAGGCATTAGCTCGCGCTTTATAAATATAAAATCAAATCAAAGGGGCATTTCTGGAGTTAGAGCGTCACAGTCACCACAGTTTGCCAGAAAATCTGGTCAACTGAGGGAGCCTGCCTGGACTTTGCCTCAGAAACCAACACTTAGTAGAAGCATGTGCAAACAAGGGCAATTAATGGATTCCTCCCAGAAAATGACATTGCATGTGTGTTGCAGTTCACAGCACACCTCCAATGCATTTGACCTTCGGTGGTTGTCTATGCATGAGAAATTGAATGGAAGGGTATGCTTCCAGTACAAATCATACATTGGACAGTGAACACTGGCTTCTGGACCATGGTGTATGGCTGTGCTTGGAGCAATGCAGCCTGTTTGTGTGCCAGAATTGAGGAAGCCATATTTGTTAAGATTGGCATGCTGCTCGTCAGCATGCCAATCTTAACAAATATGGCTTTCGTCTGTGTTTTCCTCTTAGTGCAATACAAGATAGCAAACTTCGGTGCCGCACTTCATAAATTTTGGATTGTATTTTCAGAATTATTTTCCGGTGTCTTAGAAGCCAAGTGTGAACAACCCACAATTCAATAGAAGATAGCTTTGAACAATGACACGGAGAGACATATCAAAAATTAATGTGACTCATCTTTTTATATAACTTCCTGGCACTACTCAATAATGAATATATAACCTACATCGACACCACATTCATAACCTGATGGTCACGTCCATTCTCTCCTTTTCAACTCAGCCTGGGTGTCACGTGGCTCAGGGCCGTGTCAGCCATTTTGAATTTGGCGCTTCAAGTGTCACCTAGAATGATGTGTGCGTTATCCAGATGGGTCTGTGTGTTTCTATGAAACACCTGGCCTGGGAGATTATATTGTCATGAAACTGGCAGAATGACCTCTGTTGAGGTGTGGAAATTTGGCTTTTAAAGCTGACTAAACCAACTTAAGATATGTCATATTAAGGACACCATGTAGGATTTATTTGTGATTTTATTTACTGTCACAAACATGCTTTCCTTAAAAATCCTTGACAACCGTCCCTGCCCACACCTTACAACCTACACAGCAGCCGCGGCTCATGCAGGTAAGAGCGGTAGGGCCAGGTGGTGGGGGGGGGATTTCGACAGACAACGTAAAGGAGGGAAAATTATTTTTTTATGTAATTTTCCCTCATCGTCTGTCGGATTCTCCCCCCCACCCAACCCGGCCCAACCGCCTCACTGCTCTTACCTGCATGGGCCGCGGCTGCTGCACAGTCCCACAGGTTTTTCGCCAGTTAATTTACACCCAATTGCCTCCTTATGTATGTGTTCTCCTTCATGCCTCTCCTCTTTAGTTTGTCACCATCAGAACTGTACCTCGATCACATCCTTTGCCCCTCTCCTCACATGCTCATTAGACAAAGCGCAGCAATAGAACAACTTGAGCAGGGCTTTAAGGGGGATGAAAAAACTAAGGGCTCTCCCAAAGGGGCGTGGTCAATGTAATTAAGGGCGTGGCTTAAAAACACGTACGCTAAAAATCTGTGTTTAGCATAGTGTGCTGCCCGACTTGTATTTTGCTGTTCCTGTCATTGCGTCCAGATATATGATACAACAAGTCACATCATACCTACGTGTCAGGACTATTGGCTTTGTCAGTGGTTGTTAGTTGCATAAGATAAATAAGCAGCAACTATAGCTTGAATATAATATTGAAAAAGTGACACCACGACAATGTTGCTGCTCCTGAGTTTCAAAAACAGAAGGGAAATCCAGAGAGAAAAAGACTCTCTGTAAAGGATTTCTCTTTCTCTACACGGCTCACCACGCGCACATCGAAGTGCTGCTGTCCCTGCAGTCCGGGAAAAAACACGGGCCGCCTGTGCCAGGGCACAAAAGAGAGCCCGATAGAGACCCGTTTCGAGGCCCCCTTAAAAAAAAACTGCCGGTGCTCAGACCCGGTGAGACCAGGCCCACTTAAAGCCCTGAACTTGAGTGATCCTGTATTTAACTGCTTCCTTTTTGCAAAGTCAGTATACTGATTCCAGATGTTTTTTTAATTCATTTTACATTCCACTTACTTTGCTAAGACACTGTTTTGGGAAGTTTATGAATTTTCACGGATTATCAAATTTACTTTTCGAGTTATATTTTTCAGTTTGTCTCTTCGGGCCAATATTCTGCAAGTTATTTTTTTTCTCTCAGGTGACAAATTTAATTAGATTTTATTAGAGGAGGCATCATCTTAAAACTAGCCTGTGTAACGCACAAACTGTTCCCATTGGGTTTCTACACAAATAAAAGATAAACTGCACACACCTGGAGGCCTAAGAAAAACATGCTGGAAAGAAATTCTAATTGTAGAGATTCCGGCAGCTAAAAAAATGCAAAATTTCCAAACAGACCTGCTCGTGCCTAGCACACAAACCATGGAACCAACTAGCAGAGGACATAAGCACCACTCCTAATCTGATTTGTTCCCACAAAAAAGTTCAAAAGGCCTCTCTTGCAGTTCTACCTCCTATAGCATCCCTGAGTCTTTCTAGTTCTTTTGGTACCTGTACTCCTTAACTAATGAATGTTCTCATTTTTTAAGTATTAATAGGGTCATGTAAAGAACCCTGGTGCACCAGTAGTCAGAGGCACGCTAGAGAAATACCAGAAATACATAAAAAAGGGAATTGAAGCTATCGCCATGCTTTAACCCCTTCGCCGTGGCACGAATTCCGCCGCGGCGCTGGGGGGGTTTGGGGGCAGTGCGGCGCCACCGTGCTCGCGACGGAACCACTCCGTCATGAGTCACGGGTGAGCTGTGCTTATGACGGAGTGGTTCCGTCACGACTCCACCCACTGCGCTAATCGCCCGCACAGGCAGGGAATTAGCGCCGCGTGGGCGGAGCGGCCGCCAACGGCCGCAGCATGACAGAACCACTCCGTCATGAGCACACGGTGCCCGTGGCTCATGACGGAGTGGTTCCGTCATGAGCACGGAACGGGTTAAACAGTGGGGCATATTTACAAGCCCCTTGCGCCACTGATGGGTCACTTTTTGTGATGCACTGCTGGTGCAACCTCCTTTCCCATATTTACAAGGACGCGTAAAGCCACCCTGCGTGGCTTTTCCTGTCCTTGTAAATATAGCCCCTTCCCACTCAACACTCTGCCTGAACACCCATGTATTCTGCTGCATTTCCAGATTTACGAGAATTCGTAAACCTGCAAATGCATCAGAATGCTACGCCTCCCAGGGGTGAAGTAGCGAGGGGCAACGAGGAGAAATGCTTCTCCTCATGTTTTCCTCTTTCAAGGGGTTCTGCATTCTGCAGCACACATTAAAAAGAGGAAATCACCTCTTTTTATTTTTTTCGTTATTGTGTTTGTGCAGGAAGGTACCTCTTCCTGCACAGGAAAAGTCTCCCCATCACAGGCACCCTTCCAGGCATGGCAGCCGATTGTGCACCAGCGCAGGGGAACAGACAGGGATCCATCATATTGTAGTACATATCCCTGTGTTTTGAAAGTGCCACAGCGTGGCGCAGCCAAAGGGCTTGCGGTGCAGCACTGCAGCACTTTCTTGTAAATAAGCCACATAATCTGTGAAGATATGAAACCTACTTTGGTCTTCCGCTTTCCTAACATGTTTAGAATCAAACTTCTTATCAAGACTAAAAATGATCATGTCTGTTTTATTGTTTAATTCGGCACACAAACGTCCCAAGCCAAAGTGATTTCTACCAATCTCCACTGAGGTGTTCGAGACCCATCCTCTGTGAATACCAAACAAAATCCTGGTCATTTTGTGACTGATGTAGATTCTGATGTCTCCTTTAGGCATTAACGTGCATCACAAATTTGTAACTATTCATAATAGCCAACAGCAAGTCTTAGTTTAGTTGGTAATTAGTATTGGATTCCAGTGGTACTAATTATTTAATGGGGTTTTACTGAGATATGGTATTTATTGCTGTACATGTACAGTTGATATAATTAATGCTGGCTGTAAAGGGTGTGTGTGGAGGGGTAAAATTACTGTAGTATTTTACCACCCTACCCTGGTCATAAGTAACACCTTTGTTGTAAGCTATGGTGCACTGCTGATGGTGTTTCTTTTCTGTGACTAGTGGTGTCAATGCTTTGAGGAATCTGGTCGCTGATAAAATAGGATGCAAAGAATTTGTGGTGCTCTCTGGATGCTCTCTGTCAGCTATCAGAAAGTCTATCCCGGGTCCTGTCTTGTAATTTTGGACTTTACTTAGAGTATGACAGACAGGGAATTCTGTTGCAAATATGACGGGGTACCCTGTAGCACAAACTGATGGTTTGCTCTCCTCATTTAAAGTCTGGAACATCTTAAGTATTCCATCTGTGAATCCCCCATTAGCTCAGCCGATGGAATACTTCTTCTGATGACCCAATGGAGTAGATGTTGTCAGAGCAAAGACTTTACACCATCAGAGCTATTCAGGATGGATGGTGTAGAGACTTTTCTTTCCTGGAAAACCTGGTGGTAGAGACAGAATGATTCTATACCCTGAAAGATAGCTCCCAGGGTAAGGCGGACATTTTTTGTTTCTTTTTCGGAACAAATTGTTTGGAAAAACAAAAACTTTAGAAAGTTTGATGGCTGGCCATCTTAATTGTACTTTTCCGACATAGACAGGATCTGCCATGACAGTGGTTCCTGTCTATGTAGTGAGTGGTCCACAGGGCTGGCAGACAACTCTTAATTTGGCAGGTGGAGGTCACTCAGGATGATGGAACTATTGATCTCTGCCACCCTTAAGGAGTAAACACCATCGTGTAAAAGTCTTAATCAGGCCGCTGAAGACACCCCTATTTCATTCCCTAATGCCTGCACTCTTTTTTTAATGATGAACAAATTTACATCCAGGGCTCAAAAAGAGAGAAATTGATTAGCCCTGAGTGATCCTACCACTAAATCCCCAAATCATTAATTTCTTCTCTTGGTTCACTCGCCTCTCTTCTGTACATAAGAGCCCCTAACCAAATTTGCCTTAAGGTTGGATAACTTGACATTCAGCAGAAGCAGTATGCACATAAGAATACATAAATCGAATTTTAAATTGTGCGCTTCATGTTATAACAAGCTAGCATCCTCAGGGGGAATTCGTTCAGTGGATCTGATTGACTCGCACTACTGTAGAACCAGGAAAAAGTTAAACGCACTCAGGCACCTATGACATATTCCTGGCTGAAGTAAAATCTGTATCAGAGCACCACTCCACCTCATTCCCCCTTAGAGACAGATGATCAAAAGGAAGCGGGACTTGGCAGGCCACATTTCCTCCATTATAATTCGCATGCAAATCTCGCTGTATGGCGCTTCGTTTCAAACCGCGCTTGCATCCCCTGGGTAACAGCGGGAGCGACAGAGGGCTGCTTTAAATGAGCCCATAACCTGAGATTCAGAAAAGCATTCATATGCCCTTTGACAAACTTTGATTTCAACTCCTATTATGCTGTCAAAAATTATGCCAAGAATTTTTTATAGAGCAGACCTCGCGTGCTGAATGAGTGCAATGAATTGTGTAATAGACTGCATTATCGTCTATATATGGGAGATTTTTTTAATATTTGTATTTTTCATGCTGAGGAGAAATATTAATGGAACCTTTTTCGACAGGTTGATTAAAGATTCTGCACAGGAAACATCCGGGGGCGTATTCCCAAACTGCACTTTGTAGTACATTTATTAGCACTAGAATAGTACTACTACTCACATGCCACAACATTATATTCTCTAATGGGTGTGCAGAGGTCTCACCTGTGCCTCTACTCTCTAACCTATGCAGAGATCTCAGCTCCAGGTGCAAAGGTCTCCAGTCCAAGTGTGGAGGCCTCTGCTGAGAGTGCAGAATGTAAGATACAAGCTTTAAATTATGTTTATAGAGACACCACACCTTAAATTGAGGTGGTGACATGTAAGTGTACACTTTGGAGTAACTTTACTGTCGGAAATGGGGAATAGACAAAAGTAGCAAGTTACTACACATGTCGAAATCTACACATGTAAATTTACCTTTGTAAATAGGGACCCTGGTATTCAGTGCTGGTTTAGCTGCTCTTTTGGCTAATCATATGCCATTTTTATAAGTTTGAAGCCACTCAAGTCTGCACGGAGACATGTCTGTAACTGTTATGGGATGCCCAATTTTCTTAAAGGTTTAGAGAGTAAATGATTTGGTCATAGATACTGGATGTAAAATGTTGCAGAGATTTAGTCTGTCAAAGTTAGATGTCAAAATTATAATAAAATTTAAGACAGCTCTTACTTTTGAAAACGACTACCATATGCTTAGAATTTTAAATGACAAAAGTCTTTTCATACAACACTGAGGGGCATATTCACAAGGAATTATCGCCGAGTTAAGTGACACTTTATCGCAACCAAAGTTGTGATAAATGTATCGCCCCATTCACAAGCTGGTGTTAACAGCTCACAGCACCAGTTTACCCGCGATAGCAGCCGCAAAAAACATCGCCACAGATGACCCCCGCAACTATCGCTAATGAGCTGCAGAGTAGGTGTTCCCATGCCAAAAGCCGCGACAACACATCTCCACAACATTCACAACGAGCAGCCAGAACTGTGATAAGAAGCCAAAACAGGCAATAAGGCGCGTTGGAACAGGAAGATAACACCGGCTCTGACCTTGTGCTAAGATGGACCGCAGCCTGCACCACAAAAGGGAGCACAGCCCAAAGCCACATCGGAAGGGCAGCAGATGCCATGGAGCCACTGGTCATGCGGCCCAGACACCCAAGAAGGTCACAACGCCCACCGCCACCACCCCAGGACCCCATACAGCACCCGGAAAGCCCCCCCCCCCGGACCATCAACACATCTCCACAACATTCACAACGAGCAGCCAGAACTGTGATAAGAAGCCAAAACAGGCAATAAGACGCGTTGGTAGCAGGAAGATAACACCGGCTCTGACCTTGTGCTAAGATGGACCGCAGCCTGCACCACAAAAGGGAGCACAGCCCAAAGCCACATCGGAAGGGCAGCAGATGCCATGGAGCCACTGGTCATGCGGCCCGGACACCCAAGAAGGTCACAACGCCCACCGCCACCACCCCAGGACCCCATACAGCACCCGGAAAGCCCCCCCCCCCCCGGACCATCAACCAGGCAGCGCTGACTAAGACAGCGGACCCCCAGGAAACACACGAGTCACACAGACCCAACACCTGACAATGTCATTGCCCAATACAGGCTCAAAAGGACTAACATCGCACGCATCATGGCCAACAACGCCCAACAGGCAGACGGCACCAACACAGTGGACAACCAACATCCCACCCCATACAAAGCTGCTGGCTGTGCTGCACCTGCAGGCCCCTGGTACCCACCAACCAACACCCGCCACAGTTAGAGGAGTCACACAGCCAGCCACATCCAAGTCACTCACACCTGTCCTGGACATCACCACAGCCTGGTACCCCAGTCCCCATATGTCAAACATAATTCGCAGGGTCTGCTGGAGAACAAGCAAGGACCATACACCATAGCTGGATGCACGCACGTGTTGTGGGCAATCCACAGTACACATGTCATACCTGTGCCCCCTGCCGACACAGCACACAATCACTGCAACAGAATGCACACGTCTCACATCAATGTGCAGGCAACAACCGAACACCGTGGAACCTCTACCAATCTTGCCTCCAAATACCCAGCCACTGTGCACGATTCCTCCATCCTCCGACAGTCCATCAGCAACCAGCGTCTCCAGGATGGCACCAAGGGCAAAGCACAGCCCCTTGGCCAGTTCCAAAAGAACACCCCACTCACTTCAACTCCACTACCATGCAACTCACAACTCTGGCAATGCACACGTCACAAAAACATAACCAACATGCAAAACAACATGCCCACTCACTAGACACGACAGGACAACTCACAATGTAAACCTGGGCAAGCTGTGAACATGAGCCATCAACGGCATGGCTCCTCAGCCACATAATAGCCAATTGTGGGGAGAGGTGGCAACCAGGTATGTGTGAAGGATGCAGGAGAACCATGATTGGAAAACTACACAATGCCAAGAGTGGCGTAGATGTGCTGGACAGACCGTAGTATGCAGAACACACCCATATCCATGGCAACATACACCTCTGGTTTATGGAGTGTAGTGGACAGGAGATGTAACCATGTCACCCCGGCCAGTGGGGGAGTTTGCGGAAATGTTGCCTGTTACGTCCCCCCGTAAGAGTGAGTGGAGTGGGATGGCCCGGCGTATGCCAGGCCAGTATAGCGATGTAGCGATGGAACAAAAAGCACGTAGCCCTGGGCGTGGTCCTCTTCCAGAAAGCCCAACGTCTCTGCCACTGTGGCACCACTCACCAAGCCACGAGGCTGACGCCGTCCTCGTGAGCAGAGTTGCCTGCGATCCTGTGTGCATGCTGTAACCCGGACCGCTGGACTCCGAACCCGTCAGGCCCACCCCTGCGCCGCCAGGCCACACTGATCACATGTTGACACCGGCATGTGTCTTGGCAGCCTCCTCAGACCATCACGGGCTCCACGACAGACGCCCGCTTTAGTCCTTTCTCGTTGACGTACTCTACTGCCGCCTCCGGCCTACACCACGGTCAAGTAGGTCACACATTTGGAACTGAGTCTTGATTACACCATGACAGTGAACATTATTTAAGGCAGAGTTCATGTCACTATACTCCCTTCGATGTGGTGCCACCAAGTCTGTGCATAGCATTACAACCACACGTGTCTGTTGGCCTTCGCGGACTATTGCCCTCGGCGTAGGTCACAGAACTGGAACTGAACATCGATTGTTCAACGGCAGATTACATATCTACGCATGCAAGGAGAGGCGTGAGAGGATGACGCATTGCAGCCCAGAGGGAATAGGATCATCGTCACGGAGGTGATCAAACACTACCAACAACTGCTCTGTTGCCACTAACTCTGTGTATCGTGAGCCACCGACAGCTAGCTGTGGGCCCTTGCTGGCCACTGCCCCCGGCCTACACTGCGGTCGAATAGGTCACACACACCTTTGAATTCAGATTCGGTATGTTTATGGAAGACTTCATGTCATTGTACAGGCCTCATCGCAGGCTGCATCCCCTCTCAGCCCCGGTGCCAAGATGTCTATTCCCCGAGACCCATGGTCACTTTCTGGTTGGACTTTGGGGGCGACTGAGTCCATGGACTTGGGCTTGTTGTCGCCATCATGGAGGTTATACTGACTTTGTGGCGAAAACGAGGCCGTGGCATTCCAGCTCACCATTTGCTGCTTCCAGATAACATCAGACCTTTCGCCTCATGCCCTGGAGGACACCTTCCACTGTCCTCCGCAACACTCCACAACATACACCTCGGACATTGATGAGGACCCGCTCAGGTCGCATGGCCCATCTGACTACACCGCAAGTCACCATCCCGTGGCAGGGTGCGTATGCCGGCCGCTGTGTATCCGGGGCCACTAACTCTGTGCAGCTCACATCAGGGACCCTGTCTGATTGAATATTGGATGACCTCTGTGATGGTGGTCCTGGGGTCATCATTGCCATGTGCATGTGGCCCTGTGCTGTCCGCTGCCTCCGGCCTCAACTGCAGACCACCAGGGCTCACACATCAAATCAAGTCCTGAGCGGCCTGGACATCGCATCACCGCAGGAGGCAAACGCCACCTCTGCCAGGACAACCTCCAACCACCATCTGCCAGAGTCGAAACGGTACATAGTTATGTTTGCGCATTGTTCTGGTCTTCATGCTGACTGTATGACAATGTGCAATCTGACTGTTCGTGAGGTGCTGAATCCTGCTGCGGGACAGTGTACATTTGGACTACATGACGATGTAAGGTTGTACACGTTCATTTCCATTTCACAGTTTCCTGCTCTGTCAGATGTAGTAGGCATGTACAGTGCATGTGCGGAGCCAGTTGTGTCCTCTGTTCTGCAGTGTCGGCTATGCGCATTGTACCACGTTGTAGTCAATGTGGGTGTGCTGTTCTGCCTATGTGTGTGTGCTGCAGTGTGCCAAGGGGATGAGGGACATGATCCTGGGTGATTGTGGGTGTGGAGTGTGCTACGCCTCATTGTGCATGTGTGCCATTGTGCACATCTCCCCCCGTCCCCCCAGTCCCTGTTGATGTTGTGTCGGGTTCTCTCGAGCTGTGCCCGTACTCCCTACTCCTTGCACCTTCTCCACACTGATGACTGTGGCCTCGGTTTCCTCCAGCTCCTCCTGTGTTGCTGGACTGCCACCTCCTGTCACCATTGCTGCCTTCCTGTTGGCAGCGGGTTTGAGCCTGGTTTCGGTTGTCATGTCATGAAGATGCCTCTTGGCCTCCTCGATTGGCCTCCTCGGCTCTCTGACTGCATTCCGGGTGGTCTGCTTGTGGGTCAGTTGCTGGTAGTGTTCTGGCACCTCCGTGACGCTGGTCTTGTTTTCCTGTGGTCTGCAATCCGTCTTCCTCTCCCTCTTCTCCTTGGCCTTCCCTGACCCCGTTGTTCCTTGCTGGTGGTCTGTGGGGGTTGTGGGGTTCGCGTTGGCCTCTGCGATGGATTAGTTTGCATCCATGTTGCTATGTGCTTTGGCTTGGTTCTGGTGTGTTGTTTCTGTCTTTTTTGTGGTGCATTTGCCCACCAGATGCGTGGGATTTGCAGGCCTGTGGCTGGTTTTCGGGACTTTTTGTACCGCGCTGGCCTCGTCGCATGTTTTTTTTTGCGTTTGGCATTTTTTGGCGTGGCGTTGGATTTTGCGCGGCCAGTTGACAAGTTATCTGGTAACTAACGCATGCTACTGCCGCATTGTGAATACCTGGTTGGCATGGCGTAATTTTCCAGTGTTGGGCTGCGATGTTGGAAGTTATATTAGGCTACTCTTGCGGTAGTTATCACATGTTCTTGTGTATATACCCCTGAGTTTTCAACTGCTACCATGTTTTTTGTAAATGTTTTAATCCACACAGATAGAACTAGGACTTACTTTCAAATCTCAATTAATATTTATTCATCAGCTGAGAATATTTGTCATGGTACCTTATTATTACTTATCGATCCCGATTACTCTTCATGGCTACTGAATATAATGTGGAGACATTTAATGTATTTCGGATTGTGAGCCAGGAGAATGCATAAGGAGCGGAAACTGATATTACTTTAGCAAAGTCTTATGTCTTTTGTGGGTGTGTGAATTATGTGCAGGGATGGTGATACATGTAGTGCCTGTACACTGGGCCAAAGCACTACTGCTCCAAATGAGGCATGAAACTTTATCTTATCTTTTCTTTATCTTTTTCCATGCTTTGGTTGGAGATAGCTTTTATCAAAAAGTCTGCATCTACATTTGAGATTTAGCCTAAAAGTAAAATTAGGCCTGATCTATGAAAAAAGATGAAATGGCATGTGGTGAATTACATCTCTACCTGACAATTCTTTTATTTTGTTTTTAGTTCACAAATTTTCCCAGTAGATGCCTAAAAACTGCACAAGGTTCAGGTTTCCAAGAGTACTGATTGGAATGTTATGATACATCTGCCTCAAGCTCAAATTCTCTAGGGAGGAAGCCTTCATAGTATGTGTTGGAGACTGCCTTTTTGAAGGGTCACCCGCAGACATTTTGCCTTCCTCATCCTGCCCTTTTTGCGGAATTCGTTTTCATTGGCCTTAGGACTTTGGACACTTTACCACTGTTCACCAGTGCTAAAGTGTGTGTGCTCCCTCCTCTAAAAATGATAATATTGCCTTATACCCAATTGACATATTAAATTTCCCTAAAAATCCCTAGTAAAGTGCACCACATGTGCCCAGGGCCTGTAAATTAAATGCTATTAGTGGGCCTGCAGCACAGCGTGTCCCACCCACCCATGTAGCCCCTTAGCCATGTCTCAGGCCTGCCATTGCACAACCTGTGTGTGCGATTTACAAGGCCTTTTCGACCTGGCAAAATAACCCTTCTGCCAGGCACAAATCTTCCCTTTTTGTACATATAAGCCACCCCTAAAATAGGCCCTAGACAAGCCAGGTGGCAGGGTGCAATGTATTTATAAGACAGGACATGTACTTTCAAGTCTTACATGTCCTGGTGGTGTAAAATTCTTAAATTCATTTTTCACTACTGCAGGGCTTATCTCTCCCATTGAATAACATTGGGATTCCCTTATTGCATTTTATAAGTGTCATTCCCAATTTAGAAGAGATGGACTTTTTGAGTTTGATATCTATAGAAACACAATTTAAAATTCAAACTTATGGGGAAAATTGATTTTAAATTGCAATTCTGAAAATATCGCGTTTAGAAAGTTGGCATTTTTTTTTATTTTAGCCATTGGTGCCTGCTGCCTGTCTCTGATCACATGTGGGGTGGGTAACAGTTGAGCTTTGTGTATTCTTCCTAATCAGCCACCCACAGTGGGAGCGTAGGTGTGACTTTATGGTCCATCATGGCAGAATGGAAGGGAGGAGTTGAACTCTGCCTCACTTGCATCTGAATAGACTATGTCCTGTCCCCATACAAAGGGCTGCATAACACCACTGTAGTGAGTCTGGAGCTGGGGCAGGAGGGGGGAATCTTTGTGACCTTCAAAGGCATGTCTTTGAAGTCTCCTTCCCTTCAAAGGCACAAGTGGATGTAAGTACTGGACCTCTGACATCACCACTTCAGTACACGTCTGGACCTGTGGATATTCTGCCAGGAAGAAGGACAGCTATGCTGCTGAAAGGACTGCTACTCTGCTGAACTGCTACTCTGAAGGGGCTGCTGCCTTGCTGTGCTGACCTGCTGCCTATGGTCCTCTTGCCTGGGGAAGAAGAATTGGACCTGTAACCCATCTTGAACCCAGTCTGCCAGCCTCCTGATCTGAGCCTCAGGGACATAACAGGCTCCATAGGCTCTGCTTCAATGACCATCAAGAGTAGCCTCCCAGGCCGGGGGCCCTTGGAATTGGTTTATAAGCTCTTAAAGTCAAGATTGTGGGCTCTTTGCAAACATGAATGGACCAGTTCACTCTGGATCCAATGCCACTCACTCAGGAAATCAGGGTGTGCAGCCACAAGTTTGTCTCTTTGCTCAGCAAGAAGTGCCCGCCGTCGTGGATCACCACTGCGGAGGTCCAGCCCACCCATCTGCGACACCTGGCCTGCTGTTCCGGCCTTCCCTACCATTGCCAGCAACACTCTCTTTGCTCACAGTGACCTTCTTACCCACCCACGGGACTCTTGGCGCAAAACTTGAGGAGGTAAACCTTCAGCTGGAATAATCTGGGACTGTATCCAAACCACAGTACATCACAGTCTGTTTGAACGTTTGGATCTGACCCAGTCTAGTGCTACCATCAATCCCTGATTGGCGCTTTATGCTTTTAGGCACTATATTGCAATTTATTCTTTAAAAAATCATAACCTTAGTTCTACTGATTTGAAATATGTTGTTATAGTTTTGGTTTGTTAATTAAATGCTGCTCTATTTTTTTAACCTGTTGTGGAATATTTTTGTATTGTGTTTTCACTGTTTTACTGTTTGAAGTGTTGCACAAATGCTTTACACACTGCCTCTAAATTAATCCTGACTGCTCTGTGCCAAGCTACCATAGTGTGATTACAGGTTAATTTAGGGTGTTTTTGTGCCTTACCCTGAGTAGGATTGTGGTTACTGCATAATCAGTACTTATACCTCAGGCAACCGGGAACCCAGTTCCTAACAGTAGAAATTTAATAACAGAGGTAATGTAGCCCATTGTGCAAATACACCTGTTTTTTCTCTCCAGAAAACATCTTCCCCATGGTATAGCCCTTCCAAAACACACCCAATGAAACTGGGTTGGATTAATTCCACTTCCCATACTGGAAAGTGGGTTGTTTCATTCATTGGCCAAGTAATTTTCCAATCATTTCTGTGGTGAAACCCACAATTGTACATATTTACAGTGAAAAATACCTATATGAACCAGGCCCACTGTCTATTTGTCTTCTGATGTCTGCAAACTGAACTAATAATTTTGATGATTGAAGGACAACGGACAAAAATATATTCCAAAATTTGAAGATTAATAATAAATTTATCAGGATCCCAGCAATGCAGCTGGGATTAACCAGTGCTTCATTTCTAGGGGCTTTCAGAGACACAAAAAATGTAAATGTTGATATTGACATCAACCAATAAGAAATGCCATCACCATATATGCACGTGCAAGCAAATAATACCATTGCAAAGTGGAAAAGCACCTGTTGCAACTGGTTCCTGTTCTTAATGCTTGAAAGTATAGGTTTTCATTTAGTTTTTTTTTTTTTTTTTTTTTTTTTTAAAGCTTTATTGAAGTTAACACAGCTTTACAAACTGCAACCAACAACATATGCCAGCAATATGATATCCACATTACATTTGTGATACATGCCAATGCAGTCGCGTATATACATCAATATCTTAGAGCGTTCAAGTCAACTCATACTACCCTCATTGAGGGGATCCAACAGAGCAGTTGTTCATTTAGTTGTTTAGCATCAAGGGGAGACAACCCATATCAAACGGTTTACATTATAGTTATTTTAAGTATACAAATAATAGAAACATACAAAGGAGGGGGCCCTTTTTTAATGTTTTTGTGGTATTGGCAGGACCACTTTTCAGCATTTAATTCAAAGACCTCCATTTGAGTTAAGTCTCGCAGCTCGTTATATAATTATGAATATTAGCATAATAGTTTTATAAATCAATAGCGCCATCAGCTAAAGGATATATATCTTTCAAAATCTTGATTGATCCAACCCTTTCAATTGACTTTTATCTCTAAGGCAAATTCCTGCCACATTGCTTCTGCAATCACCCACACAACTTCACTTTGGTTAAATTGATGAAATTGGTACGATTTAGAACTTTGGCACAGATGACATTCTATATTTAGCATAAAGATTGAAATCTAACCTTCAGTCTAGGGTGTCAAAAGCTGTTACACACTGTAAATTACACACATAAATTATTAGGAAATTACGCTCTTTTGGTTCCATTGTTAAGATTTAAATGGATCGTTCATGGAAACACCAGCTCTTCCATTGCCCATCAATCAGTAAAATTGCCTTTTCACTTAAGTGCAATTATGTTCTTCCATTATTGTTCTTCCTTTTATGGTGATGTCAACTCCATTGTAAGAGATTTTGAAAAAAAAAATTGGAATTTTGAAAACAAACTGTGGTTTTCCAGAAAGTGGTAGTCGAAGGAAAAAGAAAGAGAACCCCAAGAAGGGTCTAATATCTAAATCAAAATGAGACAACAAGATTAGCAAAACACTGGCTAGTCCAACTCTTCACTTAGGGCCAGATGTACGACCATTCCGTTTTGCGGGTCGCAAATTGCGATTTTTTACGACTCGCAGTTTGCGACTTGCAAAATGGAATGTACTAATGTGTCTCAGACACAGTTAACGATTCCTAGTGGGGTTGCAAATGACCTGCCTCATCAATATTCATGAAGCAGGTCGCAATTTGCGACCTCTTAGGAATGGCCACCACGCACAGGCATGTCTGTGACTGCCTGGTAAATAAAGCAGTTTTTAAAAAAATGCAGACGGTTTTTCTTAATGGAAAACGGGATGCATTTAAAAAATGAAAAATGAAACATTTCTTTTTCAATTTCTAAGAATAGGCATTGGTCCGTTGGACCACTGCCTGCTCTCAAAAAACTTTTCACAACCAGTCACAAAGGGGAAGGACCCCTTTCCGTTTGAGACTCGCTTACCACCTACTTGAAGTAGGTGGTAACTGTGATTGTTTGGCGACCTCATTTCCAGTTCACAAAACAATCTTACATACCATTATAACTCGCTATTAGGAGGGGACGCCCTTAGCAAACCCTATTTTGTGAGTTGGTAATCGGTTGCCGACTCACAAAATAGGGTTTGTACATTCCACAACCCTTGTAAGCGGCCCACAAACAGCCCTATTTTCTGTTTGCGACCGCTAAAAAGAGTCATACATCTGGCCCTTAGACACCACTTCACCAAGCAGAGCAAACAAAATATGACAAATACTGATGAGAGGAACAACCATATAACATTGTAACTTAGGTTTGGTAAATTATAAAGAAAGACAAAATATCATGCACCATGAATGATAACCATTTGCAAAATTACACACTGCAAATAAGACATTGTTGTATACTGTGCCTTACAAATTCCCAACTAGTCACTGGCCTTTCAATGTGCTCAGTAGAAATCAGCTGGTGTAGTACACAACAAAGGTGTGATTTGTTAATATTGAAGATGTCAGAACACTTTGAAGCCTGCTGAAAGGGTGGAATTTAGGGGCCCTGAAAGGATACTAAAATCCAGCCTAAAAATGTTTGAGTTTGTCTACTTTTATAATTTTTATTGAGTAGTTTTCTACTGGGTACTCTCAAAACCTATTGACACTATATGAAATGGAAAGTTAAGCTATGAAAAAATTTAAATAACATGCTTTCATGGAAATGAATTCATAGCGTACCAACAAGCTGAAACTGGAACTGAGGGCCTAATTACGATGTTGGTCGGAAAGGCTCTGAACGGCATTCGAAATTTCTTCACCTGTGTCGGAACCCATGTTTCCGACTCACTCGGAAACATTTCCGACTGACCGATTAGGATAGAATGGAACCGTTCAGTCTTTCCAACTCGGTTCCAACTCAGTTCCGTCCTGGCGTTCGGAGACTCCATGTCGGACAGACTGATTCGAACAGCCTTTCCGAATCGGTCTTTCCGACATGAAAAGGCTGTCGAAAACTGACTTTGGGGGCACGTAGTAGGCCCCATTCACCCAGAGGCCTCCTGTTGGGGCCCGTGGGGGTCCCTTGGGACCCCTCTTTCCAATTATGCACCATGGGGTGACCGCCACAGAGTGCAAGGATTTCTGGAACCACCCATTGTTTTAATGGGAGCCTGTGTTTTCGGTTGGAACACTGTCTCGGCAGTCCGACCAAATGGTGTTCAGGACATCGTAATCGGCTGGTCAGACTCCCCAAAACCGAGTCGGTCGGAAACGATTCCAACAAGGATTTGGTCTGAATGCTTTTCGGCAGACATCATAATGAGGCCCTTAGTGTTGTTGATGAAGACACATGTCCTTACTTGGGCCCCCTTGATTCACACAACAATGACTTTGAAGCTCATGCTAGAAATGTTCTCCAAAGAGGCAAAATGCACTTTTTTGGTAGGTAGTTGGGGAGTGCTTAGAATAATTGCTTGTATATTAGCCACTAAATCTTACGCTGATTCAAACTAACATGTAATGAGAAATACATCCGACAACAGGTGGGTGAGCTGCTGAAAGCTCAAGCCAGGCATGAGCCGGATGACTGGCTCTGGCTCAGCTCGAAGTTCTCCTAGAACATGGGGCCAAAATCGAGCTGATGTTTCATGTGGCTTTTGCCTTACTCCCTCATTCTACCCTCATGCTCAAAGACTTAGAAGCAAAGCATTAATATTTAAGGTAAAAAAGGAGAGACACATATATACTCATTTATTGGCTGATTTGTACGAAGTGAAATGAGAAAACATGGTATTAATCCTGGCTTCTCCACTGACCAAAGTGTGTGGTCTTTAGCAAACATTTTATTTCCCTGATACCCCTTTTTCAAAATTATTTTGTGTGAAAGCACCTTCAAATACGTGATTATAGAACACTGTTCGATTTACTAGACTATAATGTTTTGCTGTCTGTAAGAATCTGGGCCACATACAGGGTTACCATAGCAAATAGGGGTCGTGTAATTCACGTAATTCTGTGTAGCGTAATCACGCGGAATTACCTAAGAATTCTTTAAGAATATACAGAATTATGCAACAAGAGTAATTCTGTGTTTAGCGTTATTTGCAAAAGAGACACAAGCTTGCATTTTGTGCTAAGAATTAGCGCTAAATTCAACACAACACAACTACACAGCGCTAGCAGCCACTTGCGCTCGCTAAATGTGCTCTTGAGGTAGGATTTTTCTGCAAAATACTCCTGGCATTTTCTTTCTATAAAATGCACCCTCGCATCCAAAATGGATGCAAGGATGCATTTTTGTGCTAAGAAATAGCGGTAAATTAAGCAGAACAGGTTTTAACTGTTAAGTGAGCTTTTTAGAATGTTTTATGGACAATTGTCTAAATAAACTTGTTTTTGAACCTGAAGCAGAACATGAATAGCGAGCTCTCGCCATAGGATATTTTTTCCCACTAATTACGTGAGCAGGAGTAATTGCGTAATCATTATTAATTCCGCTTCCAAGAGTAACACAAAATTACCGAAATTACTCTATTTACTCGGGTGTAATTGAAATTACATGCAGACCGAATACCAACTCACTTGCCTCTTAGTTCACTAATGATATTGTCAGTAGGGGGTGGAAAGGAATGGTTATAAGTTCATGTTGAAAAACTATCACTTATAATAAATATCTCTGTGTAGTGATATAATGATAAAGAAATACACTTTTTATAATTTTGAAGAGACAACATATTTTACAGGAGGTTTGTTGCATGAGTCACATCGAAATATTTTCAGAGCTTGGCTAGTGCGTGGGCTCCTAGATCCAAGCAAGACCCATGGCTCAGCTCAACCTGTTAATTAGTTGGCTTGCCAATCTCGATGTGCGAAGCTCTTTGTTGTTAACACATGTAGCACACCTAGTTGTAGTACTCTAGGAAAGAAGCTGTTTGAGGCAGACACACTTAGGTGTAGATTGAGTAGACAGTGAAAGTGATGTGAATGGGAGAAACACTGAAAAACCTCTGCATGTATGCTTAGTTCCTACTTAGAATTTGGCACTCTCGTGTGAATGTGACGGATATCCTGTCTACCTTGTTACTAGTGCATTATAGCTAGGGGTGGGCAGAATTTGCCAAATTCACTTTCGCAAATTATCGCGAAAATGTTAAAAATCTCCGCAAACACGCGGAAATATCGCGAAGATACGGAAGTTTTTTTCCCGCCCGTTCGCGGTATTTTCTGCGTGGTCATGGCTCACCAGCTTACCCATGCGGTTGCTCGTGGGCGCGGCCATCTTGTTTTCACTTATCTCGCGGTGCATGATCGGGAGAAGAAAGACGTGATCGCGCGACGCATGACGTTACTGCGGGCGCGAACTGTCGCGAGACAGCACAAATGGCTACCAACAATCCAACATCTCGTGGAGAACGCGACCGGATCGGGAAAACTTGTCGGCGAACGCGGGGATTCAGGTAAGGCGATCGCGCGCACGCGAGAATTTATTATTTTACAGCACAAGCAAGAAACAATTTATCGCTAAGCTGCGGAATGCGGAAATTTTGACATTTTCACGCTTTCCGCGGAACGCGAAAATGCCAACTTATCGCAATTTCCGCGAACGGAACGGATTTTTGGCCCAGGCCTAATTATAGCCTATGGCACTTCTCATGAGGTGGATGGGACATCCACTACGCTTGTGATGGAGTAACCCATCCATGAAACTCTAAGTCAGGCTCTTAGAGTAGATACAGGAGGAAGAACTGAAGATCAGAGGGGGATTATGAAGAAGGTCAAAGACAAATTGAGGTCAGTTTCTCCCTACATGGCAACAAGGAAGATTGTAATGGATTAGAGAATGACTGTGCATTCCAACAGGTATGGGTTTTAAAATTGTAGGAGTAAAATCATCACACTTCTTGAAAATGTGTGATTTTTTTCCAAAAAGCAATCATTGAAGAAGTAATCCACAACATACAGCAACTGGCAAGTGTGCTTCCTGCAGATTTTCTGCAATACAAGCAAAGATATCCCTAAATGTATTTGTGTCTTACTTTGATTGCACAAAACGTCAAACTGACTTTCTGTGGGAAGATATTGCTGCCACAAATTAGTTTGTGCAGAGGTATTTTTACCCAGAACTAATTGCACGAAAATTACAAATTCATAAATTGAAAAATTATTAATTTTTCTTGCAGGAATTAAATATTGCATACCCCTAATTTCAATGCAGATGGTAGGTGATCATTGATCAAAGGAAATCATTTCAGGTAGCTCAAGGAGCTTGTAGTACATTTCAAAGTCCTCTTGCTGCAGTGTTCTTCAGAGTTTGTTAGGACACATCACTGAGACCTTTGACCTCGGGTAAAAAAAAGAAATAGATGATCCTTTTTTAGATCAGCGCTCACAGCACACAAGCTGCGCTTGCTAATTTGTTAAGTGTAATGATGCTGTTTCTTGTGGGCCCAGGTGCAGTTTCTTTAGTACTGTATTCCTGTTGTTTTGCAAAACATCAAAATCAGGCTTTTAGGTTGAGCCTAGCAGAGCGCCTACCTGGTCTGTGAGGCATGCTGTATCTCCTGTACAAGCTTAGACCACGCCAACCTCTTTCCATTTGTACTTTCGTATGCCTTTCTAAATTGCTTTCTTTTTATTGGTGAAACGTTGCTCTTTGTCCCCCATTTGGGTGCGTTTTCACTTTTGTTGCGACAGCCCCTGTTTCATGTCCCCTTACTTTTGTATTTAGCATTTGTTTGGAGCACTCTTTTTATTTCATTTAATCATCCCGTGCCATTTCTTGCTTGCCCGCAGCCACTCTCGTTCCCGACCTGCAATCCACACATTTTTTTTTTAAGTTGCCGCAATGGGAAGGCTCGCACAAATGCCCCCCTGCCTTTGGATTTGGAGATAGTTGTGATGTTTAATGGTATGAAATTAGCTTTTTTCTTGCAAGCAGTCGTTAATCAGATAGGTCAATCGTCTTCTGAGCTGAGTGTGCCTGCCCTACTGTCATGACCATGCATCAGCAGACTGTGAACTGAAATCACGCTGTCTGTCTCCTCACAGCTGAGCTCACTAGTGCATTAGCGCAGCACCAGTCTAACTCATGGTGAGTAGACTTAGAGCACTGTCTCATTGTGCATTACAACTACTGAATTTGGTGAACTCACAGATAGCGGACACAGCAGCACGCCAGATGGACACCCAGGCGTTGGCTCACTCAGGTAATGTTTTAATGATCAATTGTATAAGTAACTCAATAACCTAAGTCTTTTTGAAATAACAAGACATTAATGCAACTCACAGGTATTGAGCGGCACGCAGAACCTGCGACTGACGGATGCGCCCTTAAATTAATGGTTTTTAGAGTGAGCTGCGACTCTGCCTCTTTTTGAAATAATACAGCCTGCCTGGCTTTGATCGCTATGTGTGTCGCAAACTCACAGCCTCTCCCGAAGCTTGCCCAATCATGCCATCCTGATTGCGGTGGCCAGAGTCCACGAGTCAGCTGACTTTATAATTATTATGATAGAGGCTGAGGCAGCTGGGATTGGTATTGGGGCCTCTGAATCCTGTTACAGAGGTTCCATGATGGAATATCGTTAACATAAATATCGTCAGAAATAAATATCGTCACTAAAATATCGCTTACATTAATATCGTCATCCTATACTTAAACAGGAATTCACACAAATATCGATTTTTTTTTATCGACAACCCTAATATCGTTCACACTAATATCTACAACATAAATATCGACTACTACATTATCGACTTTATTTTAAATATCATTACCTTAGACATTTATATCGACTACACTAACATCGACGACCTATCTGCTTATAGAAATATACAAAAAATATCGTCTTTTTATTACCAACTCGATATGCACGATTCTTTTATTTTACTCACTTGTTTTTACTATTTTACTTTACAAAACTATTCACACATATAATTATTTAGTTTTCCTAATACTTATTGATATAAAAATATATAATATATGTTAAAAAAATTACATTTACTGATACTATCATACACTCCGATGGCCTAAATGTGAAACACATTTCATTATTTTCTACATATAAACTATTTACATATAAAACAAAAAAGCACATATAAAACTTTTTACAATGTACTTTAACAAACAAATAGTGATGCAACAAACTCTTACGAAAATAACGGTTTTCTAATTCGAAATTACGTTCTCGACCAATGATTTTGAAATTTCACTAATTGAACCAATCAAAACCTACCATTAATTAACTCACTAATATAAAAACAATTACACACTTAACGTAATTTACCATTTTTGGCACAAACTTGGAGAAAAACGGTTACCTTGCTGAGAGAAGAGAATACAAACCTACGACTACAACTACAAAACGTCATACTACACTTCAAGTAAGTAAAATCCCATTGCTTTTTTCATTCGAACTTAGCAAAAAGTAGATAAACTCCCTAATTTAAAAACTGTTCTTCTTTAGAGTGAAAACAAAACATGTTGAACTTATCAACAACGACCAAAAAATTAGATGTAAAAACATTTATAAACTACCTTATCCATGTCTACTTAGATAGCTGATAAAAATTATTTAAACTTGCTAAGTAAATGTACTATTTACTTCATATGTTAACAACTACTATCATCCAAATACTATAAGTAACACAATGATTATTTTTTCCACAGACTCTACAAAATTATTTACCTATCTACAACTACACTACCAACATCTTCTACTACATCAAGTAAGTATAGTCACTGTATGTATAACAATTCTGAAAGTAAAATCAAACACCTATAACACTAAATCATGTCTTTCAATTATTCTTTAACACTACTACAGAACTTAAAAATAAGAAAATTCAGAAAGAGAAATAAGAATAAAAGAATTACCAGTGAAGCCACATAGTAAGTATATGTTCACGCTTTTTCCTGCTCTTATACACATCTCTGTAAATCGTCTTCAATGTTCTTAAAAATATATATATATATTTTCCACAGATCTACCTTAGACATGGCAACTGGAGCTACTTTCATTACTTCGCAAAAAGGGAAACTAATGCTGAACTACATGGGTTACACCTACACCCAAGAAAGAGTAAAAGCGAATAAGACCCATTGGAAATGTAGCAAATATTACTCAAGTGCATGCTATGGTAGAGCAACAACTGTTGATAACAATGTGGTAAATGTACGTGAGCATAACCACCCACCAAATGTAACAGAAGTGGAAGTTAGAGAAGCACTGGAAACATTGAAAGATTCTAGTAAAGGATCACAAGAAACAAGCACTAGTATTTTGAAAAATGTTTTAAGCAAAGTGCCAGAACATGTGACAGGACAGCTACCTTCTATTCCCAACTTAAAAAGATTAATTTCAAAAACTAAACGTGCTTCAGATCCAACTCCACCAACGCCAGAAAGTTTTAAGGATATAAAAATATATCCTGAATATACCATTACACATAATGAGGATAAATTCCTAATGTATGACAACCAGAGTCATGACAAACGAGTTTTACTTTTTGCTACTAATAGTAATTTGCAAAAACTTAAATCATGTGAAACATGGATGATGGACGGGACTTTTAAAGTTTGTCCCAAACCTTTCTATCAACTTTACACCATCCATGGGGAATACCAAGATACAAATATCCCTCTAATTTATACTCTGCTGCCAAACAAAACAAATACTACCTACGTTGAACTTTTAACAAAGATCAAAGAATTAACAGATAATTACTATACTCAAAGAATTATAATTGACTTTGAAATAGCCATGATTCAAGCTATCCTTAAGATATATCCCCATACCTCAATACAAGGTTGTTATTATCACTACAACCAAAGTATATGGAGGCACTTACAAAAATCTACCTTAAGCATTGAATATTGTACAAACAGTCACTTTGCTTATCAAATAAAAAAGTTGATTGCATTGGCATATGTACCAACAACAGAAGTAGCTAACTACTACAATTTATTAATTGACAGCCCTTTCTACCGCACCAATGAGAAAATACTAACTCCCTTCTTGGACTATTTTGAAGATACCTGGGTTGGAAGATTACATCGTTCAGGCCACCGTAGACAACCTAAATTTCAAATTCCATGGTGGAATGTGTATGCTAGTACAATAGCACAGAAAGCTAAAACTAACAACGCAGTTGAAGGATGGCATAATGCCTTCCAAGCCACTTTAGGAAGAAGTCAACCAACACTTCACAAACTAATCCAAAGCATTAAAAAAGAACAAAGCTACCAAGAACTCAGAATAGAGCAATCCCTTTCTAAAATTGGCCCTAAACTAAGTAAACAAACATTAAATATGTACGAATATCTCCAGCAAAAAACTAGACTGTACCCAAGTATAGAAGGTCTAGCATACTTAGACCTAATAGCTAAATCCATCCTTTAAATATAAATTTACCATGTTTAGTAATAATTTACTTTTTATTCTTAAAAAACAAATGAATATTGTAAAATATACATTAATATGTTCAATAGAATTATATATTAATTGTTTATTGTATATTAAAAAATGTTTTTCATTGTTAAATATTTTTCTCAGATGTTAAAAAATGTAAATTTATGTTATGTACATATCGTGATAAAATCAATGTCATAAAAAATATGTAATATATTAAATTTTTATAAAAAATATAAAAATTTAATATACTAATGTATGCATAATTGAAACTGTATTTATGTACAAAACTGCAATATAATTTGTTAACAAAAATTATATTAAATGTTTTATAAAATGTTCAAAATCTTTGCAGTAACAATTTAAACTATGAATAAAAAAAAAGATCTAAAAATTGTTATTTCTTAATTTAGAAACTTGTCATATGTATGTAAAAATGTTATAAAAATGTTTTTAATTTATATTGTTGAAATGAATATTACAACATGACATATATTATTCTTATTAAAAATAGTAAATAGATAATGCTGGATAATAAACCATACTAATTAACTATTCTATCTCCAATCCTACGTAAGTCAGGGTAAATGGTGGATAGTAAACCATTATAATTAACTATTCTAACTCCAAACAAAACATAAGTCAAGGAAAGTGCTGGATTGTAAACCATAATAATTTACTAATCTAACTCCAATCCAACATAAGTCAGGGAAAGTGCTGGATTGTAAACCATAATAATTTACTATTCTAACTCCAATCCAACATAAGTCAGGGAAAATGCTGGATAGTAAACCATAATAAATTACTATTCTAACTCCAAACATAACATAACTCAGGGAAAGTGCTGGATAGTAAACCATAATAAATTACTATTCTAACTCCAAACATAACATAACTCAGGGAAAGTGCTGGATAGTAAACCATAATAAATTACTATTCTAACTCCAATCCAACATAAGTCAGGGAAAGTGCTAGATAGTAAACCATAATAAATTACTATTCTAACTCCAAACATAACATAAGTCAGGGAGAGTGCTGGATAGTAAACCATAATAAATTACTATTCTAACTCCAATCCAACATAAGTCAGGGAAAGTGTTGGATTGTAAACCATAATAATTTACTATTCTAACTCCAATCCAACATAAATCAGGGAAAGTGCTGGATTGTAAACCATAATAATTTACTATTCAAAGTCCAATCCAACATAAGTCAGGGAAAGTGCTGGATAGTAAACCATAATAAATTACTATTCTAACTCCAAACATAACATAAGTCAGGGAAAGTGCTGGATAGTAAACCATAATAAATTACTATTCTAACTCCAAACATAATATAACTCAGGGAAAGTGCTGGATAGTAAACCATAATAAATTACTATTCAAACTCCAATCCAACATAAGTCAGGGAAAGTGCTGGATAGTAAACCATAATAAATTACTATTCTAACTCCAAACATAACATAAGTCAGAGAGAGTGCTGGATAGTAAACCATAATAAATTACTATTCAAACTCCAATCCAACATAAGTCAGAGAAAGTGCTGGATAGTAAACCATAATAAATTACTATTCTAACTCCAAACATAACATAAGTCAGGGAGAGTGCTGGATAGTAAACCATAATAAATTACTATTCTAACTCCAATCCAACATAAGTCAGGGAAAGTGCTGGATAGTAAACCATAAAAAATTACTATTCTAACTCCAAACATAACATAAGTCAGGGAGAGTGCTGGATAGTAAACCATAATAAATTACTATTCTAACTCCAAACATAACATAAGTCAGGGAGAGTGCTGGATAGTAAACCATAATAAATTACTATTCTAATTCCAATCCAACATAAGTCAGGGAAAGTGCTGGATAGTAAACCATAACAAATTACTATTCTAACTCCAATCCAACATAAGTCAGGAAATGTGCAGGTTAGTAAACAATATACATTTTTCTATCTAAATTATTTTTTATACACTATTACCCTATAATACCAAAATAACGCTTCTTCAATATTAATTTAATATTTTTTATTAATATTAAAAAATAAATTTCATGTAAAATTTAAAATTTCGAAGTTAAATTTTGATTTCATGATAAATTTCTAATTTATTAATATTTTCTACACTTTTAAAACACGACATTTTTAAATTACTACCCACCCTAATCCCCTATAATACCAAAAACCCGCTCCTAAAATTTTTTTGGGGAAGTTTAAAATTTAATTAGAAATTTAATTTGGTGAACAATTCGAAATTTCTAATTAAAATTTCGATTTCTTAATTATTTTCTAATATTTTTACAGTTTAGAAATTTTGTAAAAACCAAATTTTAAATTACTACCCACCCTTATCCCCTATAATACCAATAACCCGCTCCTAAAATTTGTTTTGGGAATTTTAAAATTTAATTACAAATTTAATTTCGTGAACAAATCGAAATTTCTAATTAAAATTTCGATTTCTTAATTATTTTCTAATATTTTTATATTTTACAAATTTTGTAAAAACCAAATTTTAAATTACTACCCACCCTTATCCCCTATAATACCAATAACCCGCTACTAAAATTTTAACAATTCTTTTGTAGAAAATATTTTTTAACACATATTATTACTAGTAGGAGTTTTGTAAGTTTTTTAAAAACATAATACATATTTTTTTATAAATTTTATAACAACTTATATTTTTCTGTCGATATTATATGAAACGACATTTTGATCAACGATATTCTGTTCATCGATATTTTTTCTTGACGATATTTTTGTCATTCTCAAGAAACGATATTTTTTACAAAGATATTTTCTATTACGATATTTTTCACAGTCGATATTCTTACCACGATATTAATGCTAGTCGATATTTTCCCGTCGATATTCTATCTTTATACCGTTACAGACTCGGCTGGGTCTCTATGTGGGACAGAGAGAACTGCTTGCAGTCCTGATGCTCCTCTGCTGCATTTCTTTTTAATTTATTACCAGGGAGGTATTGGAGGCCCAGTGAATCGACATACTAAGCTAGTTAAAGCTGGCAGGATGTGCTGCATAGCTAAAAACGTATAAGGTCCCAAAGATGAGAACTATTGGCTATGCCAATGCTTGTTTGCAAATACTGAGAAGGCAGAGACCCAGGGAGAGCAGCAGTTTATAGAGAGAGTAACACAAAATGAGATTGGTAGAGTAGGCAAATAGAGAGTGAAGATTAGAAAGACTGCAAGAGTAGGATGTGGGGTACAGTGCAATGAAGGTAACCATGCTTACTTGTCTTCTGTGTTTTCTTGAGTTGTCAATTCACTTTCGGTCACCACAAAACACTTTCACGTGCTAATAACATACACACAGACAAGAGAAGAGGGAGAATTCAGTAATTCCAGGTAGACCCAGCGCACACTGTTGCTCTTATCATAGTTTAGTTTAAATATGGCCATGCCGTCAACAACTTCATTTTGATTGGTGTGAGTGATAAAAGTAGTATGTGTATAGGTGAACCCAAGCAAAATGGAAACATGTGGCTAATGGCTTCCTCAATGTGGTTACACTATATGGTGAATGACCAAAATATTGAGGTAAACAATTGTGCAACAAGAATGTTGTGTCAAGAATATCATGGGACAGGATATAAACCAGTGGTTCCCAAAGTGTGCGCCGCGGCACCCCGGTGCGCCGCGATTAGAAGCCAGGGGTGCCGCGCCGCCGCGCAGGATGTGGGAGATTGCAGCCGCAGCGCAACACTCGTTGTAAAAGACTCTGATGCAGCACCAAAGCTCAGATCCCCAGCAGCATTGGAGAGGCACAGCGGGATGGCAACACTCACACCTTCAGCCCCGTCATGAGCTGTTAAGTCGTGTTTGAAGGTGACTGAGAGGGAGGGGCTGCAGCTTCGGTCGCAGGGGCATCTTTTCAGATGCAAACAACGCTGAATGCGTCGTGTCATGTATCTGCAATTTAGAGGGGCCTCACACATTCCCTTCCTGCCCAGGGCCATAAAAATCGTAGAACAGGCCCTGATTACACCGAGGCAGCACGTGGTTCTCTCCACAGAGTTTAATTCATGTTACTAAATTGTAAGAAAACCTCGGTTCTTCAAACATCAGTCTAAAATTTAATAAAATAAAGACATGGCACAATCGCACCCACACTGATTAACAGTATGGAGGACAATCCGTTAAATCAGTTCTCTTGGAGTATCTCCTTTAAGTACTGTACATCACAGTGGGGGATGGCAAAACTAACATTTTTGACAGAGACCCTGTTGTCTCGTTGTCTTGTCCAGGAGGGGGTGAGGAGCCCTACCCCACCCTGGAAGAGACAAAGATGATACTAGAATACTGCATGCCCACCGCTGTGCTCACCCTGGTGGATCCTGTTCCCCCTCATGTGATGGCTCCTGCCCCCCCCCCCGTGATGGCTCCTGTCCCCCCATGTGGTGGCTCCTGTCCCCCCCCCCAAAACCTGTGATGGCTCCTGTCCCCCCCCCCTATGGTGGATCCTGTCTCCGCCCTGGATGGTTTCTGTCCCAGTCCTGGAATGGCTCCTGCAGCGAGGGTGAAGTTCTTGATGGGCCTCTTCTCAAAAAGGCTCAGCTCAAAATTAATATGAAAAGGTGAGCGAGTGAGTAAGTGAAGGAATGGGTGGATGGCTGGATGAATTAGTGAAAGGGTGAATGGATGAATGAAAGATTGAATAGATGGAGAATGAGAGAGGATGGATGGATGGATTGATGAGTGAGTGGAAGGATGGATGAGAGAAAAGGTAAATAGCTGGATGTATGGGTCGATGGGTTGCTGGATGGGTAAAAGGGTGGATGGATGAGTGAAAGGATGGATGTGTGAAAAGGTGGATGATGAGTGAGTAAGTGGGAGGATGGAGGTGTGAAATTATGGATGGATTGATGAATTGATAAGTGCAAGGGTGAATGGATGGATGGATGAGTGAATGGGTGGATGTAAGGATGGATGGATGGGTGAGTGAAAGGGAGGGTAGGCGGACAAAAGGATGAATTGATGAGTGAAGGAGTGAAAGGATAAATGGATGAGAGAAAGGATGGATGAGTGATCGGGTCAATGGATGGATTAATGAGTGGATGAGTAGATGGGTGGGTGGGTGGATGGATGGAAGGATGGCTAAGTGAAAGGGTCGATGGAGAGAGAAAGGGAGGATGGATGGATGACTGAAAGGGTGGATGGGTGGAAGGAGGAGTCACTGGGTGGATGGATGAGTAAGTGAAAGGATGGCTGGATGGGTGAAAGGGTAAATGGCTGGATGGATGAGTGAAAGGATGGATGAAGGGATGGATAAGTGAAATTATAGATGGAAGGATACATGATGGATAGGTTTGCAAATAGTTGAATATGTTTGGGTATGGCTGGGCTTACTTATATACTACTGCGCGACCTTCTCTGATGTGTCTGTAAAACTTACCTATTGTCCTGTCACCTGCCTTTTAGAACTGCACCAGCAGGACCCAGCACACTTAAAACACTGGGTAGAGGGGATCTGGTGAGCCATCTTGGGTTCATCAGAGCCCACCCCATGTAAACTTCTTGTAACGCCACAGAGCTCCTTGAGCCTTTCTCTAGCAATTGAGATGTACTTTATAAGATCTTTGTGATTGCAAATAAAGTTTTATGATGGTGATGGCTACTCTCTGAATCCTTCATCACGTCTAGGCTTGATTCTTCATGTAGACCAGTGGTTCCCAAACTGTGCGCCGCGGCACCCCGGTGCGCCGGTAAAAAAATGGTGGGGAGCCACGGCCAACTGCCAAGTGGGTCAAGGGAGCCATGGGTCAAAAAGTTTGGGAACCACTGATATAAACGATAAGGATATTGAGTTTGTTGGGTATACAAAATAGTTTTTTTAAACATCACTGTATATAATATCTTTTACTTTAATACAGTTGTATCAAATGTCATTTTTTTATTTTAATATATTAGTTATACTATTTTTAGCTGTTGGTATTATTATAATGATTGTTATCTAATTGTTTTAGTATGCTTTGTAATTTGTATGTGCAAATATATTTTTTTATATTTAATTACTGATTTTTTATTTTGTAGCGGGTTGTTGGGTTTGTAGGGAATTAGATTGGGTATTTATTTTAAATATAATTTATTGTTTTTTACATTTTTAAAATGTCTTTATGTTAAATAGTTAATTGAAATTAGTTATGTAAATTAAATAATTAGTTAATCGTTATTTTATTGTTTTGGTACATTATGAAATTTTAAAAGTGTCAATTAATTGAAAAAATAAAAATAATGAGCAATGTTTAATTTAGCAGAGAGTTCTTGGTTTTGTAAGTATTTAGGGAGGTAACTGATTTTAAATATGAATCATTGTTTTATGGTTAATTACTTTTTTATGTTAATTAAATATTTAATTGGCAGCAAAATGTTAAATATTTATTAATTTATTGTTATTTAAACTTTTTAGAAATAGTTTCAGATTTTTTATTTATTTTTTAATTTAAATTGTTTACAGTTTAATTAGTATTTTTTAATTTAGTGGCACGTTTTTGGATTTGTAGGGGATTAGGGTAGGAAGGTATTAAAAATATGTATTTTTTTATTTCGAATACATTCTTAAGGTTGATGAAAAGATTAGTTGATAGTTATGTAAATTATTCAATAGATTAATTGTTATTTTAAATATATATATATATATATTTTTATAAAACTCTTTTTTTATTAACAATGCTCGTGAGACCATACAATACAACACCATGTCTGAATAGCACATTGGGAGATAATACATATGTTATACGGAAATTACACATCAGGGAAACACAAGGGCCCTCCAACATTTCAATTTGACTACCTCTCCAAGAGAGTACCCGTTCCTCTATATTTGCACCAGGGCACCCATACTTTCTTCTATTTTACCGTGCACCCCCTACTTTTGTATACAGATTCTTCCGCTCTTTGGCACCAGTCGAGGTCGCGCTGCCAATCCTCCAAGAGCGGGGACGCCTGCACCCCCCATCCCCTGGCAATGTTCCGTTTTGCAACCCCTGCAGCCAAGGCCAGCCAAAGTTCCACATATCTCGACCAATCAGTGTCCCCTTTAATCAGCAGTAGAAGCCACTTCGGGTCCATCGGGACTGTCACCCCCATTACTTTAGACATAGGTGCCGATCACGATCCGGCAAAAACCGGGTACGAACCGTCGGACGGAGCATAATCTCCGCCCGACGCGTACCCGGTCGTCAATTTTTACAAACAAGGAATTACGATTCGCACGGGTACACCATTACCGTACGATTCGTAAAAAAGCCCAACCGAACAAAAAACACCTACCAATGCGATCCGGGAAAGCGCCGACCTGACGTCGGGACGCACGCAGCCAGCCATTCACGACCCAGGAATCACGATTCGCACCGACGTCACCCCGCACGGTGAATATTTTGCGGCAGCCAAAAACTGCCGGGAAATCAGGACGACGCGAACAAGGACCACCAGTACGCGACGGACAGACGACGCCGCGAACAAGGAGGACCAGTACGCGACGGACAGACATGGACCCGAACCTACGAGTCATCCCTGCCCTCATAGCAGTACACCTCCTCTACAGGTTACGACGCAGACGCCGCAGAAGGTCAGAATAACTAAGGGAGGGGGGAAAGTGGGGTGGGGTGGGGGTGGCACGACCAGGGCAGGCCACAAAACAACCACATGAGTCACACACCACACATGGCCTGGACATACCTGACTCCCATGCCCTGGTCACCACGAGGGGGTGGGGGCGTGTCCTGATAAGCCAGCGACCGCCACAACGGAAGTCCGTCACCACGCGAACCGGCAACACAACCAGACAGGTACGTCCCGTACCCACGCCTGAAGAGCGTGGGTACGAGTCGGACCACGCCCACACACGTCACCCCAACAATGGCGGGACGGATCGCACCCACGTGGCAAAGGCCTGGGTACGGGCCGCACAAACATCACATAGCGTGGGGACGGATATGTATGGACCCTACCCCCACCACGTATGCAAGGAGCGTACCCCCCACCCCAACAGTGTAAGTACGACCCGTACCCCCACCCGCGTATGCATGCAGCGTACCCCCCATGCCAACAGTGTAAGTACGACCCGTACCCCCACCCGCGTATGCATGGAGCGTACCCCCCATGCCAACAGTGTAAGTACGACTCGAACCCCCACCCACGAATGCAAGGAGCGTACCCCCCACCCCAACAGTGTAAGTACGACCCGTACCCCCACCCGCGAATGCAAGGAGCGTACCCCCCATGCCAACAGTGTAAGTACGACCCGTACCCCCACCCGCAAATGCAAGGAGCGTACCCCCCATGCCAACAGTGTAAGTACGACCCGTACCCCCACCCGCAAATGCAAGGAGTGTAACCCCCAGCCCAACAGTGCAAGTACGACCCGTACCCCCACCCGCGTATGCAAGGAGCGTACCCCCCATGCCAACAGTGTAAGAACGACCCGTACCCCCACCCGCGGACGTACGGAGCGTACCCCCCATGCCAACAGTGCAAGTACGACCCGTACCCCCACCCGCAAATGCAAGGAGCGGACCCCCCTGCCCAACAGTGCAAGTACGACCCGTACCCCCACCCGCGGACGTACGGAGCGTACCCCCCATGCCAACAGTGTAAGTACGACCCGTACCCCCACCCGCGTATGCATGGAGCGTACCCCCCATGCCAACAGTGTAAGTACGACCCGTACCCCCACCCACGAATGCAAGGAGCGTACCCCCCATGCCAACAGTGTAAGTACGACCCGTACCCCCACCCGCGTATGCATGGAGCGTACCCCCCATGCCAACAGTGTAAGTACGACTCGAACCCCCACCCACGAATGCAAGGAGCGTACCCCCCACCCCAACAGTGTAAGTACGACCCGTACCCCCACCCGCGGACGTACGGAGCGTACCCCCCATGCCAACAGTGTAAGTACGACCCGTACCCCCACCCGCGTATGCATGGAGCGTACCCCCCATGCCAACAGTGTAAGTACGACTCGAACCCCCACCCACGAATGCAAGGAGCGTACCCCCCACCCCAACAGTGCAAGTACGACCCGTACCCCCACCCGCGGACGTACGGAGCGTACCCCCCATGCCAACAGTGTAAGAACGACCCGTACCCCCACCCGCGGACGTACGGAGCGTACCCCCAGCCCAACAGTGTAAGTACGACCCGTACCCCCACCCGCGAATGCAAGGAGCGTACCCCCCTGCCCAACAGTGTAAGTACGACCCGTACCCACACCCGCGGACGTACGGAGCGTACCCCCCATGCCAACAGTGTAAGAACGACCCGTACCCCCACCCGCGGACGTACGGAGCGTACCCCCCATGCCAAAAGTGCAAGTACGACCCGTACCCCCACCCGCAAATGCAAGGAGCGGACCCCCCTGCCCAACAGTGCAAGTACGACCCGTACCCCCACCCGCGGACGTACGGAGCGTACCCCCCATGCCAACAGTGTAAGTACGACCCGTACCCCCACCCGCGTATGCATGGAGCGTACCCCCCATGCCAACAGTGTAAGTACGACCCGTACCCCCACCCACGAATGCAAGGAGCGTACCCCCCATGCCAACAGTGTAAGTACGACCCGTACCCCCACCCGCGTATGCATGGAGCGTACCCCCCATGCCAACAGTGTAAGTACGACTCGAACCCCCACCCACGAATGCAAGGAGCGTACCCCCCACCCCAACAGTGTAAGTACGACCCGTACCCCCACCCGCGGACGTACGGAGCGTACCCCCCATGCCAACAGTGTAAGTACGACCCGTACCCCCACCCGCGTATGCATGGAGCGTACCCCCCATGCCAACAGTGTAAGTACGACTCGAACCCCCACCCACGAATGCAAGGAGCGTACCCCCCACCCCAACAGTGCAAGTACGACCCGTACCCCCACCCGCGGACGTACGGAGCGTACCCCCCATGCCAACAGTGTAAGAACGACCCGTACCCCCACCCGCGGACGTACGGAGCGTACCCCCAGCCCAACAGTGTAAGTACGACCCGTACCCCCACCCGCGAATGCAAGGAGCGTACCCCCCTGCCCAACAGTGTAAGTACGACCCGTACCCACACCCGCGGACGTACGGAGCGTACCCCCCATGCCAACAGTGTAAGAACGACCCGTACCCCCACCCGCGGACGTACGGAGCGTACCCCCAGCCCAACAATGTAAGTACGACCCGTACCCCCACCCGCGAATGCAAGGAGCGTACCCCCCTGCCCAACAGTGTAAGTACGACCCATACCCACACCCGCGGACGTACGGAGCGTACCCCCCATGCCAACAGTGTAAGAACGACCCGTACCCCCACCCGCGGACGTACGGAGCATACCCCCAGCCCAACAGTGTAAGTACGACCCGTACCCCCACCCGCGAATGCAAGGAGTGTACCCCCCTGCCCAACAGTGTAAGTACGACCCGTACCCACACCCGCGGACGTACGGAGCGTACCCCCACCACACCAGTGTCAGTAGACTCGTACCCTCACCTCGAATGCATTGTGCGTACCCTCACCGTGTATGTGCCAAGCGCACATATCCAGAAATCGGAGGTGTGTGTGCAGAGTCCACCCAGCAGTGCCCTGAGACAGGAGGGGTGGGTGCAGAGTCCTCCCAGCAGTGCCCAGACACAGGAGGGGTGGGTGCCTATCACGCCCAGCAGTGCCCTGAGACAGGAGGGGTGGGTGTGGAGTCCCCCCAGCAGTGCCCAGACACAGGAGGGGTGGGTGCAGAGTCCTCCCAGCAGTGCCCTGAGACAGGAGGGGTGGGTGCAGAGTCCTCCCAGCAGTGCCCAGACACAGGAGGGGTGGGTGCAGAGTCCTCCCAGCAGTGCCCTGAGACAGGAGGGGTGGGTGCAGAGTCCTCCCAGCAGTGCCCAGACACAGGAGGGGTGGGTGTGGAGTCCTCCCAGCAGTGCCCTGACACAGGAGGGGTGGGTGCAGAGTCCTCCCAGCAGTGCCCTGACACAGGAGGGGTGGGTGCCTATCACTCCCAGCAGTGCCCTGAGACAGGAGGGGTGGGTGTGGAGTCCCCCCAGCAGTGCCCAGACACAGGAGGGGTGGGTGCAGAGTCCTCCCAGCAGTGCCCTGAGACAGGAGGGGTGGGTGCAGAGTCCTCCCAGCAGTGCCCAGACACAGGAGGGGTGGGTGTGGAGTCCTCCCAGCAGTGCCCTGACACAGGAGGGGTGGGTGCAGAGTCCTCCCAGCAGTGCCCTGACACAGGAGGGGTGGGTGCCTATCACTCCCAGCAGTGCCCAGACACAGGAGGGGTGGGTGCAGAGTCCTCCCAGCAGTGCCCTGAGACAGGAGGGGTGGGTGCAGAGTCCTCCCAGCAGTGCCCAGACACAGGAGGGGTGGGTGCCTATCACTCCCAGCAGTGCCCTGACACAGGAGGGGTGGGTGCAGAGTCCTCCCAGCAGTGCCCTGAGACAGGAGGGGTGGGGGCCTATCACTCCCAGCAGTGCCCTGAGACTGGAGGGGTGTGACACATGTGTGTGAGGCCAGAATTATCCACATGCATACTGGCTACAAGGGAACATGTCCCCATGAACTCATGTCAACAGACTCCACACACAAGTACAGTGATCACCAAGGATGCCACGATTGTCGCAGGTGGAGACATGGCCCTGCATGCATGGCCAAAGTAGAAGGGCTCCGTCACACACACAGCTCATGTAGACACAGCTCTGCGCTAAACATTGGGAACACCCTGCAGGGAAGAAAGCTGGGTACACAGAGGAAGGAATACACCCTTGGACAAGTGCACCATGCAGTAACTGCCTACATGAACAAAGAAAGTTAGCCAACACCTTGTGATGGCACACAGATCACAGGGTCCCACCAATGAGCAGTACACTACTACATATCCCACACACCCAAACCCTTACACACCACCCAAAACCATGTAGCAGCCCCACCAACACCAATACCAGCATAGCAGTAGTGTGATAATGAAAACAAAATTAAGCTTTATTCAGCAGGAGCACAATGTCCGTGGATCGCAGGCAGTTCAATCTTCACAAAGCCCATAGGGCAGTCAATGATTCTCAGCTGGATGGGGGACACAGTGGGATGCGTGTCCCCTACCTTGCCTGCACAGTCAAATGGCATCGTCTTCCACACTGGTGAGGGCATCAGGGGGGGGGGAGCAACAGGCACCGCAGGGACATCAGGGCAAAGGGGCGGCGTTGTGGGTGCAGGGATGGAGGACTCCACCACAGGGGGTGGGTCAGTGCCAAAGGCGGAGGCCAGGATGGCACTACACACCTTTGCAAGGTCCTCCAGGGAGTCCCCTGCACCCGAAGGGACCTCAGGCCCCAAGGAGGGGGGGGGTCAGAGGGATGGGTCGCAGCGCCACCGGGGGAGGGTGGAGACAGGGGGGGAGACTCAACCACCCTGACGGGGACCTCCTTGACCGCTTGCGTGGTGGTGTAACTGTGGGGCTCAGGGACAGAGCGGCCATGAAGGAGTCCTTGGGGGAGATGTGGCCAGGAGAGCTGAGGGGAGGGGATTTGGAGGGAGTGGACTGGGTGGAATGCGGACTCCCACTATGGCTGCGTGTCACACGTTTGCCCCCCGACCCAGTGGGTGTGCCTACCTCACCCTGTGTGTGCGTGTCAGGAGGAGTGCGGTGGACCTTCCCTGCTGGTGTGGTGCCCGTGTCCGTTGATGTGGGTGCATGCCGACGTCTGGGTGTACGTGTGACAGGCATGGGAGTGGGAAGTGTGGATGGGGCAGGGGTAGGTGGGGGGAGGTCGCGCTGCAGGAGACCCACTGCTGCAGTCAGTGTGGAGTCGATGGACCTCAGCAAGTTGCGTTGGTCAGCCTGCGATGAATGAATGCCCTCCAAGAAAGCCTCGATGTTGGTGAGGGTTTTGCCGTGGGCATGGAGGACATTAAGGATCGCAGCCTGACCAACCTGCAGTTGCCGCTGGATGTCCACAGACTCAGCATTGGCGGCAGCAGTGGAGACAGGGGCAGGGGGTGCGGTGCCTGGCAGGAAGGAGACATGCTGTGACCGGGCACGCTGGGAAGGGACACGAGCAAGTGGGAGGCGGCTGGTGGAAACTGAGGGGGCGGTGCGAGGTGTTGTTCCGCTGTCAGCTGCTGGTGCAGCCTCCGCCCACTCGGAGACATCGTCCCCGGACCTGTCAGCTTCGTAGTCTGATGTGCCAGTCGACAGGTCCTCGGCCACACTCTCCTCCGCCTCTGTCCCACTCGATGTGCCAGACCCGATGTCACGGCTGGCACTGGTGCTCGGTCCCTCCGCCTGGTCTGTGTCCATGTCTCCCTCTGTGTCCCCCGACGATGCTGTGGGCAGGGTGGAGAGACAGAAATGATTCAGACACCTGTACACATCTGTCACATGAGTCCAATCTACATAGGTAACATTGCATGGCCTGAAAAGGAAGATCCCTAACATCTACTGAACAGGGTACCGATGTAGGGCATGAAACACACAGTTGGTTGATCCACCATGCCACTGAAATACCATGGAGAGCATGAGACAATAGCTAAACACAGGAAAAGGAGTCTGACATAGCACCCAGGCCCTGGGGACAATCCAGCACTGCATCTGCACCACACAGCGTTGGCGAAAATACCGATGACCAGGGACCATATCCATGAACTTGAGACACATGCTGCATAGGTAATGCTGAAAACATGCACAACATGACTCGGTCACTGCACATTGCGTGTGTGTCCAGGCACATCACACACTGCCCAGACCCAGCAAGTGGTAATCAGGATTTAACACATAGGCATTGCCCGCCCCAACAAGACCCTACACGAGGCAAATTGTGGAGACACAGGTGGCACCAACATCTCATGGTCTGGGTGATACACACAGGGGCAGGCAAAAAGCAAGATTGGACGCCAAACAGCCAAGGTGCGCCTGTACAAATAATGAGGTACCAGTGCCCATCCTCAGATGAGTATAACAAGACACACAGGCACTGGCAACTGTGAGTATGAAGAAGGACAATCAGGTCAGGCTGCACAGTGGACACCTGTACAAATTAGCACGTCTATATACATGGTGACAGGGGACAATGGCACAGAGCACAACTTACGCTGTAGACACTGACAGTGGCCACGTTTATGATGACACATACACCACTGAGGCAAAGGTGCCCCAGGGGACAGTAGTGGGCACGCAACTACATGCTACTGAATGGTAATGACTGCAACACACGTCACCATCCCTGCACTATGTGTATCGCACACTCATGCACATCATGTCACAGGCCACTACATAGGACATGCGCGCTGTAAGGCATGACACATGAGAGACCAACTCCCATGTCTGGAGTCAGCATCAGTGCCAACTGACATGGAACCCACATGCAGTGAACTTGACAGTGCACAGGCAAGGTCCCACAACCTGTTACACACCACCCCCACACATGATGCTACAGACATTGTTCCCGTGGACAAAGCGCCAGCCTACATTACCCTGTGAAGGAGTGACTACACACAGACCAGGGAACACATTGCAAGGAGGGGAAGGGTGGCAGGGGCACAGCGCTATACTGGGGCAAACAGGATCTGCACAGCACCTTTAAACCCTGCCAGTGGATTCATGCTACTGTGCCCTTACAAATGCCGGTGACACACAACAAACACACATGTACCTACCCCCTTCCGGCTGCTGTATCGCCTGTAAGCGCCTCTCAAGGTCTGGAAAGACCACCGGCAGCACACGCCTGTGGAGGTGGCTCAGACGGCGGCGGCCGCGGTTCTTGTGGCTCTCAGGTGAGTCCCCCAGCAGGAGCCGTGCAATCCTCCGCGTCCAGCGCCGGATATCCTGCCAGCGTTTCCTCACCTGGGCCAGGCGCCGCCTCCGACCATCCACACCCCTCACGGCACTGACGGCGGTCAGCCAGATCTGCTCCTTGGCAGTGGCGCCTACCTGTGAGGAGGAACAAGTGACACCACATCAATACACCAGCCACATGTCACAGAGAGACATATGGGTACAAATTAGCTGGTAACAACAAGGCATGTCATGCAGCCAACGCATTGCACCTTTGTCATAGGGACATCATCCCCTGGCGAGGGAAAAAGCACTACGTGCCACAGTGGGTACACAGGTGGAATGATGGCAATGTCACAATCAATGATCAAGGCTCACACTGTGCATCACACCCACCCCTCCTGTCTCAGGGCACTGCTGGGAGGACTCTGCACCCACCCCTCCTGTGTCAGGGCACTGCTGGGAGGACTCCACACCCACCCCTCCTGTCTCAGGGCACTGCTGGGAGGACTCCGCACCCACCCCTCCTGTGTCAGGGCACTGCTGGGAGGACTCCACACCCACCCCTCCTGTCTCAGGGCACTGCTGGGAGGACTCCGCACCCACCCCTCCTGTGTCAGGGCACTGCTGGGAGGACTCCACACCCACCCCTCCTGTCTCAGGGCACTGCTGGGAGGACTCTGCACCCACCCCTCCTGTGTCAGGGCACTGCTGGGAGGACTCTGCACCCACCCCTCCTGTCTCAGGGCACTGCTGGGAGGACTCCGCACCCACCCCTCCTGTCTCAGGGCACTGCTGGGAGGACTCTGCACCCACCCCTCCTGTCTCAGGGCACTGCTGGGAGACATCAGGCACCCCCCCCCTGGGACCCCCCCGACAGTACATGGCATGTGTGTTACACCTGGACGCAATGGCAGAAGTCACAGTCACCACATAGGGACAGTCTGTGGCAGTGGCCTATGCACTCACCTGATAACCTGGTCGCCCATACAGCATGGAGTACTGTGGGAGGATCACATCCAGCAGAGCCATGTTCTCCTCCAGGGTGAATGGCTGTGTCCTCTCCACAGCCCTTGACATGGTTCCAGGGAATCAGTAGCAGCAGCTGGGTCGACGAATGCAAAGATGTGCAGGCAAGTGCTCCCTCATGGGACCTGGCTGCCTTATATGTGCCCTTCTGCACAGTCTCATGCACAGGAGTACAGAGAGATTGGTCACTCACATTTGCATCCTATGTTTCCACCAATCCCTTCAAACCTAGCAGTCTGTGGGTTCTCGATCGGTTTCATTCTCCTGCATGATGTCAGCCCCACAAACACATTGCAACAAAGTAGACAAATCCCAACTGACTTCTGCTGTGCACCTTCCAGAACAATTTCGAATTTTGAACTTGGTCTCCATGACAACCAGCATGCATGTAGGCCTTAATACTTGTCCCCTATGTAATTTGGAGCATCACACACAGGTACGGTGCGTGTGGGGGCCCTAGGGAACCCCAAATGCATGGCAACGGCCCGTACATGCATGCCTACGCTCTCCATCACTTTTGGTCTGCACGCGTATGCGTACCCGTAGTGGTACGGACCGTACACTCGCATCTACGCTCTCTATCACTATGGGTCTGCACGCGTATGCGTACCCGTAGTGGTACGGACCGTACACTCGCATCTACGCTCTCTATCACTATGGGTCTGCACGCGTATGCGTACCCGTAGTGGTACGGACCGTACACTTGCATCTACGCTCTCTATCACTATGGGTCTGCACGCGTATGCGTACCCGTAGTGGTACGGACCGTACACTCGCATCTACGCTCACTATCACTATGGGTCGGCACGCGTATGCGTACTCGTAGTGATAGTGAGCGTAGATGCGAGTGTACGGTCCGTACCACTACGGGTACGCATACGCGTGCAGACCCATAGTGATAGAGAGCGTAGATGCGAGTGTACGGTCCGTACCACTACGGGTACGCATACGCGTGCAGACCCATAGTGATAGGGCCGTACACTCGCATCTACGCTCTCTATCACTATGGGTCTGCACGCGTATGCGTACCCGTAGTGGTACGGACCGAACACTCGCATCTACGCTCTCTATCACTATGGGTCTGCACGCGTATGCGTACTCGTAGTGGTACGGACCGTACACTCGCATCTACGCTCGCCATCACGATGGGTACACATACGGCAGCACTCCCACAGTGATTTGGGAACATGCACAGGCCCTCTCAGCAGCAGTACGGCGGATTTTACACATCACTGTGGTGATAGGCGACACACATGTAGGAATAGGGCGGACATACTTGTCCATGGATGGACATACTTGTCCAGGAATGGACATCAAGGCATCGTCTGTGCATTACCACATGTGTGGGGCACAGGTGTCACAGGCTGTGATGTGGAACATGCCTCCTGAGTGGAGAAGGCACCAGATGTATGATGAGATGTGTACATGTGTACTGTGTGAGGGTGCAATGTGTGCCAGGCATGCCCTTGACTCCTTTGACATGTGTGCATGTGGGACTGCGCACTTGGGGTGAGCGTCACTGGCATGGCACGGACACCAACACACGGAAGTGTCCCATTATGCCCGGTACAGGGGTCATGACACATGACTCATCACTACCCACAGTGCACAATGTGACTATGCCATATATGTGTCCGGGATTTACATCGGGTTGATGTTGTAGCACCCTCAAAAGCTGCAGCCGTTGCAGCAACCAACATGTGGCTGTGTGTAGATTGTCATTGCACACTGTTCCCAACACCATGCCACATGTGTTATCGGATGTGAGGTGCACATGTATGCAAGGGACACGGAGTAGCGTGACAAGGCCATGTCAGCAAACTCACAAGGAATGTGTGGGGAGTCATGACATGTGCACCTTCATGGCAAGGTGTGTGGGCTGGACTAGTGTAATGTCATGTGACCTGTGGCTCAAGTGTTCCGCTGCCAGTCTCTGCAATCGGCATCACACTTCTGCTAATGTGTGGGTGTATGTCACTCCTGTCTTGGGTCGGGCAGTACACTTGCACTGGGACACAGCTATTTTCATGGCGTGGCATGGGGAGGTTCTCAATCACCGTGTGTAGCTGGGTCTTGGAAGGAGTGTCACCTTGCATCCATACGTGTCCTGGGCATGTAGCACATGCCTGACTCCCTATGTGGCATGTGTGTATTGCCAGATTTACATGTGCTCAGTAGACATGAGTTGTTCTCGTAGTGCACTCACTCTTCCTTGTCACTTCCAAATTACTGCAGAGCGCCTCCTGTTGCCCGAAGAATTCCAGACTTGGCCACCATGCAGGAGAATGACACGATCCGGCTCTACCGCTTCACCCAACCGTTGATTCTGGAGCTGACGGCGAGACTGGCACCACACCTGCAACCGCAGCACAGGTATCCTACGGCACTGACACCCCAGCTGAAGGTAATGGCTGGCCTACATTTCCTTGCCACGGGTACCTTCCAATATACCATAGCTCATGTTGGTGGCATGTCCCAGAGCATGTTCAGCGGTGTGCTGCATGATTTCTTGGAGGCCATGTTGATTCACCTGGATGACTTCATCAAGTTCCCAACCCCTGAACAGATGACTGAGGTCAAGCGTGGTTTCTATGCCCTGGGAGGGATGCCCCATGTCATTGGGTCCATAGATGGGACACATGTAGGTTTGGTACCACCACACGCACGGGAGGTGGCGTACCGCAATCGGAAGCACTACCACTCCATCAATGCCCTTGTGGTGTGTCTGTCCAACATGGTGATTTCACATGTCTGTGCTCGTTTTCCAGGATCAGCACACGATGCCTACATCATGAGGCGTAGCGGGATGCCTGATATGATGATGCAGCTGCGCAACGAACGGGCATGTGTTGTTGGTGGGTACAGTCTGTCTGTCCTGTATTCTGTTTGGCCGAGCAGCACTACCGCTTCGCCAGTTCTAACGATATCCATGTGCTTTCCATTTAGGGGACGCTGGCTATCCCAACATGCCTTGGCTGCTGACACCTCTCCGCAACCCCATCACGCCGGCCCAGCTCCGCTACAACACCGCCCATGGCCGGACAAGGCGAGTGATAGAGAGGACGTTTGGCATGCTGAAGAGCCGATTCAGGTGCCTCCACAAGACCGGCGGCGCACTCCCATATGCCCCGGCGAAGGTCTGCAAGATCTTCATGGTCTGCTGCATGCTGCACAACATGGCAGTTGAAAGAGCTGTGCCACTCATCCTGAATCAACATGACGAGGACCATCCACCCGTGGAGGACGAAGGGCTTGGCAATGGGGCTAGTGATGTGGAGGATGTGGAGCCGCAAGAGGACATCCGGACTCGGCTCATACGCGACTTCTTTGCTTAGTGGTGAGTACCAGTGTCTGAGTGTGCACGCCTTGGTCCCCGTGTGGCATGTGTTGTGATGCGTGTCTCCACCTGCATGTATGGCACGTGAGTCAGAGGTGTGTGTGGGTGTGTCACTGGAGTGATGGTGGCAGTGATGGTAGTATTTCCACACTCATAATTGTGACCTAGCATGTTGTCATCCATACATGTGTCGAGTCAATGCACATGCAAGTGGCTGTGCTTTTTGTGGCTGACTTCTTGTGTGTCTCTCTTCCCCAGGTACCTGCGCATGCCGTCTTCTGGTTGCATTGTTGTGGCACTGCTATTCCTCATGGACATGGCATCGTGGGCTGACTCAGCGTTATAGGCACGGACACGTTTGGAAGTCTCCATGGGGTAAGGGATGCATCTGGGGTGTATTGGGTGTGGCAGTTGTTCACGATGTGTGCACACTGCCCCGGTCGGGGTTTGGTTCCTCTGCAGACATGTGGCATCCCCATGGGACACGACATGCAGCTGGGTACACCTGAATAGATGGGCTGCCTGGTTGTCAGTCATCAGTGATGGGATAGTGAATTGTGATGAAGGCATCAATGTGTGTGACACTGCCCTCGGACACATACGGTTAACATTGTCTTGACATGGCGTGGGATTCCCACATCAGCGGATGTATGGTGTATGGCAGTCTCTCCGTGAGCAGCTGTGGGTATTTAGCTGTTATCCGACACTTGTGTGCCAGTTCCATGGCTATCACGCATTTGTGCTGCAGAAGGGGGGTGCCAGTGTTGGAGCCACATGTTACTCCACATGATGTGTTCATGTGTACTTCAAGTTGCCTCTGCAATCCCAAACACATGACTATTAAAGGTGTCCCTATGCCTCCAAGGTGCCTCTTCTCAGTCAATGCTGGTGTGTTGCCACGGTGCATCCTGCATGTCTGGCATGGTATTCCCTGATTGTGGCTATGTGTCAATGTGTCGAGTGGCAAGATGCAAGCTGTGTGTGTGTGCTGAGACTGTGTAATGTGCATGATGTCCATGACTGTGTGGGTATTGTGACATGTGCCATCCCCATGCATCCAACGTTGTCCATGACCCCATTCTCTGCATCCACCGGACTCAAGCTTGCAGGACATGGTTCTGCCACCTGTCTACACGTACCTGGGTGCCCCCCAGGACACGGGCCAGGATCCCTGACCTCTGCGCATGACTGTTGCTGTACTCAATGTGTCTGTCAGCACGGTTGTTCGGCCACCCCCTCAGCTGGTTCTGACCATCACGGGTGTGTATGGTGCTCCATGTCTGTCTTGCCTAGAAAACTGTGACCCATGTGTCCTGTGCCAGACTCAGGCCCCAGGGTGTGGATGGTTGAAGTGAACAGATGACTCAGGCATGTCTAGACTGTACAAGACACATGTTAGGTAATAATGCTACCAGCAGGCATCTACTCTTAATAGTGTGATTTATTATTGTGGGGGGCAAAGTGAGGGCCTTTCCGGGATTAGGGAATCCAAAGTTCAGTAGGGGAGTTGGTGTCCTTGCCATTGGAAATCCTCAGAGTCCATGCCACAGTCTTTGTCAACATTGGTCAGCCAGTGACCAGCAGGGCCATGTGGCAGAGAATGTCTCTTGATGCTGTGATGCTGTTGCTCCAGTGGGCCAGGTGCCAGGCCAGGTGTCCTGGGAGATGGTGATGTAGCAGCCACCCTCACGGTCCTTTCCGTGGACGACCCGGCTTCCTGCGGGGAACCTCAGCAGCAGGCCATGACGACGTCTGGGATGCTCCGTCGGATGTTTCCTCCTCCTCCTCATGATCCCTCCCTGTGGGTGGTGATGTTCTCCGCCTTCTGGCACAGGGAGGGTCGGCCATGGTGTCGGCCATCCGACGGAGTTCAGCGTGAATCCCCTGGGACGCCGTCACTTGCTGAGCCTGTCTGTCCTCCATCCTCCGTTGGTGTAGCTGTAGACAGGCTATTAGCTCCGCATGTTGCTGGGCCTGCTGGACCTTGATCCCCTCGAGGACGGACACAACCTGGGCCATGCCCGTGGTGTCCTGCCGGTATGAGTCCAGGATGTTACGGACATGGGAAAATACCGGATCCCCAGCCAACTGGTCAGGCTCGCGCCTCCACCGTCCTCCACTCCTGCCACCCCTGCCCACTTGCGTCTGGCCTGCACTTGTGGGCACATGGGGTCTCCGGGACCCCTGAGGGGTGGCATTGGCGTTGTCGCCTGCCTCCTCCTGGGTGCCCGGGACACCGTGTCCCTCCTGGCGAGCCTGGCTGCATTGTGGTGTTGGGGCAGGGATCCTGGGTGTCTCCTGGGATGTGGCAGGAGTGGGGGTGGTGGTTGGCACGGCTGTACCTGACGCAGGTGCTGCAGGTGGTTGGACACCAGAGGGGCCAGGTCGGTCGGGGTCGTCCGCAGAGTGGTGAGAGTGGTCGCTGCCGGTGGGATCGGTCTCCTGCAGATCCGGGTCCTGTGAGTGTTCCCCCCCAGTGTTGGGGGGTGCAGCACGACGTTGACCTGTGTGTGAGAGAGACAATGTTAATTTGGATCCATGCAACATCCATGTTTCATCCGTTACAAAGTTGGCACATTTCCTCTTGGAATTAGGATCTGTCTTGCATTCCACTCACAGTGCACTTGTGCATGTGTGTGTCCCTTGGGCACCAATTTGGCCCCTTTCACTATGTGTGGCACAGTCTTACTTGCTGCGTCAAGTGTGACTGCAGTCAGCAGTGGAGTGTGCATGTGTGCCGAGCTATGCATTTGCGCCTTCCTTGTAGCACTGTACATGTGCACATGGAGTGGATCCACACACTTATATGATGCAGGTGGCTGTCCTTGTGCTCGTGTACAGGTTGTAACATGGCCCTGCGTTTTGCCATGATGAAGAGGGGGGGTTCTGGCACTGGCCACCCTTGTCTACATGCACGCAGTCCACCTGCTGACGAGCAGACATTCACACACACCAAAGGACTGATTTGCTCTCCCTGTGTCTCCCTCCCTCTCTGTCCCCCTCTCCCTCCCTCTGTGTGTCAGCCTCCTCCCTGTGTCCATCTTCCTGTGTCTCCCTCCCTCTCAGTCCCCCTCTCCCTCCCTCCCTGTCCCCCTCTCCCACCCTCTGTGTCCCGCTCTCCCTCCCTCCGTGTGTCAGCCTCCTCCCTCTGACCGTCTCCCTCCCTCTCAGTCCCCCTCTCCCTCCCTCTCTGTCCCCCTCTCCCTCCCTCTGTGTCCCCCTCTCCCTCCCTCCGTGTGTCACCCTCTGTCACCTTGGCCCAGCTTCCTGGGCACACACTGTTAGCAGATCTTTGAGTGGCCCTTGGCCTGTTGATGTGAGTTTGTTTCTGATCTCCAGGCACCCATTTTGTCTGCTGTGTGTCTGTGCGCTGCTGCTGTGGTGGTGTGTGCTGCCACTCTTTCACACTGTTGGCTGTTCATTAGCTGCTGTCATGTGCAAAACAGTGCCTTCACCCCCATGTGTTGATGCAAGGCGTCCGCCATTTGCTGGCAAGTCATTCCTGTGTTGGGACACAGTGTTTGTCTGGCTGTGACCTAGGCCATATGGGCAGAGGGCATTGTTGTCTGCTTTGGAGTCGCACTATGTGATTCTTGGTGCCCAGCCTCCCGCCATCCGGGTTACCGTGTCATGTGTTGTTGTCTTCTGTGGCCTGTGACTTGACATTGTCCAGCTGGGTGCATGGGGCATGGTGGCAGCAGTGGCATGTGCCTGCTCATGGAGTGTGGTTGAGTAATGCGATGGCTTGTGGTGGTTGCGTGCCTGTTATTAATTTTGGTTGTGGTTGCAGTTCCCCCCATGTGAGGTGCGTTGTTTGTGTACTCACCCGGGTCTCGGAGTCCTTCTACTCCTTCAACTGCCTCCACCGGCAGTATGGCCATCACCCTCTCCTCCCAGGGATGGTACTGTACGGCTCTGCGGGAGGGCCCTCCTCCGGTGGCGTTGGCCTGGTCGTGTTCCTCCTGCCTCTTGGCTCTGACCCTCCTCCGCAGATCGTACCACCTGTTGTGGCAATCCTGCTTGGTCCTCCTGGTGTCCGCAACAGCATTCACAGCATCGACGATGGTCTGCCACATGGCTGTTTTGGCTGCCTGGCTGGTGCTTCTGACCAATGTTCCAAAGATCTGTGGCTCGACTCTGAGGATTTGATCAACAAGGACCTCCAACTCTCGGTGACTGAACTTTGGATTCTTGGTAGTGGGCATGGTGAGGGGTGTGGGTGGGGATGGTGTGGGTGTGGGGGGGGGTGTGGATGTTGGGGGGGGGTGTGGATGGTTGTGTGTGTGTGTGAATGTGATGAGAGGGAGTTTGTGAGGGTGGTCGTGTGAAGGTGTGCAAGTGTAAGGTGTGGTGTAGCTTGTAGTCTGGTTCTGTGGTGTCTGGCAGCAGTGAGTCTGTTGCAAAGGCTCATGGTTTGTGTGTGTGGGCCCTTTTTATTGGTCCATGGGTGGGTGTGGCAGTTTTTGAATTTTGGGTGGGTGTGTTATAAGGAGTGGTGGTGTATTGGGCCTCTGTTTGTTTTTGGCAGTTGCAGGTCAGTGATTGTGTTATTTTAGTGGTTGTTGGCCATGTTTAGTGGCTGTGTGCCTTTCGAATGGTGTATTCTTGTGTTGTTTTATTTTGTCCTGGTTGTGTACGTGCGTTTTGAGCGTGTGTACGGTGTGTACATGGGCCATTTGGTTGTACGATTTTGTCCTTGTGTGTGGCTTTGTAAGACTCGTACATGCGGTTGTGATGTTGGGGCATGGGGTGCGCTCCGTACTTAGGAGGTTGTGTTGGGGGTGCGCCAGGAACGTACTGGGGTGGGGGTACGACTGGAACGTACTGGGGTGGGGGTACGACTGGAACGTACTGGGGTGTAGGTACACGGGGGGTACGACACGTACAGGGGTGGGGGGTGTACATTGACGGTGGTACGACACGTACTGGGGTGGGGGGGTGTACATTGACGGTGGTACGACACGTCCTGGGGTGGGGGTACGACTGGAACGTACTGGGGTGTAGGTACACGGGGGGTACGACACGTACTGGGGTGGGGGGGTGTACATTGACGGTGGTACGACACGTACTGGGGTGGGGGGGTGTACATTGACGGTGGTACGACACGTCCTGGGGAGGGGGTACGACTGGAACGTACTGGGGTGTAGGTACAGGGGGGTACGACACGTCCAGGGGTGGGGGGGTGTACATTGACGGTGGTACGACACGTACTGGGGTGGGGGGGTGTACATTGACGGTGGTACGACACGTCCTGGGGTGGGGGTACGACTGGAACGTACTGGGGTGTAGGTACAGGGGGGTACGACACGTCCAGGGGTGGGGGGTGTACATTGACGGTGGTAAGACACGTACTGGGGTGGGGGGGTGTACATTGACGGTGGTACGACACGTCCTGGGGTGGGGGTACGACTGGAACGTACTGGGGTGTAGGTACACGGGGGGTACGACACGTACTGGGGTGGGGGGGTGTACATTGACGGTGGTACGACACGTACTGGGGTGGGGGGGTGTACATTGACGGTGGTACGACACGTCCTGGGGTGGGGGTACGACTGGAACGTACTGGGGTGTAGGTACAGGGGGGTACGACACGTCCAGGGGTCGGGGGGGTGTACATTGACGGTGGTACGACACGTACTGGGGTGGGGGGGTGTACATTGACGGTGGTACGACACGTCCTGGGGTGGGGGTACGACTGGAACGTACTGGGGTGTAGGTACAGGGGGGTACGACACGTCCAGGGGTGGGGGGTGTACATTGACGGTGGTAAGACACGTACTGGGGTGGGGGGGTGTACATTGACGGTGGTACGACACGTACTGGGGTGGGGGTACGACTGGAACGTACTGGGGTGTAGGTACACGGGGGGTACGACACGTACAGGGGTGGGGGGTGTACATTGACGGTGGTACGACACGTACTGGGGTGGGGGTACGACTGGGACGTACTGGGGTGTAGGTAGACGGGGCTATGACACGTACTGGGGTGGGGGTTCGACTGGAACGTAATGGGGTGTACCTAGACGGGTGGGGGTATACATATACGGGGGGTACGTGTCGGACGTACGGGGGCTGGGGGGAGTGTTGGGCGCGTATGCGGGCACATGTCTCCATGGTTGCTGTAGGAGTTCGGTGCGGACGGTGTTTTTTCCATACGGTTGTAACCTCGGACGCACGGGATGGATCGTGATTCCTCGGTCGGACTTGGATTTTCACGTTTGTACGGTAAATCGTCCGAGGACGTGTCGGACACATTTTCCGACCCGAGGACGTGTGGGGAATGATTCCCAGTGCGGTTCGTATGGACTTTTTACCATGCGAATCGTGATTGCCAGTTCGTACGGCACTTGTACGATTCGTACGGTAAAAAGACCCGATACGAGTCGCACGGGGGAATTTTTTACCGGATCGTGATCGGCACCATAGTGTCCGTTACCTTCGTCCAGAATGGAATGATCTCCGGACACTCCCATAGGATATGAAAGAAGGTGCCCTCCTGTTGACAACCCCTCACACAGGCCGCCGACTGGCACCGTCCCCATGCATAAAGGTGAGTGCGAAGTTATAGTAGGTACGATGAAGGATTTTAAACTGTACTAGCCTAAACCTAGAGCGGATTGCAATCTCTCTAGGACCCTGGAGCGCTTCTTGCAAGTCTTCCTCATCGAGGCTCCCAAGGTCCCTGGCCCAGGCCGCTCTGAGATTAACCAAGGGACCGGATACATTATTTAATAATTTGTGATGGATTGTGGATGTGGGTTTCTCCGCAATGGGGTCGAGTAATAACCGATCTTCCATCGGGGAGTAATCTGGGATAAATGTACCGCTCAGTATATGAGAGCGTAGGGCATGCAGGAGATGTATATGCTGTGCTGTGAGTGATGTAAGCTGTACTCCTGAAGGTAGTCGAAGGTGCGGGGTGAGTCACTTTTCCATACATCCCCTAGGTATTCAATGCCAATCTGTTGCCACCCCTTGAACCCCATCAGAGTCCTCACTTCACTCAGCAGCTCATCCTGCCACAGTGGAGTTCTCCCGGTTTGCTTGCCATCCCAGCCCAGGAGCCGATTTGCCTCCTTCCAACAGTGTAGAACTACCTTGGTGTGTTCAGGCCACGACCTCTGCGATCTGCGGGCATAAAGAAGAGGTTCACAATTGCCCCTCGGCATAACCATTCTATCCACTCTATATGCGGGCTCGTCCCTTTTCTGTGTACACCCAGTCATTAACCACCTGCAATTGTGAGGCCCAGTAATAAAATTTTACATCTAGGATCGCCAACCCCCCGTCGTACACACCCCAGTGTAACTTGTGTAGCGCTATCCTAGGGGACCTTCCGTCCCATAACAAGGTCCGCACCGCCTGTGAGATCCATTTGAATATGCTCGTGGGGACCGGGTATGGAGTGTTCTGCACAACATATAGGAGTCTCGGCAATGTAAGCATCTTAAACAAGGCCACCCTACCCATGAGAGAGAGCGGAAGGGTGTGCCAATGAGCCACGTCAGCATTCAGGCCAGCCAGCAAAGGCTCAAGATTCCTCTAAAAAAACTCCTTCCTGTTGCGCGTGACGTATACACCAAGGTATTTGAATCCCTCCGAGACCACCAGAGCCGTGCACCGAGACGGGACCCGAGGGGGAGAGCCCAACGGAGGAAAGATCACAGACTTTGACTAGTTGATGGTATAAACCAAAGGAAATGATGGACGAAGTGTTGAACATTGCAAGCACTCACCCCCAGTCAACTGATCTGGGTTTAATCCATCACCGTTCTTTAGCCCACTCTGCCACCCCAGTTCAGACATGGCCATATGCAAATCAGTCTGACCCTGTGCCTCATGGGAACAGTCCAGCCCGAACTGCCAAGCCATGTCTTCCCTGGACCGGAAACAAGCTTCCTAGGACCGGTTTCTGGCATTTCAGCCGTCTTCAGTCAGGCTTGCTTGAATCCAGTGACAAAGTGAGCAAGGGACTCACGTCTGAGCATACCCTGCCAACTTATGGCGAACAAAGCAAAAACCAAAGGAAATGATGGACGGAGTGTTGAACATTGCAAGCACTCACCCCCAGTCAACTGATCTGGGTTTAATCCATCACCGTTCTTTAGCCCACTATGCCACCCCAGTTCAGACATGGCCATATGCAAATCAGTCTGACCCTGTGCTTGCAATGTTCAACACTCCGTCCATCATTTCCTTTGGTTTTTTTCCATTTTACACACACACATGGGGCATGTGTGTGCAAGATGTACTCATATGCAGATTTCAGGGGTGCAACAGGGTGTCCTTTTGACACCCTGGCACCCTTGAAATTGCATGAGCAATTTGCAATTCTCTAATTGAGAATCGCAAATTGAGAATGTCTTCCCATTCATTCCTATGGGCCTCTAGGCCCATAGGAATGAATGGGGAGGTATTCCTTAATTGCGACTCGCAATTTGCGAGTCGCAATTAAGGAATGTTTAGAAATCGCTATTTAGTAAGCGATTTCTACATGCATAGCCTTTTGCTATTCCTTATTAGCGAATCCTTATTTTTCGCTAATAAGGAATCGCAAATGGCATTGTTGATGCATGTGCCAGTAAGTACTGTGATGCAGCCACAAAACATAGGCAGTGGCTGAGATTAATTCAAACATTGTACTCATCGCTTTTTATATTCCTCAGGCTGATGCCTTCTGTTGCAACGGGTATGTACAGGCATGGGTCACATGTTTAATGTGGCACTGGAACCAGTCTGTACCCTACTGAAGATACCAAAACAGGCCAAAACCTGTTTGGATTGCTTGTATTCCACATCAGAGAGATGCCTGGCAGTGGACTGTTACACTGGAGCAGGTTCAGCATTGATTTGCATATGGCTGGGTCCTGTCCGAGGTGGCATGTTAAGCAAAAAACAATGGACCAGCTGGGATTTCTTCAAGCATTCCACACGAACACACCCATTCACAATGTTGAGCTTCACAAGTTGAATTAGACTCCACTATGCAATGGAAACCACAGAAAAAGTTCAAAAGTCATTCCCCGGCTACGAAAAGCACTATCTTGACTCACATATTGCAGATTGCGTACTATAACATGCCAAAGTCATAGCATTGTAAAAACACAAAATTGTTCTGAAATCTGTGCGGTGCATGACACCTACTGCCCTGCTGTACTTCCCCCCAAGTGCTTAATTTGTAAAGAAAAAAGTACTGGGCCCAAAGTTTTGCTCAGAATCCCATTGCCTGCAATATTAAAGGTCGACATGCCAAATAGCAAAGCTGCATAGTTTTGATTCCTCCTTCATGGCTATTTATGCCTCCACCAGACATTCCCTGGCACTTTATCTCACTGCTGCAGGTTCCTGCTTTTTCCATTTGTCATTATTTTTTCATCTTTTGCTATATCTTATTCTCCCTTCTGTGTTTTTCCTCTCCCGTTCTGGTACAAAGTTTGATGAGAAAATGTAAATGCTGGTTACTAAAAATGAGTGATAGTGGTCCCCACCTGCAAACACTGCCTCAAATTAATCACTGTTTCCCTCTCAAATGCATCTGTGTAAGCAGCGCCTCCTATGTTTAAATTTTTTTGTCAGAGCCAACAAGACAGCTCAGCTAACAACTTCTTGGGGACATTCTTAAAGCTTCCCTGGGGGTGCATTCCACCTATTGCATGACATGGTGCATGGCACAAGGTACACGGATAAGCAGAAGGTGCTGCATGGTGGCAGCCCCCACCATGGTAGCACTTCAGACCTCCGACCTGGTGGTCCGATCGTAATTGGGCAATCGGACCTCCGCATGCTCATCAGGTGGTCTCCTGACTGCTGCAATGGCTGTCGGTGGTCCGACTGCCTGACATCCTAATCAGGCCCAAAGTCTCCTCTATTAATGCTAAGTTCCCAGAGGCAGTCATAGATGCTCTGTGTCATGAAGTCTGGTTTGAATCTTCTACTACCAGAGTAGGACTCTCCAGTTTTAAGTCTTGGATCACAGAAGAACTATGCTCTCTGCTGTCTAAGGTTAAAACAGGGTCACCGCCTGATCCTGCCTTGTGTAGTATCTTGGATCGAGGAAAGGAGGAAATATTGCTGTTGCTTTGTGACCTACTTAATAGCTCTTTTGAGTCAGGTCTAGTACCCATGAGTAGGAAACACGCTACCATAGTTCTACTCCTAAATACACCTAAATTGGAAATATGTAGGCCTATTTCTCTGCTCCCCCTTTTCTCTAAAGTTGCTGAGAAGCACATAAATAAACAGATGTCAAGCTTTATTGAGACCAGGGAATTGCTCCACATGAGAATCAGTCAGGTTTTCAACCACAGTGCAGTACAGAATCAGCACTGTTGTTGGTCTCAGAGTCCCTCAGGCAGGTTGTTGATAGGGGTAACACTGCAACACTGATAATGTTGGACTCAGTTCAGCCTTCGATACCGTTTCCCAAGGACTTCTTCTTACAGCTCTGGAATTTTGGTGTTGGGGCAAAGGCTGGGTAGCATCTTTCTTACAGAGACGGACTTTTCAGGTAACTCAAAAGCCTTTTCTAACTGAGGTTTTACCGCTGTGGCAGAAGGTGCCGCAGGACTCCGAGCTTAGCCCCAACTTATTCAATCTTTCTATGTGCCCCCTAACCGATATCAATGAGCGTTACAGCTTTAACCTTGTGTCATATGCTGATGATACTCAACTTATTATCACCCTGTCTCTGGGTGAAGAAGACACTGTGGCTCTGTTAAGATCCTGCCTGTCAGAACTGGCTGAGTGGATGGACCACAGTTGTCTTAAGCTTGATGCCAGGAAAACAGAGGTTCTAATTTTAGGGAAGCAACCCTCAATCTGGTCCTCCGCTTGGTGGCCGAATTCATTAGGGCCACCACCGAACCCTAAACTGAAAATCAAGAACATCAGCATCTGGTCTGACGCTATACTTCTGTTTGTCTGTCAGATTACCAATCTAGTGGGGAAATGTTTTGGAATTTTGACGACCCCGAAAAAAATCTTGGGACGCCTCCCAGAGGTGGTCAATAGTCCAGGCCTTCATAATGTCCACACCTGACTATTGCAATGTGCTGTATCTGGCAGTCTCACAGTCAAGATTGACAAGACTGCAGAGGGTGCAGAATGCAGCAGCTCAGGTGATGCTTAGTTAGTCTCCAGGGGCAGTCAGTTAAGGGTCCAGCTCTTACCAAACTCCATTGGCTGCCTCTGGGTAAGAGAGTGTCCTTTAAAGCTTTGTGTTTCTGTCATCAAATTCTGAATGAAAAAGGTCATAGTTACTTGCACTCTCTTGTTAAACCGTATGTACCCTGCAGAAGTCTTAGGTATGCAGGAGCATTAGCTGTGATCCCTACTGTAAAAAGAGCATGCAAGGGAGGCTGCTCCTTTAATCTGTTAGCCTCCAAGATGTGGAACACCCTTCCTCTGGCACTTAGACAGGAAAATACTGAATTGACCTTTCACAAGAAACTTAAATCCTGGTTATTTAGAGTGTCTTAAAACAGCCATTGTTCTGGGTGACTGAATGGGCATGTATCTGAGAATGAACTTTTAGTGCTCACTTTCTGTAAACAGGTCTTTGAAATCTTGTCCTTATCTTGTAACATTTTCTGTGCATTCAAAGACAGAGGTCAAACGTCAGACTCTGTCATCAGAGGGATTTTGGTGTTTACTTTTCTTTCTCTGACTTCAAAGTAATAATCTTGCTGTGAAAGCAAACCTTTTTTCTAGCACCGAAAAAAAGGTAATGTCTGTAAAAGAACAGTGCACATACTTCACAATATATCAGGATTAAGAAAGCACAAAAGAAGCACATTTTTTCTAATTCTGAAGTGTGGTGGAAGCAATATATTTTAATTAATCAAAACACATCAATACAGTACCAGGTGGTGACATTTCCACACATTATAGTTTGTGCGCTGTATACGTTTATCAGTAAAACAGTATGTCTGTGCAAGTGTAATGGTAATTTCAATTGAAAATGTGCTGTCTGCAATAGCAGTGCACTACAACACAATGCATTCTCCACACCACACCACTCTACTCCACTCCACACTACTCCACTCGACAACACTTTGCTCCACTCTATGCCCCTCCCCTCTAAGCCACTCTACGACATGCCACTACATTCTACTCCACTCCACATCACTCCACTCCATGTCAGTCCACTCAAGTGAATGCCACTCCATGCCACTCTACATTATGCCTGCCCACTCTATGACACACCATTCAACTCTACTCTGCGACATGCCAATCCACTCTATCCCACTCCACTCTATTCCCCTCTAATCTGAGACACTCTATAACATGCCACACTATGGCACACCACTCCACTCTACTCTACAACACATCACTCCACTCTACTCTACAATACTCCACTGCACTCCAAACGACTCTACGCTATACCACTCCACTCTATGCCACTCTACGATATGTCACTCTACTCTACGACATGCCACACCACTCTATGACACGATACTCTGTGTCACTTAACTCTATGACACGTCACTCTATGACACAACACTCTACATCACTACACGCTATGACTCTCTACTCTACTCTATGACTGACACTCCCCTCTATGACACTTTAATCCACTCTATGCCACACCACTCTACTCCACTTCAATCTACCCCTCTCTATGATACTCTGTGCCACTACACTGTACGACACTCTACTCCACCCACTCTACTCTATGACATTCCACTCCACAACACTGCACTCTACAATACTCCACTCCACTCTACTCTTTGACACTCAACGACATTCCATTTGAAGACTCTCCACTCTATGACTCGCCACTCTACAACACTCCACTCACCTCTATGACACTTTACTCCACTTTATGCCACTCCACTCAACAACAGTCTACTCCACTCTATGCAACTGTACTCTACAACACTACACTACACTCTACGCAACCCCATCTATGGCACTTCACGCCGTTACTCCACTCTACGCCTCTCTACTTTACTCTACCCTACTCTATGATATGCTGCTCCACTTGACTCTATGACACTCTATTCTACTCCACAACACTCTACTTTACTCTATGTGCCTCCACCCATTGGCCCTTCACTGTACAACTCTCTGCTCTATGACTCTCTACTCCACTCTTTGACATTCCACTCTATGACACTTTACTCCACTCTACCCCACACCCTTCTGCTCAACCTAAATCTACTCCTCTCTTCGATAATTTACTCCACTTTTCGACACTCCACTTCGCACCACTCCACTCTATGACACTCCACTATAATCCACTCTACGAAACTCTACTCAATCCTAGGGCACTCTACTCCCCTCCACTCTATGGTACTCTACTCTACTCAATGCCACTCCACTCTACAACACTCTACTCCACTCAATTACACTCTACTCTACTCTTGATTTTCTACTCAACTCCCTCTATGCCACTCCATTCTACTCTGGCACACTACTCCACTCTACTCCACTACGCCACTCTATGCCACTCAACTCTACACCAATCTATGCCATTGGACTCCAGGCACTTTATGCCACTGCACTCTTCGACACTCTACGTTTCTCCACTCTACACTAAGACACTGCACCCTACAGCACTCCACTTGACGATACTCCACTCCACTCTATGGTACTCCACTCCACTCTGCTCTGCAACACTGCAATAGACACTCCATTTGACAACACTCCACTCAACAGCATTCCACTATATGCCACTCCATTCTATGACTGTTTACTCCACTCTATGCCATTCAGCTCTATGATAATCAACTTCACTCTACGCCACTATCCTCTCCCACACTCTACCCCACTCTACGCAACTCCCTTCATGTCACACCATGCCTCTTTACTCAACTCTATGCCATTCCACACTACTCCACTCCACTCTTCTCTACTCTACTCCACAGTATGCCATTCCACTCTATGGTATTCTATTCCTCTCCACAACACTTTACTCCACTCTAAGCCCCTACACCCTATGCCCCTACATTCTACTCCCTTTACAACACTCTACTCCTTCCACGACACTCCAAACACTCTAGGCCACTCCATTCTGTGACACTCTACTCCACTCTATGGCACTCCACTCTACGACAATTTATGCCACTCCACTCTTCAACACTCTGCTCCACTCTATGACACTCTACACCTCTCTATGCCCCTCCATTCTATGCCCTTCTACTTTACTTCACTCTACTTCTTCAATGACACTCCATGACACTCTACCTCACTCCACTCCAAGCAACTTCACTCTACGACACTCTATGTCACTCCACTCTACGACATTCTACTTTACTCTACAACACTCTGCGCCCCTCCACTCTATGCCCTTCTACTCTACTCCACTCCACTCTACTCCTTCCAGAACAATGCAGGACACTCTATGCCACTCTATGTCACTAGAGTCCATGACACTTTACTCCACCACACTCCATTCTACTCCACTCAATGACACTCCACGACACTCCACAATAGTCTACTCTACTCCAATCCACTATACAACAATACTCCACTCTATCCCAGACCACTAACTTTCTAGCCATTCTGAACTGCAGGCACGCTGGTGAACAAAATGGCTAAAACACATTGGCAAAGTGAATAGCTCATGTATAGGCGAGACCTATTGGCATTGCTAATGCTTGTTGTGTCAGGCCTTCTGCCCACAGTATGTGTCCACAGTGTCCCATGTGAAATTAAACAGCATGTGAACTTTGTTGCTGATTTCAGCCTGTTCTGCCGTCCTACATGGGGCATCCTAATCTGCTTCTGGGTAACTAAGCACGTCAGATGAAATCCTTGAGAAAGAAAGTCTATTGGTAAACTGGAAAACAATAAATACTAACAAGCTTCCAGGATAATTCCATAAATTAATACTAATTTCACATTATAAAACAATTCATCACTTTAAAAAAAAAATTAACTGTCAGACCCAGCAAGACAGTTTCATCCCCCTGTCTCATTCTGCTACACACTGAAGATCCATCCTACAGTCCTTACCCATTCTACTATGTGAACATTTTTAAACATAGCTCCCTCTGCTGGCATGCCCAGGATGTTACTTCTGCCACCCTGCATGTAATCCTGATGCCAACGTTTTTCATGACCATTATTGGTTTTGAAATAGGGCATGCAGTGACACTATGGTGCCGATTCCGATCCTGGAGAAATTTTCCCCGTACGAATCGTATCCGGATTTTTTTCCCTACGAATCGTACAAGTACCATACAAACTGGCAAGTACGATTCGTATGGGAAAAAATACATACGAATCGCATTGGGAAAATTCCCCGACACGTCCTCGGGTCGGGAAAAGTGTCCGACACGTCCCCGGACGATTTTCCGTACGAATCGTAAAACTGAAGTCCGAGCGCGCAAGTACGATCCGTCCCGTGCGTCCGATTGTACAACCGTATGGAAAAAACACCTTACGGAGCGAACTTCTATAGCAACCATGGAGACATGTGCCCGCAAACGCGCCGTCCCCCCACCAGTCCCCGTATGTACGTGCCGTCCCCCGCACCCGTGTATGTACACCCGTGTATGTACACCCGTGAATGTACACCCATGTATGTACACCCGTGTATGTACACCCGTGAATGTACACCCGTGTATGTACACCCGTGTATGTACGAGACGTACCCCCACCCGTGACTGTACACCCGTGTATGTACACCCGTGGATGTATGAGACGTACCCCCACCCGTGAATGTACACCCATGTATGTACACCCGTGTATGTATACCCGTGTATGTACGAGACGTACCCCCAACCGTGAATGTACACCCGTGTATGTACACCCGTGAATGTACACCCGTGTATGTACACCCGTGTATGTACGAGATGTACCCCCACCCGTGAATGTACACCCGTGTATGTACGAGACGTACCCCCACCTGTGAATGTACACCCGTGTATGTACACCCGTGTATGCACACCCCGAGACGTACCCCCACCCGTGTATGTACACCCGTGTATGTACACCCATGAATGTACACCCGTGTACTTACACCCGTGTATGTACGAGACGTACCCCCCACCCGTTGATGTACACCCGTGTATGTACACCCGTGTATGTACGAGACGTACCCCCACCCGTGAATGTACACCCGTGTATGTACACCCGTGTATGTACACCCGTGTATGTACGAGACGAACCCCCACCCGTGTATGTACACCCGTGTATGTACGAGACGTACCCCCACCCGTGAATGTACACCCGTAGCGCTGGGGGTCCGCACCATACATACACGGGTGGGGGTACGTCTCGTACATACACAGGTGTACATACACGGGTGTACATTCACGGGTGTACATACACGGGTGTACATTCACGGGTGTACATACACGGGTGGGGGTACGTCTCGTACGTCTCGTACATACACGGGTGTACATACATGGGTGTACATTCACGGGTGTACATACACGGGTGTACATTCACGGGTGTACATGCACGGGTGGGGGTACGTCTCGTACATACACGGGTGTACGTACACGGGTGTACATTCACGGGTGTACATACACTGGTGTACATTCACGGGTGGGGGTACGTCTCGTACATACACGGGTGTACATACACGGGTGTACATTCACGGGTGTACATACATGGGTGTACATTCACGGGTGGGGGTACGTCTCGTACATACACGGGTGTACATACACGGGTATACATACACGGGTGTACATTCACGGGTGTACATACACGGGTGTACATTCACGGGTGTACATACACGGTGGGGGTACGTCTCGTACATACACGGGTGTACATACACGGGTGTACATTCACGGGTGTACATTCACGGGTGTACATACACGGGTGTACATTCACGGGTGTACATACACGGGTGTACATTCACGGATGTACATACACGGGTGGGGGTACGTCTCGTACATACACGGGTGTACATTCACGGGTGTACATACACAGGTGTACATTCACGGGTGGGGGTACATCTCGTACATACACGGGTGTACATACACGGGTGTACATACACGGGTGTACATTCACGGGTGTACATACACGGGTGTACATTCACGGGTGTACATACACGGGTGGGGGTACGTCTCGTACATACACGGGTGTACATACACGGGTGTACATTCACGGGTGTACATACACAGGTGTACATTCACGGGTGTACATGCACGGGTGGGGGTATGTCTCGTACATACACGGGTGTACATACACGGGTGTACATTCATGGGTGTACATACACGGGTGTACATTCACAGGTGGGGGCACGTCTCGTACATACACGGGGGCTGGGGGGGGGACGGCGCGTACATACGGGGGCTGGGGGGCGCGGCGTGTACCGGGCCCCCTATACCGCTCGCATCGCGGCATACTTACCTTTTCCGGCACTTTTTGGGTGCCGTAAAAATATTGCCGTCCGGACTGCTGTCGGTACAAATCGTACTTGCTGGTAAGTAAAAACATGCCTAACTCCGTCCGGACGTCACGTCCGCGGTGTCCCGGATCACATTCGTATGTATTTTACTGTCGGTCGGTGTTTTGTCCGACTCGTACGAAAATGGTGTTTCCGTACGAATCGTACTTGCAAGTTTTAGGGGTTTTTTCCCGGGTACGAGTCGGACGGAGAAAACGCTCCGACCGACGGTTCGTACCCGGTTTTTCCAGGATCGGAATCGGCACCTATGTCTATTTCATAGCACTCTAAATTCATGTTTCTACTACTGAAACTAATGCTCTTTTTATCAACATCAGAAGGAAGAAAAGCTGAGTGCCAGTGCTTAATTTGAGCCAGTGGCTGCCGATGGGGGCCATCAGCACTACTTTTTGAGGGCAGGCACTTCTTTTTCTACATCACACATTTACAGAGTGCAAAAGAGGGAAAGATGCACACAGGCAGAAAGACCGAGGAACAGTAAAATGGGGAAACCGTCACAAAGGGAGAAAGCAGGAACCTGCAGTAGTGAGATAAAGGAGCAGGGAGTGACTGGTAGTGGATTAATCAGACATGAGATGCACTTAAGACTGTGCTGCTTTAGTATTCAGTGTGCCGACGTTTAATTACATCGTCTGCTGTTTCTGAGTAGAGCTTTGGGCAAGGACACTCCTTCTTTAACAAATCCAGCACTGGGCTGATATGAGTGTAAGACATGAAAATCACACACAGATGTTAATAGCATCCCCTCTTCTCTATTTTAGCAACTCCTGATAAAGATAAAAATACTAAGAACATTTACCTTCAACTGGTGATGAACTGACATCTGCACCCACCCCCACTCTAGCAAGCACCACCTCAAAGGGTGTTGTACGAATCCAATATTCATGATGTATATGTTCTCGCTCTTTATTTGGAAAGAGTTCTTTCACAATGGATCCACTTGCAGCTCAACAAAAGAATAATTTATATGTAGCAATGTCTTTTCAATTGGAAGTGAGAGGTATTAAAAAGTATTACGGTCCTGATTACGAGTTTGGCGGTGTGGGAGTGGGCTGACATGCCGCCGCCCCACTCCCACATTGCCAAACCAGAGTGCTGCCCCTGCCACATTACGAGTTGATTTGTGGTCTGGCAGGCAGGCCAGATGGCGGTCCTGTGGTGGTGCAGCTTAAAGGCTCATAAGTGATCCTTATAACTGTACGACCGTTGGACCGCCAATGCACGTTCCTGCACGGCATGAACTGAGCAGTCCATGCCATGCAGAAACAGGGGTGCATGCACACAGGGGGGCACAACATGTGCCCCCCTAAGTGCATCCCCATGCACAGGGAAACAGGGGGCCCTGTGAGGCCCCCTCTGTTTCTCCACCACCAGCCTTTTAATGGTGGTCTCCCCTGCATGAAAAGGCTGGCGGTGGGAAAACTCTTAATATGCATGGTGGTGCCGCAGCGGTACCGCCATGCATATTGTTTCCCCAGACCACCTCAGCACCGCCAGGGATCACGGATACTTGGCATGTTGTGGCGGTGCCAAAGTGTTCCAACCCGCTGGTGCGGAAATACCCGACCGCTACCGCACCTCCACCACAAGTTTGGCGGTCCAATCGACCACCAAACACATAATCAGGCCCTAAGAGGTTAGGGTTACTTGCATTTCTACTGAATTTATATGGTTCGCCTGTCAAAAAATGGTTGCCAGGCACCTTCCAGGAGGATCCCGATAAAGGCATGCTAGGCATTGTTTAACTTTGCAGAGTTTGCATGTTCTTATGCCTCCCTCCTATCCAAGAAGGCTTTGACCGAGGCTTCCACTGCCTTCAGAAAGATTTCCCATTAATTCACCAAATGCCCTACAGGAAGATAAGGTTTCAACCCCCCCCCCCCCCCCAAAAGGCACCAAAGTTTTATTTTCAGTAATGTTGCATGTGAATCCAAAGTCAGTGTGTGTGAAGCCCTTTTTGAGCTTACTCCTTGAGTGGATGTCTGTATTATGTATATATTTCGATAGCACGAACGTAGCCAAAAGCCAGCCCAGTGCTCCACATGGTCAAAGACAAGCTTAACGTCAACAAATATTAGGAAAGCAAATTGGGTTGTAGACTTTATCACCATATCTGCCTATAACATAATTGTAACCTTTATATTTTTCAGTGAATTTCTTGACTTTTTTTAACGTTCAGTAAGGTTTAATTACCATACATAACTATCCCAACCCCCTGCTGTGCATGTACTTTGACTGTGCACGACATGAGGTTGGCCGCAAGGTCTGTCCTGTGGCTAAGCTCTGAAACTAACACCCTATCGGCAGCCAACCCTCACCGGGCATGACCTTCAGCCATGCACCTCACAGAGTTGGCTGCAAAGTCTACAACCAAGCCCTGCACTCAACCCATTGGGCGCGCAGTCCCCACAATGCATGGCCTTTGCCCATATGCAGCATGGGGTTCGGCACAAGGCCTGACCTGTAGTAAAGCCCCATGCCCAACCCCCAGTGGGCAACCAACCCCCTGCTATGTAAGGCCTTTACCGTGCGCTGCTTCATGTTGACCACAGTGCCCAGTCTGCAGCAGACTCTGAGCACAATCTCCATGTGTAGCCAACCCCTTGCTGCACATGGCTTTTGGATGTTCATGGCGAGTGCTGGCCACAGAAACTGGTCGGTGGCCAGGCCCTGTGCCCAACTACCGTAAGCGGCCAACTAAAAACACACAGCCACGCCGCAGTTTCTCATCATGATGCGGGACATCAATGAGAATGCAAGCTGCCATGGGACTTGCAGGAGCTACTCACTCCCACATGAGCGAGGCAACCAATGGGAGAAAAATTCTCCTCAGCCAATCAGACAACTGTATTATTTGAAGACGCTTCTGGCAGGACTCCCACAAGAGTCCAACAAATGTAGCCTTCCAGATATCTAGATAGTTTGAAACTTAGTTTCTCAAAAATGGCTGTGCAGATTCACACCAAGTCACAAAAAGTATGCCTTCTGGGTAATGAGCTAGCTTTTTGCCAAATTTGTCGTAATTCCGTTCAGCTGTTTTGGAAGTTCAAAAATCTCTACTGAAACTGCATGGGGAATTTGTGTTTTGGGACGCCCTTTTTATTGGCTCCCGTTTGATGGATCACCCTGAAGCTTTCCAGGATGGACCTGAGGTGGACGGACTTTTTTGGGGATAGTTTTGTAATGGTTCGTCAAACAGTGCAAAAGTTATTATCAAAATAAAAATAAAATATCCATTACCTATGGTAACATGGTCTTCAGTATAACTACCCAGTGGGTACTGCCAATGTGTATATATATATATATATATGTTTCAAAAAGTTACCCCTAAGGTGGTCGGCACACCCCGGATTACTCCACTGCACAGGTAGGTAGGAAGGCACCTCCTCAAACTTCAGCCAACGCGTTTCAAGCGGTGAACGCCCTTCATCATGGGCAGAACGTGAAGTGACGACAACGGAAGCAACTGCCAGCATAATCCTTTTTAATCAATTCAATCAGCATGTTAATTACACCAAGGCATTCTGGGACTGGTAGTGCCAAATAGTCCAACCCAAATGGGCGCCATCACTGTCACATCACAAAACAATCATGTAGGGAAAAGTGTCCTCCAAACCTCCCTGTGTAAATATCCTGGTATCTCCTGTTCCGCTCAAACTGCAAATCAGCCCAGCAAGTGGACCCGCATGGCTCCGGCGGTGGGACTCCTCACAACAAACGCCGCGCTGGAATCACCTCCTCCATGTGTTAATTCAATCCAAAAAACACATGGACCCCCGAAGTGCAGGCAGTGGTGCCATTACCGTGACCAAGGGCTGGTCACTAATGCGTTTCAAAAAGTTACCCCTAAGGTGGTCGGCACACCCAGGATTACTCCACTGCACAGGTAGGTAGGAAGGCACCTCCTCAAACTTCAGCCAATGCGTTTCGGGCGGTGAACGCCCTTCATCATGGGCAGAACGTGAAGTGACGACAACGGAAGCAACTGCCAGCATAATCCCTTTTAATCAATTCAATCAGCATGTTAATTACACCAAGGCATTCTGGGACTGGTAGTGCCAAATAGTCCAACCCAAATGGGTGCCATCACTGTCACATCACAAAACAATCATGTAGGGAAAAGTGTCCTCCAAACCTCCCTGTGTAAATATCCTGGTATCTCCTGTTCCGCTCAAACTGCAAATCAGCGCAGCAAGTGGACCCGCATGGCTCCGGCGGTGGGACTCCTCACAACAAACGCCACGCTGGAATCACCTCCTCCATGTGTTAATTCAATTAAAAAAACACATATATATATATATGGTCCAGTTGAAGGCATCAGCCGAAACGCGTCGACCGTCCTTCTATTTTGCACTAATGGTGTAGAGAAAAAATAAAAAACACCTTAAATAAATTACTGTGGACCCTCTGTGCTGTGGATACGTTGGTGGTGACTGCGCCAAATTCGTACCGAAGATATATATATATATATATATATATATATATATATATTACCTACTGGCGGTCGCCAGTAGGTAGTTATAGTTAGGACCACGTTTCCATAGGAAATCCGCAACATTCTATTTGGAATAACTTTTGCGCCGGTCGACGAATCCTCGCGAAATTTTCAAAATAGGTGGGGCGCTACGCTCCGCTCCTTCCCTAAAAGTCTCGGGGGGATTCGTCAAGTGGGGGCTGAGAAAAAAGGGGGGTCCCAAAACGCGTTTTTCCCATGCATTTTTCCATAGGACCTTTAGACACAGCTACAGCCCGAACGGCTGAACAGAGTTCCTTGAAATTTGGCAGAGAGCTAGTCTACAGGTCAAGGAAGTGCCTTTTGTAGGTTTGGTGTAAATCTGTTCAGTAGTTTCTGAGAAAATAGCCTTTAAATCAATATATACATCTGAGCCAGCTTACGGTGCGTTTACGGTGCGCTTACCGTACGCGTACGGTGACGTGCGCGAGCGCGATCCTGATTGGCTGTTAGATCTTAGTAAACATTCAAATCGGTCGAAACCAGGAAGCGGCGGCCGCCATTTTCTCTCTCGCACTCTTAAGCGGAGAGGAAAAACAAAGGCAAAAAACATGTAAAGGGACTGTTTAGACAGCTCCTTACCACCTAGCCTTGATTAATGGGTCCCCACAGTTCCCCCAAGGTCAAAAATGTAATTTTTTTTTTTTTTACGAAAAATCGCCGATTACGCTTACCGTACGCGTGCCTGATACGTGCCCGTGATAACGAACACCGGGATCCGCCCAGATAAAGCAGCGGGACCTTTCCGCAGGACCTTTCCGCGTATGCCCATGGTGGTGTTTACTGCCGGAGATGGTGGGCGGATACCCTACTGTGTGCGACCTTTCCATTGGGGACACCCTTTGCTTCAGATGTTTTGCGGCTCGTCCGGCCGCGGAAAGTCCCGCTGCTTTATCTGGGCGGATCCCGGTGTTCGTTATCACGGGCACGTATCAGGAACAGAAGGGGCCTCATTTCTGGGTTGTATTGGTGAGCTACACTACGGTCTTCACGCATGCCCCCACCCAACCGGGTTAACATTGTTTGTGACACTATGAGGCATCCAATCCACTGGGGTGTATAGGGAACGTCAGTTTTTAGCAGATGGACTGCATCTACCAGAATGCCATGCCTGCTTACGCCCACTGGGGCGGGACTGTTATTAGCCAATAAAAAGTTCCTATTCCATGCGGATGCCTCTTTGTGTTGATTGCAGGCCGGTGATCAAGGGCTACGGCTTGAAACGTTTGGCATACTGCAATCAGGATGGCTGCGTATGCCCATGGTGGTGTTTACTGCCGGAGATGGTGTGCGGATACCCTACTGTGTGCGACCTTTCCATTGGGGACACCCTTTGCTTCAGATATATATATATATGTATATATATATATATATTCACTGAAAAAACCATAGGTTTCACACACGTTATAGTTACGAATTAGCATTTACAAAACCTTGCAAATTCACTGAAAAAACCATAGGTTTCACACATGTTATAGTTAGCTGGACATTTCACTCGTAAAAAACCAATGAAATTCCCTCGTTATAGTTAGTGCAGGCAACTATAACTCACGCGACCGCAATCCTCTGCTGATGACATCAGATATTACATCACTGTATTTAGACACTTATTTACCCATGTCTTCTTCCATTAATCTATAGCTATACATATATTTCAAATATTTATTTTTCATAAAGACACATATGTCATCAGTGATGTAATATCTGATGTCATCAGCAGAGGATTGCGGTCGCGTGAGTTATAGTTGCCTGCACTAACTATAACGGGGGAATTTCATTGGTTTTTTACGAGTGAAATGTCCAGCTAACTATAACATGTGTGAAACCTATGGTTTCCTCAGTGAATTTGCAAGGTTTTGTAAATGCTAATTCGTAACTATAACGTGTGTGAAACCTATGGTTTTTTCAGTGAATTTGTACAGTTTTTTAAATGCTAAGTTACGTATTTATTGAAACATTTTTTTCCAGGTTTTTCACCGTGCGCGCACCGTGAATTTTTTATTTTTTTTTAAAAATCGCGTGGTGCGCGCACCGAGCGCCCACGGTTCGCAGTGCGTGCCGTGCGTGCACGGTACACGCACCTCGCGATTAAAAAAAAAAAAATGTTTTTTTCTCCATTGGGGGTCCTTCTGTGACCCCTTGACCAAGGCTAGGGGGTCAGGAACTGTCCACTCTGCCCCCTTTTCACGTTCTCCACCTTTTTTTTTCACCCCCTCAGACTGCGAGAGACAAAATGGCGGCCGACACTTCCTGGTTTCGACCGATTCAAGTGTTTACCGACATCTAACAACCAATCAGAATTCCGCTCGCGTACAGCAGGGTGCGCGCACAGTGCGCGCACGGTGCGCGCGTATAGATATTGATATGCTTTTAAATGCTATTTTCTCAGGAAATACTGAACAGATTTACACCAGACCTGCAAAAGGCACTTCCTTGACCTTATGGCTACCTCTCTGCCAAATTTCACGTAATTCTGTTCAGCCGTTCGGGCTGTAGCTGCGACTAAAGGTCCTATGGAAAAATGCATGGGGAAAACGCGTTTTGGGACCCCCCCTTTTTCTCGGCCCCCGCTTGACGAATCACCCCGAGACTTTCAGGGTAGGAGCTGAGCGGAGCGCCCCATTAGTTTTGATAATTTCGCGAGGATTCGTCAACCGGTGCCAAAGTTATTCAAAATAGAATTTTGAGATTTCCTATGGAAACTAGGTTGTAACTATAACTATCTACTAGTATATATATATATATATATATATATATATATATATATATATATATATATATATATATAAATATATATATATATATATATAAATATATATATGTTTAAGTTGAGCCTCTCACTGCTGTTTTTTCTCATTCCCAGCATTGCTCAAGCACACCAGAATAATTAGTTTGTTGGCGGCTTTGAAAGAAATAATTTTGTTTGATCAAATTTCTAACCTCTGAAATGCAATTAACCCAATTGTATTCACACAGAACAAAACCAGCCTGTGCGTGAAGGTTGGCAGCGGAACTCAATGAAGCAGCTTCGAAGGAAAGTGCTTTCATTTACTCACCTATTCATTCAACTGCAGTGAAAACAAAGGCGCTAACCGGCAGACTGACGAGCTTCTACAAGGAGCCATTGTGCAACATTACACATGGTTTCCCTGGAAAATGTACTCCTGAAAGGAAACATGTAGCGAAGTAATCAGGTGAATGAGTTTCGTAATTATCAAGAAATTCTGATGAGCGGCGTGGCTTCTTGCGATGCACCCAAACCTGACAAAACAACATATGGCCCAGTGTCAGTGCACAGTGGCATGACAGCATACCTTATGCTACAGTGCATCCAGCCATATTAGAGTTGGGGAAATATAGGGGCATATTTACAATAACTGGCGCATCTCTGCATATCAGCAGGGATGCGCCAGTTATTGTGCGTTACAGCTCCGCCACCATGGATGCGCCGCATTTACAATGCGGCGCACCATGGGGCAAAAACAGCACAGATGCGTGACGCATCTGTGCTGTAAAAGTGGCGCATTAATGGAGTTGCGTCGCAAGCGTGACACAGCTCCAGCAATGGTCTGGGGGACCCTATCTTGTTAGTGCTGCGACAATCCTTACGCCTGCATCAGGCAGGCGCAGGGTTTTGACGCAGCATGGGTCTAAAAGTGACTGAGTGAAATCTTGTAGGTTTCACTCAGCCACTTTTAGGAGGCGTCCCTGCGCAGGAACGCCTACATGTGGCGCAGGGCTTTACAACGTAACGCATCTCTCAGAGCGGCATAAATGAGGAGCATGGGGCTTGTAAATCTGCCCCTCAGTGTTTTTTTTCTTGCTTTTATAACACACCAGTGTCCAGATTTACGAACTGTGTGTGCCAGTGGTTGTGCAACGACTGGTGGCGCTTGCAGCTGTGCTCCCGGCACCACCAACCATCTTGTATAGGGAAAACTTTTTTCACCAAAGTTACTGGAATTCTACACCAAAATCCCTTTGCAATGCAGAAAGCCAGCGCACCTGTTATTCATACAAATGGGGCATAACAGGTATGGAAAAGTGCAAACACTGATACATTTGCACAAAATCAGATCTACTAACATACTAACTAACATACTACTAACATAGCGTGGCCTATTAATGCCAAAGGAAGCCATGTGCAAACAAGGAGCAAGATGAATGAATTTCTTATGCATAAAAAGTGCTGCAAAATGATCATTCTTATGCAACTTACCCCTGGCCGTTGTCCTCAAGTTGAGATATATACGTGAGGGCTTACCTGGAATACACAAAGGACCACTGTGTTGTCCTTGCTCCTTATCGACAATGCATACCATCATATCATGCTAAACAGCTTTTTAGTACTATTGTGTGTGGCCAATGGCATCATCCTCCTGTGACTGTTGCTAAATCTAGGGATGCTCAATTTTTTGCCATTTGCGTAAGCACAAATTTTACTAAATCTGGATTTAGGAATATGAATTTGCTTCTCTCGGGACTATTGAGATACCCCATATGGCTGCAGTAGCAACTGTTTCAAGGACATCAAACCTGTCCACAGCTTTGGGGTCAACCACAACTGTTCATTTTATTGGCACTTTGCCTTATCTCCAAAGGTCCTGAAACTTGAGGAAGCGGGCATCCTTTCAGATGTCAATCCTATATTGCTTGTTTTCAGGGGCAGGGGATCCAGAAGTCTTGAAGATGCCCCAGGCAGCATCTTCTATATCGGGACCACAGACAGACCCAGCTGCATCTTCTGCTAACAACTGTAGATCAGGTGTCGATCATATATTGGTGGCGGAAAACCTGTGAGGTATGGAAATATGGCAGTGGCAACCTCCAGTGTAGAATGTGTTAGATCTGTTGCAGACCGAGCTGTCTTGTCTTCTAATGTTAATGTTGGGAAATTAATGAGGAGAGAAAGCAAGATGGGAGAATTTGGAAAAGGGAAAGAGGTTGGTTGAGAGACACGTGGGGCAGATAAGCAAGGACATACAACATAGTTTTTTTTAGTTCTGTATGTGACTTGTTTCTGTTCTTTCCCAGTGTTGTGCCTGTCACATGGTGCAGGGATGTTTAGGGGCACCCAAGGCCCATAGCGGAGGGCCAGTGGGGAAGCGGGCCCTGCTAGGAGCCCCAAAAGTCACTGTCCCCCTGCCATTTCATGGCGGGTTAACCGCCATGAAAGAACCGGTGGAAAGTGACATCCTAATCCCTACAGTGGTGCCCGAGCTGGCACTGCCCGATTGTAGGGAATAGGAGTCCGGCCACCGCACTGACGGGATCCTTGATCCTGTTGGACGTGGTGGTCTTTCCACCCACCAGCCGAGATCCGACCGCCTGCATCCTAATGCGGCGGTCGGATCCAATGGGATGGATGGCGATGGGACCACCACTGACGGTCTGGCGGTGGCGGTCCCGCCACCATCGTAATCAGGTCCACAGTACCGAAAGTTGTTTTCATGGTGATAATAATTCATGATCATAAGTGAGTAACCAATGAGTCCCCTGACAAAAAATCCAAATCTTCAAATGATTATATAACTTGAGACAGGTTGGACTTTGCATTGTTATCTTTTTCATGTAATAGTGTTACCTAACAGCACATAATAAATGTCTATAACAAGTGTCGACATCCCAAAAAAGAAAGAAAAATCTGATTTCATGTGCCCCAAATCGTAATTTAAAGAAAAGGACTCAGCAACAACAATAAATAGCACATACTAGAGGCGAATAAGAGAATATTGGGTATTTTAACAATTTTCTTTGTGTTATATTGGTATGTGGTGGTGCAGAAGAGGCCATTAGAGTGACAGAGATACATTTGGAATGCAACTTTGTCACTTGGCGAATAAGCACTGTGCCATTCTGTCTGCAGTGTTCTTGAGCAAGTTGGCCTCTGGTACATCTTGAGTAAATCATGTGCAGCATCTTGTTCATGGTGTCTTGTTATCGCTTTCATTGGGATTTGATAACAGTTTATTTACCTGAGCAAGCAGAGATGTACAATATTAGGTTGGAGCATTATGTTCACTGTTTTAGCATAAACTATCTAAGTTTTTGGCCGAATCAATTTTTCCAAAAAGTGTTTCCAGACATTATGGTGCGCTCTTTTATAGGGTCACACATTTTTTTAGATTGTAATTTTATTCTGGAAAGGTGATTACAATTAATCAGGCTGCACCGATCTTTCTGTCAGGATCAAATAATGCATTACAAAAGAGTTACAATCCCAACAATAATTAATCAATACAATATACAATCTCCGTGATCATCTTCAGAAACACCCACATACTATCTTGTATCTAATCCATGAATTACCTAAAAAGAAGCTTTACCATCCCTTCCTGACTACCTCCTACTAAACACTCCCCCTAAAGTGACCCTCCCAAAAAATAAAAACTACCCCCAAGCTTCTAAAAATAACCCTCTACCCTCAGTCCATCATCTAAAGAAGACCATTATAGTTTTCGTAATATATGACCCCAGAAAAACGTTTGTGAGTTGCAGGCTCAAAACATGTGTAATCAGTCCAGCTGAAAACCACACTTTGGTCAGTTCCCGGAAACTGAGGAGAACATTTTATTCAAAGGCTGTAGTTTAAACTATAGTATTCATCCATTAAAAAAATGCCATGCTTTGAAAATGTTAGCTACAGAGAGGGGTTGGCCCTGATACACCCAGCTAGAATGGGCCAGTAAATACCACTAATAAATGATCTAGCTGACAGTTTTGAATGCTGTTATTCAGTTCAGCAAACTTAGACCAAACTGCAAAATGTCTTGGTTTACAAGATTTATTATGTTAATTCTTCAAACATTTTCAAGAAGAAAACACTTAATCAAATTATTCAAACACAGATCAAGATAACACTCCTTGTTTACATTGACATCAAAATAACTTTGAAAATTGGCACCTCTAAAGCAAGTACGATTCAAATCAAAATGCGCCCCTCTAAGTGTCGATCATCGAAAGCGATCCCTGTATGTTGCTCCTATTCATTTCTCATTTCTACTGCTAACTTCTCCGAGTTGAAACTGCGCTCCTGGTATCAAAAACTCTGTCCTCCCTTAACAGAATCTTGACTATGGGCCCGATTCACAGAACTAACTTAAGACAAAATCCTAAAATTACTACTTTTGGAATTCACAGAAGGCATTTAGTAGTAGTAAAGTTAGGATTTTGTCTTAAGTCTGTCTTAAGTCTGTCTTAAGTCTGTCTTAAGTATGTCTTAAGTCTGTCTTGAGTCTGTCTTAAGTCTGTCCTAAGTTTGTCTTAAGTTTGTCTTAAGTCTGTCTTAAGTCTTAAGTCTGTTTTAAGTCTATCCCAAGTCTGTCCTAAATTTGTCTTAAGTTTGTCTTACGTCTGTCTTAAATCTTAAGTCTGTCCTAAGTCTGTCCTAAGTCTGTCCTAAGTCTGTCTTAAGTCAAACTTAAGTCAAACTTAAGTCAAACTTAAGACAAAATCCTAACTTTACTACTACTAAATGCCTTCTGTGAATACCAAAAGTAGTAAGTTTAGGATTTTGTCTTAAGTTAGTTCTGTGAATCGTGCCCGACCTTCCTAGAGGGATAGTTGTCAACCCCAATAATGTTAGTAAGAACCTCTTTATTTGGACATACATAAGGAATGATACTGGCTGTGGAGGACCTTGCCGGTAAACAGCATCTGGGGAGACTTAAAAATGGAATCCATGAAAAAATCTTTGTTATATTTTGATCTAACCATTTCAGTATTATCCCCTTGGTCAAACCCGGAGATAGAAACTACAAATAGCATAAGGATGTTTCAGCATTATAAGTAGGAACGCACTGACTTAAGAATATCTTCTGCAGCTGACCTCAAATTTGTGTTAGCATCTTGTATCTCACTTTTTGAGGGATTTCATGGTTTTTATGCACCGTAAGAGGTTAAAACATATTCAGTTGTTGCAACATCACAGTCAAAACCGAGTTATCAAATATGGAGACTGTTACTGACAGACGGCGCAGATGCAGTGCTGAGGATGCCATATAATAATGCCACAGGTCTTGAAATCCAAGCCCGCTCTTGATCTTCAGCAGTTGTTGAACACTCTGCTTAACCTGCAGGCGTTTCTGGTTCCACACAAATGTAGACAAAAGCTGATCCAGTTTGGCGAAGAAAGAATACATTCATTTATAGGAAATAGCCAAAAAAAGAAACATAAGCAAAGGGAGACACAACATCTTAATAAGTGCAATTCTATGTATTATTGATAACGGGATGCGCCTCTAGATTTCCAAAAGATTAGATACTTTCCTCAGAACTCCATGATAGTTGTCCCTAAATAATTTTCCCCTGCCTATCCGTGAAGTATATCCCTAGGTATCTCTGTGGGTCAGCTCTGTCTTTCACTTTCCTTTCAGAACCAGAGGTAGAACATCTAGGAAGACATTAAAAAGTAAACATTTGATATTTTCCTCAGAGTGGTAACAACCTTTATTATTTGCAGGGCCACATTTAAATTATCCACTGTTGTGGGTTAAAAACAGCACTACAATGTGTACAACTTTATTTTAGGACCCCTCCCCACGGTAAAGGTGTTAAAATATGTCTACTTTGGCGCAAAAGCTGCTGGGTTGCCCGCTCCCAAACTATTTCCCCCACCTGCAAGTTAATCAATTGAGCCATTGGGCCCTAGTAGAATGCTTGAATTGACCTTGTAGGCTGTAGTAGAACTCACAACTTGAAACATTAATTGGAATAAACACTTCCAGTTCATGAAGTCAAAGGCCTTTTCTGCATCAAACAAAATAATGGCAGCTGGTATAGAATTTATTGATACCACATCAATAAATTTGGCCTTAAAATGAGTAATTACAAATAAACTGCGACCTCTGATAAAACCAGTGTGGGCATTGGGAAATTAAGGCCGGGGTCATGATGTTAGTCCGGTTGACTAACATTTTAGGGTGTAGTTAGTAAGCTATGTTCAATGGAGTGATTGGTCAAAAGTTTCCCTTTTTTTAAAATGTTAAGCAGCGGCGTCTCTGAAGCACCGGCATCCCTGCTCCTTATGCCACTTGTTATTTGCACCTATCAAAGAGAAGTCACAGAGGGGACTACACTCTTCTTCCCTAATTGATTTTAAACTTCGCCTGCCTCATTTAAAAAAAAAAACAATATGTGTGTTCTTAACATTCTATTTGCACTAAGCTTTCTCTGTTTACATCGTGTTGCCTAACCTCTTACCTGCTAGTCCTGCCTAGACCCCGTTCCGCCGCGGCTTGTGCCGATTGTGCGGAGGGTCGAACGGCAGAATATTCTTCCGGCGCCCGGAAGTGCAGGGTGACGCTCTAGTGGTTGAGCTGTCTTGGGATCACCTATTTAAATTCGGCTAAGGCGCGGACGCGCGCAGCGGGCGCGCCAAAGGCGAGCCCATCTGCGCCCGTCCGCGCCCAATCGCCGCCAGTCACCACAGCCCCAGGTTATTGACAGGTATTTTTGTATATTGTTTTGGGAACTAGTCCCTTTCCTTGGTAGTTCGTGTTCATTATAAAATGACTCCTCTACAATACTCGAGGGAGGATTTATTAGAAATCAATACTCCCACTTTGGGCTGCTCTGACTGTCACATAGTAAGCCCTGGGTTAGTCTCAAGTATCCCCCACATAATCAGGCCTATAAAGGTGGCTCCATCAGGTACTGTAGGTGGATGAAAACATCACCAACTCAAGGCCATCTACCTGAATGCTCGCTCCATTCCTTAGCACTCTGTTGAATTGTGGGCCCTGATAGATCAAGAGGCCCCTGACATTTGCCTAATCACGGAGACTTGGCTTCATGACCACACTTTGCCTGATATACATGTAGCGTTTCCTCCTCAGTATAGAATAAACGAGAGCAGATAGGACTCAGACAAAGGGGGGGGGGTCTATTAATAGCCATTCTGGACGATCTGGACCTAACTGTCCTAGAAGTCCTTATTGAAAGCTGTCTTGAAATTTGTATTTTTAAACTCAAAGCTGGCCAACATGGAACTTGGAGGGGGGCTTTGGTGTATCGTCCACCTGGCCCCAAGGGGGACTTCACTGAAAGACTCTTGGAACTCCTAGCACCGCATGTCTTGGCAGCAGATAACTTTCTTGCGATTGGGGATTTTAACTACCACATTGATGTAGATGACAACCCTGACACTGGGAAATTGATCTCGTCCATGAGTATTCTTGGCCTCACTCAAATGGTGCATGAATCCACTCACGCGGCTGGTCATACTTTAGACCTTCTTTTTACAATCCAGTCCGAGATAGTTGTATCACCTCCCGTCCCGCTATTATGGACCGACCACTGCTTTTTAAAATTTCAATTTCCTTATATGTCCAGAGAAAACAAGTCTCTGAAAATTGATTCCTCATGGCGAAGACCCTGGCACAAGATCACTTTGCCTCTTTTTCTGGAACACTTCCCCCGCAATCTAATAAGGCCCGAACAAAATATAACTCAAATGCTGGCTTCACTAGAGGAAGCAGTTTCAAACACACTGAACAATATAGCCCCGTTGACATTGGTGAAGACCAAGATAAGAAGCGCCCCCTGGTTCACGGACCAGCTTAGAGCGACCAAGACTATGTGTCGGACAGCGTGTGCCTAGAGGACCATGCCACGTATAAAGAACTCCACCACAGATATATGCAGGAAATCAAAACTGCCAAAACATTGTTTCTTACTAATAGAATAAATAAGGCAAGAAATTCCTCCAAGGAACTTTATAAGGTCCTGAATGAATTTACAACTCCCAGGAATCTGCAGCCTGCTCCTGTTTCACCACACTGGGCGGACTCTCTCTCCAAATTTTTCGAAGAAAAAATCTCTACTATTCATCACTCTTTTACGTCCAATATAAATAATTTGGACTTAAATAATGGTTCTCCTGCCCTTGCGACTCCCTCCCACTATCTCGAGAAATTCACTGCGGTGGATCCAAAGACAGTTCTCAAGACTTTGCAGAGGATAAAATACGGCTCTCCTACTGACCTTATCTCCTCCAAACTTCTGGCAATGGTCGCTCCTGCATTGGTGAGCAATATCACGGATTTATGTAACAAATCATTATCAGAAGCTGTTTTCCCCTCTAATTGGAAAATTGCCTGCGTTAAGCCCATCTTGAAAAAACCTACGGCCGACCCCAGCCTCCTCTCCAACTACCGTCCGATCTCTCTACTTCCCTATCTTGGGAAAGTAGTAGAATCCCTTGCCAATCAGCAACTTGTTGGTTACTTGGAGACTCATGAGGTATTGGACCCTTCACAATCAGGGTTCAGAGCGGCTCACAGTACGGAGACAGCACTGGTCGAGGTCACCGATAACATCAGACGGGCCCTGGACAGACAACAACCAGTAGTCCTCGTACTTCTCGATTTGTCAGCCGCATTTGACACCATCTCCCATAGTATTATAATTCATCGGCTCGGAGAGATTGGTGTCAGCGGCTCGGCCCTGAACTGGTTCAAAAGCTACCTCTCGGGCCGCAGCACTACTGTTTAGGTGGGGCTTAGTACCTCCTCCACCAGACCTGTCACTACCGGTGTTCCGCAGGGTTCCATTTTGAGCCCCACTCTATTCAATCTTTATGTGGCTCCTTTAGCTCCAGTGATCAAAGCATACGGATTTGAGGTCATATCGTATGCCGACGATACTCAGATCATAGTCACGTTGGGCCCGGACCCTAAGGAAACCATGACGCGTTTCCAAAACTGCATGTCCCATATTAACAAGTGGATGAAGGATAACCATCTGCAACTTAACGGTGAAAAATCCGAGATTATGCTTTTTGGAAAGGCATCAGACTACTGGTCCTCAGAATGGTGGCCCTATGACCTTGGCACCTGTCCTGTTCCCAAGGAGGTAGTTCGCAACCTGGGTTTCTACCTGGACAATCAATTGTCCATGCAGGCCCAGGTTAATCATGTGATCAGTTCCTGCTTCGGAAGTATGCGCACTTTACGGAGAGTATATAAATGGATCCCCTTGGAGGCAAGAAAACCGCTGCTTCAGGGTTTGATTACCAACCGAATGGATTACGGAAATGCACTTCTGTTATCCATAAATGAATCCTTTTTAAATAAGCTCCAAGTGTTGCAAAATATTGCAGCCAAGATGATTCTGAATCTCCCCCAATGAACCTCCTCTGCCTCATGTCTCAGAGCCCTGCACTGGCTTCCAGTGAAAAAGCGCATTCTCTTTAAGGTCCTCCTGTGCCTCACCCATAAATATCTTTATGGAAACAAACCGCAATATTGGTCCAGAAAACTTTACTGGTACAAGCCCCAGAGGGCATTGCGGTCAAGTGCTAAGTCCTTACTCACTCCTTTTAGAATTTTTACCACTAGACAGGGTGGCAGATCTTTCTTATACTTAGCTCCATATTCCTGGAACAAGTTGCCGGTCGACTTGCGGTCCATCCCCGTTCTTGGGTGTTTTCGAAACAGACTTAAGACCTGGCTTTTCGATCAATAATTCCGCGCTGCCATTCTCACTTTGCTTCCAGCCGCTGCAAGCGCCATGAGACTCTTCGGAGTGATATGTCTGCGCTATAGAAATGCTGCTGACTTGACTTGACTTGACTTGGACTCCTCTATGGAAAGACCCTGAAACCCACCGAGGAGACTATTAAATAAAATGATCAGAGGTCCTGACAGAACTGATGAAAAAGTTTTATACAACTCCAGTCATTAACCATCTTCCTTACCACATCTTCCTTACCACAATATGTTCTTCGCAATCTCTTTCTCTGCTACACTCACCCTATCAGGAATCCTTATCTATTGCCCCCCAGGCCCCTGTGGACAATTTCTTAAATCTCTTACAGATACCGCTGCTACATAATCAAGTACCTCGCCCAACATCACCTTATTAGGCGATTTTAACTTGCACTTAGAGGACCCTCTCAAATCTGAAGCCTTGGATCTTACCCAAGACTTATTGGCTTTCCAACTGATTCAAAAAGTCACTGGCCCGACACACTGTAAAGGTCACATCTTGGATCCAATTTTTTCAAACAATAAAAAGCTCTCAGTAGGCAATCCCATCCCTGTGCCTTGGTCGAATAATTTTTTAATCCCGATCCAATAGAACAACCCGCCACAGCCCACTAACTCCCAATCTTCTGGTAGTTGGGAACGCTCCTGGGCGAAACGCTCATTAGAGTCATGGACCACAGCCCTGACGAATACTAGACCTTTGCTGGATCCCAACCTTAACATAGCCACTGATAAATTCAACCACTGGATTGAATCATCCTTGGATGCTACCATACCACTCAAATTGACCCATAAAAGGCCTAAAGAGAAAACGACACCTTGGTACTGACCAAAACTCCGGGAACTTAAACAAAATTGCAAAAGATTAGAAAGAGTTTGGAGGAAAGAGTACAACACCTTAAAAAAGCAGAACTATAGAGAGTACATCAAAACTTACCAAACAGAAATAAAGATAGCACAAGCTCGGTACTTTGAAGAAAAAAATTACCTCCGTAGCCAACGCTCCCAGGGAAATGTTTCAGATAGCTAAAAATCTTATGAAGTGTCCTCCGCCTGAGACACCACCGGACTCTACCCAATCTCACTGTAATGAACTTTCAGAATTTTTTAACAAGAAAATTCTAGATATATACAATACCTTCCCTCAGACTCTTTACCCTGATAACTTGGTCTCGGAAATTAATACTCCACCTGGCAGCAAACCACGACTGGAGGAACTTCCAACTATGAATCTGGCCACCCTTTCTCAACTCTTTGCCCAGGTCAAATCTGGTTCCCCTTGTGATCCAGCACCTCTCCATATACTTAGTAAGGCAGAGGAAATCATACTCCTAGTCTTACTAGAAGTGTTAAATCTATCTATTTCCACTTGTCAAGTTCCTATGTCATGGAAACATGCCATGATAAGAGCACTGTTAAAAAATAACCAATCTAAACCCTGAGGTATAGGGTAACTACCGGCCGTCTCGCTTCTCCCTGGGATAAGCAAAATATTAGAGAAATATGTTAATAGAATTCTCTCCGAATTCTTAGAAACTCATACCCTACTGCATACTTCACAGACCGGATTCCGACCGCAACATGGTACGGCAACCGCTCTTCTAGCAGTAGTTGAGGAAGCCAGGAAAATCATCGACCAGGGAGGAGCTGTGGCCATCATCCTCCTTGACCTGAGCTCCGCCTTTGACACTGTCAACTATAACATTCTTCTTGACAGACTTAGAATGGTTGGAGTCTCAGGTGACACCATAGCTTGGATCAAGTCCTTTTTACTTTACAGATCGTTTCAGGTATTTGAAGGAAACAACACTTCTAAGTGTGTGCCATTCACATGTGGAGATCCCTAGGGCTCCGCATTTAGCCCCACTCTGTTTAATGTCTATACGAAACCTCTCGCTGAGTTAGTCACACCATATGGCATCCAGATCATCACACATGCGGACGATACACAGCTAGTGGTAGCAATAAATCACGCTAAATAACCTCCCAGCCAACCTATAAATTTGTTTGGAAACTGTGGCCAACTGGATGGACCATTCATGCCTCAAGCTCATTGGAGACAAGCTAATGATCTTGGGTAATCACTCTATCTCCACTCCTGGATTGTACTGGCCCAACTGTCTTGTCCCTCCGCCAGCCCCTAAACCCAAAATCAAAAGCTTGGGGGTCTGGCTGGTTAGATCTCTCAAATTTGACCACCAAGCAGTGAAGCTAGCAACCACCTGCTTTGGCATCATCAGATTGATTCGGAAAATTCTAACACTTCTTCCGTTACCAGCTAGGAGAGTCATGGTTCAGGCGTTGGTTTTCTCTCGCCTGGAATATGGGAATTACCTTTATCTTGGTGCCACTAAACCCACCACAAGGAAACTTCAAGTTGTGCAGAACTGAGCAGCCAGGTTGCTACACAATAACCCTAAAACTCACTCTGCCAAGCCTGCTCTTAAAACGCTGCACTGGTTGCCAATAAACGAACGCATAATATTCAAATCACTATGTGTAGCTCACAAGACTCTCTGGGGGAAAAATCCCACAATCAATCACTCCCTTATCACCTTTTATCGCCTCTTAAGATGTCTTCATTCAACCAATCTGTTTCTAGCATCAGTCCCCAAAATCAAGAGGGCCCGCTCCGAGGGCCGTTCTTTTTCCTATAAAGCTGTCAGATTATCGAACACCCTTCCTCTTCCACTTCGATCAATTGCCCACCATCTTTCCTTTCGGAAGCTATTGAAGACCTGGCTATTCCAAAATATGTTTTAGAACCCCTAATATTGTCTGCTTGATGTCACTAGCGCTGGGATGCCTGCGGGTAGCTATGCGCTCAACAAATGTTAATTAATAATAATAATAATATTGTGATCTGACCTATTTTCTCCAATGCCTCTTTCTCCGAAAGGAGCTTAGTTCACCTAGTGGAGGCTTCAGATGTAAAAAAAGTAGATCCAGGCCTTTGAGAAAATCCTCAATTTGTTGCTCTTTGACTCCCCTCTCCCCCACCTTCTCTCCCTAATACAGGGTAGAGTAATAATGGTAAAAAAAACTTGTTTCATTTCCTCAGCCGCCTCTGTGAGCTGGTCAGTACAAGGGTTCTTAACTTGCTGGATCAGGTTGCGATTCTTTCTCTCATTGACTCATCGGGCTAAGAAGCGACCTACACATTACCTTTTTCCATAGACCTGGGGCTGGAAGTCTGATTATTTATTTTGAAGATAAAAGACTCTCGCCATCTCCTCTTTTCCCCCACATCTATCTCTCTGAAGGGTATAGGAGCTGTCAGTAAGAGTGGCGTCATAGGGTCTATCGTCCTCATTCTCAAGGACCGGATTGGTTCCCTGTCCTTCCTAACTCCAAATGCTTTAAGGGAGATAATAGCCTTCTAAACGTAAATTTAAACACCTGCCAGACCATAGACACCTAAGCCGAGGAAGCGTTATCCTAAAAAGAAATTGGCAATCTGCATACTTATTCGACTCAAACAATCAGTTTCTAGAAGCATGGTCCTATCCATGATCCATATAGCCACTTTCACCTGCAATGGTACTGGCCAGCTATAGACTGCTGCCAATTGGTCTGAAAAACCACTGACATGATGAGAGATACTTACAGTAGACAGGTAAGAAGAACCTAAAAACGTATCAATCCTTGAAGCAGAATGAAGACTCATAGAGAGAAATGTAAGACATTTTGCCCATGCGTTCTCATATTCCCTAAAGAAAACACAAATCTATAAAGACTTTCCCCATGTCCCTCTTATACTGGGTATGTGACGGGTTTGAGGAATCCTTGATAAGCTCCCCTGGTAGGGTACAGAGAGACCACTCCACCTTCTGAAGATGACTTGGATCATCACCAACCGATCCTTAATACGATCCAAAATTAATTTTACAGGACCCTAACGCTTTATCGGAAGAATAGCCCAATACTCCACCAAGTCCTTAACCAACTGATGTTATCTTACCTGCAGACATGTTCTAACCTGAATAGCAATTCCCCTCTGTGTTGATGTAGCGGAATAAAATAATGAATCCCATATCTCAAGGTATTTCACTTTCTCCTTTCCAGTCACCAAAAGTACTTCCTGTAATAAAATAATTTTAGGGTTAAACTGCTTCAGTCACTCACAAGTGGCGGCTCTCTTTACCAGGACTGGACTGGCACCCAAAGCAGCCCTGGCAATTATGTCAGTCTGGCCCGCACCCTCAGATGGGGGGTGCAAGCATGAAGCACTAATGCATAACAAAACCGGCCCCCAGCACTGCTGCCTTTGTTACTGGGGGCTGATATTGCAGCATTGCTGCAGAACCGGCACCCAGAAGCAAAACCGGCCAACACCTCTCCGAAACCGGCCCCCACCCTTCCAGCCTCCTGGGCAAATGCCCGATGCCTGCTACGGCCAGTCCGTCCCTGCTTTTTACCCTGTTATTAAAACTGTTAACATTAAAACTGACAAGCGTCAGATTTGGCATAGTTCAAGGCAAAAACCAAGCCTAGGAGGGCCTACCAGGTGATCGGGTGGGCGTTGCTGGCTACGTGGAGTGGGACAGGAGGGTTGAGGAGGACAACAAAAAATATAGAAAGGCGATTTCGAGGTAAAAGGACTGAGAAGTTATGAGGATATGGGCTATGAGGTTCTGCGACAATTGATCGACAATCGTGTGAAGCTTCCCATTTGGGGGCACTGGCAAGGGATGTCCAACAAGGGTCACGAATTGAGTTTATTGTAACATTAAATTGGCTAGTTGAGTGGTCTGGACCTATTACTGGGGTTGGGAGTATCAACTTTGAAAGCACTGTTGGATATCATTCTAGTCATGTTTATGAAATTCTCTGAGCTGGTCTGAGTCAATTGATTGTATTATATGACTCATCTTTGAGCTCGAGACAATACCTGTTTTTTTCATGGCCTTATGATCCACTGGACCAATGAATTTAGCTTAAAACATCCTGGGCAATGGCTGGCTTCCAGAAAGGCGACTCCACTGCTTTAATTTCCTTCTGTTTATTTCCTGTTGTTCCTTGTTTCTCCTCGGGGGATCTGATAATAACTGTTTGTTTTTATTGCTTCTAATTTGTAGGCAGTTTATTTAGGGTTTAGTAAAGTATTTCTAATTCAATACTTCCGAACACTGGTGCCTCTGCATTTATGCAGCCACTTTGGAGACCAGTTTTGTTTATTTAATTTTTTTGTCATTGGTTAATCAAATATATTCCAAATATCTCAACAGAAAAATGTTAGGATTTGTTTTCAACACCAGGTTGGTCAAGGTTTTCAGAGTCATATTACTTCGTGATAATTGTCCATTGTCAAGTGCTCCTTCATCAATCTCGGCTCCTTGGCGCTGCTTTTCGGGACTCTGTTTGTCTATGAGATATGGTACCAGTGTCTGGCAAGTTCAGAATGAGCCTGGACTTCACTGTGACAATGTGGGGTCTCAGCTGAAGGTGGTCTGCGTCCCATCAGTTTTTTGTCATGGGTAGTGCTTGGCAAAGCATTTATGATGTGAGTGTAGTTTTGTGTATTTCCCAGTTATTGGCTTTCCATTAGTGCCCGGAGACTGCTTCTCAGGGGCGGCTCCTCCACTAGGGCGGAGGAGTATCGCCCCACTGCTTTCTCATAGTGCGAGAAGCAGAAACATAAAATGGTAATGACTTTTAGTTATTATCATTTTATGTTTGCTTGCGAGCGGGTGGGCATGGCTGCTCTGCGAACAGACAGGGGAGGAGTGGTGTGCCTGCCCACTCCCGAGTGCGCAAAGACTGGTTGGTCGGCCCCCTGAGGCCACTCAAACCAGTCATGCGCACTCTGCCCTTCTCCATGTGGCTGCATTGCAGCCTGCTTGGAGAAGATGGCCTCCCCATAAGCCGCTGGCTGGGCGGCGTCCCGACCAATCATAACGCTGCTCGCAGCGATGTGATTGGCTTAGGGGAGGGAGCCTGGCTGCCTGCTTCTGCTTCCTGTTCCTGTGAGTAGGAGAGCAGGAGCAGAGAAGATGCGGGACCCGTCTGGCGGAAATGTAGGTTTCATTATTATTTTTTTAAGTAAATGTACCACCCACGTGACCTCCCCGTGCAAACCCCCCTGCCCATGTGACCTCCCCGGCCCCCCACCCATGAGTCATGCCGGCTGAAACTGCTCCTGCTTCTCATTCGACTAAATAGAGAAAATACTAGTGCTGTTTTTTTTTTATTGTTTGTAAGAGGCCTTTAGCCTATTAATTTGTGAATATCTCTTACTACAGTGCTAGGGCTTTAAGTGGGATGAAAAAACTGGGTGGTCTTTCAAAGGGGTGGTGCCGACGTAACAAAGGGCATGGCTTGAGAACACGTAAGCTAATATTCTATGCTTAGCATAGAGTGCCACCCGACTGGTATTTTGGTGCTTCTGTCATTGCATCCAAATATATAATACAAGTAACACTACACCTACAACAAACGAGTACTATTGGCTTTGCCGGTGGTTGTTAGTTTCATAAGATAAATAAACAACAGCTATGGCTTTGTTGTATATGAAAATTCTTCAGTTCTGAAATGATGAGACTATGAAAGAACTTCAAGTCTCTTTGAAGTTACATCAAAGGCAGCGAGGGGTGGTACTGCTGCAGAGTTGCGTTGTTTTTTACCCTGAGGGTGAGGGTAAAAACTGAGAAACCGATAGGGACCCGTCTCAGCACCTGCTTTTTAGAAATTCCGATGATGTGCACCAGCAGGACCCAGCCCACTTAAAGCACTGCGTAGTTCATTTATTGCTTACCATGTTCTTGTGAGTGATTCTGAAATCATCATGTGATGGCAATGTGAGTATTTTGCACTTAAGTGCACAACTTACTTGGCTTTTCCTCGAAGAGTGTCTCAACCAGGTAACTTGAGGCCGCTTAATACTCAGGTCGATGTCTTGTTTAGCTTTTCCTCATGATTAACTCATCACAAATGACCCTCCAGTTCCAAATGTTGGCAAAAGTCTTGATTGTCAAGCAGAAGAACCCCCTCAAATAGCACTTCAGGTACTAGATGTGGTCTTGTAGTTGTGTGGAGCATTGCACGTACCTTGCGAGGAATAAAAACCAGGTGATGTCCCACATCCCTTGTCATAGTACCATCCAAAGGTGGTCCAGATTCCAGCAGATATGGACATGGAAACCAGCAGATGGTTATCACTGAGGGGGGTCTCAAATGTTCCTCAGCTCCATCAGATGCTTGTGATGTTCAGAGTAGTTGGCTGTCCTCCTGACCCCTAGCTTGCCACAGACATTCACCCCATAATCCATGCCAAGGTGTGGCTGTAACACAGAGTCCTGCAACACTGTCTCATCTCCACACATAGGGGCAGATTTACAATAACTGGCGCATCCCTGCATATCAGCAGGGATGCGCCAGTTATTGTGCGTCACGGCTCCGCCACCATGGATGCACCGCATTTACAATGCGGCGCACCATGGGGCAAAAAACGGACAGATGCGTGACGCATCTGTGCCGTAAAGGCAGCGCATTGTTGGAGTTGCATCGCAAGCGCGATGCAGCTCCAGCAAGGCTCTGAGGTGCCCTATCTTCACAATGCTGCGTCAATCCTTACGCCTGCTTCAAGCAGGCGCAGGGTTTTGACGCAGCATGGGCTCAAAAGTGACTGAGTGAAATCTTGTAGATTTCACTCAGCCACTTTTAAGAGGCGTTCCTGCGACGGAACGCCCCCCCTGCGCAGGAACGCCTACTTCTGACGCAGGGCTTTACAACGTGACGCATCTCCCAGATGCGTCACGTTGTAAATACCCCGCAGCATGGCACTGGTTTTGCGCCGCCGCTGCGTCACAAAAGTGACGCAACGGCGGCGTAAAAGAGGCGCAAGGGGCTTGTAAATCTGCCCCAAAGTACATCAGCCACAATACCAAAATGTTAAACACCTACATTTCATTTGTGGTCCATCGAAAAATCTGCACAGAAAACACCGAAGACGATCTCTATCCACAGCTTCCCAAAGGAGCACCTTGGGTACCCACTATTTTTATAGCGTCCAGAAGCAACCAAATAAGTATATGATTTATGAATAGCATGAAAATCCTTTGATTTGACCACTGTAAATCGGTGATGTGGACTTATAGGGCAAGAAGTGCACAGACACATCCTCCAACAAGGCTTGCTTCTATGCATCTGCTGGTCTTCAGTCTACATTTGGAAGCCAGGGTACAGGGACGGGGAGAGTGGCCGGCCAACACATGCTATAGGCACATATTTCAATGAGCAGTGCACCTGAGTATCTGCAGTTTTCATCCCTCATTGGAGATTAGGGGCTGAGTAAACGTGTCACGCCTGCCACAAGGTACACAAACAATCCAGTAGCTGTTGGAACAAAACCACAGGTACCCTCTCTGACCTCTGAAACATAGAGCATGTACTGTCACAGGACCCACCTTCTCTTATTCCATGCGTATTACTTTCAATAACTCTCTGGTTTCCGCCCTTCGTCTGACACTATCTTTTATCAACACCCCCACAGAGTCAGTAAAAGTCCCACGGATGTCCATTGCACCTATGCTGCAGGGAGACTGCACAAATGGAGGTGAAATATTTGGTAACACCATCCCTTCTTCATAGGGACATTGTACCCAAGCAACTGCTGGTTTCTCTTGCACCTGCAACACCATCTTTAATCCACAAGATGAAGGCAGCCACAGGGGCCACTACAGAGCCAGGGAAAGGAAATAGAAGCCTGTTGCAGTCAATTGGGGCTTTTGAAAATTGTGAAGGTCTTTCATAGTCCCAGTGGTCTGATTGCCCTGAAGCCAGTGACATGGCTTATCGTTTCATGCTATTTTTAGTCTTGATTCACAAAAACACCAGGGGTAGCGGCAGTGACATCATAAACTATTTGACTCCCTGATGACGTAATAGGGTTGACACTTTGTTCCCTCCTCATCTGCTCAATAGCCATTCATGTGCTGTTGAAAGAACCTAAGGAAAGGACAAAGGTTGTAAACTACTTTCACTTTTCCTGTGACAGACGTAGGATGGGCAGTGTCCCTCCTAGCAAAGAGCAAGCTAAAGGTAGCGGCTGCACTTCTGGCCACCCCAAATCGACCTCCATATTTCTAGACCCTCCATGGAGCACTTATACAGCCATTAGCATCTTTCTTCTTTATAGATTTTGTTTATTTCTCAGCTTTCGTTGTTCTAAACATTATCATGCCTATTGCCTACCTTCATTTCTTATTGTTCCCTCTCCGGTATTCCTGACTTTCTCTGTGTGTTAGTAAATGTTTTCTTTTCTTCTCCGTGATCTTTGTAAACTTTCTTTTTAAAGATGACGCTGTGGTGATCTGTTTTTAGACACAGCTTGCCCAGTTTTTTTTTAATTGAGCATTGCTCATTATTCAGTATCACCTTTGTCACTGGTTCATTGATTGTTTTCTTCCCAATTATCTCTGTTTCTTCTTCTGTTTTAATGAATGGGTCGTGAAGGTGTTTGCAGCTCGCGTGACAGAAACTTCATCGCCTCGTAGCACAGTCTGAGTGGTACTTAATTCTGTCTGTTTGAAAGGGGTTCGTGTGAGAAAGGCTTTCCTTAAGGGCATGTTTGGAATTTAAATGCATTTCCTGCTAGTGGAGATACACACGAAGAACAGCACGCGGCTTCACTGCAAGGAAAGTTTACCACCAGTGGAATTGATGAAAAAGAGCCTATGTTGTGTTCATTGACTACACGTCATCAGGGACATATTAAAATGGGTACTCCCCCCCCCCCCAACCTTTTAATTAGCGATGAGACAAAAAATATTGCCTTCATCCATGCTGGGTCTCTGTAAAGTCTGGGTTTACTTGGTGCCAATCCTGTCTGCTTCTGGACGAAACTGAGGAACATTTTTTGTTCCTCTGTCCAAAATATGCTAAACCCAGAGCCAGGTGGATTGTACACCTATGTCGGCTCTTGGGCTTAACAAATCGAATACACGCTCTTAGAATCTGCAAAAGCGACTTTTCGATTGTGACTGTGGTTGCTGCATCCAAGTTTCTTCACGCGGCTTGGCTTATTAGACAAGAATTGTTAGCCCGATCTTAAATGATTTTATGTGCACTGTGACCACATCCTTTAATGTTTTGTTTTATGTGTAACTGGAACTGTTGGATTTTATCTATTTATGTATATACTGGCATTGCTGGGTTTTATCTGTTTATTATGTATAATTGATGCCTCTTTGGATGATGAAATATGCATTTCTGATCTGTCAATAAACTGACTTTGGCCTACATCCATCTGGTTTTAAAGGTACGAGGAAAATGATTTTAATGTTAAGAAACGTGTTAAGCTAGGCTTGTTTTTAGGCTCCCCAGATGGGCTCATGCCATCCCTTTGCTGCTTACGCTGCATTGGCTCCCTGTCAAGCAGAGAGCCAAGTTTAAGGGCCTTTGCATTGCCCATAAAGCCATCTTTGGCCAGGCGCCGGGCTATATTAAGGAGCACCTAATGAAATATGCTCCGGGACGCACACTGCAATCGTCCACGGCAGGCCTTTTGGCCCCCTCACGAGGCAAAATGGCATCGAAAGGTGGCCGAGCGTTCTCTGTTTTAATTCCCCAAATCTGGAATTAATTACCAGAGAACATTCATAAGGAACCGGCCCACCTCTTCTTTAGGAAGAGTCTCAAGACTTATTTGTTTAGGGAAGCCCTGGCTATAGTCTAATACATTGGCTTAGTGCATTTCTGGGATACCAGTAGCTACCTGAGATTTCTCTACAAACGCTAAGAGACCTGCAGGTGATTACGCGCTATATAAGCTACAATTAACATAACATAACATAACATCCATTCACCAAACCAACTAGAACTCACCATGAAATATTGCCGCTCTGCAGGAATATTTCAATTTTCTATTTAAATGACATAATTGTCAAAGACATAGAAAAACAGAAAACTATTCAAACTTTGGGTAGGCCATTTGTGAGTTTACATTCATTTTATAAAAGCTCTGCACATCCCTACATAAATAAAATGGCACTATTTACAGCCTGTATTTAGGACTCAAATCTGTTATTCCTTTTCGCGTATGGTTTCTACTTTAATATATGGTATAATCTACGGCTGTGGCATCAAAAAAGACTCACTAGTAGAATTGGGGAGAGGGGAAAAAATATTTTACCTCCTTTTTGGTGGACGTCACCTTAAAGCAGTTGCCACCCTAGATCTTCGATAGACACATGGCCAGCCTAAATTGCAATTACCCCCTCCTTCATTCTTTAAAATGTGGCCCAATAACTTGCTATTTTGAAGTGGTCATTTGGACACTCGTATAACGACATTCAAACTTTTTCACAGTATTGGCACTTACTACATCCCACCTATTTATTACATTTTTATTTTTCATCACAGTCATTGCAGACAATATATATAATTATATCCTCATTGCGCCATGTGTTTCATAGTTTTTAGAGATCCTCGTAAGTGGATGAAATCTCATTTTTAAGGCACCGGCTATGCTGCTTCATAAACAATGTTGGCTCCAATATCACTAAGAAGGCTGGTGCCCCCTAGTCAGCCCAGGAGAAGCCAGTGCACACAATATATTTATGATACCCAGATACACTGTCTCCCAACAGCACTCAAATGTCTTCAGAGATGCTGTCACTTAATATGAGCAAACAGTGTATATTCGTATGGACTCTCTGCGCTACATCAAGTGCCTACACCATAAGGGCCTGATTACAAGTAAAGGTGCTATGAATCGCACCGGGTATATAGCGATGCCCTGGGGTTCGTTATGTATCTGTGTGATAACTGGTACCTAATACCAGTAATTGGGGAATAAAATGTGGGTTTTAGTGTTTAATACACCACAATCTGCATGGTACGGTAAATACAGCGCACATTTCTCCTGTTAATTTTCAGAAGGCTTGACCTGCCCGAAATTAACAACGCTTGAGGTATTGAACCCAGCCAACAATTATTGTATGTGTTAAATACCTTTTAACTGGTAATTCCGACTGTGCTTGGACAGGGGATTATGCAGCGTCAAAGCACATCAAGCAACTCATAATCCGGCCCTAAATGCTCTTCTTCCCTGCCCTCCTGTGCTGTCAGCATCATTTTTCACCCTCACTCAACTACTGAAAGCTCTGGGTGTCCTGTCCCGCATTATGTCCTTGTTCGTGCTGATTTATCATTGAAAGCCACTCTGTGCATTACCCTTCCTGTGTTGTTCCTACACCTCTCTGTCCCTCACTTCAGTCCCTCCTAAAAGTCTCAGCACTCTGTGTCCCTACTGTCAAGTATGCAACCAATTCTGTGTCCAGTCCTTCTATGCTGTCCCTGCTGTTTTTGTGCTTATTCATCATTGACACCTACAATGTGCCCTACCCCCCCCGTGCTGTCAGTGCCAGCTTTAGCGCTGGTGGCGCCCGGTGCGACAATCATTTTTGGCGCCCCCCCCGCAGACCCCATGACCGCCTCCTCGGATTCTCTCACTACCACCGGGCAAAAGTGCCCCTCATCTCTCCAATCATAAGTTATTGGTACACACAGCACCGGTCACACTGCCCCTAAAGCCGGCCCTACATGCTGTCTGCCACCCTGCACCTCTGAAAAACTGAATACTACCTGTTCCCTGTCCCTCTGTGCAGTCTTTAATGATATTCCTTGTCTATTTACTCTGTCTGTGTCCTACTTTGCTGTCGCTGCCACTCTTCCTCTTTACTCATTTGTGATTTGTACCTTGTAGCCTGCCATCCTCGGTTGCCCCAAACATTCTTCATCGCCACAAGAAACCTTGTAGTACCTTGTCTTCCTTTGTTGTCAGTGGCAGTGTTCATAGCGTCACTTCCTTTGCTGTCAGTGACAGGTTCTGTTCACAGCGTCACTTCCCTGTGCTGTTCTTCCTCCACTACAAAACGCTTTGTTTGATCTATGCACCCACGCTATCCCGCCCTTTATCACCCTCTGCATCCCTGGCCCGTTCATACTGCCTTTTACTTAGGGTCACTCACTTCAGGTACCAGGTATGCTCAGCTAGTTACAGACCAGGAGAGTCACCTTTACAAAAGTCCTGTGACAAATGCACATTCTCGGCGTTTCTAGTTTTAATTTTCCCGTGGTAAATCCAAGCTGTCAATACTCACACCAGGCCTAGGCTAGATCTCCTTTTCAAAAACCAAAGGAAATGATGGACGGAGTGTTGAACATTGCAAGCACTCGCCCCCAGTCAACTGATCTGGGTTTAATCCATCACCGTTCTTTAGCCCACTCTGCCACCCCAGTTCAGACATGCCCATATGCAAATCAGTCTGACCCTGTGCCTCATGGGAACAGTCCAGCCCGAACTGCCAAGCCATATCTTCCCTGGACCGGAAACAAGCTTCCTAGAACCGGTTTCTGGCATTTCAGCCGTCTTCAGCCAGGCTTGCTTGAATCCAGTGGCAAAGTGAGCAAGGGACTCACGTCTGAGCATACCCTGCCAACTTATGGCGAACAAAGCAAAAACCAAAGGAAATGATGGACGGAGTGTTGAACATTGCAAGCACTCACCCCCAGTCAACTGATCTGGGTTTAATCCATCACCGTTCTTTAGCCCACTCTGCCACCCCAGTTCAGACATGACCATATGCAAATCAATCTGACCCTGTGCCTCATGGGAGCAGTCCAGCCCGAACTGCCAAGCCATGTCTTCCATGGACCGGAAACAAGCTTCCTAGAACCGGTTTCTGGCATTTCAGCCGTCTTCAGCCAGGCTTGCTTGAATCCAGTGGCAAAGTGAGCAAGGGACTCACGTCTGAGCATACCCTGCCAACTTATGGCGAACAAAGCAAAAACCAAAGGAAATGATGGACGGAGTGTTGAACATTGCAAGCACTCACCCCCAGTCAACTGATCTGGGTTTAATCCATCACCGTTCTTTAGCCCACTCTGCCACCCCAGTTCAGACATGGCCATATGCAAATCAGTCTGACCCTGTGCCTCATGGGAAAAGTCCAGCCCCGAACTGCCAAGCCATGTCTTCCATGGACCGGAAACAAGCTTCCTAGAACCGGTTTCTGGCATTTCAGCCGTCTTCAGCCAGGCTTGCTTGAATCCAGTGACAAAGTGAGCAAGGGAGACATGGCTTGGCAGTTCGGGCTGGACTGTTCCCATGAGGCACAGGGTCAGACTGATTTGCATATGGTCATGTCTGAACTGGGGTGGCAGAGTGGGCTAAAGAACGGTGATGGATTAAACCCAGATCAGTTGACTGGGGGTGAGTGCTTGCAATGTTCAACGCTCCGTCCATCATTTCCTTTGGTTTTTCCTAGATCTCCTTTTCACCAGCATGTCTGCGTAATATCAAGGATTTTGCCTTTCGCTTGTGATGCGAAATGCCTGAAATGACGCGATTAAATCAATCACAAATTTTCGAAACCGTTTTTATATTTTAAAAAAAAAACCCGTATCGAAGAAGCACAGAAACAACGTGAACAGACATAATACAGGCGGGCGTGTTTTTATCATGAAATGTGTCCTCTCCTCAAAAATGAATGCGACGATCTATTTCGTGTTTGTTAAAGAAAAGCTCATAATGCTGCATTGGCACTTCACGCAATTTAACGTCATTTTTATTGTAAATTCAAGTTCACAAAGGAAATTATGCAAATTACATACAGGCCTACTGAAAACTCAGGACTGGCTGAAAGTCATCCTCAGTGCTCGGGGCCATGTGGCTGCTATCATAAAGCATTCGCACATATATCGACATCACTCACATACAAGCCACAATGCCCGTGTGACCTGGCTCTTCCATCACTGCTACCCACAGCGCCTCCACTTTGTCTCCAGCTCATTCTGTTTTCTGACACTACCATCACCCCCTTGTGTATGTTAGAGGACTTTTAAATGTATGAAGCATTTTTAAGCCATATCCACAGCTAAGCCACAGCTGCCCTTTGCCCTCTTTAAAACATGCACACCACCTCTCCCCGGCCTGCTCCCTTCTGCCCCCAGACATCGCCAGCAGTCACTTGAGGGCAGCCCGCCCCACTTCCTCTGTCTTTGCTGCTGTCCTGTCCCTGTCACCTCTCTTTGCATCCTCTTCACATTTGCTTCGTTCATTCTCTCTGTAAGTGATAAATGAGACGAGGCCGCCGGCTCCCACTCGCTTCCATTCATCCCCGTTCCAATGACAGCCGTTCTTATTATAGAAAAATGCTTTATGCGCCTCTCCCTGTCCTCTTGTCTCTCCTCCCTTCCCACCTATCCCCTCACCTCCCACCCTCTTCTCTTCTCTTCTCTTGTCTTCTCTTCTCTTCTCTTCTCTTCTCTTCTCTTCTCTTCTCTTCTCGTGCCTCTCCCTGTCCTCTTGTCTCTCCTCCTTCTCACCTATCCCCTTGCCTCCCACCGTCTCCTTTCCCCTGCCCTCTTCTCTTCTCCTCTCCTCCCTTTATGCGCCTCTCCCTGTCCTCTTGTCTCTCCTCCTTCTCACCTATCCCCTTGCCTCCCACCGTCTCCTTTCCCCTGCCCTCTTCTCTTCTCCTCTCCTCCCTTTATGCGCCTCTCCCTGTCCTCTTGTCTCTCCTCCCTTCTCACCTATCCCCTCACCACCCACCCTCTTCTCTTCTCTTGTCTTCTCTTGTCTTCTCTTCTCTTCTCTTCTCTTCTCTTCTCTTCTCTTCTCGTGCCTCTCCCTGTACTCTTGTCTCTCCTCCTTCTCACCTATCCCCTCACCTCCCACCCTCTTCTCTTCTCTTCTCTTCTCTTCTCTTCTCTTCTCTTCTCTTCTCTTCTCTTCTCTTCTCTTCTCTTCTCTTCTCTTCTCTTCTCTTCTCTTCTCGTGCCTCTCCCTGTACTCTTGTCTCTCCTCCTTCTCACCTATCCCCTCACCTCCCACCCTCTTCTCTTCTCTTCTCTTCTCTTCTCTTCTCTTCTCTTCTCTTCTCTTCTCTTCTCTTCTCTTCTCTTCTCTTCTCTTCTCTTCTCGTGCCTCTCCCTGTACTCTTGTCTCTCCTCCTTCTCACCTATCCCCTTGCCTCCCACCCTCTCCTTTCCCCTGCCCTCTTCTCTTCTCTTCTCCTCTCCTCCCTTTATGCGCATCTCCCTCTCCTCTTGTCTCTCCTCCTATCTCACCTATCCCCTTGCCTCCCACCCTCTCCTTTCCCCTGCCCTCTTCTCTTCTCCTCTCCTCCCTTTATGCGCCTCTCCCTGTCCTCTTGTCTCTCCTCCCATCTCACCTATCCCCTTGCCTCCCACCCTCTCCTTTCCCCTGCCCTTTATGCCCCTTTCCCTGTCCTCTTGTCTCTCCTCCCATCTCACCTATCCCCTCACCTCCCACCCTCTTCTCTTCTCTTCTCTTCTCTTCTCTTCTCTTCTCTTCTCTTCTCTTCTCTTCTCTTCTCTTCTCTTCTCTTCTCTTCTCTTCTCTTCTCTTCTCTTCTCTTCTCTTCTCTTCTCTTCTCTTCATGCGCCTCTCCCTGTCCTCTTGTCTCTCCTCCTTCTCACCTATCCCCTTGCCTCCCACCGTCTCCTTTCCCCTGCCCTCTTCTCTTCTCCTCTCCTCCCTTTATGCGCCTCTCCCTGTCCTCTTGTCTCTCCTCCCTTCTCACCTATCCCCTCACCTCCCACCCTCTTCTCTTCTCTTCTCTTCTCTTCTCTTCTCTTTCTCTTCTCTTCTCTTCTCTTCTCTTCTCTTCTCTTCTCTTCTCTTCTCTTCTCTTCTCTTCTCTTCTCTTCTCTACTCTTCTCTTCTCTTCTCTTCTCTTCTCTTCTCTTCTCTTCTCTTCTCTTCTCTTCTCTTCTCTTCATGTGCCTCTCCCTGTCCTCTTGTCTCTCCTCCTTCTCACCTATCCCCTTGCCTCCCACCTTCTCCTTTCCCCTGCCCTTTATGCCCCTTTCCCTGTCCTCTTGTCCCCCCTCCCTTCTCACCTATCCCCTTGCCTCTCATCTTCTCCTTTCCCTGCCCTCTTCTCTTCTCCTCTCTTCCCTTTATGCGCCTCTCACTGTCTTCTTGTCTCTCTTTCCCTCTCACCTATCTCCTCCCCTCCCCTCTTCTCCTCTCCTGTCCTCTTCTCCTCTTCTCTTCTCCTCTTCTCTTCATGCGCCTCCCCCTGTCCTCTTGTCTCTCCTCCCTTCTCACCTATCCCCTTGGCTCCCACCCTTTCCTTTCCCCTGCCTTCTTCTCTTCTCTTCACATCTTACTCTTCTATCTGATTTTCAGACTCATGAAACATTTTCCTACATCTTTCATCCTTCCATCCTCTCTCACTGCTTGTGGTGGGATTGCCCCTCCTCCTTCCGATTGTTAATTAACCTATTAGATGCATATATATTTGCAAGGCAGATTGCTACATTAAGGCCACTATAGGCAGATGCTTATAGTGCTACCACAAAAGACCACCAGAGGGAAACAGAGGCCATCTTACACAAGGTGCCCCAGGGGCGCAGCGGGTGTTTGCGTCCAGCTTGCATGCCCCCGGGGCACTCTGGTATTACAGAAGAGGCCGCAGACTCTTGTGCGGCCTTCTGTATTACTGATAGCGCTGGCGCACATAAAGCGCTAGCGCTATCTTCAGGGGGCGTTCCCTCTTTTGCATGGGGGCGTCCCTCATATTTCACCCTCTAGGTTGTGCTGTTTCGCATGGTACAGAACAAAAGAGGCACTGATACACTCTTTATTACCCTCAGCTTGACCCTGCATGTTGCATGTTGGGCTTTGTGGTGTGTCATGCTAACTCTCTGTCCCCACTACTGGCCCCTCTGTAGCGTCCTTGATGGAGATGACACACTACCATCTCTTTACTCCACTTTATAGAAGGGTCCATGTACTAATGGGGGTAAAGGACCCAGTAAAATGCCATCTAAGGAGCTGTGGTGCTGGTAACCTGATTACCCTTCCCAATAGAAATCACTATAAATTAATACTGCTGTTATTTAGTCCTCTGAAATGTCACCTAAGAAGATGGCACCTTGTGTGTGCTCCATTAAGTGGAATTAAATATGTAATGGAGCTGTTATTGGGCTCTCAGTACGGCCCTCAAAGGAGATGGCACTCTACCACCTGCTTTCTGCACTCTATGAGTTTTTTTTAACTTATCCTTATTAAAAACGTTTTGAAAAAGGGATTGGGTAATGGGAAGTGTTAGGGTTATCACAACACAATACTACTGGTAAAGCAATGCACAGAAATATGGAGAATTTTCAGATATCGTCCCAGAGGTGGTCAGTGCGACATACCACAATCAATAGCAGAAGCATTAAAGCACAACCTGAGGACGTCAGGCTGGCTCAGACGAGGCGTTCCATCCTGGGTCTCAAACCAGGCCACACCCTGCTCCTTTATGCCTTTTCTTAAGTGGATCTGTGCACTGTCCTTTGAGGAAATGGCACTCTACCACCTGCTACTGTAAGGAGAAAAAGGCAACACCTGTTTACTCAACTTACTGTCTCTTTCGCTTGGCCTTGTGCGCTGTTCTCTAAGCAGATGATGGTGGTCTACCACCTATTTACTTCACTATGTCTCTTTCATGTGACCCCATGTATTGTCCTCTAAGTTGATGGCACTTATCCACATTTTTTGTACAATCTACAGCTCTTTCAATTGACCTTGTGCACTGTCCTCTAAGATGATAATGACATTCTACTGCCCATTTACACAAATCTATGTCTATTTTATCTTACCTTGTGCACTACCTTATAAGGAGATGGCTCTCTTTCGTCTGTTTACCTCACTCTATGACTCTTTTGTGTAACCCCCTCATACAATGGCCTCCGAGGTGTTGGCACTCTAGCACATATTTTCCCCCCTCTATGGCTCAGGTGGTCCCACGTACTTTCGGCCAAGGAATGGCACTCTACCACCTATTTACTGTGCTCTATGGTTCTTTCATGTAACCCAGTGTCCTATCATATAAGGAGATGGGCTCTACCACATGATTACTCTACTTCATGGTTCTTTAATGTGGCCCAGTGTCATGGCCTATAAGGAGAAGACGACATTTCTACCACCTGTCCACTCTATGGCTCTTTAATGTGGCCCAGTGTCATGAAGGCTCTTTTTCATTTGTTCGCTGCACTCTATGGGGCAGATTTACAAGCCCCTTGCGTCACTTTTGCACCGTCGTTGCGTCACTTTTGTGACGCAGCGGCAGCGTAAAAGTTGCGGCCCATTTACAACGTGACGCATCTATGGAGATGCATCACGTTGTGAAGCCCTGCGCCACATTAAACCTCCGTCAGGTTTAATGTATGCAGGGTGGGCGTTCCGTCGCAAGAAACCCCGTAAAAGTGACGCAGTGAAATCTACAAGATGTCCATGCTGCGTCAAAACCCTGCGCCTGCTTGAAGCAGGCGTAAGGAGTGACGCAGCATGTTAGGCATAGGGCACCCCTGAGCATTGCTGGAGTTGCGTCGTGCTTGCAACACGACTCCAGCAATGCGTGACTTTTCCGTCAACAGATGCGTCCGAATTTCTGACGCATCTGTCAATCCTTGCGCCATGGTGCACCGTATTGTAAATACGGCGCATCCACGGTGACGCAAGGATTTGGTATGTTGGCGCAGGGAAAATGACGCATCTCTACAGATGTGTCACTTTCTTGTAAATCTGCCCCTATGGGTCTTTTATGTGGCGCAATATATTCTCCACGAAAGAGATGACATTCAAACACCTATGTACTGCATTCTGTGGCTCCTTCGTGTGGCCACCTGTTTACTTCAGTTTGATGGCGCATGTGGCTCCATGCACTGTCCTCCAAGGAGCAAGGGCATTACCGCGCGTTCTCCTGTACTCTAACGCTATTTTATAGGGCTCCATCCACTGTCCTCTAAGACCATGGCACTTACTGCACCTTGTTGCTTTTTTTTCTACGACCCCAAAGCCTGTTCGTTAAGGAGACAGCGCACTACCCCCTGTTTACTGCACTCTCTGAAAGTGTCCCTACACTAATGGCTTCGTCGCCTGCCCCGCCCTGCTCTCTTCTGCGGTCACACCGGCCCGTCTCTGCTCTGCGTCCCTCGTGCGCGACGCTCGCGGCAGCTCGCGCGCCGTTGCCCTGGCACCGCCGTCGCTGGTCCCATTCTCATCTTGACTGCACTGTTACACTGGTAATGGTGTCAGGTCGTTAGCCGGGGTGTGCTTTAAAGCAGAGACGATGTCTTAATTATGGGTTCCAGCAATTGCAATCAGTGTAATTAGAATCTGTCAAGAACACAAGGAGCGCTCTCAGCTGTGAGAAACGCCATCGCCGGAGCCGCGTTAAGTGCTGGGAAATGTCACGAATCTGCGAGTGCGGAGCGCAGTCACCGAATGTCATTTGAAAGGATTGTGCCGTTTCCTGCAGGGTGATGGGGGGCCGCGTGCGCAGCGCACACCTGTGGCCGCGGCCCGCACGAGCTGCAGAGAGCACGCACCTGTACCTGTAGCTAACGTGATGCGTGGATTGCTCACACCTGGGTCGGCAGCTTGTCACAGACACATATAGATCACACCTGATTCTGTAGCAAATGAGATGCAAATATAGCACACCGCTGTATTTACAGCGTATTAGATTCACGCATTAAACACACCTGAATATGTAGTGAATGGAATGCCTACGTACCGGTTAGGGGTGGGTGTAACTCGAGTGATTCCATATTACATAATCACGAGGAACTACCTCAGAATTCTGCAAGATTACGCATAAAATATGCAAGAAGAGTAATTCTGCATTTAGGTCTCTTTCTTAGCGCACAAATGCCCCATCACGTCCATAATGGACACGAGCATGCATTTTGCTCTAATAAATACAGCTGAATGCAACAGGACACGAATAGCGCGTGCGCTCTAAATGTTCTGTTGGGGTAGGATCTTCCCAATTTACAACTGGCAATAAGCACTATATTCTTAGCACAAAACGCTCCCTTGAATCCGAAATGGACGGGAAGATGAATTTTGCTCTAATTGCATCAGAACATGAATAGCATGAGGAAATGCCTGCTTGCACCCACTAAATGTGATCCGCAGTAGGTTTTTTTTACCGCAAATTTCTGTTCATTACACAAGGGGAAGTAATTGCATAATTATTGGTAATTCCACGTCAAAGAGTAATGCAGAATTACTGATACTACGCTGATTACTCGGGCATAATCGAAGTTCTGCGCAGGCCTAATACCAGGCACCTGTATCCGCAGCCATTGAGAGACGTATATATCTCACATCTGAATCTGTAGCTAATGAGAAACAAATACAGTACACGGGTATTTACAGCTAATGAGATGCACATACAGCACTCCTGTACCTGTAGCTAATGAGATGTAAAGTTTGTGCACAACCTTGTCTACGGACAGCGACAGCGCATGCAGCGCACAAATGCACCTCTAGCTAATCAGATGAACATATATCTCACACCTGAATCTGTAACCAGTGGCAGACAGTAAAACATGCATCTGTATATGGAACTATTGAGAGGCACATATAATACACAGCTGTATCTGTAGTCAGCTGCGGCCCGTGCAGGTAAGAGCGTTGGGGCCAGGTGGGGGGTATTTCGACGGACGATGACGAAGGGATATTAAATAAGTAATTAATTTTCCCTCGTCATCGTCCGTCGAAATACCCCACACCCGGCTCACTGCCCACCGCTCTTACCTGCACAGGCCGCGGCTGTCTGTTGTAACTCATGCATCTGTCGTTATTTAGGTGTATACAGTGGAGAACTGTAGCTATAGCTGCTGAGATGTGCATACCACATATCTGTAGCAATATCTAATGAGATACACATAGTACAGATGTTTATCTACCAAACGAGGTGCACATAGCACATTACCCCCAGGTCCCTACGTCCTCGACACCTTTATTGACAAGTGAGATGTACTATCTCACTGACAGAAAAAAAGAACGAAGGAATGCTGGAGCTACCCTCCCCCTCCCACTGGGTGTACATAAGGCGTACTGGTCCCAGCATGCCGCCTGTTCTTTTTTTCTGTCATGCTGACAGTATGTGGACGTGGCAGGAGCGGGGGCGCTCTTGCCTTTTGCTGGATTATTACTTACGTGGAGGCCGCCGGTTCACTCTGCGGCCGGCGGTCCTTCGTTGTTGGCCTCTCCCTCCCTGCCGGGCTTGAGGGGAGTGGCTCGGGCTTTCCATGGTTCCTTCTGTCACGCGGCGGTGGTAATACCGCGTTGGATTTTCTCTGGCTCGATGGCCGCCCCTCCTGGTCTGCCGCGCTTGCTAGGGGGCGCAGCCGGTGTGCTGCTCACGGACTGGATGCAGCCTACTTCCCCTTCCGGTTTTCGGCCTGCCTGACTTCCGGTTTTGACGTTGGGACGGAAGTCAGGCGCCTCGAGGTTCCCGGCTGTGGGCTGCTCGTTTAAAATGGGCCGGTGGGGTGAGTACCGCATAGCAGTTTTCTGCTGTGACGTTTTTGCTGTGATTCTTGTGATATACTGCCATGGGGAAGCGTTCAAGGAAGAGGCATCATAGGGAGAGATCTTCCTCCTCTTCTTCTTCGACTGCTGCTTCCAGGTCTCCTTCCCCTGCTAGGTCTCGACGCCGTGATGGTGGTGGTGATGAGCGTCTTAAGCGCTTGATCCGTGAGACTTTGACCGAGATGGGTGATGTTGGGTCCCGTCGCAGGTGCCCTGCTCCGGTCTCTTCGGACTCTTCTGGCGATGAGTCGGCTTGGTTGGGGGACGGTGAATTGAAGGGCAAATATGTGGACAAGGACGCGTTACCCAGTATTCTGAAGCATGTAAAGGAAAACATGGGGTTCCTTGACGAGGACGCTCCGAGTACCTCTAGGGGGCCTTTGTTGCGACAGTTTAAGAGTGCTGCCACGGTTGATGTTGCTGTTCATCCCTTCATTAAAGATGTTCTGAAGCGTGAGTAGGCTGATCCTGATCACATTTTGATTCCACGTTTCAGGCTCGCCTTTATCCTCTGCAAGATATGGCTTCGGCCCTTCCGGATTCTATCCCTATTGACTCCTTTGTGGCTAGTTTGGTGGGGCACACCTCCCTGGCTGAGGACGCCGTGCTGAAGGATCCTGTAGACAAGAAGGCGGATGTTGCGCTCCGGAAGGTTTATTCTGGTTCCCACCTGGCCTTGCAGGCTGGCATCTATGGAACATATGTTTCGCAGTCTATGCTGTCTGACCTGAAGTCGCTCTATCAATCTATGGACAATGCCACTGACTGTTCCGGGTTGCTTGAGCAGATCGAGCGTCAGGTGGAGCTCCTGTCCGATGTCTCCTTTGACGTTGTGCGTGCTTCTGCACTGTCCGGTGAGGCTTGTGTGGCGGCTCGTCGCAGTCTTGTACTTAAGGACTGGAAGACTGACTCTGTGCAGAAGGCGTGCGCTTTGCGGTTGCCTTTCCAGGGTACTATGTTGTTTGGGGGGGAGTTGGAGGCCAAGTTGCATAAGCTGTTTAAGGAAAAGAAACATTCTTCTTCATTTAAGGTCTCCACTTCTGCTCCTGTCCCTTCTAAGTCCAAGTCTTTCTTTCGTCCTGCCTCTCGTAGACAGTTTGTGAGAGGCCAGGGAAGGTTTGCTTCTGGCCGGGGTCGGGATCGTAAGGCTAAGTCCCCTCCGCCTGCCAAGCCGCGTTCCTGACTCTTTGGCGGTGGTTCCCGGGTTGTTGGTTGGAGGGCGGCTGCGCTTCTTCCTGGCTGCCTGGGTTCAGTCTTGTTCTGACGTCTGGGTGTTGGAGATCATTCGCCTAGGTTATACTCTAGAGTTTTCGGTTCCGCCTCCGGATTCCGGGGTTCGGCCGACTCCCTGGCCTTCGGGCTGTTTGAAGCGGGCTCATCTTTCTCAAGGGATTGTGGATCTTCTTCGGAAGGGTACCATTCAGGAGGTTCCTCCTTTGGAGATAGGGGAGGGCTTTTATTCCCTGATCTTTCTGGTTCCCAAGAATACGGGGGGTTTCCGCTTGGTTTTGGACCTGAGGGTGATGAACAAGTAGGTAACCAGGGTTCCTTTTCGCATGGAGACTTTGCAAATGGGGATTCCTTTGGTCCTTCCGGGTCACTTCATGTGTACCCTGGATCTTCAGGATGCATATTACCATGTTCCGATCCATCCGAGGTCCCGCAGGTTTCTGCGGTATTGTGTTCTGGGGCGTCATTATTAATTCATGGTGTTGACCTTCGGTATTCGGTCGGCGCCGAGAGTCTTTACGAAGGTGGTGGCTCCTTTGGTCGCATGGCTTCATCTCCAAGGGGTGATGGTGTACCCGTACTTTGACGACTGGTTGGTCCATGCTCCCTCTCGGGTCCTGTTGTTGGAGGCCAGAGAGATGGTGTGTTCGGCGTTACGGGACCATGGTTTCCTGATCAACTTTCCCAAGTGTCAGCTGACGCCGTCTCAGGACATGGTTTTCATTGGGGCCCGCTTCCGTTCGGATCTGAACCGCGTGTTCCTCCCCGAACCTCGGGTTGTGACGTTGGTGTCCCTTGCTCGACGTTTCAGGATGGGGGGTGCCTTTCCGGTGCGCCTTTGGTTGCGTCTTATGGGTCTGATGGCGGCGACTGTTTTTACGGTGGCCTGGGCGCGTTTTCATCTGCGCCCCCTTTGGGTGTACCTCCTGTCTCTCTGGAATCCCCTGTCCCGCGATTTGGAGGTTCTTATTCCTGTGTCTCCTGTGGTCCTCCCGGTTCTTCTGTGGTGGTCGGTGAGGGGCCATCTGTCGCTGGGTCTGCCTCTGCAGTCTTCCCCTTCTCTGGTCTTAACAACGGATGCCAGCGCTTTGGGGTGGGGTGCGACCTTGGGGTCTCGCTCCCTTCAGGGTCGTTGGTCCCTCCTGGAGAGCCGTCGGTCATCCAACTGACGAGAACTCACGGCGGTGTCCCGGGTTGTGATGGGTTTTCGGGATCTGTTGCTCGGTCGGAACGTGTTGGTTCGGTCCGACGATATGGTGATGGTGGCTTATCTCAATCATCAAGGGGGGGTTCGTTTGGCCTCTTTGAATGCGGTGGTTGTTCCCCTGTTTTGATGGGCGGAGGGCCATCTGCTGTCTCTGACAGCGGTTCATCTTCGGGGAGTGGACAACTGTGTGGTGGATGTCCTGAGTCGTTGCTTTCCTGATTCTCTGGAGTTGTCTCTCACCCCGGTTGTGTTTCGGCTTGTGTGCGGGAGGTTTGGGCTTCCCTTTCTGAACCTCTTTGCCTCAGCTTCCTCGCTTCTGCTCCCGGTTTCTGCAGGAGGGGTGCTGGGGAGTGGACGCCCTGTCGATTCCTTGGCCTTCCCGTCTCCTCTATGCCTTTCCTCCTCTGGCTCTGGTTCCCCGATTTCTGGCCAGTTAATGTCAGGAGGATCGGGAGGTGGTGGCGGTCCTGCCGTTTTGGCCTCGGAGGTCCTGGTTTTCGACGGTTCGTCTTTTGGCGGTGAGGGGTCCCTGGTTTCTTCCCCTGTCCCCGTCTCCTCTGAGGTCTTTCCCGTCCCTGTCTCTTCTCCGGTTGAGGCTGTCGGTGTGGAGGTTGAGAGGCAGGGTTGGAGGCGGCGCGGTTTCCCGGAACATTTAGCGGTGGCCCTTCAGCATTCCCGGCGGCCTTCTACCCTCAAGGCTTATGATCGGCATTGAGGTAATTTCAGTTGTTGGTGTTTGGTGTTGTGCCTGTCCCCTTTGTACTGTTCCTTGCAGGTTGTGCTTCAGTATTCGTGGGAGGGTTTCGAGAAGGGTTTGGCTGTGTCTACTCTGCGTGCCCAGTGGGCCGCGGTTCGGGCGTTTCGTTCCCCGTGGGGGAATCTTTCGGATGTTGAGAACTTGGTTTCTCGTTTACTCCGCAGTTTTTCTATTTCTCGTCCTGTTCCTCGGCCTTCTTTTCCCCTGTGGGATTTGCTGTTGGTTCTTAGGGTTTTGCTCAATCCGCCTTTTGAGCCTTTGGATGAGGTGGATTTGAAGTTTCTTACTCTCAAGGTGTTTTTTTTGGTGGCTGTCACCTCTGCTCGTCGTCTTGGGAAGTTGGGGGCCTTGATGGTGCGTGCTCCTTTCCTGTCCTTCACGGAGGGTGGGGTGGTGCTTCCCCTTGATTCTTCTTTTGTGCCGAAGGTTTCTTCACAATTTCACCGGTGCCAGGAGTTGGTCTTGCCTGCCTTGGGCTCTGTTTTGGATTCAACTGGTGGTCCCCGGTGGTCCTTGTTGGATGTGTGCCGGGCTTTGCGCATTTATCTGGATCGCACGGCGGGGTTTCGCAAGTCGGACTCCCTTTTTGTCTCCTTTGGGGCTGCTTCGCGTGGGGGTAAGGCTTCTTCTGTGTCCATCGGGCGTTGGCTGAAGCAAGTCATTTTCTTGGCCTACTCTCTGTCTGGGTCTCCTCCTCCTTTGGGGGTTCAGGGTCGTTCCACGAGGGGGGTGGCTGCCTCTTGGGCGGAGGTTCGGGGTGTTCCTCTCTCTGAGATTTGTAGAGCTGCCACATGGGCCTCTTCTAATACTTTCATCAGGCATTATCGGCTCCTCAACCTGTTGGGGGACGATGGGAGTTTTGCGTTGGGGGTGTTGAGCTCTGTTCGCTCCTGATGTTTTTTTCTTTTTTGTATCCAATAAATCTCTGGGTTTGTTTTGCTGTCCTGGCGGTGTGTTGTGTTTTCTGGTATGAATGCCGGTGTCTGCTTTGGTATTTCTCACTTGTCAATGAAGGTGTCGAGGACGTAGGGACCTGGGGGTAATGTCCTTTTACTTACCGGTAATCTTCATTACTCCGGGTCCCGTAGTCCTCGACACCTTCTTGACTTCCCTCCCTCCCTCCCTGTCTGCCGGCCTTCATTGTGGCTTGGTATTTCAGGAGGCATGCTGGGACCAATACGCCTTATGTACTCCCAGTGGGAGGGGGAGGGTAGGTCCAGCATTCCTTCGTTCTTTTTTTCTGTCAGTGAGATAGTACATCTCACTTGTCAATGAAGGTGTCGAGGACTACGGGACCTGGAGTAATGAAGATTACCGGTAAGTAATAGGACATTCCTGTATCTGTAGCTACAGAGATGCGGTAACCTGGATCTGTAGCTTTTGAGACACATGCAGCTATAGCCAGCTTGTAGCTAGTGAGATGCATATATAATAAACCTCTGGATCTGCAACCAGTGAGGTTAACACACAGCTCACTCCTAGATCTGTAGCTGTGATGCACATAAATGTATTAATAGCCAATGAGATGCACATATAGCTTACACTGCATATGCAGCCAGAGAGATTCACAATTAGCAGATACCTGCTCTGCAGCTTATGACTCGCTTAGGTGGCATACATCTGTATCACTAGCTAATTAGATGCATATGTTCATGCAGCCCGGCAGGTGGCAGGTATTGTTTGTTTTTAATGCATACTGAATTAATAAACAATTGTTGTTCTGCTCATCTTTAAATCATAAAAACATCACCACCAAGTGGCAGGTGTCATAAGTGCCAGAGTTGACAATTAAGTGCTGCTGCCAAGCACTGGAAACCACCGGCTCAAATTAGGCACTAAGCTTCCCTATGACCTGGCTGCTAAGATAAGATTGTTAAACACTGGCAACTGTGCCCACACTTCTCAGGTTTATCTTCTCATGGCCCTCCTTTCTCTTAACGCCCCCTTACTTTTCCCCCACCCATCACATATTTTCCAACACACCTACTGCAGGTGAGAGGAGGTGCTAAATTTGGTTTCTCCCAGGGCGCTATCTGTCCAAAGGCCGGCTCTAGTGCAGGGTTTAGTGTAATATCATTAGATATGCAAATTACAAGAGTAAACACTTAGGGCCCGATTCACAGAACTAACTTAAGACAAAATCCTAAACTTACTACCATTTTCGTATTCACAGAAGGCACTTACTCATTTTGGTATTCACAGAAGACACTTACTCATTTGTGGTATTCACAGAAGTTAGGAGTCCTAACTTTAGGACTCCTAAATGCCTTCTGTGAATACCGAAAGTCTTAAAATTAGGATTTTTCTCAGTTTAGGAGTCCTAAAGTTAGGACTCCTAACTTTACTACTACTAAACTGAGAAAAATCCTAATTTTAAGGCTTTCGGTATTCACAGAAGGCATTTAGGAGTCCTAAAGTTAGGAGTCCTAACTTTACTACTACTAAATCGAGAAAAATCTTAATTTTAAGACTTTCGGTATTAACAGAAGGTATTTAGAAGTCCTAAAGTTAGGAGTCCTAACTATACTACTACTAAACTGAGAAAAATCCTAATTTATAGGCTTTCGGTATTCACAGAAGGCATTTAGGAGTCCTAAAGTTAGGACTCCTAACTTCTGTGAATACCGAAATGAGTAAGTGCATTCTGTGAATACTGAAATGAGTAAGTGCCTTCTGTGAATACCAAAATGAGTAAGTGCCTTCTGTGAATACCAAAATGAGTAAGTGCCTTCTGTGAATACCAAAATGGTAGTAAGTTTAGGATTTTGTCTTAAATTAGTTCTGTGAATCGGGCCCTTATAATTTGTGTCCAGATTGTGATCCTACACCTATAGGGGTTTGCGCTCAAGACAAGATTACCGGTCCCATCATGATTCAGACCTAATTGTTCTTAATTCCTACCCTATCAATGTGCATAGAGAAATTATGCAAAAGATAAATAAGCGAGCGAAAATCTGCATACATTTGCCACTAGGCATGGGAAATTCAGCAAAAGGTAAACCCTGCATAGGTGTGCAAGGCTGACTTGATTCAATCAGAGTGAACATTATTTCAATTTGTTGGTGCAAATTATCTTGCAATGTGCAGAAAGCATTTGCAAGGTCAAAATCCTAGACATATCTGAAAGCATTGGCAAGTTCTGAAAGTGTGAAAATAAGGAATGTGAGCACGAAACACACACCCTCAAGAGCATAGCCAGTATGTGCAGGTCCATGGCAAGAGGAAATGAGCCACCTGGCTCCTGTCTGAATTATGGAATTCAGCAATAATCAGTGTTCAATGGGCCCTTTAGGCCTCTGGTGCCACTGCATCTACTGCACCAATTGAAGCTGCACCCCCAGACTCACCCCTAATTGACAGCTTCACCCATTCTACTCGATCCCTCCACAGGAGGGCGCAGTCTTAGATCACTTCCCCTGTTGAACGTGAGGGGTGTCCACACAGACCAGTGTTCACAAGCGTTGAAACACAGAGCAACGTTTGAAGCTGCTGCCTTTTTGGCTATTGCTGTGCTCTCACCTGGGCTTTCTCTAATATGCATGGGCTGGAAGGAGTGCATTTTTTTCTGCAGTTGGGGGCACATTCCCTGTTTGCATTGGGAACTCCGGGTAACAGGGTGGGTTCTCCATTAGGGCTCTGCGGCTGTGCCCCTTTGAATTTCCTACACTTTTACCTAAATAAATCTGAAATAGATCGATTTATTTAGAGATAAGTTCGTATACAGGGCCGGACTGGGAACAAAAACCGGCCCTGACAAAGTGCTCAGCTGGCCCCCCCGGGGGGTTGGGGGTGCGGCCGAGCCCTTTGCCATGGCCGGTTTTCAGCCGATTTTGTTACAGGGGCGATAAAACAGCCCAGTAACAAAAACTGCCCCAAGGGGCCCAAAAACGGCCCCCACCCATGCGGCGCACCGGGGAATTGCCCGGTGCCCGCTATGGCCAGTCCGGCCCTGACCGTATATCTAAACAAGTCGATGTAGTTAAATCTGGGCTGTCTGTCCCACACAATTTGTCCTACCTCACTCTGAAGCAGGAGACAGAAGTCAGGCAGTAACTCAACTTCCTGCAATGTGACAGATGACATAGGGCTTACCTTTTGTTCTGATTATCAAAAAGAATAACACTTTCTCAAGCCCTTCATAGCCATTGTACCCTATATTGGTATCCACCGTAGGCCATTGATGCTGTCAGTGTCACTATTTCGGGCGTAAAAGTCTGCACCCTTGTAAGAGGCCAGATGTCCATCATTCATAGGTATAGATCCCACTCTTTCCCATTCGCCACACGGTAGGACTGGATGCTAGTACATGTGATTTATAATTCTGATCTTCTGTTATGCATATTGTGCTGAGACCCCTAGTCATGCTAACCTCCCCAACTGTGACACTCCAGGCCCTGTCTGCAGGTCGCTGGCCCTTTTCAAAGTGGAGCTGCTGTATTTGTTCCACGGCGAAATTGATCCAAAAGACGAGCAGGGTTTTTTCCCCTTGCAAAGTTGATCCAAATATCAGATTCAAGCTCAAAGGGAAAAATATGTGCTTATAGTACAGACAGTGACATGCTGCATGGCATTAAAACTGGCCCTATCTTCATGCCTTTAGCAATAATGCCAAAAATGTGAATTGATTTACAAACAATGAATGTTAAAAATGTTTAGGTAAGGCATGTCCATGATTTAGTTCCTCTTTCATTTCACATTTTATTTATTTCACGTTTTAATTAATCTTGCGTTCCCCAATTGTTTTAGCTATTTCATCTTGTTGTCTTTCTGTGTTTTTTTCATGCATCTTATTACTCTTCTATAGTGCATACTTTGAGTCGTGTCAGGTGTTTATGAGGGGCTCTGATTGAAAGCTCTGGTGCTGATGTCGAAGGCCTATCAAAGTGCCTGTCAGCTGGTTGGCCTCTTTGCAGAGCAACCAGAACATTGCGCATGTATTCCAGTTGCAATGTACATGTGTGTGAAGGGGGTACACAGATGTCAAAATATTTACAAGGCAAAAGTAAGAGAAAATGAAGTGATTAAATGTAAGTGAATGCATCCAGTGTATGTTTGGGGTATTGAAGTGAGGGAGATGCGAGGAAGTGCATTCGGGGAAGAGTGAAAAGAGGGTGGTGGAGGGGAAAGAGATGAGGTTGAAGATGTGCAGATGAATTAGAAGTGCAGAGAAAATGGCATACATATCTAACATAAAGAACTCATAATTGAAGGGCAGTACTCCTTCCACAAGCCTCAATAATATTTCATTCAGTCTCTCAATTTCATAATTTAAACATTTCCAATGTTAATTTTTTATAACAAATCGTTGTTGTTACTCATTTATCTTAAACAGCTAGTAACCATTGACAAAGCCAATAGTACTTGCAGGTTTTATGTGTATGTCAGTTGTTGACTAATATATCTGGATACAATAACATCTCATAGAGAAACCCAAATACCGTCGGGTGGCACATTATGGGATACAGAGAAATTTATGTTACATGTTCCCTTTTAGAGAACCCCCACTTTTTAAATCCCATTTAAAGACCTGTCTGCACATATTTCTCTATGACTAATTGCAGCCAGCAGTTGTGGGTGCGTCCCAAAGCGTGGTTAGAGCATTTTCTTCCAAAGTCATTGCCGCATGCAGCGCAGGACAATGGGCAAGCACACACTATTAAGGGCCTGAAGCTGTAGCTCTCTACAATTTACACATTACAGTAACTGTAAAACATATTAATGCAGTAAGATACGGGGCAGTTTTTAATGTGTTTAATATTTCAAAACTATACTTTCCCACTGCTTTAGAAGCCTCGCTTTCTCACTGAATTTATGTGCTTTCAAAGGCACCATTTGCAAATCTTTTTTCATTTTTTTCTCAGAAGGAGGACCCTACAAACCCCCACATTTGTCCATTAAGCATACCCACTTTGCTTGCCATATAAAAGTAATTGCCACATTTTACGCATCACCATTTCCAATTGTCACCAGCTGCCACTGCTGGCACCTTATCATATCCAGACAGTGCACCAGTGTACATAATAAGCCCGGTAGCATTCCCAGAGTGGGACCAACTGAGGCCCTTGCCCCAGCTGAATTCCTCTTGCGCCCCTCCCAGGCCTGCCCCTTGTGCTCCATCACCAGATGTCTTAGACAGAGCAAAGAGCGCTTTTAAAAGAAAAAAAAACCTGAATGAAAATGCAAGATGTGAAAATAAATAGAAATGAAACACATAATAGATACATTAGAAAATGAGGAAAGGAAAATAAATGATGGTGGAGCGACAGAAAAGAGAAATAAGAAAGTCAAATAGAGAAAGAAAGACAGGAATAAAAGAATGAATACATGAATAATTGGGAAGATGGATGGATGGATGACTGAATGGATGGAACTCCTCTTTGTTCATTAGGGGTTCCCCACACGTTTTTCCTCTGTTTCGTTGTATGCCTCCTAAAAATAACTTCTAGAGAAGCCACTGGAAAGCCCCCATGTATTTGGATAGCAAATGATTCTGTTTTTTCTCCTGAGATTTTCCGTGTAGAACTCTGTGTTTCTGTAACTCTCCGAAGCAGATGAAAAGCTTTGGGAATGCTACTCAAAAACTCCTCGTCGAGGGAAATAAGGAAGCTCTATGTAAATGAAAGTCAAAGTAAATAAATACAAAGATTAGAAAATTTTTGTGGGCGAAACGTTCAGTTCCTGATCATGTGCAGCTATTTCTTCATTAGCGTGAGAGAGTGAATAACAGCTTTGACAACCAGGGGGCATATTATCAAGCACGGCGTTAACATTATCGCCGCTTTAGCGGCAGAAAACTGCCGCTAAAGCGGCGATAATGGGCTTAATGATATGCCGCAGAGAATTCCAATAGAAGCCCATGTTGACACCAGAACATGGACTTCTATTGGAATTCTCAAGAGCATATTATCAAGCCCATTATCGCCGCTTTAGCGGCAGTTTTCTGCCGCTAAAGCGGCGATAATTTTAACGCCGTTTCTTGATAATATGTAAATGTAAATGTTGTAGACTTCTAAAGCGCACAGCTGCCCCAGCAACGGGGCGTCCCGGCGCTGTAGACCGCTGGGGAACCCGTCCTGGCTATCCCTGTGAGATGGTCCCTTTCTGGGTATCTCCAAGGTGAAACCAGGCATCCCCGGCGTCTGTGGGGGGCCGTTGTAGAGATGAGGCAAGCTTAATGCCCAGAGTTGCCGAGTGTGTTCCTGGTTAGAGTAGGTACCGAGGCAAGAATTATCAAATCCGTTTTGACCCTGGTCCACGACCCTGCCGCGTCGGGAATTAAACCCTGGTCCCTGGCCGATTCTCTGCTTACGGGTTTGCCGCATCTAACTAGTGAGCCACACCTCTCTAATTTGTTATTCGCTTGATGTTTCAGACTGCGCTCTTGTTTGAATTAAATGGAAGACACATTTTCACATGTTTTAAAAATAAAAACACCAAGAACCGTATCACGCAAACTATGCACAGGTGAAGGAAAACAAGACAAATCCATTCACGCCATTTTTGTTACTTGAGCGATAAAGAATGGAGCGGACAGATTTTGCTTCTGTCCATATTACAAAAATATTTTGGTACCAGAGGAGAAATGGAGGGAAAAAATTGTGATACCATATGTTGAATATGCAATGGTTATAAATGATTTTAAATGAGTAATAGATATTTTTATAAAAACATTTAAACCTACAAAGTCCTTTAAAAAAAAATAGTAGATTACACTAATGTTACACATTTTTTGATGCTCGCGTAATAAACAGGCACTACCAAAGCCAATAGATCTCGCCTTTGTGTCCTATTGGCTTTGTCAAGGGTTTTTAGCCACACTGCACAACATCTGAAATGCTGTGTAACTTGGCTAATGTAAAAAAAAAACCACAAAGCCTTTGTTGCAGCCACTTGTCTCATTTTGCAATGCTCATGTGTGTACTTACAAAATGACGCAAACACTTTTTTTTCTAATTTGTAATTGATTCAAGTTGGATCGGTATCTAAAAAGAGAATAAATGTGCAAAAGCATATTTTATACTGAAGCGGGTGGGCGTGGGAGCGAAAGTAACTCAGGAAGGGTGGGTGGGAATAGCAAAGCAGCACCTGGTGGGTTGGGGGCGAACGGGGAAACAACATGTGGAAACATCGAAGCAACCCAGGAGGTAAAAGTAACAAGTTGGAAGGGCTGGAGGAGGAGCAAAAGCACAGAGGGGGATGGGAGCTAAAGCAATACGGGGTTGGGGGAAAGCAACACAGGGGGCATGGGTGGAGGAGGCAATGGGAAGAAGCACACAGGTGAGTGCAAGATAGTTGGGAAAAGCAGTAAGGTAGCAGAGAGCAACACAGAGTGCAGTGAAAGAGACATACACGAGGGAGACGACTCAAAAACACACTCACTCAACCAAAGTGCTTCCCAGAAATGAAAAAAATAGTGTTTGAAAAGCAAGCAGCGGATCCAGCGAAGCGAGCTAATCAAATAATTTCTAAAGAAGCATTCCTCCATGGGAAGGAGAAACAAAAGATTCACAAGCTGGAACACAAATAAGAAGCAGGCAAATGAGAGTGATCAGAAAAGCAACCAATTGTAAGCAATGGGTGGGGTCCAAGTCTTTCTGTGTTCTTGGTAAGCCACAATAATACTCCCAAAGACAGCATCGACGATAATAGGCTTGAACTAAAAAGTGAATACAATAGTTTTCCTTCAAACATACTGCCATATTTCAATCTTGAAAAATAAAAACATATTTCTCAACCTCTTTTTGGGGAACAGGAAAAGCATGTCAAATAATATTGTTCCATTCTTTGCCTTGATGCAAATACTTTGAGCCTCATTTACAACAATTTGATGCAGGGCAGGGCTGCACGTCACTTTGCTGTGATACCTGCGTCAAAAGAAAAGGGCAGGAATGCGCCGTATCTATGAGATACAGTGCATTCCTGTCCTTTTACACTGTGCTGGCGCACAAATGACTGCCTAGTACCAATGCAGGCACCTTCGCACCATGGCACATGGGGGCCTGCATTGAAATCAGGTTATTTTTGTGCAGGAAGGAACACCTTCCTGCACAAAAGCAACCATTACGCCACCCCTGGGAAGGCGCAAGGTTTTGATGCATTCCCAGATTTACGCTATGTTGTAAACCTGGAAATTTGTCAAAAACCATGGATGTTGAGTGGAAACACCCACAGCAACTCCCATGGCACACCTCTCCATGGCAGTGTGAGGCAACACAGCAGTTTCTGCTGCGTTGCCTTACACCATATCAATGAGGCCATAAAAAGCCATGCAAGGTGACTTTCCGTGGTCTCATAGATATGATTGAGATGCCTGCACCTCCGGAGCATTATTAAAAGTGCGGTTCAGCCCTCTTGTAAATGAGGGCCTTTGTGTTCTCTGTTACAAATGCAGCAAAACTTGTGCAAATTCAGTTCTGTAATATGGCATTACAAGATAGAAATTCGAAAAAAGATCTTCATTAATTATTCCAACCTCTTGCCCATTTATCACTAAATGGCCTGTGGCATCCGGGGAATGAGGTTGAAAGGATTTCCCTGAGAAGTTGTTAGATGACGAGATGTGCAGGTAGGAACCTGTAGTGTTTCTTCTCAGCTTGCACCCCTTCTGCCCAGTTTCAGATCCTATTCTTTTCTGTCTATGCATGTGCCATTCAACTAGATGAGGAGTGTCTGAGGGTTGAGTCTGTCCAAAATTGGCCACCACTTGTTGGTATTTTAGTTATAGGGGATAGAGCGGGTACATGTGGCCATTCATAAACCTTCCAAAGAATAACAAATGCATGGGGCACTTGGTTCCCAAAGTGACAATAATCAAGCGGGGGGGAGTTGATACCATTTTGGTAGCAGGAATACCTTTCTCATGCTTCTATTTGTATGGGGGGTGCCACTGAAAACACAGGGACAGAGCTGTGGCTATCCAGGGGCAAAGATGGCACTTATATGCTCAGCACTGTTGCCTCCAGTTCTGTTACTTCAATAAACTATCAGATCATTTGGTAAGCAAATGTTACCTAATGTAAAGTATGATCTTCAGCCTGTAATAATGATTCATTTAATACATGAAACCTCTTTGGGATGGTGGTGTGTTATTGAATACTATAAACATTTTGTATTCCCTCCTTTTCTATACTTCAAGTTTCTTTTGTTTTTCTCGTTTATGTCTTGGCTTTTTTCTTTCTTTATTTGTTTAAGGTTACTTTCTGTTTTTGTTAGTTTCTATGTGTGCAGACCATTTCTTACACTCCCATCACATGGTGTAGCTAGAATGCTGGGGTACCCAAAGCAAGAAGGCACAATGGGCCTCTCAATGCCCTGGATAGGTACTGTAAAACAGTTATAATTGATGTGCCTAGTCCTTCAAATCCCTGGGCCTGAGTGCCACTGCATTTGCTGCACCATTGAGCTCTACGCCCCTGCTCCCATCTCACCTCACCAATTCAAAACAGCAGTTTCTCCAAAAGCTCAGGTTTCCTCTCTGCCACTTCCTCCAGCTTTTGTTTCTTGATGAGAATGGCAATTCTCCAATTAGCATACAGAGAAAATCTTGGCTTCATTTAAGACAACGGAGGCTAACATTATACATAATGTTGCCCAAACATGCAACCTTTTAAAGAAACATTAAACACATTATAAACAAAACATTCCAGTTTAGAATATTCAAAACAGTATATTACGCCATGTCACTATGCATCTTCTTCTTTAGGCTGTGACAAAACAAGAGATGCTCCTTTTGCTTGAATGGAAAAAATTCTTACTGCAACAAATTATCTGAAAGAAAGAAGAGACCAAGTGATACGAAAAAATATTGAAGAAATAAGTCATCATTTTACTCTGTAAAGTAAAATCTGATTTACAATCAACCAAGGCAACAAATACATTTAACAATTGATTAAATGAATTGGGAGTGGAGGGTGGTATATATTAGTCTCCATTGTCTTTAATTAAACCAAGATTCTCTCTGTATGCTAACTTGGGAATCACCATTTCATTACAAGAACGGAGGCTACCATTATGCATGTTTGAAGCTTCCCAGTGCCAGACTACCCACATGCTCCACCAGTTTTACTGCCCTTACCCATCGTGAAATAATAGCTGTTGATACTGCGTTGAAATAATAGGTGTTGATTCTGTCTAATTGGGTTTTACATAGGAAATTAACAACTGATCCTCTTCAGCTGGGCTAAATTCCATCATTCATTGTTCATAAACTCTCATGCAACTCACTACACACAATTTCTTGCAGTAATTGAAAACAGGATAAAAAATGTCCTCAGACATGGTCCTTTTCCAAATTTCAAAATGGACCCCGCCTAGGGAATAAAACCTATGCAAACCTCTAATGCCTTTTGTCTGAGACTCTTCTAAAAGAGATAAAGCAGATCAAAATCGCTAACTTCTACAGTATTTGACTCAAACAAATATATGTATCAATAATCCAGGAGACAAAAAGGTCAAAAACAAGATTCACTTTCCATAAAGAGTCCTACTGATCCCTAGGTGGCCACTTGAGGCTTATCTGTTTCATCAGCCTGTGGACCAGTGGGTTACTGGCAATAGCAAAACAATTTACCAAGGATTGTCCTCATGAGACACCTGATCTGCAAAAATTAACTGTTCTATAGGACAGACCTGAATTGAACAATTCAGCATGGTAGTTTGCCACTTCTACTGCAGGAGACGCCACAAGATCCAAGTTGCTCTCCAAGCGCCAACTACACCACTTTTACCATACTTCTCTACATCTTTTCATGGTACCTAGTGCCCATTATTCATACAATAGATTCTTAGCCTCTCCTGAGAGATCAGGATGCTCCTCTCATTCCTGCCCCTATAAAAGACCTCGCTTCAATTGTATCAAAGGGGGAACCTCTACTGCTAGCTCCATTACTCCAGGGAACCAAACTTGAGATGTCCAAAATGGAGTTACTAGAACAATGCTGCAACATTCCCTCCCAACCTTTAACAACACTCACTGGATCAGTGCAAATGGAAGGAATGAGTAACATTTCACTCTGTTCTAAATCTGCACAAAGGTGTCCACTTCTAATGCTCTGGGGTCTGGCCTCCAGCTGTAATACCATCCTACCTGAAATGTCAGTCTGCTGGCAAACAGGTCTACCTGAAAGGGACCCCATAAATCCTGAATCTTTCTGAAGCACACTGGACTCAGCTTCCAGTCGATGGCATCGCTCAAATACCTTGAGTTCAAGTCTGCTCTCTGGTTCTGCTGACCTGGGATGAACTCTGCTTTCAAGAGAATTTTCTGTTCCCAGCAAAAATACATAATTGTCCTAGCTAGATCTTGCTCCCCCTATGCGATTGATGTAAGATACAGCAGTAAAATTATCAAGCCGGATCACACCACCCAAAGCGTTCAGCACTGCTAACATCTCCAAACAATTAATGTGCAAGAATAGTTCCTCTTTGGACCATTTCCCTCGAGTTCTACATCTCCTACCCTTGATCCCCAGCCAAGGTTGCTTGCATCTGATTCTACAATCAATTCCGGAACATTTTCAAAAATTGCCTTGCCATTCCAGCCTTCCAGGTTGTTCAACCGCCATTCCTAGTCCTTTCGAGCCTTCTGGGATATGGGAATTACATCTGCATACCAAAGTCCTATCCTTCCCCTTAGGGTCATTTGTCTCTGGGGAGGATTAAGCATGTCTGCACCCGATGGGTCTTTAATAGCCTTCAGTGTTGAAGGTTGCTCCAAATCCTCAGCCAAAAAATCTGTTTCCAGGGTCTTCTGTGGCTCAAACACATATTCATCTACCTGATTTAAATTATCACGCCTGATCTAAATCATCATCATATAAAATGTTGCCTGCAACTGTACTACGAGTGTATTTACCAACTTTTGTCCCACGAAGGCCACTTATTCTACTTGTGCCATGAGGGACACCAAACTCCATTGCACCAAAAGGCTCAGAAGGAGGCCCGCAACAAGCACCGGCCATCGGATCTGCCGGATGCACCCCCTTAAGCTCTCCGAGGAGCAGAGGCAGCGCTCCTCAACTCAAAGCCTGCTAGGATGTTAAACTTCCCTTGCTTGCACGTCCTTCAAAAGGCTCTGTGGTCAAGGTCATGAACGTAAAGCGCATTATGTAATGACATAGTAAATTCAAGTACCGTCATAGTACTTCTCTTTTTGAGCAGCAGCATATAAAAGAGGAAGATTGAGTTTATACTGTTTTGAATATTCTAAACTGGAATGTTTTGTTTATGATATGTTTAATGTTCTTTAAAGGGCTGTATGTTTGGGCAGAATCTAGGACAGCAATAAAAGGTTGATGCATAATGGTAGCATCCTGTCTTGTAGTGAAATCTCACTCCTGTGCATGGGTCAGTCCTCCCTTTTCATCTCATTAATTGTTGCCTTCACACTCACCTTGCCCTTCTCTCTCTTTAACAGGCTGTCATCATGACCCTGCTCAAGAAATACTGCCTTAGCACCATAAACAAACCAAACTATTGTCCAATCCCCCACTTAATTACCTTCAATAGCACTTAGTCACATCTCCTCTGAAAAATTGGAGATCCATGTTGTGGTTAGATGTTAATAATGCTCTTTTTCCCCACTAGAGGTATATCTATCTATCTATCTATCTATCTATCTATCTATCTATCTATCTATCTATCTATCTATCTATCTATCTATCTATCTATCTATCTATCTATGTATAGATATATATATATATTTATTCATATATTCAACATCCAAGTTTCCCCCCCTAGGTAAAGACGCACTCTACTTCAGGTGAGAAAGCATTTATTGGTAAAGGAAAAACTCAGCATGTCGATGTGAGATTACAGCTTCTTGTCGAAATATTGCCTGACGCGTTTCCGTGCCTTTTGCACCTTCCTCAGAGAGGCTCGACAGTCTTAAATGCACAAACAAACCACACCCCTTAAGTACACGATTCTTACCCTCCAATGGGCCGCCCTGATGGGCAGCATGGTCTTACGGGTCTCGGAGTCTGTTACATTCAATCCCAAATGGGTGCCTTATTTACATGCTGTTCAAAGTTTTTAAGCCCTCAGATGGACCTCAGCAAACCGACTTGTCCATTCATCCATTCCTATCCTGATGTCCCACGAAGCAGCTTCCGAATATCCCAAAGCTCGTGGCCCCCATGTTAGCATGGTGGTGCGTCTTTCGCGGCAGGGCTGCCGTGTAATATTCAAGCTCCAAGTTTGCCCCCCTAGGCAAAGACGCACTCTACTTCAGGTGAGAAAGCATTTATTGGTAAACGACAAACTCGGCATGTCGATATGAGATTACAGCTTCGTGTCGAAATATTGCCTGACGCGTTTCCGTGCCTTTTGCACCTTCCTCAGCGGCTCAACAGTCTTAAAGGCACAAACGAACCACACCCCTTAAGTACACGATTCTTACCCTTAAATGGGCCGTCCTGATGGGCAGCATGGCCTTATGGGTCTCATAGTCTGTAAGATTCAATCCCAAATGGGTGCCGTATTTACATGCTGTTCAACATTTTAGCAGGGTGGTGCGTCTTTCGCGGCTCGTAGTCCGTAACATTCAATCCCAAATGGGTGCCTTATTTACATGCTGTTCAGAGTTTTTAGGGGGGAATCTTGGAGCTTGAATATTACGCGGCAGCCCTGCCGCGAGAGACGCACCACCCTGCTACCATGGGGGCCACGAGCTTCGGGATATTCAGAAGCTGCTTCGTGGGACATCAGGAATGGATTAATGGACAAGTCGGTTTGCTGAGGTCCATCTGAGGGCTTAAAATCTTTGAACAGCATGGAAATAAGGCACCCATTTGGGATTGAATGTCACGGACTACGAGACCCATAAGGCCATGCTTCCCATCAGGGCGGCCCATTGGAGGGTAAGAATCATGTACTTAAAGGGTGTGGTTCGTTTGTGCCTTCAAGACTGTCCAGCCTCTGAGGAAGGTGCAAAAGGCATGGAAACGCGTCAGGCAATATTTCGACACGAAGCTGTAATCGCACATCGACATGCCGAGTTTGTCCTTTACCAATAAATGGCTTTCTCACCTGAAGTAGAGTGCGTCTTTGCCTAGGGGGGCAAACTTGGAGCTTGAATATATATATATCTATCTAATTATCTATACATCTCAATATATCTCTCTCTATCTCTCTCTAACTCTCTCTCTCTCTCTCTCTCTCTCTCTATATATATATATATATATATAATATATATATATATATATATATATATATATATATATATATATATATATATATATATATATATATATATATATGTATATGTATATATATTAGTTGCTTGCCCACCACTTCACATCAATTCGAAATTAGGCAAGTGTAGACCCATATTCGTTGCAGTGATTTTAATCAGGAATCACCATGTCGCCATGATGCGTTTCGGCTGGAAAAGATGGCCTTGATCACATGACATATATATATATTTCAAAAGGAAAGCCAGCACTCACTGGAAGAGAGGTAAAACTTGTTTAAATCTTCAGGAGTTTGCAAACACAGACGTGTTTCAGCAAGCACCTTTGTCAATATTAGCAAAGATGTGCTATGTTGGTTAGATATATATCATTTCATTGGTTCCTTTTCTCTGCCACTTGACATTTAGTATAATCAAAAAAGGGCTTCCCTCTCGGATTGGTGTCACAACAAGGAGCAGTGTTAATCACTTAAGGATCTTGTTACTCCTCAACTGGACTTGTCTAACAATTTGATTCAGTATTCATTAACAATTCAGAAAATTCATGTATATCACATTAGGCTTTACGTTAAAGACTGACAAGTATAAAAGTGAAACCATGAAGGTTTGTTAAAGATTTAAATGATTACAAAAAGCAGAATAAATGGTTAGAATTACTCAAATAGTCAATAGGATAATGTTCAGAATAAAATGGTGGAAATGTATAAGAAAAGATCACTTCGACGTAGATTCGCCTCCTAGATATCAAGGGAGGGTGAGCCCAACACCATCAAGAACGGTCTTCTTTTTATAATGCGAAATACAATAAAATCCATACATGAATAGAATTATGTTAAAATCACACAAAAAGAACCACTCATATTAAAGATAGAATTATACAGTTTATGAAATCCCATTTGTCAGCACTATCCCACAATTTCACATAATACAGTTCCCATCCACGGGCTCTCCAAGTATCCTTATAGTTAGTACAAATATCGGTACATACTTTACAAGGACAAGTTCCCCTGAGAACCACACCATGGTCCCAATGAGAGAGGCCTTGAAACAACTGCTCGCAGTGAGGCAGTGTGCTACAGAGTCTTAAAGAAAGAAACATTGTTCTGTACCTGAGAAAGTGACATTACATTCAAGACAATGTTTTCAAGGTCATTAATACAAATTTGGCTGTGCGCAGAAAGAGACAGAAATGAAAAAATGTCTGTGTGCTAAAATATGTCTGCAAGCAGAGGTATTTTGAACTTGAGGCATACATTGAGTAACCTTGCTATAGCACAATTCGCTCAACATAATACCTCCATAACAACTGCATTGTGAATTTCTTTTTTTTATGTTTGAAAAGCTTTATTCAAGAAAATGTTAATACAAAGATATCAGCAGAGGCATAAGAAATACGCAAATAGAAGTTAAATAGCATAAACAAGCTAATATCATAAAGAAACGAGCAAAAGCAATTTTTATACAGATTTTTAAGGAAAAGCAGGAGAAAGGGAAGAGAAAGGAGGGATGTAAAGAAATAAAAAGGGGAAAAAGGGGAAATGGTAACAATGTATTATGAAAATACAGAATTATGCTTTAAAGAGAAAGTGCTGTAGGTAAAACAATAATCAAAATGCAACACGAAAGAACAATTATAACAATAAATAAATCCTGTACTATTACTATAAGAGAAGAAGATGCAATTTCCTCAAGGCGGATCAAAATTTTCCGAAGTGATACTTGATACATTCTTGCGAACCATCCGGTCTAAGTATGAGGTAAGAGGTAACCAGAAGAGATCCCTATTGTGTGTGGGATTACAGGAGGAAGCAAAAGCGGTATCAAGCCTGTGAAAGTGACATAGAGAATTCCACCAACAACGTATGGAGAGCTTTGTGAGGGACTTCAAGTTAGAGGAGATGTGCTGAAAGGCTAAGGCAAGCATAAGGTCAAAAAGACTACGAGAGTGTAGAGGAAGATCTAGAGAATCAGATAAACTGCCAAGAAAAAGGGTAGATATAGAATACTGAGGTGAGATTGTGAAAATACGAGAGATGTATAGCCAAACAATATTCCAGAATTGAGAAACAGAAGGACATAAGAATAAAAGATGAAAGAGGTTAGCGTTAGGGGCAGAACATGTCCAACAGCTAGAGTCAGTAGAGGAGGAAAAACGGGCTAGAGAAAGTGGAGAGAGATATAGCCTGTGATACAGGTAGAAGAGAGATTGAGTGAGGGAAGCAGAACGAGAAATTTTCAGAGCTCTGGACCAGAGCTTATCCCATAGGGCAACGGACCAAACACAACCCAAATCCGCCTCCCAAGAGAGTTCCAATTTAGATTTAGGACGATCTGGATTAGGAGAGGAAAAAAATGTATAGATAAGAGAAGCTTTGGGGAGGACAGAAATAATCTTAAGAAGAGGGTCTTGGGAAACAGAAGAAGGGGAAGAAGGAAGAGAGTAGAAAATATCAAGAATAAGTGTCATCAGAGTAACAAACTTTTGCAAAAAGGAACGAGGACAGTGAAAGGACATCTGACATTGGGGAAAGGAACAAGGAGAAGGTCTGTCAAAAAATTGGTTCACCCAAATGATGCCCTTAGACCTCCAAGCTTTCCAGAAGATGGGTCTATTATTTATAAGAATAAGTGAATTATACCAGACAGTGGAATCCAGAAAAGACTCCCGAGTAATAGGTGTAGGATTAAAAAGAGGCTTTAAGAGAGAAGAGGTATGCTTAAATAAAGGAAATGACGAGTGCGGAGCCTTGGCAGAGAAGTGTATGATCTCTCCGAAAGCAAAAGGCAACAACAATGTTTGCTCGATGTGAAGCCAAAGAGGAGCGAGAGGGGAAGGAATGGACGCCAGCCTTCTGGACGCCTGACGAAGAGAAAAAGACTTATGATACAGACGAAAGTCTGGGAAATTGACCCCACCATTGGATTTGGACTTACGAAGCCGTGCTAAAGAGATTCTAGATTTCTTTTTGTTCCAAAGAAATCTTGACAAACAAGAATCGATGCGTTTAAAATAAATTGCGGGGATATGAACGGGTAACATAGAAAAAATGTAAATTAAAATGGGAGCTATCATCATCTTGATTGAGTCCATTCGTCCCCACCAAGAGAGAAAGAGGGGGTTCCAGGAGGAAAATAATTGCTCAATACGAGACAAAACCGCAGACATGTTTAAGGTAATTGAGGAGGAAATAGAGATGGAAAACCATACTCCTAAGTATTTAATTTTGGAACTATTCCAAGCAAATCCAGTGGAGGAAAAGACAGAAGGGGTGCAAAATTTGGTAAGAGGGAGAATTTCAGTTTTATCCGAATTAATTTTATAACCTGAGACCTGTGAGAAAGAATCGAACTCAGACAGTAGAGGGGGAATAGAAGTTTCCGGAGCAGAAATGAATAGAAGAATATCATCCGCATACGCAGAGAGTTTCAATTGATTATCGCCATAAGGAAAACCTAAAATAGAATCATTGTTACGGATAGAAGACAAAAAGGGTTCAAGGGCAAGGACAAAAAGTAAAGGGGATAAGGGGCAACCTTGACGAACACCCCGCTGAAGAGGGAAATATGAGGAAACTTGACCGTTGACCAAAACCGAAGCTTTAGGGGAGGAATACAACAGAGAAATAAGAGAGATGAGATGAAATGAGGGCCAAAACCATGCCAACGCAATGAAGCAAATAGGAAAGACCAATCAACTCTATCAAAGGCTTTCTCCGCGTCAACAGAAATTGCCGCTAAGGGAATAGAGAGAGATGAAACCTTATTTAAAACATTAAGGAAGAGGCGAGAATTATCAGAGGTAAGCCGGCCTTTAACAAAACCACATTGTTCCTTACCGATGAGGTGGGGCATGAGGGGGTCTAAGCGTAACGCTAGTACTTTAGCAAACAACTTATAGTCCACATTTACTAAAGAGATCGGGCGATAGTTCTTGCAGAATTTGGGATCGCGACCATCCTTAGGGATGAGATAAATAGTGGCTTCTTGAAAGAGAGAAAGGAGTTTGGGGAGTAAAAGGTCAGAGAAGTGCAGATAGAATTCAACTGAAAAACCATCAGGGCCTGGGGTTTTACCTTTGGTGAGAGTATTCAAAGCCGCAGAGAGCTCATGTAAAGAGAGATCAACTTCCAGGTCTGGGAAATTAAGATGAGAAGTCAAGGGCTTAGGAAGTTTGTCAAAATAAGCCTGGACAAGAGAGGGAGAGGGAGAAGCTTCCGGGGTGTAAAGAGTAGAATAAAATGACTGAAACTGGTCAAGAATATCCTGAGCTTTATGTAGTAGAGTGTTGTCAGAAGAGTAGATAAAATCAATAAAGGAGCGCTTCTTGCGTGACTTAAGATAATTGGCTAGGAGTTTCCCTGCCCTATTGCATCTGCCATAGTAACGAGCACTACTACGAAGAAGCACCGACGAAGCATTGTCAGTAGTAGTTTTATTGTATTCGAGCTTGGCACGAATAAGATCCGGAGGGACGGAATTATTAGGAGAAGAATAAAACTTATGCTCCAAAGATTTAATATGGGCTAATATAGTTTTCTGCTTCTGAAGAAAATGTTTCTTCTTCTTAGAAACAAAATCAATAACAAACCCGCGAGCTGTGGCTTTAAAAGAGTCCCAAAGAGAATAGGGGGAAATGTTAGAAACATCATTTAACATAAAGAATTCAGTAACAAAAGATCGAAAAGAAGAGGAGAAAAAAGGATCAGTAAGAAGACAATTATTAAATCGCCAACGAGAAGGCTTGGGATGCGGAGGAAGGAAGTCAAGATCCGTTACAATATGGGCATGGTCCGAGATGAGTATAGGTTCAATAGAAGAAGATAGTAGGTTTTGCGATAAGGAGAGAGAAAGAAAAATATAGTCAAGGCGAGAGAAAGATGAATGAGAAGGAGAGAAAAAGGAATAGTCAAGGGTGTCAGGGTGTGAAAGTCTCCAAGAATCAGTGAGATGTGCTTGAGAAATAGTATCTAGAAATTGTTTGTGAGGTTTATGAGGAATGAACCGAACCGTTGACTTACGATCAAAGAAAGGGTCCACAATCTGGTTACAGTCACCACCGAGAATAAAGAGGTCATCTCTATGTTGAATACATTTGTTCGTAATTGAGGGCCAGAAAAGTAAGTCGGGTTGTGTAGGGCCATAGACCTTGAAAACAGTCAGAGGAATAGAGTTAATCGATAATTTAGCTAGTATCCACCTACCATCAGAATATGTTTCTTGTAATAAAACCTTACATTTTAACCTTTTATGACACAAGATGACGACACCATTCTTCTTATTGGTAGACGGAGAAAATAACACCGTACCCACCCATCCACGCTTTAGCTTGAGAGATTCAGCCTCCGAGAGGTGAGTCTCTTGTAATAGGACAATGTCAGGGTTATATGAATCGAGGTGGGAGAGGATCCTCTGACGTTTAATGGGATTAATAAAACCCTTTACATTCCAGGAAATTACTCTGAATTTAAACATTGTAAAACATTAATAGGAACAATACCTACAGCAACATTTAAAAAGAGAAAAAAATTTCAAAAAATGAAAGAGAATAGAAGCAAGATAAGAAGGCTGAGTCAATGTAAAGGAAGAGAAAAATAAAGAATGCAAAATTGGAACATAACCAATGAAAATTGAAAGAAGAAAAATAGAAAGAAAGAATAATAGTGCAAGTAAAGGCAAGACAAAAATAAATAACAAGTGAAACAAAAGGGAAAGGAAAGAAGGGGAAGGACGAGAAGAAAAAAGTACAAGAAGAGACAGTACATATCCAAAAAGGATGACTGAAAGTAACATACCTGAGGGGGACATAAAAGGGATGACGGGGTTGTGGAAGGATACTACAAGATTGACCTCCCAAAGCCAGGAGAACAACCGAATCAGGACGGAAGATGAATAGGACAAACCATATGGAATGAAGAGGAACACACCAGTCAATCTAGGTAAGGAAGAAAGGTAAAATAAACAGTTATAATGAAAGAAATAACATTATCAACAGAAATGCATGAAAGGGAAATATAAGCCAATAAATAAAATGAGAATAATAACTAGAGTAGATTTAAAGACCAGTCAAAGACAAGTCAACACTACAACAAATAGAAGACAATGCGAGAACAAAATCTGGAGAACCTGCAAGAAGAAATGGAAATTAAATAATCAGCCATTAGCAGAAGTGGAGATATCCATGCCAGCATTAGACTGAATATGAATAAAATTCTTGAGTTCAGCAGGATCATGAAAAGTCCAAGTCTGATTTTGATGGGTGATTTTGAAGATACAAGGATGAAATAAACCATATCTGGCATCAAGAGAGCGTAGAGGAGCCCGAAGATTCAAGAACTCCTTCCTTCTCACAGCAGTAGCAGCAGAGACATCTTGAGAGAAGAATACTCTCTGTCCCAATCAGGAAATTTGGCGTGTAGCTCTAGCCGCAGAAAGGACCAGAAGGAGATCAGTGAATTTCAGAAAAAGAATAATGACTCCTCGTGGTTTAGTTGAAGATGATGAACGAGGGCCAAGTCTGTGAGCTCTTTGGATAGTTAAGGAAGTGGTAGGAGGGATATCCAAAAGGTTCAGCAGAAAGGAGGAAAAAAACGAGACAGGATCATCTCCCTCCAAAGACTCCGGCAGCCCATAAATACGTAGATTATTCCTCCTATTTCTATTTTCTAAGTCCTCAGTGTGTTGTTGGAGGGTTAGGACAGATTTTTCTAGAGAGGCAATACGCCGAGAATTGACTTGGATCTCCGGAACCTGTTGCTCCACCAAAGATACTCTATTGTCCATGGCTGACCATTTTGCCTCAAAAAGTTGCATTTTATTATTGGTCTCCTCCACAAACGGACGCAGAGCACGTATTTCCTCCAACAGTAGTTCCATGGAGCTAGGCGGAGACGGCTTGTCAGGAGGAGGGGGGGAGTTCTGCTTCAAACGCTTCGATGATGCGGTGGAGGGAGAAGACTTGTTTGAATTTGGTTGTTGCAAAGAGGAACGGTCAGGGGCTGCTGCCGCCATCTGGTCCGAGGTAGAAGAAGATTCAGCTAATGAAGAAGAGGAAGATAGTGCCGTAGGAGAGCTCTTCGAGGGCACAAAGACGAATTTAGGAGTACGTAATTTCCCCATAAGTACTCAAATGAACAGAAAAAGAAAAAATGGGGTAAAGAAAAACCTTGTGCCAGAAAAAAGCAGCTGAGTAGCAAATACAAAGGCAGGCAATCCGTAGAAAAACAGTCCCAACCACAGTTATGAACAAAGCGGTGAAAATATCACAGTCGAGTTGAAAGAGACAATAAAATCTTTGCAGGAAGTGGACGACCAGGATAAATAATGAGCGATATCACATGCAGGATGAACTAGAAACACATTAATCCTGTGGAAGAGGCCAAGAAAAATTTGGAGGTCGCATAAATACACAGGCGACCCATAGGCAGTACACCGCTGGCCAAATGGCATAAAAATAGAACGCGTTGGACAATTGCAAAGTGTGACAAAAATAAAATAGTGGAAAAAGCGCAAAAGTTCTTTTGGCTCTACCAAGTGCGTGCCAGACACCAATCACAACCGCTGTCAGGAAAAATTGATGGAAAATGAAGAAGTAATAAAGGCCTAATCCAACAGAGCAAAGTCCAAAGTCAGATGGTCCTCATAGTCAACAACTGCGCCTCATTTTCATTGACCTGTGTAGGAAAAAGATGGGATTCCTCTGCCAGCCCACATAATCCTCATGATCTGGTATTAGAAAGAAAATGTATGGTGCACTTTAACATTCCAACAGTCTCTCACTCAGACCGTGCATGACTGACCAGCGTGCCGGCATTTCTTCACTTGGGGGAGGCATAACGAAGGACAGTCACTAGTAGACATAATATTTGCAGAACAGGAATAAGCTGCTTCCCCCACAAGCGCAGCGAACAAATTGCAGTAATAAGACACCAGCGTCAATGCCGAGCGCGCTAACTCCACACAGGCTACGCATCGAACTCAAGATGGCGGCAGCGCTGAGGTGTTCAAACAGCATGAAACAAATTACGCATTTTAGGCATTTGGAAGGTTCCTCATGGGCTCACCTGGTTCACAACATGTTCCGCTCCCAGGAACACATGAAGAGCGCGATGAATAAGCACCGATGACGACGTAAAGAACAAATGGTCCGTCCCGGCACGGCGGAGCTCCGGGATCAGGCGGCCATCTTAGACGGCGTCCAAGCCACGCCCCCTGCATTGTGAATTTCTTTTATCGTGTTAATGCTATTTGTACATATAACGATAAAAACCCTGATATAAAGTGCAAAAATAGGCTCATGGTCTCTGTAGATGGAGCCAACACTCCAGCTTTGCCTGAACAGGGGATATACTAGGTACATTAATAGCGTCCGGCCATCACTTTACAACTGTGAGACGGATGATAGGGATATTTTCAGAGAACAGCAATCTTTTGACTTTTGTCAAGATAACTACATCGTTGCCTGAGACCCACTTAGTGCTTAATTTGAGCCGGTGTTTTCCGATGCTCGGCACTTAATTGGTTTCCCGTGCTTGACACTGGCACTTAATTGTCAACAGTGCACTTATGACAGTCTGTCAAAAGGTGATGCAACTCATCCAATTTAGAGATGAGCAGAATGACGGTTATTTAGGGATACAATCTACATAAAAAATGTCTAATACCTGCCTTCATTCCTTTAACTTTGGGGACCTGGAATAACCTCAACTTTCGCACATGCAGGCGATGGAGATGGTTAGTAGTTGTTTGGTACCCTCTGGCAGCTATGACAGGGGCAAAGGGTGGCAAAAGCTGCAGTGGCCTTCTGGTCAAGTCCCTGGCACTTATTATTTTACAAACTAAGCACTGGACACACTGCCCAAAAAGTAAGAGTTGGACAATAATTTACTAACAGATTGTTCTTATCATCAAATTAGTGGTACTCGAGAGAGTAGCCAGACCCAATCAAACATGGAAGTAGCATCTGCATTGGAAATATGTCTAGAGGCAGGCAGGGCAGCATATGGAATTTACAAAGAATAAATGGATAAGACAGGTTATGAATATATGAACTTGCCGGGGTGCTAGCTTTGGAAGTGTTGGCTGGTGGAGTTGTTGGCATTTGAGTTAATTACTGACCTTCTTCTGTGCCAATTATTGAGAAGTTACTGGGCCAACTAACGATCCTTTAAGGGGCCAGTTAATAAGCATTTGCTCTGCCAATGAGGTTTACTTTTCCAACTGAATAGTTTTCTTGGAAGTAAACGTTGCTGCTTGGTGGAACAATGCACATAGAATGCAGAATGTGGAAAATTGCAGACATCTCTTATCCAATGTTTCCTCTACTGCAGGAGCTATAAATATAAATAAAATCACTCTATAGTCTCCACTTTAGTGAGTGTGACAACAATGACAAGTTCTTTGCTTGGACGTTGTTGTGGAACCAACACATACTCCTGAATCAGCAACATGTAGACTGGTAGAACCTAGCAGCAATGCAGAAATATTTCCTTTCAGTTTTATTGTGGAATTGTATATTATTGATGAAGACATCGTTTTTGTGCTGTCACATTTAGCAGCTGGTGACTTTACTCAACCATTTCTAATAAAATATGTATAGTTCCCTTTACCATTATCTTTTAAGGACAATAGACACACAACATGGACTCCTGAACCCATTCTCTGCCTTAAGGATCAAACAAATTTCTTGTAGGAAAGTAACTTCTTTGAAGAGATCAAGTGTCTCCGAACATTTTCATTTTTTGGTGGGAGGAACTTGCGGAGTTTCACTGTACGGAATTCCGTGAAGTTACATAAAAGCACAGCACGATTCTGCGGAGTATGCATGTGTTGTTGCCCGTACTACAATTTAGAGGCAGCAGGACAAGCAGCGCTGCAGAATCAGCTGGAACTGCACCGTGCGGTGCGGATGAGGGCGCAGCCATTCGAGTTGATTCTACATTTTCCTCCTTACCCTATTTACTGTATACTTCTTATTGGGGGCTTAAACATTCTTTTTGATGTAATTGGATGTAATTCTTTTGGTCGGGTTTGACATACCATTATTCATGTGAAAGCTAATGAAATGCTGGAAATCCCTGGAGTGGAGGATCCCTGGAAACACACTAGGTTGGGATCACAAGAAAAATTCTATGATTTTGGTGAGATCACGTGGAGATAGGAGTTTCATGTCCAATGTCAGATGAAGTTCCTTCTTCAGTTGGGGAAGATTCTCTCTGGAAGGATGAGCTGACAAAATGTGCAAAGCTGAGGATTGTTGCCTGAGAAGAAAAACAAGTTCGCTACTCCAAGTTTGGCATGAAGTTTAGGCACAGAGTTGTGCTTTAATAAAGCTGTTCCTGAAGCAGAAGTGGGCAATGAGCCATCAGGAGAATTTTTTCTATGTAGATAACAAGTAGAAATTCAGTAAATGGCCCACCTCAGTGACGAGGAGCTTGGTGAATCACAAGGGGCAAATAAATAGACCATTAAACAACCACACCTAATGGCATTCTGGGAACTTGAGGAATGACTGATATTCTTTACAGTCTGAGATTAAGTCTGAGATTTTAGGACTGGCAATACCATTGAATCGAGACCAATGAAAGTATGTATGAAAGAATGAATGCCCTCCATCCTGAAATATTCATACAAGACCTATCTGTTTAGCAATTTTACATTTATCACAGGGTTCAATCGTTTGAGTTTTTGTGCACAGAAATAATAGACCTCGTGAGGCAAAACAGGGATGACTGATCTTTCTTTGGTGAGTTTCACATCTACTTGTCCACTATGGAACATTCTTTAGAAGAAAGGAGGAGTCTTGAGGCTCATTGGGTGTTTGAACAGGAAGAACTAAAATGAATATAGATGATAATCTCTTATAATTTGATGGACTAGGGTATCATGAGTAAGTGTTCTCAATTTAAGTGAAGCCTTAACCGGGACAATGGGGAAGCAGGAGTCTTAACACATTGGGTTGTGAAAGAAGTTGAAAGGATACCATCTCTGCCTATTCCACCTCTGGTGACTCCCCTTGTTGAAGAACCTCTACTTGGAAGAAGACCTGAACTACCTTAATCTTCACAGCTAAGATGGAGGAAGCGATCAGGGCTAGACAGGCCTCTCCTGTGATTAAGCACTCCCGGCCCTTCTCCTGCTGAGCTTAAAATATTTTATAGAAGATGCAAAGATGACTGACCTGAAAGATTGGATAATATAAGGGTTTCCAAATATCACCTTTAGCAAATCACAAGAAAGTATATACCTACAATGATGCATTTCCCTTCTGTTCCTGCTGTTGATCCATTCTGCTTAAGTTTTTCTGTGTGTCCTTAAAAAGCACTCTCTTCACTACTAAAACGTTATGTGTGATAGCTTCTATCCCAAGAGGCAATCAGTAGATGCTCCAGCTGGCAACCCTCATGCACAGAATTAATTAGTTTCAAAATCCTTCTCATATTTTACACATTGTCTGTTATCTGTGAGACATGATAATCACATCTCCAAAGTAAATACTGACACACTTCAAAAAAAAAATTGTTAATAATCTGTGAAATCAATTTCAGTATTATGGTTCACATTTGACACGGATAAAGACTGTCAATGTTTTGACAAAAAAATAAAAGTCTACAAGTTTGTTAAGATAGGGTTGGGTATTTACCATATGTGGTAAATACCATTACTCACGGTGAGGTATTTAGCACTTGCTTAATATACCTGATATTTCGAATTTTGACCAGGAAAAGGAGACATAACATGCATAATAATTTTTTTATACACAGAATTCTGCATGTTTTGACAATTTTCCAGGCCTTTTGCGCATATATAAATTTTGACAGGTTTGACCTGCCGAAATTTATCTGGGGAAAATTGCAAGCGTGTGATAATTACTACTCAATTCTTAATTATAATCCCAGTAGTAAAGGTGGAATGTTCAATAAACTTTACAAACCCACAAATCTATTTTATAGACCGAGCCTTCTAAAAAAAAGACTAAACAGAGACGTTTACTCAGTTCTTTCCAGAGTTTAATAATAATATGTTATTGTAAAATCCTTTAACCTGTGGAAGTTTTTTTTATAAGAAAGTAATTGAAATACTTCCCTTCCAACATTATTGGTCTTTCCATCAACATAATTAAAATTCAGGGCAGAAATATTGCCCAATATACAAACTGATAAATTACACTGGTATAGACATCAGTAATCTTGGACTGCCTGATGTTATCACCTGCTTAGTTTAAGTAATTACCTGATAGTACTTTTGTATGAGTAATTAGGCTTCTTATGCATTTACTAAAAAAGCTACCATAACAAATTGTTGCCAAAACACAGTTTATCCATGTGTGGTTGTGTCCACTTTGGGTCATCTGTATTGTTTAGCCCATCATGGAATTCAAAACAGTCTTTATTTTTTCATCTGTAACCTTTTGAACCAAATATAATTTTGATTTACTCATATTAAAATCATACTGCAAGTGGTGATACCTAAGACAGGTTGAGCAGGCAACAACTGTGGCTCCTATCGGCCGATCTTGCTGCTTAATGTTGAAGTTAACATTTTAGCAAAGATACTTGCGCCCACCTGAACATCACTCTCTAATACATGGGTACTCACAAACATTTCCCTGGGGGCCTCAAACTTTGGTCTATGGTGTCGTCGAGGGCCGCACTGGTGCCAGTGGGGGGTGTAAAGTGGTTGTAGGGGAAGCAAAACATGTATATCTAGTGGCTGTCTTTACAAATAAAGGTATTCCTAAAGTTAAGGGCCTATTTACTTCCTTTCCCTATCTGCAATTAACCTTTAAATAAGTGCTTGCTGTATATTTAACTTTTTTTTTCATATTAGTGCTGAGTCGAGTAAACAGCAGCCCAGTGCTGCTGTTGCCCAGGGGGCCGCATGTAAAGGTCAGAAGGGCCGCATGTGGCCCCCGGGCCGTACTTTGAGTATCACTGCTCTAATACATAGTGACCAAAGTGGCTTGATGTCTCAGTGTACACCAAGACATGACATACTCTGTCAACACAATGCACCCTCACTGGCTAAACATTTTGGGTGTCCGGCTCCCATATTTCAGATTGACTTTGAAGAGGCCTTCAACTACTTTGATTGAACTTACCTATTTGCCCTGCTGGGAAAGTTCCGGCTGAGACCCACATTCATGGTGTAGACTAAGTTACTCTACTCGGACCTGAAGGCTGGGGTATGGGTGAATAATATCCTATCAGCACCTTTTCTATTATATGTGGCACTAGGAAGGGCTGTCCCTTTTTGCCCCTGCTTTTAGCTATTGCTATAGATCCACTGGCTACACTGCTACAGATCGGACCCTGGAGAAGAGGGATTTCGAAGCCCTACAGGAACCCTGAATACACTAACCTGAGTGTGTACTGGACCAAGTCTTATGTGTAGCCATTAGCAGCACATCATGCAAAAGCATCAGGATTTCCCAAAGCTCAATTTCTGTAGCCACAACCAGTATTGTCTATTTGGAGGTCTTTATAGCCGAACACCATGCCCCGACATGGGAGGACAACATGACACCCCTATCGGGGAAGGTCAAGAGATAGCTTGCCTACTGGACAGCTCTCCCGATCTTGCTAATGAGCAGGATTGCCCTCTTCAAGATGGTCACCTTTCCTCAAATACCCTACATATTACAGAACATCCTGAGTAAAGTGTCGGTCTCCTTTTTCAGAACTGTGACATCAAAAATCTGCTCTTTGCCATAAATAACAGGATTCCAAGGGTCAGTATGATTATCTGCTGCAAATCACCATTCGATGGAGGCCTGGGAATGCGGATCTGCTCTTTTGTTTTTTGGCATCACGCTTGCTGGTGATCAAGGATTGTCTTTTTGAGGTTGAGTCAGACCCGGTCTGTAATAGAGAGCGATGAACAAAGCGAGCGCAAAGCATACTATCTTTCCTATATAGGTTGTGGCTGCTCTCTGGTATTCAACCAATAAAACAGAAAAACAATATGGAATAAGACACTGGAAGCAGTGGGGTGGAATGGGAAAAGACTCAGAAAACCCACTTTGTGTCAGAAAATTGTTGGCATAAGTGATTGGGTTGGAAGGCTTCACTGGGCTGGAACTCTGGGAGTCACACTATTAGGGAAAAGGTCAGACACAGTTTAAGACATTTCTGACTTTGCTAGATGACTTTGATCTGCTTAAGACCCAGTTTATTTGCTGTTTGCAACTCAATCACATGGTGTACCCATATTTACTGGTTTATGAGGCGGTACTGGAGTTCAACCGCTTAGAAACCAAACTGACTATGGCCACCGAAAAGAAACGATTGCACATATATAAATCATAAGTCACTCACACCAGAAGTGTTTTTTGCTGTGAGAGTGTGGTGGAAGGTTCATCTAGGTCCATTGTAGGACTCTGACTGACAGGAAGAGTATATGGCACAGAGAGAGACGCAATCTCGGCTAGGGATAGACGGATACAATTTAAATATTTACATCAGGTGTATTACACTTGGGAGAACCCATGGCACGTGGGCAGGGATTCGTCTCCCATGTAACTTAGATGACAGGTTGGAACTGGTGTTGATTTCCTGCACTCAGCATGGGATTGCTGGGTGTTGCAGTAGCATTGCTCCAAGGTTGCTTGACTTTTATCAAGAGATATACATCAGGTCATCACTCTCACTCCCAGACTTGCCCTATTGAGCATTAGGGACGAATCTAAGCTTAATTGATATATGACAATTCCTTTGTGTTTGGGTCTGTGGATAGAGAAGCGAAACATTGCTCAGACCTGAAGGGCTAGGCGCCTCCCCCTCCCCCATGGCAAATGTAAAGTGAGAATGGGCCGCTGCAAGGTCCTAGAATTGCCGATTTATGAATTCAGGGGATGTCGAAAGGAATACTAAGGTGTTTGGGGTTTCGGAGTGGAAAGTGTAAGCAGAAGGTTCAGCTGTGCGAATTTTCATGTTTGGCCTCGTGGTGCTATTCAAAACTGTGGGATTTGGGTGTCTTGGAACTTTCCGCACAGATTTGCAATTGTAACATCTGAAAAGCTTAATAAAAAGTTTTATTAAAAAAACATACTGCAGCTTGTCAGTCTACATGCAGCATGGAGAAACAATTTTACGTTTTGAGACTGGATTTCATGAATCAGCAACATTTTCAGAATACATTTGTGCTTGATTTTGTGACATTGTTAATCAAATCATGAATGAAAATGGCTGATACTATTCTGTATATGTAATGAATGACTGTAATGAACCTTGTAGAGAAGCTCACACACAGTCCCAAAATGTAATTCATTTGTGCATCTCCTAACAAAGTTGCATAAATTGTTATATAATCCATTATAACCATGTATTTCCACATACTTATCTTTGCAGAAATAAAAGTAATATTCTTTATACACCCATTGACCTGGGAACATTGATTGGGTGGGTGCTATTAAGTCATATTGCATTTTCCTTTTAAACTTTACTCATCATTTTCCAGAAGGTCGAGTTACACACAACTCAAGCAATCCATAATGTGAGCACAGGTAAATAACAATTGTTTGTGGCCAGTTATCATGAGGGACCATTCCTCAATGGAGGCACAATGACTTTCACATGACAGCAGGCAACCGGTACAGTCAGCAGTGAAAAAGAAAAAGGTTGTGGTTGAGCCCTTCACAGGGACACGGCAGAGACGCGTAGGCTCCAGGTGGACAAACAGTCAGAGCAAGAGACAGTGGCATCACATACCACATTGCCCTCCTCAGTCTGAGACCTGGCTTTCCCTTTGTAAGAAGTAGTCCCGGAGTGGTTGCCATATATCTCTAGGCCGGAAAGTGGGAGGTTGCAGTTTGGCATACATCCCACTTGTGGTGTCACTGTCCATCATGCTTCATAGCCTATCAGGAGTGGGGGGACGTCGACTACTGGCCCAGTGCAGGGCAATCTCTTGCTCTGCCAGGAGCAGTGCTATAGCCCTAAATCTAAGAACCCAACGCGGTACGTCTGCTACACACCCCAACAATGCCACAGTGGTTCTGGGGCCATGTCCACCCCAATCATCAATGAAAGCTGAGTGAAGGCAGCCCTCCAGTAATCTCCCACAGGGCCATAGGTCCATGTGAGGTGCACAAAGTCAGCGTCAGCAACCCAACACCTCGGGTCTAGATGAGTATAGTTTAGCCAGTGGTCTAAGTGAGGTGTGAGTGCGCCATAGGAATTTGTAGTGTATTAGTTTGTGTCTATGGTCAGGTGATACAAATCTTTTTTGGCTGCAAAAAAAGTACAACACTTTGTCTGGGAGGCTTCTGCCTAACGCACGCACCCGCACTTCTCTGAGCTTCCTATCGCAGGGTGGCAACGGCGCAAAGCAGGCATGATACAGCTTGGACACCATGCGCCTTTCATCTGTGTCCATAATGAGCAGTGTCAAGGGAGTGAACGTGTCAGGAGTTAGTGGATATGAGGAGATCTGAGCACATAGAGCACTGTGAACGAGTCGTAAAATGAAATGGCCCATGTGGGAAGCATCGGCAAACCGAGTACCATCATTGTGTGATAGGACATGCCCATTAGGAATGAGGTCACCAAACATGTGCAAGCTGTGGCATGTCAATGTCTGCTGGACCAACCTCTTCTGTGTGGGCGGCAGCCATAGAATGTTGGCTCGTGGCAGAGTGGGGGAGTAAAGGAGGCTACCGCCGAGCAGTCAGAGGAGTTTCCTCCATGTCCAGCTTGTAGTAGAGAGGGCCTGAATGTCGGTGGGGTCCAACGGGATACCCAGAGGGAGGAAGGAAGCGAGAGGTGTGGGTTCTGCCTGGTTGCATTCTGGTATGGCATAGGGGAGATGGGCATCACAACGATACCAGTGGAATGTGAAGTGACATTGAGCAGCTAAATAGTACAATTGTAAATGTGGTACTCCGAGCCCTCCTCGGTTATAGAGGAGGATCAAGGTGTCTCAGCTCATGCGAGGTCTGAACCACACCTCCACAGACGCAAAAGCAGTCTTTAAGCATAGAAGAAAAGGTATTGGTGAGGGATTGGAATAGTCTGAAAGAGATACAAAAAGCTGGGAAGGAGAGACAATTTGATGATGGTGATGCGACCCGCCTTTGATAGTGGGAGCCACGCCACCCTTCGGTTTGTCCATGACTGGACCATAGTTCAATCAGATTACTTGCTCTTTGTACCAGTGTAAATAAATGCCCAGGTATCAGACAGGACAGTCACATCATGTCAGGGGGTATGCACACTCCAATGGCAATGCGACATTGGTGAGTGGGGAAATGTCTGTTGTGTTCCAATTTATGGTGAGACCAGAGAATTAGCCGAAGCAATACACATCATGTATGATAGGGGCCACATGCTCAGCTGAGTGGTGGATGAATAATAAAATATCATCCGAATAGAGGAACACAAGCAGCAGGCTCGGCTGAGAATGTAATCCATGGTGGAGGTGTTTATCTTGTGGATGGCATACCAGGGGGTCCTTGGCAATAATGAATAGGAGGGGAGATAGGGGGCAGCTATGCCTGGTTCCCCTAGTAATGGCAAAGGAGGCAGCGATGGATCCATGGGCCCAAATGAGCGCCCGCAGCTGTGTATATACCAACTGGATCAGAGCAATGAACCCACAGGGGAGTCCCAGTCTCTACAACGACGCCAGCAGGAAAGGCCACTCGAGGGATTCAAATGCCTTCTCTGCATCTAGGAAGGTGACCGAAGCTGGCACCTTGGAGAGATCCTGTTCAGCACCAAGAGCACTGTTCACAGGTTGTGCGACGTAGAGTGCTCCGTAACAAACTTAACTGCACAAGGGGGAGATGATTTGATCCAGCAGAAGGGATAACCAAGTCGCCAGCACCTCGGCCAGTATTTCAGTGTAAAAACTAATTAATGATAAGGGCTGGTAAGAGATGAAATGCTGGGGATCCTTTCTGGGTGTCAGTAGCAGTGTAATGATAGCCTCATGTAGCACTGTAGCGGGGGAAGGGTGTTGATTGCCTGTGTGATTGCTTCCACAGAAATCGGTTCGCTAAGGAACTGCTGCTGTCCCTCTGTGATTCATACCATGGCTATTTCGGCAAGGTAGTCAGATCTGGCTCATCATCTCGAGTAGAGTGGGCTGTATATAGGGATATGTAGTACAGGAACAGCACCGCCAATATCCCAGTATTGTCTGTAAGCCTGACCCCATTGGCCCGCCGTAGTTCGGAATGTAGGCACGGCCTCTGGGTGGGCTCAGCAGGTGTGCCAAGGTGTGACCTGGTCACTTCCTCTCCCCAGTGCCTGGCTCTGGCGTACTTTCCGCTTATGCTCATCGACTCCCTAAAGTCGTCCAGGAAGGTCACATGGCACAACAACTGTGGACCAAGACGCCGCTGAGTGTCTGCCCTACTGATGTCCCAGAGTTCAGTCTCCATGCGGGATAATGTGTTCTATATGTTGCTAAAAACCCCACCGTGTTTAGAAATGGTGATCCCCCTGATATCGGCCTTGGACACCTCCCAGAGTACCGTCTGCATTGAAACCAATCCTTTATTCAGTTTGAAATATTCAAAAATGGAAGCTCACAGCTCAGCGCAAAATACCTAGTCCAATAAGGTATTACAAGGGAAGCACCAGTACCACGCCTCCCCCCACATGGCATCACCAATAACATCTGTACTGGGGAGTGGTCAAAAAGTGTGCGTGGGAGTTGGGTCACACTACTTAACCATGGGATAGCGTCAGTTGATAGTAGCCAGTAGTCTATGTGGGTCCATGTGTTGTGGGGGGATATTAGAATGTATAACCAGGGGTGTCAGCATGTGTCAGGCACCAGGCATTTCTCAACATATATGTGTTGCAAAGGGAGCGCGGTTTACCAATAGGAGTTGTGGATGGAGAGTCAAGTAGTGGGTCCAGCAGGAGATTAAAGCCCCCTCTCAGGATGACATGATTGGTATCTATGCGCCCCAATAGAGATGTCAGTGTATAAAAGAAGTAAGGAGAGTCTATGTTTGGAACATATACATTAACAAGAAGCATGTGCTGGCCTGCCAGTGTTCCTGCAACCACAATGTGCCAGCTCTTGTCATCAATGAAGTGGGCTGAAGTGGATGGACCTATGTGTCAAAATGTATACACCCCAGGAATAGGTACTGTAGTTGGAGATATGGCAGTGTGGACCCCATGAGGCAGCGTAAGAGTGTGGATGCCTGGGGGAAATGGGATTTTGATGCCATTGCGCATAAGATATTGCAACACCTGTTTGCCCTTGCATGTGTTATTTATACCTCTAATATTCCAGGACATGAATGAAAGCTCAACCACAGAGCCTTGGCCATCACATGCCTATGCACTTCTTCACAAAACAAATTAAAATCTTAACAAAACGTGGACCCCAAGAGTCTGGAAACTAGTGTACATCTCAAGGGGGTGAACAACGCTGCGGCATCCAAACCCCGCTGTCAAATCTGCTAATGAAATGGAACAGGGTCAGAACGGGTCGAGTGGTCCACAAGAGTATGGACCTATTGGGTGGGTGAGGATCCACCACGATTCCCCACAGGTGTCCATGCTGCAGGAATGTTCAATGGAGGAGTGAGGCAGGGTAGCCCTTGACATTAATCAGTCAAACGGGAATAGATCAATGCTGGTAGAGGCATGGAGATCCAAAGGTGAGCAAGCAGGTGCATCACTGTGTGTAAGAGCTTTGTTTCTTTTGTACTGTTTACAGAATGCCAGAATATCTGCAGGCGCCTCAAAGAAGCTAGCTTTAGGTTATCATTCAGCCACCGATGGGCCAGGTAGACCACTCCGTATGTCAGCCCCAATTTGTTTAACGCGGCCTTAGCATCAGTCCACTTGCGACGAGTGTCCTGGAATGTCTGGAAAGAAGGATAGTTGGGATCCCTTACATTGTACTTGTCCCACCTCATGCACCAGACAGAGTGCATTGTCTTGATCTTGGAATTTGAGGAGGCGTGCGATGATAGGGCGTGGTGGGGCATCAGGAACAGGTCGCAGGGCTGAGGGATCGGTGAGCATGCAACACGACAAATGTGTGAAAACAAGGAAGGCTTGGGTCCTGTACTCCCCAGACTGGACCACTCAAATATTGAAATCACAGAAAGGTGTAAAGGGAGATTTATTTTAAATATTCACGATAAACCTGAGACCACTAATTCTGAGGATTTTGAGCATTTATTCTGCTTAGTTTTGATAATTCAAAAAGACATTCGTAAATCAATTGGACATGTTTTTTGAAAGGAAACACCACATTAGTAAATCACACAATTGTAACACATTTGTATGTGTGATTTAGAACCATTTCTTTTGTGGGACAATATATACAGCACATACATAATACCAAACGTTATTTGTGACAAAAATATATACAAGAAACCAATGATCACAAGACACACCTCGATAAATTATGTGTGCCAGCCTGAAATTAAACCAGTCCTGCATTTCCACTGAAAACACAAGGCGGAAAATTGCTCATTCAAAGACACATGTCTACTGTCCTGCCTGTGGGAGGGTGAGGATGTATATTCTACTTTAGGGTGTTGACAACCTAGAACACGGGGAAAATTATTTCTATTCAGTCCCCTCGTGGCATACACTGTTCTACCGCCCCCCACACTCAACAGCCAATGCGTTTCAAATCCCAAACAATTCCGGGATTCTCTTCAGGACTCGGACTTGGTTTGGTTTGGGCTCTCAATTGTGCTGCAGACAGATATCCATTATCTGTTCTTCAATTCATAGTGTTAATCGAGGCCTAAATTTTCTGGGCGTGTGGAAACTCTTGATCATGATTTAAAAACGGTCCAGGATCTTGAGTCTCGTGAAATGTAGTTAGAGCTCCTGGGCGCATCGCCGTGAATTCCACCACAAATGTGGGCATGACCGAACAGGTCTAAAAGTAGGTGCCCGACAAAGTGGTCCATTCACCCTAATCAGTGAACTCCGCAACCCCCCGGATGTGCAGATTGTTGTCGTGGGATCTGACCTCAAGGTCCTCATTTTTGATGGCTACCATTGCAAGGATATTTTCGACTTTCGCCAGCCACTTCTTCACCATCGTTGATTCATCTTTCAGAGTTGAGATGCTCTCCTTCGCTCCATCCAAGCGAATATGCTGGTGATCTAAGTGATCGCCCATCCCGTCAATGCGGGTCATCAGGGTGTTGAACCTGGCATCAATGGCATGGAACTCCACTCAGAGCTTCACCATGCCAGAGGCAAGCTCCTGCACTGAAGTGTCAGCACCCCCCTCTTCATGTCGGCTTGAGTCTCCCATCTCTCTGCCTCCCTGGTGCGCTTGAATGGTAAGTTGTGCTGTTTTGGATTTCCTCGCACCATGATCAGCGCAGACCTGTAGTACAATGTTGCGCAGAGGACCGTGTGTTGCTGCCTGTGGAAGCCAAGGCCCCGCCGGTTATGGACTGCCGCCTGAGAGCACCTGCAATGTGAGCTGTGGTCAGGGTGGTTTCTAGGCAGTGTGCAGTGCCAGATGTGCAAGGGCACAAGCTCCACTACTTGCCCCTCCAGCCAGCTAGTCACAGATGTAAGCACTAGAGAGCCGCTTCCCCCAATGTCCCTGGCAGTGCAGGGTGTCAGTACAGGCCATATGGGGGCCACCGCCTCCATGTGTTATGCTCCCCGCAGCCCAAAGAGAAAGCAGAAGCCCTGATGGAAGGGCTGGTAGTGATAGGGTGCAGTGCAGCCTCCGGGGCAGAGTGAACTATTGAGATCATTTCAGGACCACAGACTCAGCCAGCCGCTCCCACGAGAAGTGAATGCACAACCCTCTGCCACAGGGAAAGACAGTTGAAGTGTCGGGGCACATCAAACCCCCACCAGGCATCACTGACACAGATCGCCTCACGGGTAAAGGCATTCAGCACTGCAATCGTGGCTTACCATGGCATGAAGGCAGGGATGCAGCAACCAGGCTGAGGCAGGATGCCTGCCTCATTGGCACATCAGCATTCCTCAGTCCCAGCGCCTCAGGCAGTGCCGATGCCACAGCCCAGTTCAATCCAGCAGGCACCTGTCAAAGCAACAGCAGCAAGCAGGGATTGTGGCAATCAGCACTGACTTCTTCAGGCTGATGTGAGGCAGCTCAGGCAGTCCAGCGGGGCATGCTAGCCCACGGCCTCAGGCTCACCAGTGGTTCCTGTCACTGCGGGGCCGGGCCATCTACCACACGGTTCACTCCAGCACTACCACTGCAGCTTCATTTCTGTCATCAGTACCATGCAGCACCCCGTGTTACCCCCATCTCATGGCAGACCGTTGGATGGTCTGGGATGCAGCATGGAGCCCGTTCTGGTGATAGAGGGGGATATCAGGCACCAGAGCTTCACTGTTCTGTGGCCATCTTGGTCACTGGCATGGCCATGCCCCCAAGTCTTATTGCATTTTAATTGATACCTATTTAGTGTAATGCTGACCTTTTTATAAGTGCTGAAATGAAAAGTGGACCTAACAAACGACCAATGTTTGCCTGATAGAAAGGAGAGATATAGCATCGGACTCATCTTCAATATGAACTTCTTATGTCTCAGAAGTCTATAATTCATAATGAACCCAATGAGATTTCCTATCCTAAATGTTGTCATTACTTTGGAAATCTGGAGGCTGCTCCAAACATTATGGCTTTCTATAGCCAAGAAATGTAAACAATGTCAGCCTTGGTATGTATCTCTCCCAAGAGAGGCATTCAGAACCCCTGGGATAGATCCCTAAGGCATCAGGAAATTTACATTGGACATTTCCAATGTATTCCAGGAGTTAACATCATTACGTGTAGAATGCACATTTTATCAAAATAATGTCATGATGAATAAGGTCAGTCATAAGTAGAGTGAAGCTAATTCTGATCACCAAAAGGAACTAAGAACCCTCTGGCTCAACTCCTGAGTGGCAATCAGATTCACTAGTAGGATGGAAGAAAATAACAAATCAGTCACTGTGCTGTAAATTCAGGACAGAGATACCATTCCCCATTAAGGCACAACTTCCAACTCAACTATGAAAATAGTATTTGCTAATACCATGATAAGTGTGAATTGTGACAAGAGCTCTACCTGTCTGTGTATCTATCTTTTGTGATCTGTGATCAGCGCCTGGAGACCCTCACGGATGAGTAGCCGCGCTTTAAAAAAATTGATTGATTGATTAATTGATAGATCAGTTGTAACGCAGGGATGAAAGTCATGCACTAAACATCTTTCATTTGGATAGCTCTCTCACAACTCTCAACACCTATAAAATAGTCACACTATTTAGTTCTGCATTTGCATTGACTTTGGATTAGGGCCTTTAAAATATTATGCTGCAGGGCACATCATTCTGTTTTTCACTGAACAACTTGATTAATTCTCCCGGTTTGGATGTTTTCATTATATTGTCCTCAGAAGGTTCTAATTTGACATTAAAATGCAGTCTCCTACTCTGTCCCAATAGACTCATACTTTGAATCCTCTATATTTTAAATAAGGCCATTCTACCTTTCCCTTTTCAGTTCTTCCTAAAAGTTCAAGCTATTTTTTAGGAGAATTTGGCTGTTCTGGATCATATGTCTCTTCCCCCATCAAGTTGCTATATGTTATTTTTGTACAAAGTATCATATCCTGGGTAAACTTACTACAGGCCACAGTGTTGCATTTTGCAGAGTCAATATCGCAGGATTTAAACATGAAACATTGCAAGAACTTAAATACATGGCTTCCAGTTTATGAACTTTATACCACTTCCCCATCAGAATTTTAATTCTGCACACGTGTAGTCTAGAAGACAAATCCTTTACCACATCTGTCTAATTTTCTGAGTGCTTTGATTTAGCCTTTTATTTCCAAGGCAATAACTTTTGCTACATTTGGATAACCCAAATATTGACATGTTTAACATGCATTTCCTTTTTCACTAGCCGCTCTGGTCAAACATTCAGAACATGGTTCTGAAATGTTGCACATTTTTAAATGCACAGGATATATCATTTTAACCAAGAAATGCATTGCTATTTTCAAATGGCTGATCTATGTACAGTTTTGATTGATATGTCTGGTGTTCATATCCGCTAGCCCAATCAAGGCTTTCACCAAAGTTGATATCTGTTTCAGAGCTTAACATATTTCTGCTGTGGCTTAAGAAGGATCCATATGTGCTAAAATTCCAGGATCAAACATCTTAATCTCCAGCGAATCACACTCAGCCCAACCTTTTGAGATTTATTTGTCGTTGGTCCAGTCCCAGGTGGCTGTACATTGCCGACTGATGTAGAAGCTAAGGGACAAGTTAGTACAAATTAATTTGCCTCCTCTGACTTTATCTACAAATTGTTGCTTCTCAGCACCATTACTGACTTTCTGACTGATTGCACATCCTTAATTCTCTGACTGTTCAGAGTCTGAGTCAATGAAAACTCTCATCACCTCCCTCTGAGTTAATCTTCTGAAAATCAAGGTGCACTTATCACCCACTGACTCAATCATGCATGCATTCTCTGGAGGACGCAGATGTAGATGGGTGGTCACATTAATTCTCGCACGCGGTCCTCTTCTACCACTCTTAGGAGTAGAGTACTTTCAGAAATAACTGTCTCCTTAAAGGCCAGCTAAGGTTATCTAAAATGGGGCTTGATCATAACTAACAAATTATGGACCAGCTTACCATACAGTTTGGGAGGTACTTTCAACCACACATGGATAACAACTTACATGAGTGTAGGGTTTGTAAGGACTGGTTAACCATCTCATTGAGTTATCGCTTTTATATGAAGCTTTTTATTGTACTACTTTATATGTGTTTGTGTCATGTCACTGGTGATGTAATTTATGATCTTGTCTGTGGTGTCATCTGTGAAGCTATGCCAGGTGCATTGAGGTCTTAAAGTTGCATAGCTAACTAAATGTGGGGAATTTCAGTAACCATTACACCCATTTACCTGTAGGCATTTTATGGGAGTTTTAAACCTTCGTTATAACCCTGATTAATAAATTCGTCTCAGACAACCACGTATTCCCTTTACAAAAGTAATGCCAGTTTTTATATGCGTTTTGCAATGATGTGCTTCAACAGCTGCCTGGAAATGTCCTGTACTGCCACCCAGTGCCACAGGGCATGTTCTGTAGACAGTGTTGGTTGGCAATGGGCAAAGCGCAGGGCCTCTGGGTACACCCTCAGTTCATTAGGTCTGCTGGGGATGACCTTTGTCACTGTGCTTGGTTAACAACTATATCTTTGCCCACATCCTCTACCTAGTAATCATGGGACCAATACCTACTGGACGTGGCCTGTGGCCAAACCTATCTTGTACTGGACATACGGTATGTCTTTTCTACTCCCCTGAATTTGTAAAGCGCACGGCTACCAAAGGGCTTCCCAGTGCTAAGTAGTCATAGAACAGCTAATGAGCAGAACCTATTTAAACAAACCCTTCTCAAACAGCCTAGTCTTTAGTGACTCCCTACATTTCAGTTCTATAGCCTTTTCCAGTGTCAAGTGTTCCCCAGCATCTTTCCTGTTTTTTAGGAACTCTCCTCGTCCCCCACACCTTTGTGAGTAACGTTTGGCACCCTAACTGGAAAGAGATTTAAAAAAAAACTTTTAATAGAGGTTCAGAAACCAACCATGAGCCTCTTTCTAGGCCCTGTATTGTAAACTTGACTGAAAATGTATTTTATTGCCCTGTGCCTCTGATCTCTGGCCACACCACCTGCAGGGCATGTTTCAAGTCCAAGTACTCGGTGGACGTGACCTGTAAAGGCAGTTAACAGGAACTGGACTAAGGACATGCTAGTAAGCCATGCTCTGTGCCTTGCATCTTTCCACTCAGTAGCCATCCACAATGGCCAACAACTGCATACAATGGGCACTGTATGACCTCTCCCTTTCACTGCATGGCCTCTTCCTGTCAACCCTGTCCAGTGTGCATGGTAGGGAGGCATTACCATTTAATGTGCCCTATTAACACACTCCAGTGGTTAATGCCAGGGGGGTTTGTTTACTGCCATCCCCAGGTGCTGATGGACCGTGGGCATGGATTCCTCTGTGCCCCGCACCCCTGTCTTCAGTGCCGCCTTAGCAAGGCCGTGTCTCCAAGCCATCCATACCTTTCAAAAAGAAGTTATTTGTAGCCCATTGAATAGTGGTTATTCCTACTCGTGCGGTCTCACACTTTGGGCTGTTGTTGGTTGAGTCACGAGAAACTGGAGTTTTTCACTCAGACATTGGATTACAACAGAGTTACTCCATGCACCCTAATGTGCATTACGGAGCGGGGGACGTCAGCTGGGACAACAGGAGTGTCTGGGATGCACAGGCATATTCTTGGCTCAACCACTGACTCATTCTGTGATTTGATTAGCATAGGATTGTTGCCTCTTGGAGGAGCCCACAACAGGGACATCTCTCTAAATTCAGTCCTTCTCTCCACACCCCTTCCCATATATCATCTGAGGTCCTCAGATTCAGTCAATGTTGTCGCTGCCTCACCAGAGGGAGTTAAAGCGCGGCCATGACTCATGTTCATACTTTCCATAAAAAAACATCAATGCGCTATCAGCGTACCCAATTACCAAGGTCCGCTTTCGCCAAAGGCTTTCAAAGCCCCTCCTCCCCCCCTCCTGCCCCAAAGAAAAAAGAAAAACAGTTCAATCATATATTTTTTTTAAAATGTAAAGGAAGGATATTTATAGAAGCTGCTAATTAGTATGTGACTGGGCGTAGGCTGGATTGGCCGTCAGTTTTTGTCGAGCTCATTTGTAATCTGCTGGTGGTGGTGTGCTAATAAAATCACATACTCCTGCAAAAAGGAAAAATATGCTGAACGTCCCTGAGCATGCTAAATTACTGCGGGAGGGAACCAACAACCCGTGGTTTAACTTGGTGATTATCCCCTGACTTTTTTTTAACTGTTTCCCTCCAGACATCTGGTTGCAGGCAGAAATTCAGGTTTTGTTATGTAATTTCATGTCAGCCTTTCCTGTTGTGTTATGTTTTGTTATGTCATAATCCGTTACCTAATATATGATAGCATCTTTTGTTTGTTATGGTATGTTATAGTAGGTGAATGTGTCAAATTCACTGAGTTATGAGCGGTATTTTTGTGTTTTTGGAGGGTTGCACAAACTCAGGTACTCATATTCTAAGTTTGTATTATGCCTGGGCGGACTTTCAATTATGCTGGCGTAAGCGGAGCAATTTTGGTAATTCTACGGTACTATTTGTTGCAGAATTACATAACAATAACGCGATTACCCTTGCATGTTGAAGAGTAATATGAGGAAAAAATTGTTCCGTGAGTGTACATTTAGTGAGCGAGAGCGGCATTTAGCGCTGTTTTCCTAGTGCAAACTGCACCACGCGAAGGTGCATTTTGCGCTAATAAACTACCATTAAATGCCAGGAGTAAGCTGGGGGAAATTGTACCCCAAGTGCACATTTATCAAGTATGAGCAGATGCTCGCTCTCGCTATTCATTTTCTGTTGCATTTAGTGCTATTTCTTAGTGCAAAATGCATTCTTGCATCCATTATGAGCATAAGGAAACATTTATGCACCTTGAAAATCCCACTAATCGCAGAATCAATCTTCTTGCTTAATTCTGTGTAATCACTGTAAATTGTTGGGTAATTCTGAGTGTATATGTATACAGAAGGAGGGTGGTAGCACACTGCCTCACATCCCAGCACTGAATTTGTCCCAGTGCATCATGGTAATTGCAGTGCATGATATCACTTACTTCAGTAGTGGCCTTTAACTTTTCACCCTTGTTGGTGCAGCCTGTGCTGTGTAACTCTAGACACGTGTTTCTGGATTCATACCTTCATCAGTAGAGAGCAACAAGTCATTTTGGGGGTACTGGAAATGCTGCCCAAAGTCCTATCAGGTCGCTCACTGTACCACTCCCTGGGTGCAGGTGCATCAACACAATTAACCCCTCACTACATTTGTCATGAGGAACTGTCTTTGCTCTATCTTTTTTTTTTATAATTTTTTTTTATTGAGCAGTGCCAAATGGAAGAAAAAAACATGTCTTTTTCTTCCATGTCTTTGCTCTATCTTGAAGATTTTATTATGTTGGGCCCTCGTTTGTTGTGGCTTTCTGTGTGGAGTCATTCCAGGGCCTCATTCAGTCATAACATAATGAACCACACTGTGTTTGAGTATTCCCTGACTTGCATATGTGAAACAAAGCTTGTCTGAACAAAAAAAACATATTCAATTTGATAATCTTATGTTAGTAATAAAAATGATATGCACTTTGTGAAGCGTTTGTGCCGAAAGAGAAAATTTGGAAACGAACAAACCACTGGTCAGAAATTATATTATTTTAAGAACTAACCTAGGACCTGATCTATAGTGATTGGATGTGCGCAATAAATGGGAGAGAGCTTTATTGCTGACATTTAGACCTGGTACTATTTGCCATACCTTATATTTCCCAATAGGTTTTGTTAGGTATATAAATCTTTTAGAAGTTTGTATTTATTACCTCTTTTCAGGGCATACAATTGTAAGCAGTGCAGAATTGCTTCCTAGTATTGAAGTATTTTTTAGTCTGGGTTGTTTTCCGAAATTAGGTGTCTTTTTTCCACAAAAGGTTAGATTTTTAGAGGGGGAAATAACCACATTTTAATGATTTTTATTGTATGATTGTATTGTATTTTTGCACAGATTATGTTATCTTTTATGATTGTCTTAGGCAGTCGAATAAAGAATGTATTTGTTACCTCTTGTGGACCATGCCAAACCTTACAGTGGACATAGTGCCAGCTCATTGCTTACCTTTTCTTGTCGCTATCATTTGCTTGCTTCTTATTTGAGTACTTTCCTTCCTCTTATTGTGTTTGTTCTTCCACTAAAGCTATTCTTCTTTACTATCCTTTTGATTGGATATATTTTATCCTTCCACTGCTCACATTCAAAGAACCACTTTTTCCACCAGCACTCCATGAGGGCATATGTTTTCTTGCTCTCTCCCTCTGTGCTGCTTCCGCCCTCAAATTCCTACTCCCAAGCTCTCAATATATCTCCCCTCTCCTCCCAGATTTCTAGAAAAACAGAAATGTTTTTGAAGGGTATGACTAAAGAATAGACTCTATGGGTTGTTGTTTTATCTTCTGCATTCACTATATTGCATAAAAGCACAGGTCTTTTCACAGAAAGGCTTTCATGGTGCTGGGTGAGATGCTGTCTGCCGCACTCACTTCGCTGCTCTTTGAGGCAGAGGGTGTACATAGTATGACATAAAATGAAAATATCTCTTCGTCCAGAGGCCCATATAGCTGATCCCTGAGCTACTACAGAAGACCAAATGGCTGGAACATTTGTTTAGTTTCACGTGGACTGGGGAAATTTAATTTGGCCTTGGCAAGTTTTTTCCTTATTATTCCGACACTTCTATATTCTTTTTAAATTCTGTTTTATAGACTCCTGTGTGAAAAGTATTTGAAAAATAAACCATTCCATTTATGCAGATTGGGAATATTGAATTCAATATACATTTTTGAAATACCTTAAGAAGTGTGTTTGCTTTTGATCAAGCATTTAGATTTTTGTATATAAACAAGCATTGACAAAGCCAATAGCTTGTCACTCAAAATATAAATAAGCGATCTATTAGCTTTGCCAATGTCTGTATGAGTTTCAGTTTACGCCTACACAGCCATTTTTGTGTCTTTTTGAATTAGAGTATGCACCACGCATTGCATCAGATTTAATCAAACCATTCTGCTCCACTCTGTTTTCCTGGCAGAGAGCACCACCTTGCACTTACAGGTTTGTAGGGTGTAAACACAAAACAGCTGCCTCCTTTGTAATATACACTAAATTGCCAAGGTATAATATCTACCTCAGAGTATTTAAATAAATATCACGTGTTACCTTTTCAAGAAATGAAAGTGAATGTGGTGTTTTCTCCCTATACAGCACTCTGGATTCTCCATTTCTAGCACTCTTTTAGCGTCTCTCTCTCCCTTACATGAGTTTTGTCTTGACTCAGTCTTTACTTTGAAGTTCTCTCCTTTTGTTTTCATTCCTCCTGTGCAAGAGTTTAAGGGGCATATTATCAAGCCAGGCGATAAAATTATCGCAGCTAAAACGGCGATAATGGGCTTGATAATATGCTCTATGGAATTCCAATTGAAGCCCATGTTAGATGTCCTTCACATTTAACCTGGGCTTCAATAGGAATTCCATAGAGCATATTATCAAGCCCATTATCGCCGTTTTAGCGGCAGTTTTCTGCCGCTAACGCGGCGATAATTTTATTGCCTGGCTTGATAGTATGCCCCATATTTCCTTCTGCCCTCTCTGAGTATTCCACTTCCTCCATCCCACTTTGTTTATCGTAGGCGACTCTACCTATCACCACCTCCAGATCTGGTTTATCTAGCCCGTTCTTTATCCTGCCAGCGGTAGATGCTCTAATGAATGACTGTGTGCAATATCATTTTGTTTTTAAGGAGTGATCCGCACAGCAGTTGGCAATCTGGACAGAGAGTCCCAGGATCGGTATGAAGTGGTCATCCGGGCGACAGACATGGCTGGACAGATGGGTGGATTGTCCGGCTCCACCACCGTTACCATTGTGATCACTGATGTGAACGACAGCCCACCCCGGTTTCCCCAGAGTAAGTCACCTCACCTTTTCACTCTTCATCATTGTAGCAGATAAATAGAGCAACCTAATCAAACAACATAAGGTACCTTAATCAAAATTGTAATGATAGGAAGTATCTGGTTACATATCTCTGCTAGGACAACACGTTAGGGTTATGAGGGGACCCTCACCAATGGATGTTTCCTGGCATGCTATATCAGAGGGTTCCTCATCCAGAATGATGGTACATTTGGGTGGGCTTAACCTTCTTCACGGAGTTCTTGATATTGTAGGGATAGGGTATATCTTCAAATAATCTATGGTGTAAACCTGCGTTACCATTTAAAAAGGGTCAACCTGATAAGATTAACAACACATTAGTATTTCCTTAGTACTGTACCTTACTACTGTACATGGATGCTGGAGGCTATCCTTGGTCCTCCCGTCACTAATAAAGTCTACATGTTATGGCCATCGATGATTTTCCATTGTAGCTCAAGTGATCTTCACCAGGACCAGAATATCCCTAAACAGTATTCACAGAATACTGTTGTGAATCCCATTTTGTATCCTTTTTCAAAACACTCATGCACACACTCATTCCTGCTTAAATGTGATTTGTGGGAGACTCACTGGCTGTCCCCAGTAAAGGTATATGAAAACCCATAGTCACACTTACTTCAAGAGTCCAAGTCTGTGGTTCTACCAAGTTATACGACATCCACTACCCCTGCATCTTGATGGACTGGCCCATAGGCAGACTCCAAAAAATTGTACTCATACTGTCCATTACTGTCTTTTGAAAAAGTCTCCAAGACTCCTGAATATTTGTAAGCATGAGGCTGCCAACAAAACAGTTAAGTCACTGTGTGCTTCCTGCAGCAATGTCTTTTTCAAGCAGCTTTCTGCTCAAAATCAGAGAAAAGATGCCTCTCAACTGCTAGGTTTCATCCACAGGATGAATGGATAAACTTTTCCACTATTGAAGTGTCTCAAAAGCAAGCTGTCCTGGCAGGAACCAAAAACAGCCCTGGCAAAATACCTGCCCCGCGGGATTCATCTCCTTTCACACATTCTCATCCCATTCATCCGCCATTCTCTCTGTTTCGCTCTCTCCTTCTCGCATCTCTTTCTCTTCTCCCTCGATGATGGCTTTCAACCCATGAGCAGCTGGGAACGTAGCCTCCTTTTTTGCCTTAGGGCCGTTACAGTTAAGTACTTATTGTGCTTTCCACTGGGTTTTTGCTCTAATCTTGATTCCTCTCCCTGCCCATGCGACAGATGCTCCGGCCAATCTTTATTACATTTTCTATTTTTCTGTGGGTATTATGTACAATATACAAAGTTCTTTTTAGTCCCCTTTTTAAAGAAATGTTTTAATGTTGATTATAGAGAAGCGTATAGAACTCTTCTTGAATTGGGCATTGATGAATTCATTATTCGTGCAGGTTTTAAAAAATAAAATGCTATCCGAGCTCGTAACTAGATGAACACTTTATGATTGTATTTTAATAATTCTGTTAGGCTTATCATTTTATGCTCTCTTAAGTGAGTGTTTCTGTATATGTTTATTGATTACACCATTTGTCTTTTATGGATACATTTTATCCGAATAAAGTCATGAAGGGAAATTATTGCTTTCCTTTTACCTTCCCCACCTTCCACAGAAATACTTTTCTTCTCTATCTATTGTTGAAATCTCCCTGTGCCTCCCTGTACCTCAGGAAGTTGGGAAAAAGACTGAGGAATCAGGGGTTGCTCTGGTCTCTTAAAACCAGTCCCCAAGAACTCCAGGGCACGGAGGAATACAAGGTCTGTCTAGCCCTGTTTCTCAGCAAACAAAATGAGGTTCAACATTAAGGTGTTTATCCACCAACAGGTGTCCCCAGCTTGTAACTCTGTACAACAGACAGGACTGCCCCAGTACCTGTGTGTTCTACTTTAAATATGTGTACCTTAGTAGCCAGCTGTGCTTCAACAGCAAGGTCTTTTACTCGGACGTGTGTGTTTCAGCAAATATGTGTTCCATCACAGGCACCTGACTTGACAGCCAGATGTTCCACCAACGAGATATGTGCCTCCAAACCTAGGTGTTCCACCACAGGCAAAGGGTTCGACAGCAACCAGGTCTTGGCCACATACTGTTGTACGTCCGCAGCTAAATGTTCCCCATAGACAAGTTTGCCTCAACATGCAGCTATTCCACCTCACACAGAAGTTCCTCAACCGCCAAGACATTTCATCACAGACAGAAGTGTCCTACAGCCAGATATTCCACTACAGACAAGTGAGCCTCAAAAGCCAGATGTTCCACCACAGGCAGTGGTACATGGCAGCTAGGTGTCTCATTACATAAAGATGTGCCCATTCATCTAGATATTCCACAACAGATAGGTTGGTCGCAATAGCCAGATGTCCCAGACTCAATATTCAGATGTTCAATGACAGGCTGTGGTTCCCCAGCAACCAGGTGTTTCAATACATACAGATGTGCCTCAACATCCAGATATTTCAGAACGTATATGCACGCCTCCATAGCCAGATGTTCCATCACAGAAAGGTGTTCTGATAGAGACATGTGTGCCTTAAAAGCCAGGTGCTGCACCACATGTAGTTGTACCTCAGCAGCCAGATGTGCCACCTTAGACAAGAATGTCTCAATATGCAGTCGTTCCACACCAGACAGGAGTTCTTAAACTACCTTATTGTTTCATCACATACACATTTGCCACAACAGCTATTACTTTACCACAGGTTGGCAAGCCTCAAAAGCCAGATGTTTCACCACAAGCTGTGGGGTTCCATAGCTTTTTATGGATGCCAGGTGTTTCACCACATATAGTTGTGCCCCTGCAGCCACGTGTTCCACCATACACAAGTCTGTCTGAACAGGCTGCCATTCCACCACAGTCAAGAGTTGCTTAACTATCAAGGGCTTTCATTACACACGGATATGACTCCACACCTAGCGTTTCACCACAAATAGTTGAGCCTCTATAGCCTTTAAAAGTTGTGCCCGGCGTAATGAAGGAAAATGTGTCGTATTATGATGAATGCGCTGCCCCCAGGGCAGCTGCGAACTTGCGCTGTCCCCAGGGCAGCGCATTCATGTGGATAACGGAGCGGCTGCTTTGAAGCTGATCTGTATTTTCACAGTGCAGGCGGCAGCCCGCCTGCACTTTGAAGGCGAAATAGGGATCCCCTTGTAGGCTGGTGCAATGAGTGACTGCACCCGTCTGTGAGGGGATATCTGGGGGATCCAAAGGGGGGAGAGGTGAGTGCGCCTCCTGAGAGGTTCTTTGCCTCTGCGCCCGCGTCTGTAATACAGCTCAGGCGCAAGGGCAAAGCTATTCCCTCATTGGCATTGGCATAACTACTGTCTCTCTTATCGATGGTCTGAACCCACTGTGTTCTTTTTACTGTTTCCCATTGTGGTTTTCCTCAATTGGCTGTGACTGTAAATATTATTTGTTTTACCTATTGCTCACTATTTATTGCCTGTATTACCACTGTGTTCTTTTTACTGTTTCCCATTGTGGTTTTCTGCTCCTACTCTGACCCTCCCACCTCTCTATGTTCTACACCCCCCACTACTGGCACTGGCTCTAATCGCTCACCTGCACCCTGCTCCTGACCCTCCAACCTCTCTACATTCTACACCTAGTCCTCCCCTCTCTCCTCCTTCCCTATCACCTCACCCCTTTACCTAATCACTATGCCTCCCCTCACACACCCCTGCAATTCAACTGACTACAAAATCAATCCACAGGACTCACCCATCACTAGACATGGCCCGAATTCATCGTCCATCCTCTACCCCCTAATGTCTCCAAAAACGGCAAGAAAAACTTTAAACACAAACTACTTATTGGTCACCATGAAACTCTTTTTGTCGATAACTACTGTAGCCTCTCCTCTTTAATAAAAACCAACTATATTTTTTACTCCAAACATCCCTCCAAATGGAAATGCATCTTCCTCCACCACCTCCCCATCACTAAATCTTGTAAAATCCCACACAGTTTTAAATTGTCCACCTCCCCTTCTCATTCGTTCCCCGGCGAAATAGACATCTCCATCTTCAAATCCGGTAACATCCTCATCCAGGCTTCTGAAAATCACCTCACCATCTTCGAACAACACTTCAGCACCTATTCCTACTTTTTATCCATCCCACCGCCTAACTCTTCACCCCCTCAACAGACTGACTCCCTCTCACCCTCCCATTCCTTATCCTCAACCCCTCATCCTACTGACACTTCCACCTCACACGACAATGTCTCACGTACCCTGCTATCCATCTCTCTCCCTAACTCTTTACCCTCTCATCCCCCCCATCCACGCCAAAAGCTCCAAACTCAAGAAACTGACCAGAAACTTTCACCTTATCCCCCCCGGCGAACTCGAATTGAAAATCAAAACTCAGCTCCTACTAGCTCCACCCTCCCAAAATGCTAATGCCCTCACCGAACACTATAATAATTCAGTTACTGAGGTCCTAGACCAATTGCCCCCTCCCCAAACTTAAAACCCAAAGAAACATTCCTTCCAAATCCTGGTTTAACTCTGATGTCAACAACGAAAGGCGCGCTCTTAGACAATCTGAAAGAACATGGAGGCAACATCCCTCCCCCTCTCATCTAGCCCTCCTCTGTTCTGCTAGGTCCAATTACAAGAAACACATCCTCAATGAAAAATCCGCCTTCTTCCGTACACAGCTCGACAGGGCCAAAAATAGACCTAGAGAACTTTTCAGCATCATCAAAAACCAAACATCCTCTGCCCCCCAAAAGCTGACTGCATCTTAGGAGAAATGTGAAGATATTGCTAAGTTCTTCTCTGATAAAATCACCAACATAGGCCAATCCTTCATCTTAAATCCTCTCTCTCCTTACCATACACATTCTTATAACTTTGCCCCGGTTTCTCCATCGCTTCCAAATCTGCCCCCTGTCCCTGCCCATCTCCCGTCCATTTCCCTCCCACCGGAACCCAACCCTTCTCTCCCCCAGCAACTTAAAAACAACGCCTCCTGGCAGAATTTTAACCCTGTCACTGAACACGAAGTCTATAACATCATCGCTAAGCTGAAACCATCCTCCCACACCAAAGACCCTCTGCCCCATAACCTTGTCCAAGACCTTAAACATATCATTGCCCCTTTTTGGACCACCATTATTAACTCCTCCCTGGCCACGGGGTGTGTTCCCGCCTCCCTCCAACTGGGTCAAATCATACCCATTCCCAAAAATCCCAAGGCACATCCCAATGACCCAAATAACCTCCGCCCCATCTCCAACCTCCCTCTTCTCTCCAAAGCCCTAGAAAAATGCGCCCTGTTCCAACTATAATCACATCAACACTTTTGACCTCTTTGACTCACTGCAATCTGGCTTCAGAAAAGGATGCAGCACTGAATCTGCCATGCTCAACATAGTTGACGACATACATCATTCACTTGACAAAGGTGAGTCATGCCTTCTCATTCTCCTGGACCTATCCGCTGCCTTTGATACTGTCAACCACACTGCCTTACTAAACACCCTTAAGTCCGCTTTGGATTCAGTGGCCTTGTCCTCAACTGGTTCTCCTCTTTTCTCCAACACAGAACCCAACAAATCAAAATAGAAAACTGCCTCTCCAAACCTACTCCGATCTCTCTCGGTGTCCCTCAAGGATCCATTCTCTCTCCTGCTCTCTTTAACCTCTTTATGGAACCCCTCACCCTCATCCTCAAACATGCAGGAATCAATTATCACCTCTATGCCGACGACACGCAACTTTACTATAAGTTCAAATCCCACTCTGATATCCTCCACCTAAATGACACTCTGACCAAGATCCAATCATGGTTCCACCATAACCATCTTAAACTTAACCCTAAAACAACTGAAAAAATTCTCATCTTGCCTAAAAACAACCCACTCCACATACTAGACTGGATCTCTGATCTTAATGCTCACAACTGCTCTCTCACCACTTCTAATTCAGTTAAGTCTCTTGGCATCACCATTGATATCAGCCTTGCCCCCAACCCACACATAAAATCCTCAGTAAAAGGAGCACTCTTCACTCTCCGTCATCTCAAGAAAATTAAATCCTTCATCCCGGCTGATGACTTTAAAACCATTGTCCAATCACTGGTCTTGTCGAGAATTGACTATGGTAACACTATCCTCGCTGGGACTCCAAAAATTCACCTTGCTCCACTCAAATCGGTGCTCAACCTAGCTGCTGGACTCATCTCTGACTACAAACGCTTCAACCACATTTCCCCCGCCTTGAAAACCCTCAAATGGCTACCCATCGAAGGCAGATCCTCCTATAATATTGCTTGTATTACGCATAAAGCCCTTCACCAAAATACCCCAAGCTACCTCTCAGACAAGCTCCACAAAGCAGGCTGCGCCCGACCGACGAGGAACACCAATACCCTCATTCTTATCCCCCCACTGTTAAAGAAGAAACACACACAAGTTCGCTCCTTCTCCGGAAACGCTCCCTCCATCTGGAAATCCCTGCCTAAAGACCTACGTTGTTTCCCCTCCTACGTCAACTTCAAAAAAGAACTCAAAACATACCTCCTCAACAAATACTGGGGTCCATCATTTTCCTACCGTTGACTCTGTTCTCATGCTCTCCAACCCCGTCAGGGTCCCCTCTATTTTCCCTCCAATTATATCCCCTTCACCCTCTCCTTTCAAACCCCTTGCCCCCTCGCTACTCTTCCCCCCCTAACCCCCATCCCTGTTCTTTGTATTTACATACGACCTCTAGCCACACGCATGACCTTCCACTGATTTTCTACCCCACTATTTTCCTACTCTCTCATCCCTTCCCTCTCACCCTCTCCCACCTACTCTAGCCCTAGTTCGAACTTCCCAAGTTACCTAATTTGATTTCTCTTGCAAATAGCATTCATAGTTATCTGCTTTCTTGGTTAAATGGACTCTTTTTGCAATGTTTATTATTAAGTGTTCTTGTATACTGTACCTCCTCACATTCCTGTAAAGCGGTCTGATACCTCTGGGTCTAGCCGGCGCTATAGAAAACCTTTAAAATAAATAAATAAATTAATGGGGCACGCCCCCATGTCAATGAGGGAATGCCCTCTTAAGATAACGCTGGCGCTTTACGTGCGCCAGCACTATCAGTAATAAAGAAGAGGCGGCACAATTGTCTGCGGCCCCTTCTGTAATACCAAAGTGCCCCGGTACCCACACACGCTTGTTGCACCCCCGGGGCACTTGTATAATATGGCTTCACGTGTTCTAACACAGACATATGTGTAGCAACAGTGATTTCCTCCCCCACAGGCAGATGTCTACCACAGATAGGATATTTCAGAAAACAGGCGGCCCTAGCAACCAAGTGATCCTCAGTACAAGCCACCACAGACATGTGTCTCTACAGGGCTGGCCCTTCGGTGGCTCCACACTGCAGCCCTCATCCATGGTGGAGCACATCCACGTGTTTTCTGCATCTGAACCCTTGATTGTAAATCAGAAAAAAAGACATCTATGATGACACAGATAAGTGCAGTAGGATAATTTACTTTAGTACAGACTCTCCAGAAAGATCCTGTACAGCAGCCTTCTATGAACCATGTGAAACTGCCAATAACTTGATGTTATTGTGGATAAGGTAATGACAACACCCTTCTAGACTTGTGAATGAAGATAGTAATATCTTACAACTGGTGCAAAGCACATCTGTGTCCCAGATCTAAGTATTCAGATCTGTTATCATGCATCTCAAGATAGTTGGAAGCTGTCCTGGCTCCCAGTGGAGCAGAGCATTCATTTTAAAGTGTTTTGTAGAGCTTACCAAGGCAGTGTTCTACCACAATACTGAGTGCAGAATATTGACCCTCGAAAATATAGCATGCAGGAGATTACCTAGCACTATACAGTAAAGGTAATTATAGATATTTTTTTTTTTTTTTTGAAAAACCTTTATTACAATTTCAGAGAAATACAAGTATGGGCCTACAACCAATAGGCCGGCCGCTAAAATGCAGTGTGACCCTAGGTACAGCTGGAACATTCACGTCGATGAAGCCATAAAAGGGGGTCACTGGAGTGTAAATCCTTGCCGTCGGCCGCAGTTGCAGTCCATGAACAAACAAAGGTTTCATATTTTTAAGAAACGAAAAACAACAAACACACAAGGCAAGGAATTTTAGAGCAGTAGCATGTGCCCATCGTGTCGAGGGAGTAAACCAACCCCGGTAAACAGAGGGGGAGGGGGGCAAGGCCGAAGAAACCAAACTCGCATGTCGCAGGAGCGTACAGGAATGCGCGGGCTAGGGCGACAGCGCGGCATCTATCTCACGCGTCTGAGGCGGGGCACATATATCCCCGCGATAGGAGTTCCAAGGACCCCACACCTTACTCCACTTGCCAGGCTTGCCTCTCGCCACGTACACCGTTTTCTCTCTCAACATACACCAGTCCATGTGTTCTTTCCACTCACTGACCGTGGGCGGCCTCTGGGAGCCCCACAATTGTGCAATGTCACGCTTCGCTACCATATAGCCCAGAGTCACCCACTGCGTCTGCGTCGCATTGTAATCAGTAGGCTCCCAGACATTCAACAGACATCGCCGCGCCTCCGGCAACAAGGCCACATGCGTGACTTCTTCTAACACCGCATGCACTCTGCACCAAAACCGAGTCACCTCCGGACATTCCCACAGGATATGGAGGAAACTCCCCAGTAGTCCACAGCCTCGCTTACACAACCCATCCACCGAATATCCCATACGCATCAAACCAGGCCCCGTGACGTACACTCTGTGGAGTATTTTAAGCTGGACGAACCACAATCGGGCCGGGATAGCCACCTCTTTCGGGGAGGCCACCGCTGACACCCAATCCTCGTCGTCCAGCTCCAAACCGTCGGCAATCCAAGTCTCCCGCAATGAGGCCAGCAAACCCACCCGATCATTAATAAGCTTCTTGTAAATCAGCGAAATGGTGCTATCCGGCACATGGCCGTCCAAGACCCTGTCCTCCAACGGGGAATTCTCCGGAATAGCCGCCGCGTCCGGAATCACGGAGCACAGGGCATGATGAACCTGAGCATACCGATAGTATTCCCTATCATTCAACTGATATTCAGTTTTCAGCATGTCGAACGTCTTGAATTTCCCTTTCGTCCAGAGATCCCCTACCGTGCTGATACCAATCGTATCCCACTTCTCAAAGCCTTTCGTAGTATACAGATAGCCCAAGCGCTGAGATGTATACAATGGTGTAGCCCGAGTCATACGATCCCTCCACCCCATCGCCGCATTTGCTGCATGCCACACCTGTACCGCGACCCGCGTCGGGCCCGTCAACCGCGCATCGAGGGACCCCGAGTATAATGCTCGATTATAGTCACCGCCCGGCAATAGCAATTTGTCCATCTCAAAAGCCGGGTTCAAAGCGGGGCCATACATCCCGTGATTGACGGCAGCCAACTGGGAGGCCCAGTAGTATCGCTTAATGTCCGGGAGGGCGACCCCCCCATCGTACCATGGCAGGGTTAGTTTGGCAAAAGCAATCCGCGGCCGCCCATCCCAAAACAATCGACGCTGGAGACACTCCACCTCCCGAAAATAACGGGCCGGCACCAGGTCCATGGTGTTCTGTAGGGCGTACAAAAAGCGTGGCAGCGACATCATTTTGAACAGCGCTGCCCGGCCAAGTGGCGAGAGCGGCAGCCGCCGCCAACCTGCCACATCCGCCCTTAGGCGCTGGAGGGGGGAGAGAAGATTCCGTTCGTAGCGGGCCACTGGGTCCAGTGTTATAAAAATACCCAAATAAGTGAATCCCGACGTCGCAATCTGGATAGGGCACCCCCGCGGAAGGGGGGGGGGCCTCCCCGGAAAGAACGTATACACAGGACTTAGCCCAGTTGATGACCAATCCGGAGTTGCGACCAAAGGAGCTCAAAACGTCCACCAACACGATGAGCGATTTGCACGGCGATGCAAGATACAAAAGTATATCGTCCGCGTATAGGGAGACCCGGTCCTCGTATTCCGGCGTCCATCTAAGACCACGCATCGAGGGTTCCCATCGCAACCACTCCGCAAGGGGCTCCAAACAAAGCGCAAATAGGAGAGGCGACAGCGGACAACCCTGTCGGGTGCCCCTGCCCAAGACAAAGGGAGCCGATACCCGTCCGTTGACCACTACCTGTGCCAGCCGATTGTCATAGAGCAATTTCACCCAACCGATGAACCCCGGGCCAAAACCAAACTTCGCCAATGCTGCCCAGATGTATGGCCATTCCAGGGTATCAAACGCCATGGTAGCGTCCAAGGACACCAAGATGGCCGGTTCACGAAGGAATGGCGCGCGAGCAAGGATGCCATGCAACCGCCACAGGTTCAAAGCGGTATTGCGATGGGGTATAAAGCCGGATTGATCCTGATGAACCAGGTCGCCCACAACCGACGATTGGCCAGTACCTTGGCGAGGATTTTAGGTTCCGCGTTTAACAAGGAGATGGGCCTGTAAGAAGCACATCGATCCCGGGGCTTCCCCTCCTTATGGATAACAACAATGGTAGCGAGACGTTGGTCAGAGGGGAGGGAGCCTGCCGCCCTAGCCTCAAGGAACATGTCCCTGAGATAAGGCGCAATAGCATCTGGGCGCAACTTGTATAATTCAATGGGGAGTCCGTTAGGACCCATGGCCTTGCCCGATGCAATCGAGCGGATGGCCAAAGCAATCTCATCTGGCGACAGGGCCGCATCCATCACTACTTTATCCTCATCGGACAAGGAGGGCAGAGCTACGTCTCGAAGCAGCAGTCGAGAGTCTTCCTCCGAGCGTTCCGAGACCGGAGACTGAGTAGACCCCGTGAAAATACTCCGCAAAGCAATCAACTATATCACCGGGGTCCGTCACACGCACACCGTCCACCCTCTCAACCTCCGGTACCACTCGACTCGCTCTCTCCTTCTTATCCAACCAAGCAATCAATTTCCCGGCCTTATCACCCATATCATACAAACGTCCCTGTTGCTCCCTGCTCACACTCCTAGCAGATTCAGTAACCAGCGCCTTGTAGTCGGCCTGCTTGAGCTCCAAGATATGCAATCTGTCATCCGTTACACCTTGCTCCAACTCACTCTCCAACTCAGTAATCTCATTTTCTAGCCGAACAACCTCCTGCGCAGCGCATTTTTTGGTGGAGGAAATGAGAGATAGGGCATGTCCCCTGAGCACCGTTTTAAAGGCCTCCCAAAGGGAGATGGCGGAAGACACCGACCCCACGTTGTCCTTAAAGTAATGTTCCAGAGACTTGACCAAGTCTGCACGAATCGTGGGGTTTCGTAGGTACCAGGGGTTGATCGGCGCCACCCTCCCCTCCGCCCCCAGGGCGATATCCAGGTGCAACAAAAGGGGGGAGTGATCTGATATACCGCGTGCCAAGTGTCTCACCTCCCCGATCATCCCAGCTTGGGCCGCAGGAACTAGCATATAGTCAAGCCTCGAAAGACTACCATGGGCCCCAGAATGGAAGGTATACTGCGCCTGCCCAGGGTGTTTCAACCGCCAGCAATCTATCAGTCCCAGGGCATCCAGAAAACCCCCCAACCAACTCTGGGCCCGAGGGAGGTCCCTAGGGGGGTATCGATCCTCAACTCCGGAAACAACAGCGTTAAAATCCCCCCCCAGGACCACCACCCCCCCCGGGAGCCCAAGCAGCAGACGTCCCAAATCAGCATAGGTGGCCGTCTGCAGGCCCGGCGGGACGTAGACCGTGACCAGCGTAATCAACCTACCCTCCCACCTCCCCACCAGCGCAGCGTAGCGCCCTCTGTCGTCGTGGATCACCTCATCCACCACTAACGGGAGAGAGGTCCTGACCAAAATGCCCACTCCCCTCGAGCCAGAGGTGAAACCAGAATGGGCCAGAAGGCGATACCCTCGTCTGTTCATGGCATGGAAAGAGTTCCCTATGAGGTGTGTTTCCTGCAGGAGCACAATGTCTGGCGAGATACGTTTCAGAAACTGCAGGACTACCCCCCGCTTTATCCTGTCCCCCAGCCCATTCACATTCCAGGAAAGAAGTTTCAGCCCCCTACCCCCCATCCCTCCCAGCACAGAACATCCCCCTCCCGGGTGGCACAATCATAGTAGAACAGCATGAAATATTATCCCGCCTTGTGAAACAAACAAACAATCCCCAACCCCGTCCCATCAACCCCAACAAAACTCCCCCCTCCCTGCACCCCTGCGTGAGCCCAAACAGCCCCCCCAACCTGCAGTGTGCCTGTCGCCCCATTATAAAATTCACTACAAGAAGGACAAAAAAAGAACCCCAGAAGGAGGAAAGGGCCCCAGCAAGCCCCCCGCAACCTCCAAACACCACGGGGCAAAGTGTCAACAACTGGAGTCCGGTGCAGCCACAGGCGCAAAACGTTACCAAAGCAGTCCAGCGCCAGAATCACAGTTCCATTCCTACTCCGGCGAACCTTCTCCGCTCTCCGTCATCCGCCCCTCCGGCTCCCGACTCTTGTGCAGGGCATCCAGCCACTCTCCCACCGCCTCCGGCCGGTCGAAGAAGTGTGAGCGACCATCTAGCTCGACTCGCAGCCTAGCCGGGAAGAGCATCGCATACTTGAAGTCCATGTCTCTCAAGCGCCGTTTGATGGCCGAGAAACCCATCCGTTGCTTTTGAACCGCTTGCGTAAAGTCTGGGTAAAAGCTAACATTAGAGTTCTCAAATCGTAATGGCCCCGCCACCCTCGACGCCTGCAGGATAGCGTCTCTATCCCGAAAATTAAAAAGTCGGGCAATGATCGGCCGCGGGGGGGCACCCACCTTAGGCGCACCCCCTGGAACCCTGTGGGCCCGTTCCACGGAGAAGAATTTGCTCAGCCCTTTGGGTGCTAGATGAGTCACCACTAGATCCTCCACAAAGAGGTCCACAGCAGATTCCTCCGATCGTTCGGGCACGCCGATAATGCGGACGTTGTTCCGCCTGGCCCTGCCTTCAGAGTCCTCGAGGCGACGCTCGGTCAGGTCGCTTGCGAGCTGCAACCTCCGCACCGTCGTCTGCAAAGCGGCCACATCCACCGTTAGGCTCGACGTCGCTTGGGCCAACGAGTCGACCCGGTCGTTGGTTTTCGACAGGTCTGCTCTGACCAACGTGACATCGATCAGCACCGAGTCCAACTTGTTGGTCAGAGTATCCAGTTGCTGGTTCACGGTCACCTTCATCTCCTCGATGGCCCCCATGACATCCAGCAGAGTCAATTCGGGTGATGCGCCCGAGGCCTCCTTGGGCGGCTCAGGCGATTTACGTGATCCACTAGGGGATCCCTTTGGCTGAGCATAGCGGTCCATATTGTTGGCCTGAGAATAGGCTCCCCTCCGGGTAGATTTGGGTTTTAGCTTGTCGCCATCCACTCTTGTCGTCATCGTTGGCGATCAGCAAGGTCAGCACCCTCCAGCACCCGGAGGAAGGCCCGGGGATCCGGGCCGCTAGCTGATGTCCAGGCTTGGCACTCCGCACTCGGTGCAGCTCTCCCGATGTCTCCTCAACAGTTTCGGTCGGTCAACTCGAAACCGAAAGTGAAAGTACGAGTTCCAGGGCAGGCCCAGCCTGGCATGCCGCTGTTGTTCACTTTGCAGCCGGGCACCTCACCAACCCGAGTCCGGGACCAAAGCCGGATAAGGCCGCAAACTTCAGGTCGCCAAAAAACCAGGTTCCCGGAGTCCAATTTCGATTTGGAAAACGAGTGGCACCTTAGCGTAAGATCACAGACAAAAGCCCGTCGAAAAAATCAGGATTATGACAGGATAGACGTGGGAGGTTGCGGAGGCCCTCGGGAGCCACAAACCTACGCGGCCATCTTGGTTGCGCGCTAGGCTCCTCCCCCCGATATGTGTGTATTTGTTCTTACCTTGTTCCTACCTCGTGGAAACTTAGACAGTAGGAATATACCGCCCTACTGCATATTAGTCAAAAAGCCAGTAAACTCTATCTTTTTTCACATTAAACCACAATTGGTGGGTGTGACATGTTTGCTTGTCCTTGCACCAAGATGGCCTCGAGTGATTGAGCACATTTCAAGAAACTAAACACAAACACAATCCAAAGACAATGACATGCATTGACCCACAACCATGTGCCTCAACATACAGACATTTGTCCCACCAGGGACCTTCAGATTCCAGCCATCCCTTAGCTGCCTCAGCTAGGGGTTCCTCTGTAGATTTCTGTCCAAGACAATTGTGTCTCCCCGTTAATTTAGGTGATCAATGTTCTAAGTTTGCCTCCATTCTCCTGTTGGAGGACACCATCCCTCCTCCATATGGTATGCAGAGTTAGTTGGCCATCGAAAGCTTGTCACAAACCTTGCTGTTTCCCAGAATTCCAGGGAAAATCAACGTTTTTCCACTGGTTGATACCAGGATGATAGAAAGTTAAAGCTCAACATCAGAGCAAGCGATTCACAATATGTGAGATGTGAGAGATTCAGTAGATTGGTATCTGGAAGATTGGTGGGAGAAGAACAGAGACTAGAGGGAAGGGTCACTGAAAGGGAAGATGGACGAGGTCAGGAACCAGGAAGGAAAAATCAATGGCAGAGTTCAAAGACCATGGAAGAAGGAATATAGGGCCATATTATCAAGGACCGGCGATAACATTATCACCGCTTTAGCGGCAGGAAACTGCAGCTAAAGCGGCTATAATGGGCTTGATAATATGCCCTTGTGAATTCCAATAGAAGCCCAGGTTCATAATGTTATCGCCGTTCCTTGATAATATGGCCCATAGTGAGGTGTTTGGGCAATGGAGTAGGGGAATAGGGTGATAGGCCATGATGAAATGGGTGAGGAAGATTGGTAATGGGCATGTGTTTGGTTAGTAACAACTTTCCCTTGCTTGACTTCCAGAGATGTACCAGTTCAGTATTGCAGAGTCCACACCCACTGGCGCACTCATCGGCAAGGTGAAAGCAGAAGACTCAGACCTTGGGGAGAACACGGACATGATGTACCAGATCCAGGAGGAGGAGGGAACCAACATGTTCAAAGTCACCACAGATAGCAACAGCCAGGAGGCAATCATCAGCATCCAGAAGGTATTCGGGAAGAAGTTATGCATATTGTGCACTTTTCAGTACACTCTTATAACAGACACTTAAACACAACCATATGCATAGAGAAGCAGTGCTTAATTTAAGCCGGTGGCAGCAGATGGGGACCACCAGCACTCATTTCCGGGTACCTGAGGTTAATATTACTCATCAGACTTTGACCTAGAGCAAAAGAGAGAAAGTCACAAAAGGAGGAAGTTAGAAGGAAAAGAAAGAGGGAAATAAGTGTGAACAAGGGAAAAAGCAAGGCTGCAAAAGAACCTGGTAGAGTGATCTAAAGTTGGAGGGAATGTATGGTGGTGGAAGAAAGATGGATTAAAGAGTACACAACCTTGGTATTCAACAATTCTGAAAGCAGTCTGTGCGGGCTGCAGGCTTCTGTGAAATACTATGAGCTTTGGCACTTATTATTTACCAAATTATAAACTGCAGAGAAGAGCACAGACGATGTGACACACATAATCTAACACAGGCGCATGCACACACAACTGCCTGAACATACTCTGTCGGATTACCCACTCACGCAAAAACGTAAGCAAATCCACATGCCCAATCAAATGCACACAGGGTCCAACATTTGTAGGCACACACACAAATACAACCACAAACACAATATGTTCACACAGCTCCAAAACACACACATCACCATATATGCACACCTATACACAATCTCAAATACAACCTGGTGCTTATACAACTGCCCAAATACCTCCATCATCTAATCACCAGCAAACCAGAACCACACACATACACACTCAGACACATGAACTCCAACACAACAACCTATATCCCTGCAGAAGCATAGTCCATAAAATGCACGCACCCAGACATAAAACAGTTGCCCAAATTAGTCCTTCATATGTACTCACCGATACTCATAAAGTCCACACACAAGTGCACACTCACACTCTATCACATGTAAAGGGCACAAAAACAACATAGATATGTTCGCACAACTAAGTCCAACTTACACATATAAACATTAAACAGACATCCACACAATAACCTTTTTTCACACAACTGCATAGGCACGCTACACATGTGATCCCAAACATGTATCCACGACGTTGTATTTAGAACTGGACAAATGTATTTAAATACATTGATACGCATATTGAAACACAAACTATGCCCCCGCAACTGCAGAGACACATTCCACCCTAACTGCACACAAACAAAACCACGTGCTCAGTCAAATTGCACAAACAGACTCCTCCATGTGTGTACACACACTTACTCTTAAACAAAAATTTGCATGCACAACTACAGGTACACTGACTTAAATACATTCACATAATCATTCAAATGAACAAACCTCCATCTTACATGCATACGCAAACACACACCAAAATAAACATAATTCATACATTTAACCCCTTTTGTGCTGATGCACATGCGCAGAAGGGGGTTATTTACTCCCTTTCAATGAAATGGTACTGTCTGAAGCACAGAACTTGGTAACTCTACAAGTTAGGGCCCCATTACAAGGGTTCCAGGACTACCACATTGATAGAATGCTGCCTATTACACGTTTGTTTCTAAGAAATGGGGAATAACATGTGAGACTTATTGCATCTATAGCACTTCCTGCGTTTTATTTCTCATTTGCAGGGTATTTGTCAGCCTGACTATTTTTTTCTGTTCTGAGCAGGTGAAATGTCTGGGTGAAAAATTCTGCAACACTTCCGGTTCAGTAATTACGGCCCTTTTGTTGAAAAATTCTGCATCACTTCCGGTTCAGTGATTACCGGCCTTTTGTATTGAGGTGCTTGGGGTATGAGCTGCAGTCAGCACTGCTTTAAATAACCAAGAGGCAACCACTTCTCCGTCGTTCTGAGTGGTGCAGTCTGCAGCTCATGTTCTCACTTGCATGGTTACAGATCTGGGGAACTCATTGTGGAGAAAACAAGTTTGTTGAAAACAAGCACACACAGCTCCGCCTGCACCTGTCTGCTGTTAGAGCGATAAGGATCCTTATGCTTACACAACTGCCCAAACACACTCGATCACGCCCACACACGACCATGAGCCTACACAAATACATACGCACACTCTATATCCTATCCAAACACAAAAGCACAGACGGGACACATACCCATACATATAATGTACATGCACTTCAATTCCATCACATGCTAACACAACTGGACACACTTCATCATGTGTATTCCTAAAGTCAAAAGCTGTACGGTGGTACCAGGTAGAGGTATTTTTACGCTCCCAAAGGATTGGCTATATATTTTAAAGCAAGTTTTTTCCAAGTTAGGAAGGGGAGGTCTTTTAAATAGTAAGTCTGTAAGTTTTGTTGTTTTTGTTGTAATGGAGCCTTTGGATTGCAATGATCTGTCGAACTATTTATCAAACATGCAACTAAATTCGAAAACACTTTAAAAATTGAATAATAATCTTCACTATTGCTCTGAAGTCATAAAGAGACCCTTTGGCTCCAGGGCAGGACTGGCCGTAGCGGGCACCGGGCAATTCCCTGGTGGGCCGCACGGGTGGGGGCCGGTTTTGGGCCCCAGGGGGCCGTTTTTGTTACAGGGCCGTTTTTGCAGCATGCCTGCAAAATCTGCCCTGTAACAAAATCGGCCGAAAACCGTCCCTGGCCTCGCATATTACATCACTCATCACATGTGCTATGACATCAGTTATGACGCCACTGATGAAATCTTAAATTACATCATTGATGACATTACTGATTACATCATCCAAGCTTCTTTTACACACATAGCTCTATGAATGGGAATAGCATTAGAGCTATGAAAGTAAGGGCAAAATAGCTCCGACAAATTTGAAGTTTAATTACTTCTATCATACATACAACCCTCATATGTAATGCAAGCTTGTGTTATGTGCTACACTGACCCTATACAATACACTTCATGGGTAGCTGAGTTCATGTTGACAATGAATCACATATGAAAGGGTAACCTATCTTTCACACAGTGTTCAATCTGTATACACCTGTTCAGGGAAAACCAAGTTCATCCAGATACTGAAGTTAGGTTACATAAGTAATGCCCTACTACGAGCAATCTTTACCTGTATCAAACCCCTGACAGTCACTGAACACTGGGAAAGCTGTGAATATAAGTAGAAAAGTGGGTACTGTTAACATTGTTTACTCTATGGAGAGAGTTTACTTTGTACCACACTGTCTGCAGACAGTGAAACTCTCATGAGAAAAACACAGAGTATGAAAAAGTATCTACTAAGAACAGTGTAAACTCTATACAGAACTTATCTAAAGAGCAACAATTCACTTAAAATACCCAATGTCTGAAGGTGCTAACGATCATACTACCTACAGCCTTACTACTGTGGTGAGCACTTTACAGATAGCGCATTTTCTGAAGCAAAACAAGCACATGTACATAGGACAGTTAACTGGTGCATACAGTCTTTCATGTTAAGTAGAAGCTGTCATGTTGAGACAATTATGTCTAATAACTGAAGGATGTTTACAGTATTTAGTATGTAGTATGTTAAATCTTTGCCCTGCTGGCAACTTTTTCTGCAGTACCAAAAAACTTGTGCGGAACATAATGAACACAAGTCATCAACTGTCACCTGTATACAGAATTGCTCTTCAGTACAAAGATTTATACTGTGTTCAATACCTCTACACAACTATGGTGCATTAGGAGCACATGTGTTTTGTAAACACTTATAAAAATTAGCTGGACACAGGTTGTACAAAATTAGTTAGAAAGGTTAAATGGTAGTTACCCACCACTATGTAAACTATAAAACAAACTAACACACATATTGCATGATGCCATTAGTGTTATCATCAATGATATCATTTTGGACATCATCAGTGATGTCATTGATAATGTCACAGAACATGTTGTAAGTGATGTAATATGTGACGTCATAATCAGGGCACGATGGAGGCACAAGTTATAGTTAGCTCTACTGACTATAACTGGTAAATTTCTGTGTTTTTTCAGTTCAAAATGTTAATGTTGGCACTGACATGTGTAACCTAACAATAACCTTACTTTAATCTTTGGTTTTTTTCAGTGAATATATATATATATATATATATATATATTATCTACTGGCGGTCGCCAGTAGATAGTTATAGTTAACCCTGGGCGCGACACTACGCTTCGCCCACGTAGTGTATGTAGCGCTGCCTGCTTCGCAGTTTTCGAAGTAGGCGAAGCAGGCAGCGCCTACGCACACGCGAGGGCGAAGCGTAGCTGCCTGCCGCCCACCACCCGCCTCCCGCCCGCCCTACTTTTAAAAGCTAAAATAAATTTGTAATAAAGCAAATTAAAGGCACTTACCTGACGTGCGGCGTCTCCCGGGGCTCCCTCTTCCTGGTTTTCAATTTTCCTGACAAATGCGCATGCGCGGACGCCCGCGCATGCGCATTTCTCGCAAGAAGCGCGTAGTGTGCGTAGATTCGGGCACACTACGTGCTGCTTCACGTAGCCCCACTACGCCCACTACGACCACCCTTAGTTATAGTTAGGACCGTGTTTCCATAGGAAATCCGCAACATTCTATTTGGAATAACTTTGGCGCCGGTTGACGAATCCTCACGAAATTTTCAAAATAGGCGGGGCGCTCCGCTCTGCTCCTACCCTGAAAGTCTCGGGGGGGATTCGTCAAGCGGGGGCTTAGAAAAAAGGGGGGTTCCAAAACACGTTTTCCCCATGCAATTTTCCATAGGGACCTTTAGTCCAAGGTACAGCCCGAACGGCTGAACAGAATTACTTGAAATTTGGCAGAGAGGTAGTCCTCAGCTCAGGGATGTGCCTTTTTCATATATGGAGTCGATCTGTCGAGTAGTTCCAAGGAAAATTGCAGTTAAAAGCACATACATATCTATAGCCGCGCACCGTGCGCGCACCGTGCGAGCACCCTAACGTGCGCGAGCGTAATTCTGATTGGTGGTTACATGTTAGTCAACGTTCGAATCGGTCGAAATCAGGAAGTGTCGGCCGCCATTTTGTTTGCTTTCAGTGCGAGAGTGAAAAAGGAAGGTGGCGAATGTGAAAAGGGGGCAGGGTAGAGAGTTCCTGACCCCTTAGCCTTTGTCAGGGGGTCCCTGAAGGACCCCGAAGGCAGAAAAAAACATTTCAATTTTTCTTTAAAAAAATCGGGGGGTGCGCGCACCGTGCGCGCACGTTGAAAAACCAAAAAAATAAAATTAAACATTTTTTTTTAATACGTAGTTTATTGTAAAATAAATATATACAAATTCACTGAAAAAAACCATAGGTTTCACACACGTTATAGTTAGGAATTAGCATTTAAAAAACCTTGCAAATTCACTTAAAAAACCATAGGTTTCACACATGTTATAGTTAGGTGGATATTTCACTCGTAAAAAACCAATGAAATTCCCCCGTTATAGTTAGTTCAGATAACTATAACTCGCGCGGCCGCCACTCTATTACAAGGATGATGTCATCAGTGATGTCATGAGTGATGCCACTGACCATGTCATGAGTGATGTAATATGTGACGTCATCAGCAGTGGATTGCGGTCGCGCGAGTTATAGTTATCTGAACTAACTATAACGGGGGAATTACATTGGTTTTGTACGAGTGAAATATCCACCTAACTATAACATGTGTGAAACCTATGGTTTTTTAAGTGAATATATATATATATATATATATATATATATATATATATATATATATATATATATATATATATATACGAGGCTAGACCCTAAGCCAAAGGTGTTTACAATTTTAAATTACCTTCTCAGTTCTAATCTTGCCACATTTATCTCTAAGATTTATGTTTTACAGAAATTCATTAAAATAACGATTATTTTCTCTTATCTAAATTGGCCCATTACTGGAGTGAGATCAAGCCTTCCGTTGCCTTTGTCAGTCCCAAAGGGTAATGGAGAGCGCTAGAGGTTTTCAGAGCCCCCTCTCACATTGTCCTCTAAATGAAGTTAAGCAAAGGACTGTACTACAGTCAAAATCTCTACTAGAATAACAACTTTGATTTTTCTGTGTGTGTTTTTTCTATATATTAATTTGCTTGTGACCTCCTGATATACTCATTATTGTGTGTTTCTGGGGAACGGCCACTAATTGGTGCCACACAGCTCATTATATGGTGCCACTGCAATATAAGTCTTCTCATGCTCTGGCTCCAGTAATGGGCCAATTTAGAGAAGAGAGAAGAAGCGCCCTTTTAATGATTTTAATGATTTTATGAAAATCATAAAGCTCAGAGGTAGATGGGGCAAGATTAGAAAGTCATTTAACAATCCTTGGCTTAGGTTTGAGACTCATGTATCTTTTGTGATTACTAAAATTATCACAAGATGAAAAGAAATACCACAATATATACATAAATATATATATTTATGTATATATTGTGGTATTTTATGTGTATGTATATATATATATATATATATTTTTTTTTTTTTACATACATATACACACATAACTATAACGTTACGTTAACCTTTGTTTTTTTCAATGGATTTCCGTGCTTTTTAACATAAGGTAATATTTTGTTACCATATGTAAAGCCTTCATTTTCTGGGGCTCATGGAGAGCTTGAATTAACGTTAAATTGGGAGTGCATCCATACAGGAAATATTATGTACTCCACTTCCCAGAAAGCAACGTAACTCATTCAGAGATGTCCAATTCTGGCATACGATAGCGCTTAAATTGAAAAGTGAAGACGGACATGCACTCCTGACTGCAGAGCCCCTGGAAGAAGAGGAACTCAAAACGAGTCGGGCTGTGGTCGAGCGCTCTATTTTACTGGGAAATGTAACTGCCTGTACCAATAATAAAGGCTTTTGGGGAAAATCTCACCTGCATCCGAGTGCGACTCTATTGTTGGACAAATCCTCACTGGAGCAGAATATATAAATATATATATACATATATATATATCTTGCTCCGTGGGGTGTCCAACAGTAGAGCAGCACTCGAAACCACAGACCGCTTTTTCCCCATAAAGCATTTATTGGTACGGGCAGTACACACAATCCAGTCCATTAAAAAGCAGCCGACCGCTGCCTGACGCGTTTCGAGATCAACTCTTCCTCAGAGGCAGTAGCGGTCGAAAGAAGGCATGGAGGACTGCAACTTCCTGTTATGCTAGATCGTGGGAACTGATTGGTCCGCTCTGGATGAGCAACACGTTGCAGTCTGGGATATGCAGTCCTCAATATATCCTCTGATGGATAGTCGGATAGGCAGGCAGGCAGGCAGGCAGGCAGGCAGGCAGGCAGGCAGACAGACAGACAGACAGACAGACAGACAGACAGACAGACAGACAGACAGACAGACAGACAGACAGACAGACAGATAGATAGACAGACAGACAGACAGACAGACAGACAGACAGACAGACAGACAGACAGACAGACAGACAGACAGACAGACAGACAGACAGATAGATAGATAGATAGATAGATAGATAGATAGATAGATAGATAGATAGATAGATAGATAGATAGATAGATAGATAGATAGATAGATAGATAGATAGATAGATAGATAAAATCATGGTACATAGATGTGGAGTACTACTAATATTTTTCCTCTAAAAGCAATATGAGCACTGCATATGAATGGAACAACCACCCAACGTCTTGAATACCTTGAACATTAAATTTGTTTCCGAACTTTAGTCAGCTCCTGTCTTTATATACATTATTACTTGAATTAATACTTTCTGAAATAGAGGCAGTCTGACAGATAAGGTTGGACTTGTGCAGGGAAAGGTATTAAGCTATCTTTGCTCCTTAAATCAATGGTTTGCAGAAAAGCAGCCAAAGCAGAAACAAATTCTGAGAATAGAACTGGATTTTCTTGCCCAGCTAGGTCATCTTCGTGGCTCTTTTGCAGACATGTCAGACTAATGAGAGAGATCATTTAAAGGTTAAAGCTGGCTCAGGCTCAACTGACCCTAGGCTGGTATAAACCTAAATATTCAGACACATTAGAGATTAACAAATAATTCATATTTGCACCTGGGAATAATAGCAGACGCATTTGTCAGGAAGGGAGCTGTGCTTTTGGTCCTGTAGGAAAAGTTCTCATCTCTTGTTCAGAACTCTACAAGGTTCTATTTTCACCTTGGAGAGTAGCTGGACTATGCATGCAATAGTTTCCAGGTGTTTTACTGTAGTTTATCTGAGAGTCCTCATTTGTTTGCCTTCAGCAGATATGGTTGGTTTCCTCTTTTAAGCCTGATTCATAAGACCATATCCACTTACCCTGAGTCCCATTTAATACTTTGGTCTTAACATTTTAATTTCAATGTTTCAGGGGTTTTTGTATTGTATCAAAGAGTGAGAGGGATCAACATTCAGACCATGGGATGTAAGGTGCATACATTTTCAAATGAAAAGTGTGTTACGTTTGTTGGGAAGATTGCCTGGGTAGAAAATGGAAAGATTACAAGGTCATGGGATCTCCAGGGAAAATTGTGTATCTGGAAGAAGTATGTTCTATCACAATTGTCCGCTACTTCTTCGACCCAACAAAAGTGTGGGATAGAAAATACATTGAATTAAGATCATCTGTCCATTAAACAGAGGCCCCTTACCTAAAGTTCATGCCATCGGAAGAGATAAGATAGGTAAGAGTATTTGAACAGAACAAATAAGTCCTCATTTAATAGTAAAGAAATGCAGTGCCCAGAGAAATCAGGTGGAAAGGGGGCACATTCCACCAATAAGCAAAAAAATTGAAGCAGCTTACAAGACCATGATTCATGTTTAGCACACCATCTTCATTTCTAATTGCCAGCTAAGAATGCAAGAGGCCATGTTAAAATGATATAAGAGAAATCTTTTGGTAAATGATGGCAAAGGCATTGTAAATAGTTGTAACTTATTTGATTGCACATTATCTATTTAGACTTTTATGAATCCGATGTATGGCCCAGCTTCATTGGATCCTGTTCACTTCTTTAGTGGACGTCCTGTGAGTTTGATGTCTCTACTTAACAAATATGCAAACATTTATATTGTGTAAGTTCTTGTGTCATCTTCGACCCAATTGTTTTTCAGCAGGCGTCTATACATTGAAACAGCTAGCGGACATTTATAAATTAGAACATCATTTCTGCTGGGAGTCACTTTCATCATTATTGTCTAGTATTTTAGGGACTGGTTTGATTTTTGATCTCTAGAACGAGAGATGTTTTGCAAACTATATTAAAAGAAGTAATTTAAGAAATCCAAATCCTATAGCCAACAAATTAGACTATGGGATTTGGAGGAAAAATAGTTTTCTAAAAGCTTATTAAAAATGTTAAATACTTTGCTTAGGGTGAATATGTTACTTCTTTTATTTCGAGCTAAGTTTCAGGCTGCCCATCTTACAATTGACAAAGCTCTGACCTTACTGCTTTTGGCAGAAGACACACACACAGCCAAGGAGCAACATTGGTATGTGTCTTGCACTGAGCATAGCATGGGTTTTGACAAGATCAGTCAGAGTCTATTTTGGCATGCGCTGGTCCACACAGAAACTGGTTACTATCGGTTCAATTATTTTGCTAAAATACATTCTAATATCTAAGTTAATGTATGTAGCAAGCAGGCTTTTTAAAAAAGTCCAAAAAGATAAGCACTGATAATGGGCTGAAGCAGGGGTGCCTAATGAACCACGTATTGGTTGATTTGTTAACAACAGAGCTAATTGAAGACAGCATTCTCCTTTGCTGCCAATTTAGATCCAAGGACTATCATTTATTAAGTGTATATCAAAGATGCAGCCCTAGTCGACAGGCTCTTATCTGTTTCCAGAATCTCTTTAATGCGCTAGGAGAAATTATTAAGACCAATAAGAATATAGTCAATGTCTTAAAAGTTCACTTGAAGTTTTCTGCAAGGCTAAAGCAAAACGTAAGAGGTAACGTGTCAAGATTCCTTTTTGCTATGTCTTTTCGATGTTCTTATTTGGGGATCGATTTTACTGTCACTCTAAATTGGAGAGTATAGTGAAGCCTCTTCCACAGATCACAGAGACAGCAAACATGCAGCAAAAGTACAAAACAAATCCAATTATGCAAAGAAAGCAAATAAAAACTTGAGAAGAGCATGCAAGATAACTAGTTTTATACTGGTCTGACTCAACCTTCAGTAAGCAAGGCACTGATTGCTTGACCAAGCTACCTTTATAGAAATGGAATTACAGTTTTCCATTCCAGACCAAATACCCAGCACCCTGCTCTGTAAGGAACACATGCAGCTTCGCCTTATGTGCTGCAAAGTAGTCTCTTTAACTTGAAGGATCTGGAAACAAAGCTAGACAATTCCTTGGAGCAGAAGCCTAGAGTTTATATTGGTCCATAGCAAGATTTGCCATCCAGATGCATCTCTGAGGATCACTGCCTGCAAGGTGATAGTCTAACCCGGATGTACCAAGGGAGCAAACCAATAAAGCAGTTGCACTACTTAAAGTATAGGACCTTCAGAGCAGAGGTCGAAGAGCATTAAAAACAATATGGGATCTGCAATCTGACTGCTACGCGGGTGGGGTCAATGACTGGGGGCGGGATCAAATGCATGGCAACAGAACAAAGTTTTCTGCAACTATTTGGTTGGTCTTTCACTTTCAGGCAAATGCATATAGAATAAGAGATACACACCTTAATGGAAAAAAAGTTGAACTACTAAGTAGGAAATGCACTATTTTACATTATGAAACCTCTGCTGGTTAATGCAATCACTGCGGATGTCTGTGTGTAATCAGACAGCCATAGAATTGAATCTTAGTTGGTGAAGTTGGAATAGTTACTTAGCACTATGAGATCCTGGTCTGCGACAGAAAGAACTTAAAATATGTAAGCCATCATTTTAAACTTGCTCTACTTAGTCTGAGATAGGCTGCAGAAAAATGAGGGAAATGATTTAGGATTAAAATGAAAAATGCTTTCAAAATATAGATTTTAGTAATATGCAATCAGACTGTACCTAGTGCAAACATTTTTTATGTGTCCATTAAAAACAGGCACTCCATAACTCTGCTGCTAACACACTTACACAGCCTTTAAAAAGAATAAATCTATGTCCCATGAAGCCCAAGTGATTCAATCAATCACAGCCGATACAGGCTTCCAAGTAACCTTTACATTTGCAAATTAACCGATTGCACACGTTTACATTTCTATCAGGGAGCAAGCATCCTTGTTACAAGGGTTGTTTTTTATTTAGCTGTCTATCCCTCCCTTGGCTCACGGTACATGAGACCTCATCCCTTTCCCTTTAATTCAAGACATCTCAGCTGTCAGAATGTAACACTTCTGGGATAGTTGTCTTTTTACAAAAATGAGGGGAATTGTCGTTGCTAAATTTAAAAGCGTCTGGGCAGTTATTCCCAGAGATTTCGCCCGCTTCGACCTCTGTTTCAGACACAAAGTGGTGCACACAGTCAAGCATATAAAGACAAATACATGATACTGAGCACCTTTGCAGTTATCAAACCCCACTTCTGATATCTGAATGACATAATCATGCACAGTCTTGAGGTTTCTCATCAGATAAACTATAGACAAAAACATTAGCATTTTTGTTTAGAGAAAAATAAACTAGAGAAAGACTAAAAACAAGGCGATGAATGATGGTAATGAAAGCATTTGCATATGAACATTTGGAAGTAACGAAATGTTGGTGTCTGTGAAGTTTGTTTCTATTTTACTTGGTTTTGGTTTTTCTAACTAGAGAACAGACCCTGCTCTGAAACAGTATACACACACATATATATATATTCAGTGAAAAAACCATAGGTTTCACACACGTTATAGTTAGGAATTAGCATTTAAAAAACCTTAGAAATTCAGTGAAAAAACCATAGGTTTCACACATGTTATAGTTAGCTGGACATTTTACTCGTAAAAAACCAATGAAATTCCCCCGTTATAGTTAGTTCAGCTAACTATAACTCGCGCGCCCGCAATGCACTGCTGATGACGTCACATATTACATCACTCATGACATGGTCAGTGACATCACTCATGACATCACTGATGACATCTCAAATGACATCACTGATGACCTCACTGATGACATCATCCAGTGAATGTGTGTTTTTCTGAAAATTAAATATGTTTTATATATGTATATCTCAAGGTCGATGGAAGAATAAATGGGTATATTACTGTCTAAATGGATGATTTCTTTTTGAAAAATTGATTGTGTAACTGACTGATTAAGTGTATCATAGTGAATACATGGCTTAGTGAGTAATGTTTAAATATGATAAATATCTGTATCATTTTTTCACTTTGTGTATAAGTGGCTGCATGGGTTGGTGAGTAGCTACATGGGTGTCTATATAGGTTATTAGTTGGTTTTTTGAGTATCAGTATGAGTGTCTGCATGGTTTGGTGGGGGGTATTACGTAGTGCATAGGTGCATGAATGAGTGACTCACTGTTTGTATGTGTTGAACAGAGCATGTGTGCAGGACTGCATGGGTGGATGTGTGTGTGTATGGGTGTGTTAGTGAGTGAATGACTGTCTCAATAGTGTCTTTATGAGTAACTACATATGTTTAAAACTAGTATATGTGACTATTGGTTTATATATGTGAGTATATGTGAGAGTGAGAGATTGAAAGAGTTCCTGTATGAATAAGTATGTATTTCTATAAGTGATTGTTTAAAAGACTAAGTATGTGTAAGTTTCCGTAGAAGTAAGTGTGGTGGTGTGTGTATAACTGTATATGCAAGTAAATGTATGTTTGATTCTTTATTAGCATGAGTGACTATGTGTGTGAGTAGCTCTATGGATGAGTGGCATTGTGTAACAGGATGTATAGGTGTATGAGTACATATGATAAGTGAGTACATGTATGAGTGACTGTATTGGACTGTTGGTGAATGAGTGGATGTGTATGTGGATCTTAGAATTACTGAAGAGGTTGTTGTAACTGTTATTGGTATGTCCATTCTTATGTAAATTTTAGTCTCTATTTTTGAATGTGTGTATCAAAGGTTTTATTAGGGGAAGAGGAGGTCTGCCACTCTATCACAAGGATGATGTCATCAGTGAGGTCATCAGTGATGTCATTTGAGATGTCATCAGTGATGTCATGAGTGATGTCACTGACCATGTCATGAGTGATGTAATATGTGACGTCATCAGCAGTGCATTGCGGGCGCGCGAGTTATAGTTAGCTGAACTAACTATAACGGGGGAATTTCATTGGTTTTTTACGAGTAAAATGTCCAGCTAACTATAACATGTGTGAAACCTATGGTTTTTTCACTGAATTTCTAAGGTTTTTTAAATGCTAATTCCTAACTATAACGTGTGTGAAACCTATGGTTTTTTCACTGAATTTCTAAGGTTTTTTAAATGCTAATTCCTAACTATAACGTGTGTGAAACCCATGGTTTTTTCAGTGAATTTGCAAGGTTTTTTAAATGCTAATTGTTTTTTTTTTCTTCTATTTTTTTTAACATATTTTATTTTAATTTTCTTACCTTTTATAAAGACTATGGTTAAATTTTTAAAATTCTTTAATATGTTTTTTTTTAATATATTTTTTAAAATAAACATGTAAAATTTATTTGCAGTACATTTTTTTTTTTTTTAAATTATTTTTTTAGTACGCGTACCGTAAGCTCACGGTAAGCGTACGGTTTACGCAACGCCCGTAATTTTTCTACGCTGCTTGCGTATAGTTACGCAATTTGCGTAGCCGCCAGTACTCCGCGTGGGACGCGTGCGCGCGTACGCTACACGCGCACGTTACGCGGAAGTGTCGGGTAGTGACTGTTATGCGCATGCGTGCAAGCGCGTGTCTTTTTTACGCGCATGCGCACTTTTGCCGTAAGCGTACCGTAAGCGTACGGTAGGTCATGTGATCATGAAACACAACTTTTGATTGGTTGAAACTACTTTCAGTTCTAGAACTCTCCTACACCACACCCATTCCCCTCATTTCTGCTTGTGATCCCTTAGGAGAAGGAGCTGGGTTGTCTTTGTGATACGATGGCAGAACAGCAGAGCTCTTCTGAGAGTGAGGCTAGCACTAGCAGCACTACCTTGAGGCAGAGAGCGAGGAAACAAAAGCCCTCTTATGTATGGGATTATTTTACTTTTCCTGAAGGCCAGCAAAAGGTAAATGCACCTTTAGCAACTTGTAAGCTGTGTAAGCGTGTACTTTTAAGAGGTAATCCTGACAAGAAGTATTCCTTTGGGAATCATACCATGAAGAGACACCTCAAGGATGTACACAGAAGGACACATGCTCGACTTTTTGGAGGTAACTCTTCAGAAAGTCAACCAAGCACATCCACAGCAGCTCAGCCTGGACCATCATCTGCAGGGCTGACTCCTTCTTCTGCAGGTCAGGTGAGCCCTTCATCTGTGGGGGGAGCATCTCCTTTTGCTGGCCCTCTGGAAATGAACCCTCGATTTCGAAGGGTTGATATTCGATGCGCCTTTTGTCAAGATCTAATTTGCCATAGGGAGACCAGTGTTTCCCTAGTGAACAACAAAATAGATCAGCACATTTGTCGCTTTGAATAATTTTCCCATTCTTTCTTTCCTCTGTCCTTGCATGAACACAACGGTTCTTTTAAGAGCCAACCTTATCTTTCATCTTTTTTTTACATATGTTTTTAAAAACTTTTTTTTTTTTTTACCGTACGCGTACGGTGCGCGTACTTTATTTTTTGTTTTTTAAAAAAACACTAAAAATCAATTATCACATTACAAGGTCCTTGAGAGACTACAATTATTATTATTGACTTACCATACCCACTCAAAAAAATATTTATTCATTTGTTTTTTTAAAAAATAGCTTTAAAAATGGTTCTAGTTTTCGAAATTTTTCTATATCAATCTGAAAAAAAAGTAAAAAAAAAAGTATTAATATTTTTAAAACATTTTATAATACAGTACACATATTTACATATTTTTCAAAAAATATTTTTGCCTTATTTTTGCTGTTTTCAGAATATATTGCCTTAGTGATGCTGAATGTATTTGCATTACAGACTGAAACCTGAAAACCCCACTCGCTTGTAAATACTGTGCATGATTATACATGGCAAGCAGATGGGTGTGTGCTAAGAGTCTGCTTCTTCCCCCAAAAAATCGCTCCCCCTTTTTCCTACTAATGCAACTGTGAAATCACCAGAAAAAAACGCAATAAATCTCTGCCTGTAATTCCTATTTCCACACAGAGTCATGTTTTCACATTAGTCCCAAAACGAAATTTCTTTGCCAATTTGAATGCACACTTACTGCTCTTTTTTTTTGGCAAGTGAAAATCACTTTTACAGACTGACACATTATGAAACCACTTTTTTGATTTTTTTGAAAAGCCCATGTCCAAACTGCTTTTTCAGACCACCACCATGTGTAACCTGGGTGGCTGCCTACATTCCAGCAAGGGCAACCAGCCTTAGTGATGCTGAATGTATTTGCATTACAGACTGAAACCTGAAAACCCCACTCGCTTGTAAATACTGTGCATGATTATACATGGCAAGCAGATGGGTGTGTGCTAAGAGTCTGCTTCTTCCCCAAAAAAATCACTCCCCCTTTTTCCTACTAATGCAACTGTGAAATCACCAGAAAAAAACGCAATAAATCTCTGCCTGTAATTCCTATTTCCACACAGAGTCATGTTTTCACATTAGTCCCAAAACGAAATTTCTTTGCCAATTTGAATGCACACTTACTGCTCTTTTTTTTTGGCAAGTGAAAATCACTTTTACAGACTGACACATTATGAAACCACTATTTGATTTTTTTAAAAAGCCCATGTCCAAACTGCTTTTTCAGACCACCACCATGTGTAACCTGGGTGGCTGCCTACATTCCAGCAAGGGCAACCAGCCTTAGTGATGCTGAATGTATTTGCATTACAGACTGAAACCTGAAAACCCCACTCGCTTGTAAATACTGTGCATGATTATACATGGCAAGCAGATGGGTGTGTGCTAAGAGTCTGCTTCTTCCCCCAAAAAATCGCTCCCCCTTTTTCCTACTAATGCAACTGTGAAATCACCAGAAAAAAACGCAATAAATCTCTGCCTGTAATTCCTATTTCCACACAGAGTCATGTTTTCACATTAGTCCCAAAACGAAATTTCTTTGCCAATTTGAATGCACACTTACTGCTCTTTTTTTTTGGCAAGTGAAAATCACTTTTACAGACTGACACATTATGAAACCACTTTTTTGATTTTTTTAAATGCACATGTCCAAACTGCTTTTTCAGACCACCACCATGTGTAACCTGGGTGGCTGCCTACATTCCAGCAAGGGCAACCAGCCTTAGTGATGCTGAATGTATTTGCATTACAGACTGAAACCTGAAAACCCCACTCGCTTGTAAATACTGTGCATGATTATACATGGCAAGCAGATGGGTGTGTGCTAAGAGTCTGCTTCTTCCCCCAACAAATCGCTCCCCCTTTTTCCTACTAATGCAACTGTGAAATCACCAGAAAAAAACGCAATAAATCTCTGCCTGTAATTCCTATTTCCACACAGAGTCATGTTTTCACATTAGTCCCAAAACGAAATTTCTTTGCCAATTTAAATGCACACTTACTGCTCTTTTTTTTTGGCAAGTGAAAATCACTTTTACAGACTGACACATTATGAAACCACTTTTTTGATTTTTTTAAATGCACATGTCCAAACTGCTTTTTCAGACCACCAGCATGTGTAACCTGGGTGGCTGCCTACATTCCAGCAAGGGCAACCAGCCTTAGTGATGCTGAATGTATTTGCATTACAGACTGAAACCTGAAAACCCCACTCGCTTGTAAATACTGTGCATGATTATACATGGCAAGCAGATGGGTGTGTGCTAAGAGTCTGCTTCTTCCCCCAAAAAATCGCTCCCCCTTTTTCCTACTAATGCAACTGTGAAATCACCAGAAAAAAACGCAATAAATCTCTGCCTGTAATTCCTATTTCCACACAGAGTCATGTTTTCACATTAGTCCCAAAACGAAATTTCTTTGCCAATTTAAATGCACACTTACTGCTCTTTTTTTTTGGCAAGTGAAAATCACTTTTACAGACTGACACATTATGAAACCACTTTTTTGATTTTTTTAAATGCACATGTCCAAACTGCTTTTTCAGACCACCACCATGTGTAACCTGGGTGGCTGCCTACATTCCAGCAAGGGCAACCAGCCTTAGTGATGCTGAATGTATTTGCATTACTGAGTCCAACCTCAAACCCTTAAACTATTCTTTTTTTTTCCAGTACACCTTAATTTATCGTGAAAACATAGTCCATATTATTTTACATGTTCCTCACATTTAAATTTCTCCCAAAACAGAAAATGATAAACGCAACTTCAACAAAAAGAATTTCCATTTCTATTATTCATTTCTTAATTTACCATATACATCTCCTCTCAAACTCTAACCTCACCTTTAAAATTAGTTAGTTGTGAAAGAAATGTGGCACTCAAACAGCAGATTATCAGAGCCAGGATCTCTGTTCTGTTCAACTCTCTCCTCTCAGCAGAACCAGATAATGGCAAACTTTCCCTCTATTTTTCCACACATATACATGTAAGTTTCAAATCTCAGTGCTTCCCCCTTTTTTTCAAATGTAATCACACATTTCTATTGGTTAAAAACCAACCCTTTTCCAAAAGTACCCTGCCCCCAACTTGACTTCTGCCTAGTACCCTTCCCCCAACTTGACTTCTGCCTGCTACCATAGCAACAGCTCATGGAACACTGCTGTGTGGAGTTAGGTCAGAAGTTCGCCACACAATGTTTCAATTCCACAGAGCAAGAGTGCTTGACTTTTCAAACCTAACAGCAAATCCATAGTACTGTTCTTTGGTAACACATGTTTTTGTACCAATACAAAACATGCTTCTATTAATTTACACATACAGCCTAGTTTTTATTCTAGAATGGTATGAAACAGCCAATCAGTTCTTTTTGTTTTGAAAAAAATATGTATGCCTCCATTTCCAAACTGTCTTTCTTTTCATATTGCCATTCTACTGAAAGACACCTCCTGAGTGCATCCAGTTCTCCTTTGAAGATGTTCACAGTGTGGATTGTAGGGCACAGCTATGTCTTCTGGAGTGAAAAGTTTGCAGAGAAAACAGATATGGTGAGAGACCTTGCTTTGCCAAATGTAGACATTAAATGGATTGGTCAGAGAGGGTTAAAGTGGCACCAATTGATGCCATTGGTGAAATCCTTCATGCAAATCCAACACCCTGACCTCATAATAGTGCACTGTGGTGGCAATGACCTAGGCACTTTGACTGGGGTAGGTCTGGAAATGCTTATGAAGGACACCTTTGCACAACTGTTTTCACTTTTCCCTAAAACTGCCTTTGTGTTTTCCAACATATGCCAAAGGCAAAAATGGAACTGGTCCAATCATTTCTGTCCGCAGATTGACAAAGCAAGAAAGCACGTCAACAAATCTGTTTCTGCTTTCCTCCGTGACTATGGTATGGGTGCCATTTACCACAACAACTTGCGTTATGACATGCAAGACATTTATAGAGGAGATGGTGTGCACTTCAATGATGAAGGGAACAGAGTCTTCCTCTTGAGCCTTAGACTCTGCATCGGTACTTACTTGTAGGTACCACTAAAAAATCATTTCATAAACACAACGGCTCTTTTTAGAGCCCCCTAATATCTAAACACTTAAATCTGAATTTCATTTATTTTTTTTTATTTTTTTTTCTACCGTACGCTTACCGTAAGCTTACCGTACGCGTACCCCGTGATTTTTTTAAAAATCAATAAATGTTTTCTTTGTACTTTACAGTCCTTCTTTGACCCCCTCACAAATGTAAGGGGGTCTGTAACTCTCCTCATTGCCCCCTTTTCTTGTTTTCACTCTTTTTTTTCTGAGTGAAACACACAAAATGGCGGCCGCCGCTTCCTGGTTTCGGCCGATTCGAATGTTTACTAAGATCTAACAGCCAATCAGAATCGCGCTCGCGCACGCCACCGTACGCGTACCGTAAGCTTACGGTAAGCGTACCGTAAGCGGGCTCAGATATATATATTGATTTAAAGGCTATTTTCTCAGAATCTACTGAACAGATTTACACCAAACCTACAAAAGGCACTTCCTTGACATAGGGACTACCTCTCTGCCAAATTTCTAGTAATTCTGTTCAGCCGTTCGGGCTGTAGCTCGTTCTAAAGGTCCTATGGAAAAATGCATGGGAAAAACGCGTTTTGGGACCCCCCTTTTATCTCAGCCCCCGCTTGACGAATCCCCCCGAGACTTTCAGGGTAGGAGCGGAGCATAGCGCCCCACCTATTTTGAGAAATTCGCGAGGATTCGTCGACCGGCGCCAAAGTTATTCAAAATAGAATGTTGCGGATTTCCTATGGAAAAGGGGTCCTAACTATAACTACCTACTGGCGACCGCCAGTAGGTAATATATATACACACACACACATATATATATATATATATATATATATATATAATATATATATATATATATATATATATATATATATATATATATATATATATATATATATATATAGAGAGAGAGAGAGATAATTATAGTTATGTCAGCTTTCCATAGATAGATAATTTTTCTAGTCAGCTAAGAACTTTGGCCCCGTATGATGAAGCTTCACGATACTTTCCAAATGAGTAGGTAATCTACCTCAGCTCCTTCTTGGAAAGTATCGGGGAGATTTGTCAAGCCAGGGCCGAGATAAAAGGGGGGATCCAAAACACAAAGTCCCTAAGCATTTTCCATAGACTTCTTTAGACAAAAACTTCCAAACAGAATTACACCAAATTCTACAGTAAACTAGATCTTGGTCCGCAGATTGTGCTATTTGTGATTTAGTGTAAACCCGTTGAGTAGTTTTTGAGATATTAATTGTAAAAAAATAACTGTATATTTTAGGAATTGCGTTCACAAGAGTCTCAGAGAACCTCGCAGGAGTGCCAATTTAGAAATAGAGTGTTCTGATTGGCCCAGGACGCTTTTTTTCCTTGAGTCATCTTACTCCAATAGAGGCAGACTCCCACAAGAGGGAGCTCTCTGATTGGCAGCCAGCAAAATGACCTTTACAAGCAAGACTCTGGGACTTAGTACCCGGTCCTGAAGTTGTTAAAAAAAATAGGTATATGGTGGCAGGGTAGGGCTACCCTGGCCCCTTGGGGACCCAGAGAGAACCCCCTCCTGGGGGCCAGAAAAGAAGAAAAAGGCAAAAAACAAAGTGATCTTGCAAGACTCTTGCGTGTTTGCAAAAACAAATGGCAGTTGTGGCTCATTTACTCCTTATAAGACCTGGGCAGCTTACCCTCAGAGCCCAAAAATATTGTTAGGGAGAGGTGGCCATGCGGCCTCCTCTGCGAGCCATGTGAGTCCCCGGGAGCCTACACCTTGGGCCAATTCTGTTAAAGGAGGGGGGTAGTCATTCGGCCCACATCCCTCAGCCATTAAGGGCCCTAGGGACCCCTTATATGTGTGTGTGTGTGTGTGTGTGTAGATATATATATATATATATACCACTGGGTAGTTGTAATTAGGGTTGTGTTTCCATAGGGAAAGTATTTTTTGTTTTCCTAATAAATGTGGCTCCTTTTCATCAATCTTCACAAAACTTTCCAAAATAAATGTGATTCCACCTCAGCTCCTTCCTGGAAAGTTTTAGGTGATCCATCAAGAAGGGGGCCGAGAAAAAGATGGGATCCTTTTTCCACAGGAAAATTAGACACAGCTACAGGCCAAACATCAGAACGGAACTGCACCAAATTGTGCAGAAAGCTAGAGCTTGGTCCAAAAAGCAATCTTTTGTGATTTGGTTGAAATCCATTCAGTATTTTTTGAGAAATTATTGCTCAAGGATCCAAGGCAGAACTGCAAGCTCAACCACACGTTGTGATTGGCTGGTCACAACCTGAAAGAAAAGTTGTGACCGCTATCTTAGGACTAGGGGACTTGTTCCCTGAGTCCTACAAAATAGGATATAAGGGTGAGTGGTAGGGGCACCCTGACCCCTTAGGATTTGTGGGGATGGGATGCCAAAGGGAGCCCTCTGGGGTCAAATGAAAAAAATATTTCTGTGGGTTCCTTGGAGCCACCACCATGCGCATCTCAGCACCCCTTGGGCTTCATGGTGGATCCATGAATCCGAAGCGAATCCCTGTGTCACTCTGAGTGTCACAGTCAAAAGGCAGATCCCCGGAATCTTCCAAAAATAAAAAGGGGTGAGGCACCTGCTGGGGGTTTAACACACGTCCTGGTGTTCGACTGGTGTTGTCAGATTTGCAATACACTAGCCAGCCTAATAATGCAGTATCTAGGTTTCAGCATGCCATGTTTGTGCAAATCTGTTCAAGTGAAATAAAGTTAAGGGGTGAAAAAGTGTAAACGTTTGGTCAGGAGACACGTATGTCCAGGATTGAAGAAGCTCCCTTGTACCAGCACACACCTCACGGCACAAGTATATATCACATGCGGCATATATTTGTGAGGTCGCAAGGTCAAACAACATCAGATGCATCATCTGTGCCCGCTAAAACCAGTATATAGTCTCTGAAAGGCCCCATACATGCCTTGTGGGCTGCATAAATTTAATTTTGCAGTAAATGGATGCATTGAAATAGATGTACGTTTGAGCTGTATCTATCTGTTCAATATCTCACTGACTTTTTTTTTAAAATGTGGCAGATCACAGAAACCAATCGGAAGTAAACAAGCCTTAGGTATTTTCCCAAAAATTTAAACCATTGACATCTGAGTGGGAGTTTGTTCCACATGATGGTCGTTGCATCTGAAAGAAAGCTCTCTACCACTGGATTGATGCACCAACATTATTTTTTCCTAATTTGTGAAACTGTTTCTGAATCACAACAGAGACTGAGGGGTAGATTTACAAACATTTTGGGTGGTGTTTGTTTCACAAAAGTGACAAAAACCAGAGCAAATTTGTTTTTTTATTTACTTTCCAGCGCAAAAGCACTGCTTTGCGTTACATAGCGTCAAGGGTGCGTTACATTTGTGCATGGGCATTCCCATGCAACCACCCATGCTTTTTGATGCAAAAACCCTTATGCAGATTTACAAACATTTTGCACTGGGTTAGCCTCGCAAAAGTGACGCTAACCAGCACAAAATGTTTTTTCCTAATTTACTTTCCAGTGCAAAACCTGTTTTGTGCTGGAAAGTACCCTGAAAGCAACCCAAAGCTGCGCAAAGCACTGCTTTGTATTACTTAGCACCAAAGGGTGGTTAATTGGGCTTTCCCATGAAACCACCCATGCTTTTTGATGCACAACCCTATTTACAAGCACTAGTAGACAGGGTTTACCACCAAAACTTACCACCATTTGAAAGGAGGTGTTAAAAGGAGAAATGTTGTTTTGTTTCTCCTTTCTTGTCTGACTTTGCATGTGTGCTGCACTGTGCAACACACATACACAGTAGGAAAAGTTTTAAAGTGTGTCTAGGCATAGTACTTTAGACTGGAAGAGTACCCTTCCAGTACAAAACCTGTAATAGACTCAAGCAGACACCCTTGCACTATGGCGCAAAGGTGTGTGCCTGGCGTATGGCAGCTAAAATCTGCGCCGGTGCTAGGGAGAGGTAAGGAGAGATCCATATCTTGGTGGTTATGGAACTGTCCTTCTCCCTCCATGTCCCGCAATGCAGCACAGCATTTTGGCTAGTGCACTGTGTTCCGTGACTGTTTTGAAATTCTGGGCCCCTATCTACTAACAATATAATGCCATTTGAAAGGAGGCATAAAAAGGAGAAATGTTTTCATATCTCCTTTCTTTTCTGATTTTGCATGTATGCTAGACTCTACAGCAAACATAAAAGGTAGGAAGGGTTTTCAAACTGGTCTAAGCATTGTATTATGTACTGAAAGGGAACCCTTGCAGTACAAACCTATGCTAGACTCACGCACACACCCTTTTACTATGGTGCTAAGTATGTGGCACTCAGCATCAAAATTCTGCACTGGCGCCAGGGAAAGGAGAGTGCCAGATCTCTGTAGACATGGCACTCTCGTGCTCTCTTCCTCACACAACACAGTGCAGCATTTTTGGCAGCTGCGCTGCATTGCGTGACACTTTTATAAATCTGGCCTAGAGTGTGCAGCCCATAGGGAAGTATGGTCCTCTGTGGTGTGTGGTTATTTCCTGTCAAGCGTTAACAGACAGCTGCTGGGAGTCAGGTGAATGTGTAGTTTTGATGGAAGGGTTTCAGGGAACATGTCCTGGGAGGGTGTATTTGCGCACCTGGAAGAAGTAGACAGGTCTGGTTTGTTGTGCAGTCTGTGTGGATGCCAGCTGGACAACAAATGCTGATCAGTTACATGGCAATACATCCCATTTTTTTTATGCTTGGAGATTTATTACATAAATCTGGATTTAGGGGAGAGAGGGAATTTGTGACAATGATTCTAATAAGGGAACACAAATAACATGCTGTGGAAACAGATGAGGGAGAGATAAATTAAATAGACATGATGTGCCAGTGCGCACTGCCACTATTGTTGTTGGAAATCATTCACTTGGCTGTTGGTAGTCTGGCTTTGTCTCAGCCAGAGCTGTTTTAAACAACAACAGCTGTTTGAAGCAACTTTGATGCTTGTTATGGTTTTGGAAGAGGAGGGCTGTTTTGTGATACTGTTTAATGATAATATTTAATTTCTATAAGGCAAGGGTTGCTCATGTTGTGCTTCCTGCTGGTGTTTAATGAGAATAATTAAGCACCCTTCTCATTTATTGGTCATACTGATTCTCCAACATCCGACTGTGGTTTTGTTCACTGTTGTTTTCATGGCGTGTCTCTGATTCTCTCTATCATCTACTCCTGTTGTGTTGAAGAGCCATTCGTTACCTTTTTGTACACGGTATTTGTTATCTCGTTCCTGAGGGCCTCTCATTTTGGAGAACCTGAGATCTGTTATTCTACCTGTTCTCTAAGATCATTTTTGGGGATCCCTTTCCTGGTGGTTTCTCCTCTTATGGAAGACCTTTCTATCAGCCCCACATATTGTATCCAACTTGAATAAATCTACTTAAAACTACATTCTGGATGTGGACTTGGTTACTACAGTAATTTTAGCATATTCTGTATCTCCCAATAGCTTCCTGCCCTTCTATGCTCTCCACTTCAACACAAATAAAGAAAGGCCTAATTTCCGTCTTCCAGAAAGTTACTAGGATCTTTTTCAAAATGTACAAAAGATTAATTTGAAGTATGATGGATTATCCAAGGAGAGAATATTTATATATACATACTTGACTGAATATCCCATTGTATAGGTGTTTAATAGTGTATAGTGTCATCATTGACTCAACCTTAGTTTTCCTAACATTTATGGAACATCAAGCTTCAATGTGTATTACAGAAACAGTACACATAACAGTCACATTTTGCTATCTTTTTGCAGAATGACCCCAGTAAAATTCCAAAGCTCCTTTTCCAGCAGCATGGCATCCATGGGGGCCACCTTCAGAATGTTAGAGCGCTAGTTCTTCATGAGGACTCTGTAACCTTTTTTATGGGGTGTGCAAGCAAGACCAGGGTTGTGGCTGTAAAGAGGAATATCTTAGCTATAGACTATGATTCTCCCTGGTACAGATTGACCAGCAAAGACCCAATCTATGTGCAGCAGTATGGCACAGAGCAACCATTTATATGTAATATTGTGTGTTTGCTCAGATATAATAAGGTTAATTCTGGACCTTGGGTGGAAGGCGAGGGGGGCATGTTTTGTAATTTGTATTGATGAACTGGAGGATGTCAGATCTAATTTAGGGGTGGCCGAAACATCTGTAATACAGTGTGCAGTAATCACAACGAATTACCTAAGAATTCCGCAGGATTCTGCATAATTACGCTAGAAGAGCAATCATGCATTTAGCACAATATCTTGGCAAACAAATGCGTCCAAAATAGGCGTAAAAATGCATTTTGCGCTAATAAATGGGGCTGAATGCAACAGAACATGGATAGAAAGCATGAGCAGCTGCTCACACTCGCTAAATGTGCTCTTGGGTAGGATATTTCCCTGACTTACTCACGTCATTTAGCACTATTTAGCACTATTATCTTAGTGCAAAATGCACACAGGAATCCAGAATAGATACTAAATGTGGCAGAACATGAATAGAGGGCGTGAGCGGCTGCTTGCGCTTGCTTTATGTGCTCTCGCTGTAGGATTTTTTTCCCCAAAATACAGGTAATTACGTGAGCAGGAGTGATTGCGTCATTATCAGTAATTCTGCATCAAAGAGTAGCGTGGAATTACTGAAATTACTGGTTACTCCAGCATAAGTGAAGTTCCATTGCTCTGGTGAAATGCACACAAACCTTTTTACAAAGTGTTGTGTTTTGAGAATTCTGCCTTAAGAGTGCACAGTGTGAAGATGTAAATTGACCTTGGTCTTCTCATTCTGGATGCTATTCTAGAGATGCTCTGGCTCTCCCTTCTAAAGTGAATGAAGTCATGAGATTTTGTCTGGTTGTTTGTGGTTCCCTCTTATTCCAGCCAATAGCTGTGTTACCGGTGCTTCCATATGATTACCCTATCTTTGTCTCTGGCCACATTCACTGTCTGGTAGCTGACAGTGGTTCCACTGGCTGCAGGGTTGTTTTGTGCCGTTTGGTGTCCTTGCTTCCTGTTGTTGGGGAAGTTAATTATTGTAATGCATTTTAACAAATAGATCATCAGACTCAAAGCCACTTGAACTAATACTTGGTTGGGTTTATTGCGTTGGCGGTCTAGTTGCTCCTTTGCTCTGGGGCTTCCAGGTTTAGTACAATTTAGATAATCAACTGGAATGGATGTAAAATTTCCATGTGGATAAAGAACAGCTTATTTCTATTGTCCCAGACCAAAACCCTGGTCTGGGTTCACTTTTCAGAAATACAAAAATGCCAACCAGTCTGCCACGACATGGCAACCTAGCTGGCACTTACATTTTCAGCCATCTTGTCGAGATCACTTTGGCATAAATTCTCAACCAGAGCATAAGGAAGCTCTGAATTTGGTAGGCGGGTTGCTGCAGGGTGGCTGAGGTGGGAACATCATATCTCCAGTTGCTCAGGGTTGCTAAACAAAGCCCCCACTTAGTCTCCTACGTGCACTTACTGACCAAGAGTGTGAGGGGTAAAGGCAGGAGATGAAGTTCTCTCACCTCGGGTCCATAAAAGAAATTCTTAAAAGTCATTACATACTCCTTTAATGGAGCCACCAGAGATCCATAAATGTCCAGGGTGTCTCTGTGCAGATACTGAATGTGGACCCTACACAACCGTCATTATTAGCCTGCTTCTGGAAAAAAGTAAGCTATTTCCTCACTCGCAAATGATGGTCTGGTTGTGGTGCTGATGCAAAGCTCCGGTCAAATCACTTTTTTCTGAGGTGCAAGCTTCAGTAACATGAAATATGAGGACAGAGATTCCCTCTCATCACTCCACTGAAAAGTCAGGGTCCTCTTTTGAATATGCATCTTCATAAGGGCAAGTACAGACTTTGTACAATATGACCAGCCTTCCACCAGATGTGCAGATTCAATACCCGGACCCGTGGGTATTTGGTTGCATGACAGATGCTTCGAGCTGCATTTACAGACAATCTCATTTAGTTTATTCTACAATAGCATTTTAAGCTTTGTGATCTTTGATACTCAGTGTATGTTTTGACCAGGATGAATCACTGTTGGGTTCCAGTACACCTTCTTTCATTGTGTCAAAAATCTCCATAAGATGTTCATTCATTTTCCCTAAAGCGTATACTCTTTTCAGGTTGGTAGTGATGTGGAAGCACTGGTAGGTCATATAGTCTACTTGAGAAGGCATTAAAAGGAACAAATAGGGATGTGTATTTTATTTATGTCTGAGATTTGTTCATGTATATACTGTGGTGGTCCTCTTGGCTTGGTTGTTGTCTTCACTGTGTTTGCACTTTTCTGCTTTCTGTTGTCAGTTCATTGGACATGTATTGTGCACCCTTTCATTTACTAGGGCTCTTTGCATAGGATTCTGGATCTCAACTTTGCGAGCAAGAAACCGCTGATAGTTGTTCATCCACATCTCACCTATAAATATTTGAAACTAAGCACATTTTACACTTGTCTCCTTCTGACATGATCCTCTTCTGTTCTACACCAGCCCCTGAACTTCGAGGCAAAGAAAGTGCACACAGTGGTGGTGGAAGCACTGAACAAGTTTGTGGACCCGAGGTTTGTGGATCTTGGCACCTTTCGGGATCAGACGATTGTTATGGTGAGCGTGACCGATGTGGACGAACCACCCGAATTCCAGGCTCCAGGTCAAGTCATGGAGGTTCAAGAGGATGCCCGGGTGGGAACTGTGGTCGGAGTCATCACTGCTTTGGATCCAGATGCTGCAAACAACCCAGTGCGGTAAGACACCTTTCTTTCCCTTTTGGTTTTTGAGTTTACTGCCTTCATGAGATTGTCTTCCTCTGACCCACAACATTTTGGTCTTATGACAATAAAGTAAATATATTCTGAAAAAGCAATGATGAATGGTGCCACAAATAGCAGCACAATAGTATTTGAAGAAGGGAAGAAGTGCAAACACCTTTATTGACTTAACCATGCTCTATATTCTACATCAATCAATCAATATTCATATAAAGCACGACTACTCACCCGTGAGGGACTCAAGGCAGTGGGGGGAGCGGTGCTGGGTCTGTGGTTCAGGCGAAGAGCCAGGTCTTGAGGTCCTTCCTGAAATGCGGCAGAGATGGTGATTGCCTGAGGCGCAGATGAAGGGAGCTCCAGGTCTTCGCAGTGAGGTAGGAGAAGGCAAAGTGAGGTAGAAGACAACTGCTATCTCGCACCTGTCCATGCTTGGTTCTGTGTAACCTCTCTCACTGTACTCATAGACCTACTACCACACCTTATGGTGCATAAAACCTCATTGAAATGTATTCACAACGTATACTATTCTGTCCTAACACTATTGTGTGCATGCTTTGCCCTGAATGAGTCTCTGTGCATCAAGGGTATAGTTCCAATCCTACAAAACACAACAAAGTGCAGATGGACTCAGATACTTTATCACTTATCACACTTATGTCTTACTCTCTCATCCCTCACCTCCCCACACATAGGTGTATGCACATTTATGAACACATCCACATTTATTGCACATATCTACTCATGTGTATGCTGTCTCTTCTGATTTCTTACACACTGTTAGACCTGGCATCATTGGCATGAGTCTCTCCTCCATTTTTTTCTGTTTGCCTCCTCTGTTTACGATGTTTTTGCTGGTTTATTGCTTTGGGCACTGTGCCACTGCTGATCAGTGCCACAGTGCAAGTGCTCCCTATGTTAAATTGTTACATTGATTGGTGTTACCATGATTGGCTTGGTTGACTTACTGTTCAGACCCTAGTCTAGTGCACTGCGTGTGCCAAGGGCGTGTAAGTTAACTGCTGCTGGTGGGCTTGCAGCACTGGTTGTGCCACCCACAGAAGCAGCTTGTAAAATGTGTCTCAGGCCTGCCACTGATGCGCCTGCGTGCAGTCCCTGACTGCCATGTCGACTTGGCAAGGAAACCTACTTGCCAGTCTCTAAACCTTCACTTTGCCACATTTCAGACACCTCTATGGTAGGCCCTAGGGCAGGGTGCATTGTTGGTAAAAGGTAGGTCATGCCCTGATGTGTGTGGCATGACCTAATAGTGAATTACAGCCATTTTCGTTTTTCACTATTGAAGGGCTACCTGCCTCCAATAGGCCAGACTGGGCAGACTGATTATTAACTCCATTATAATCTAACTGACTCAGGGAGTATGGTAGCAGGCCGAGTTTAGTATCCCTGAACTTAGAGTTTAATACCACATCCTTTAGGATGGATGGTTTTTAAATTCTATGTTTGAAAATAGCCCTTTTAGAAAGTGGCTATTTTCTTGTCCAACTATCCACCGGTCTCTGCTGGTTTGGTGTGTGTGTCAGGGGCTGGGTGGCTCCAGAGGTCTGAATGAGTCAGTGTGGGGTGAATGGGGCATTTACACATAGAGTGAGGGAAGAGTAGCCTGCCCTGCCTGACACAATGCTGGCTCCACCTCCTGTTGGGCGACTGATAGCCCTGCTCCTGCCAGTGACAATACTGGCTCCGCCTCCTGCTGGGCGGCTGAGGACTCTGCCCTGCTCAGTGAATAGGCCAGGTGCCTCTGCCTGGCAACACCCACAACGAACCTGAGATGGGGGGAATTTCCCTGCTTGGACAAAGGGAACAAAGGAGAAAAGAGGTATAAGAGAAGGACCCCTGAACCAAGAACTCAGATCACTTCTGACAAGGAAACCTGTACCAAGGACAAGAAGCCTGCTGATCTAAGGACTTGCCTCCCCTTTCTGCCAGAGTGCTGTTTTGCTGTGGAGGAACCTGAAAGCTGCTTCTTTATTTTTGCCAAGGAACAAGGAGAGAGGAACTTGGTGTGTACTCTCTGAACACTTGCTAGGAAATCTCCAAGGGCTGGAAGAGTGCCAGTCTCCTGTTGAAGTCACAGGGCCAAAGGACTTCAACATCTACTGAATTGCTGAATTGCTGGAAAGTGTTGTTTCCAGTACACAAGGGAAAATCTGCAGTCTCGACGCCGCCAACGCCGCCGAATCCAGCTCGACATCGTGAGTAACGGCTCCAGTGTCCCGAGCCTTCGACGCCGGCCGCCGGGCCCGATTGACGCCAGCAGCAACGCCAGTGAGCAGTGGGTATCGGCCCCGGCTCCAAGTGACCCCGTCTCGACGCCGGTATCGACGCCAGTGAGGAGTGAGTATCGGCTCCACCTCCAAGCGACCCCGTCCCGACGCCGCTGCTGATCGCATCGACTCGACGCCCTTCTCGACGCCGTGAGCGCTGCTCCGGCCCGACATCCCTCGACGCCGCTGCAGATCGACCCGACTCCGAGGCACGATCGACGCCGACCTCGACGCCGACATCTCAACGCCGTGGATCATCGTTTTTCTTCATTTCTCAAGGTACTGTACTTGTGGGGTCTGTTGCAACTCCAGGCTCGACGTAGCGCTCCTCGCGGTCGACGCCGAACCTTGGGAATATCGTAGACTCGACGTCGTGTGACTCCTGTGGAGGTCACATTGTTGCCAAAGAACTGTGTTTCAGAAGAATACTTAATTTTGTTCCTAAAGAACTATTTGCCAAGAAGAAACCTTACTTGAACTATCATTTTTCCTTCCAAAGAGTATTTATTAAGACTGTGGTATATTTTTGTCGTTATTTGGTCTTGTGCTAAACCTTATATAAAAATACTTATTTTTATAATAACTTCTGTGTCGTGTCCATCTGTAGTGTATTCACTTTATTACTGTATGTGGTCATAAATGCTTAACACACTACCTCTAAGATAAGCCTGTCTGCTCTGCCAAGCTACCAAGGGGGTAGCAGGGGTTATCTGAGTGTGTAATTCCCTTTCCCTGACTAGAGTTGGTTGGTCCCTATTTGTCAGAAGTGTATACCTCTGCCAACTAGAGACCGCCGGTTCTAACACACACACATTGTCACACTATGTGGATGACAGATCATATCTTGTAAAGGGGACATGTCATCTGACTGTCACATATAAGTTCAAAGTACCTGCACATGATCATGCTACACCACTGACTGTACAGAAGCAGCTTCCTTGCCACACTTACCACTACATGAACCCTTATGAGGGTAAGGTTAGCCAGAAGGGGTGGCTGCTAGTGTTCTTTTTGGCAGCTTTAGCCTTAGGGAAGCTCCCTTATGAACTGCACTATGTAGCATAACAATCACTCTTTAGGAAAAAGCTCATGTCTTGGCTTTTTGTTCTGGCATCATTTATTCCATCTCTCATTAGTTTCTAGTGCTGGTATACTCTTCGGAGCAGCTGTTCCGCTGTGCAACTCACGTTCACTCATTCATTCATTTGCTCATTCATTCATTCATGCAGTATGCGTCCCCTGGCATGTATTTTTCTCTCCTTACCTCGCAATGGATTGTCACCCACCCCATCTTCCCTCCACACACATCATTAAACTCCTTTTCCCACTCCACTATGTATGGTGTACTCTTATTTTCCCACTTCTCTTCCGACAGAGCGCACACTTGAGTTTCTCATGTTTCATATGTACTGCATGCCTACCTTTCCTCACTTCTTTATATACACATGGTGCCCTCCTTTATCTTTCTCCTTCCTCTAAATAATGTTGACTTCCTTCTTTTAGGTCATAGGTTTGCGAGCGGTACCTTACACTACAACAATAATACCTTACAATAATAAGAGACGAGCACAGACACAGCGCACGCCTGTACGTACAGCAGTGTGGCTAGAACATTGGGTCAAACCTAGGTAGAGGAGGCCTGGTTTACTGCCAGATTGTCATGATATCCAGGTAAAATAACATAAATATAAGTCTAAATGAAATTGACTTATCTAATCAATAGATATCCTTGAAATTTGGCCTGGATTGGTCCTCCTGGACCAGTGATGGGCACCCAGAGCTAGAGGGAGCCTGCCACATGCTCCTGCACTGCTGTTGCTTGGTAAAAAGTTGACGGATCACTGTGTGCACTGTGAGAAGGGCTACATTAAAGCATTTCGTATTTTATTATGCGGAATTACCAACATTACACCAATAAACGACGTCTTGTAATTTTACCTCCATGGCATTCTGAGAAAAATTCTATCGCCAGACCATGGGGGGCATCATTTTACCAAATTTCACCTAACTACGGAAAAGGAATTTGTGCAATGTTTCGGTACACCTCTAGTTCGTTTTCATCTCCACTTGCTCCTTTTTAACACTTTCCCTACCATTCTTTCCCTCCTTCTTTCTCCTTTTCCTTCCTTTCTCGTTTTGTCTGGGTCCAAGTTAGATGCGCATGAATCCTCGTGTGTCTGAAGTAAGTATCCTTTACCTTACTATCACTTGCGAGGCCCTCTCTGCGTTAACGATTGGCATTTACCAATGGTTGATGTGATTGGTCCTTCATCTGCCTCTACCGCCACAAACTCTATACCCCCTCTGCACAGACCCCCCCCACCCCCATCTTCCGCCATATCATTTCTGTACGCTTTATAACTTCCGCTCCGTGTCTGTTTACAGTACGCCCTCCTGGCGCGTTCCCCTTTCTTCCTCCTATCGCTCGGTACCATGTGGGTTTCTGTGCGCATAACACGCGCGCGCACACGCACTGTTAAAATATCATCTCCTATAAAGCCTCGTTTCCCCTGCCCCCGAGGCGCTGACTCCGTGAGGCTGCGGCTGCTCTCGCGCTGCTCTTGTGAAGTATGCATGGGATCTGAGGAAGCCCTTGATTTCCGCACACAGACTGGAAGGCACACGGTGTTTCTGTGCCTGCCCGTGCTTCTTTGAGGCTGAACGTTTTGCGAGGCGGCGAGTGGGGGCGATGGGTAGGAGTAGGGTGGTGTCTGGTGTGGCAGCGGCAGGGAGAGAGAGGTTACAGCAGCGTCTGAGGCGGGTAGCAGACAGTACCGTACGTAGCACGAAATGAGGAGGGGGGGGGGCGGCTGGAGAATGTAATGAGGGGCCACTGAGTCCCATATCTCACAGATACTCATTTGACTTGGCTGAGTAGCAACCCCTGAAGAAATGGCGGCCCCCTGAAAGGAAAGGAATATATATTATACAATGGCATCAAGCGGGGCGTGCCCTGGTCCCCTGGGCAGCGGCCTGCTCCCCCAATGTCCTCTGCTGTGATTGTCAGAGTAGAATATGTTTGTAAAGCTGTCAGTACCACCTCCTTTGACATGTCTGTGACCCAGAGCTTAATTTCAGGCGGTGGTTTCCGGTGCTCAACACCGGCACTTAATTGTCAGCACACCGGCGCTAGTGGCGCTGTATGTTTAATTATGAGATGAACACAGCAACCGTGTTTATTAAGTCAAATCTGCATTGAAAATGAATAATACCACACCATTGCGCCATTATTATAGCTTTTTGTGGCCTGGAAATAGTTGAATTGTCACACTTGTAGGAGTGTGATGGTTGGGTGTTAAGTTGGTACTGTCATTGGCAGTGCTGGCAGGGGCAATGCGTGGTGCAGACTACAGTGGCCTTCCGAGAAGGGCCCTGGCACTTAATATTTTACAAATAAAGCACTGCTGTGACCTGTCAGTAGTTTGCGACCATATATTACATTGCTAATGGCTAGGAGCCCACTCCTTTCATTCACAAATTGTCACAAAGCCTACTTTTTGAGTCGTAAATACATATCCAACTAGCAAAGTATTTATTGTACCTTGCAACCTGCTGTTCTCGGTGTCAAATATGGCATTGTACATTTTTATAATTTTTGGCTCGTGAAGTCTTACTTTTAAAGGGAGAGCGCCAACTTCTGACTGTGGGGCTGCTATACTTTTAATACAAGTCTCCAAACATTATCGCAAGACTGACACGTTTATTGGGACAGTCACACTGCTTCTCCGAAAGACTGTCTGACTCTAATTGTGACAGCAGTACCAGCACTCTGCTGCAGGTATCAGATATTGACGGATTAAATGATTCCACCTTTATCACAATTTCAGAACTTTGAGTGAACAATCTTATATGAATGTTGTACACATAATTAATGCATCTCACAATTCAAAACATGAGAGGAACAGACATGTCCTGTAGAAAAACCCACACCTAATATTCCTCCCAAGAAAGTGTGTGCCCGGCCCTCCACAGCCATTTAAGAATCACTCCAAATACATAAGCTTCAGATCAAATTAACAAATGTATTTACGGCTCTACTACAAGGCAGGCAGATTTGGGAGCTGGGGTACAGGGTGGTTGGAATGAAAGTGTCTAACTATATGCCTGCCCCTAAATCTGGCTTTTATGAGTTATTCCGCCTGGAATGGGGCGCACAAAGGATTGTATTGAAATCAGCAAAACATTATGCATAGAATTTATTATCCAAGCAGACCTTCATGTCTTGCTCGTAAATTTTGAAAATAAAGCCCTGGTTGCAGTCTGTGCTCTTCTAAAATCCATCCTCACAAAAGAGGAGCCAAATGGATGGGTCCCAGAGCATCGCAGGCTCAAGGAGCGGTGCTGTGGAATTCTAAACCAATTGATTTAAGGTCAGAATCGAATCTGTTGAGATTTAGGGAGCAGATAAAAGCGTGGTTATTTCATGTGTAAATATATTGAATCAATTTCTGCTAACCGGGTTAGGCGAATTTCCGTACTGTAGTTTCTAGGTATGTCTTGTGTTGGCCATGAGATACCTTTGAACTTAATAAACAACCAATGTTAAAAAAAAAAATACTAAAAACTGCAATATGATCACTACTCTTGCCTGACTAACGGGCTCTTTCTACCCCCATTTACCACCTGCTTTGAGTCAGTCAGAAGGGTGAGGTGGGCTCCCTGGGCTAGGGAAGGCTGATTTTAGGCCTGCGTGAGCAGTTCATGTGGCCCCACGCAATAGGGGAGGGCTGAGTGAGGGGTTAGATGCAACCATATATGGCCTAATGGCTAGAGCGTTAAACCTCGAAGCTGGGGAACCGGATTCAAGTCTGGGCAGCACCACTCAACATCCTGTGATTCTGGGCAAATCACTTAATCTCCCCATGCCTAGCAAAATGAATGTGTCCGTATGTAATGCAACTGGTGCTCATGTAAAACACTCTTATACTTTCAGGTCGAGTTTGTGCTATATAAAACTAAAAAAATAAATTTAAAAAACTGTGGCTGCAGGCTCTGCATGGACTCTATCAGGCCGGGGGCTTTTCCACCCAGTATAACCAGGTCTGGTGTTCCTGCTTACAGTCACCCCAGGTGCAATAACACTGAGCCACCCTTCACCTGGTGGAGCTGTATCCTCCGGTGGATACCACTCTGCTCACTTGTAATCAGGGCCTACGTGCCTCTCCCTCACTTGCTGTCTACGGCAGTGCCTCCACAGTGGAGACTTGTATGTATGTATTAAATTCTTATTGAGCGCAACTGTCACCCCAAGGGTATCCTGGCGCTGGACCATAGGTGAGTCATCAGGTCTAATACACTACATTACTTTGGAAAGAGATAGGTCTTTAGCTCCCTTTTAAAGGAAGAGAATTCTTGCTTACTCCTGAGCAACAGAGGGAGAGCGTGGAGACGGTCACCTCGGCCTGGGTCTGAAATACAGAAACCGGTACAGCTAGTATTTCTATCTAAAAAGGTCTAAGGGTGTTTGCCACTTCCTCATGGCACCCCTGACTCTACTACCATTCCATCCACCCTTCCCTCCACCGCCCTTTCTTTCTCCTCATCCACCCTGGAACCTCTCAGCAACCCCTCATTTTCAACTTCTGGAACGTGTCTTCTTGCTCCTCATGCATCGTGTCTTCCTCCTCATCTCCCCGGGGGCGGCCTCTTCTTCCCCTGAAAGAGTGGTTTCTGCTGCTGTTTAGGTGGACGTCTCCCCCGCTTTCTCTTGCTGGTTTTCCTCTCTGCTGCTCTCTCCAGGTGGTTCTTCTACTCTTCCTCCTATAAGTGTCCCCTTGCTCTTCTTCATGAAGGAGGCCTCCTCTTCCCTTTGAAAGGGAGGTTGCTGCTGCCTAGGTGGCAGTCTTCCCTTTTTTTATCTTCCAGGAGTCCTCCTCTGGTAATCAATCGAGGAGGCTTCCATACTCCTTCTCTTCTGAGGGTCTCACACCTCATCTCCCTGAGGGTCACTTCTTCCACTTGAAAAGGTGGCTTCTGCTGCTGTTTAGTTGGACGTGTCCTTGTTTCCTTGCAGGCGTCACCCTCTTCTTATCCCTCAAGGTGGTACCCCTACTGTTCCTCTTGTAAGGGTCTCACTCCTCATCTCCCTTGAGAAGACCCCTTCTTCCTCTTGAAAGGGTGGTTTCTGCTGCTGTGTAGGAGGAAGTGTCTCCTGCGTTCCTTTGCAAGTGTCCTTCTAAACTCTTTCTTCCAGGTAGTTTCCCTGCTCTTCTCTTGAAAGGCTTTCCCTCTAAATTGATCTTTCTCGTTTTCCACCTGCGTGCATCTCCCCCCTCTTCTCAATGCAGGGGATCACCATTCATTTCCCCCAGGGCAGCCTGCTTCCTCTTATGCAGAGACGGGGTCTCTCTCCTTGCACAGGACTCCACTGTCTCTCAGCCATAGTATTTCACTCTACCCCAGCACGAAAGGGTGTCCCTCTTCTTCTCCCATCATGGTGACTCGCTGCAGCTTCTGCTCCCTCTTTTCCTCGCAGTGTGTCTTCCTCGTCCCCCTACAGTCGTTGTCTCATCTCTACTTGCATCGGCATCTCTCATCACTAAAGAGGTCTCGCGGGCATGGCCCTCCCTTCCTGCCTTCATTCGGGAGGTCTCTCTCCACTACCCCCTGCAGGGGGTGTGACCTCATCTCCCTTCATTGGTCCCCACATTTTCTTCTTCCTGGTCTCCATTTGAACCCCGTCACTTCCCCTCACAGGTGGCTTCTGTCCTATTTGCAGTGTGTCCCCCGACATTTCGCCCCGACGTGGGCTTCCTTCGCTCGCCCAACAACGCTCTGCTGGTTGGGTCTCGCGCCTCCCCCTCCTGCAGCAGTGCCCCGCTCTTCCTCATGCCGTGACGTTTCCTCAGCCACGAGACACGTTCCTTTTAGCATGGGATGGCGCGAGCCCGTGACGCAGCGCATCCAGGAAGTCTGAAGGGAACGTTTATTGTTTCTAAAGGTTAAATGCAAAGTGGCTTCACTTATCTCAGTGCCCGTGAGTAACAGCACTGCTCGGCCTGGCGTAGCGGCGGAGGCTTTCTGAGCACAGTCAGGGTTTCTGTCAGTCGGACTTCAGTGGAGGCCTGCTGCTGACAGGCCCCGCGGTAGGCGGCAGACTCTGAAGCTCTGAGCTGCATAGGATAGCAGGGAAAGTCTCGTCCCACTTCCAGGGACGAAATACAAGCCCCTGCAGCTCCTGCGGTGCAGGGATCCCCCAAACATTTTCAGTGGGGCCCCCTACCGCCCAAGGCCTATGAATATTTGTGAGATATGAGAGACTCAAGGGCCCCCATCATTTTACGTTACGACACTGCCCACCTCATTTGTAGACAGAGTAAAGCACTGGGCATGTGGTAAATCAAGGCTTAGGTTTTAATTAGCCCTGGCGAAATTGTGTTTACGCTTGTGGGATTATAATTTCCAGCATTTTGTGTTGCATGCGAAATGCCCAAATTTACGCCATTATGCCCCGTCGTGCGATGCAAATCCTGCTGCAAGAGTTTGCGGACAACACGAGCGGCTATTGGTCACATCACGCTCGATTTAGTGTTTTTTTGGTGCACAATACACCCTCGTGCCCATTTTGGATGTGAGGATAAATTTTGAGTAAAAAAAAAAAATAACACAAAAGGCTGTACTGACATTTTACATAATGATACATATTTTTAAGGCATTTTGCAAAACATTACAAAGTAAAATGCGCTAATTTTAGCCAGGCCTACTTTAAATCCAGATGTTGACATTACTGAAAATCGTGTGAGTAAATTGGTTAATCTGTGTGCTTAAAAAATGTAATTTGTGCACTAGTACAATTTAGGAACATGTGAAATGTTATTCAATAATGTGTAAATATTAACTTGAAGTGCAAGATTTTATATTGTCCTTTACTCCTATTAATGTGTGAGGCAATATAACGTACATACGTTCAGGGCATGCCTTGTGAAATCTGATAACTGCAGAACCCGGCTCAGTCACTTTTGCTCACATATGACGTGGGATATGTAACATGTTTTGCTCTCACTAAAACTCTCAGCTGTAGTGAAATGTCCAATGCAATCAATACAGGTCATAGGTGAAGGGAGCGCGTGGCAAGTTGCATGAAGACTCTCAGCTAAAGTGAAATGCCCTGCAAGCCTCCTAGTGATAACTTGGGTGTGAGTCGCTTGCCTCATGCAGTTTTTTCAGCTCCTGAATGGATTGCAGTACTTGCTTTGAATCAGTAAGGAGCATATTTATGTAGATTTTGCATCGCTCTTGTGCCTCGCAAGGGGGCGCAAAGGCGACACAAAACCTAAGTCGGATTTACCAAGCCACCCAAGGTCAACTTGCATGGCCCTGCATAGCTTGACAATCCAAAGTAACACAACGCAGCGGCAATTGCTGCATTGCGTTACTTTGCCCCGGGAAGGCGTTCCATGGGTGGAGAGTGGGTGTTCCTAAGCAACCACCCATTGATTTTGGCGCATGCCCAGATTTTCCAACCCTGGTAAACCTGGGAAGACACCTTCTCAAGCGAGGTGTAACGAGGAGAGATATCTGTATTTCTCCTCCTTATTTCCTTCTTGTATTTGTGCTGCATTCTGCAGCACACATAGAAAGAGGAAGATGCCTCTCAGGATTGGTTTTGTGCAGGAAGGTGTGCCTTCCTGCACAAAAACAATTCTGCTTACAATGAAGGCACCTTGGCGCCAGTCACTCATGGTCATAGCAGAATAGGAGTGCTTGCAGAGCAGGATAGCACTGCATGGCATAACTCATTGCCTCTTTAGCTCATAGGAGGAATGGACTGCATATTTGGTCTTGTACCTTCTCTTTATACTATCCCAGGAGAAAAGTGCTTGCAATGTCTTGTACATTCTCTTTAGCGCTGCGCAGGATAGGACTGCATGGCATACCTCATTCTCTCTTTAGCTGATAGGAGGGCTGGAGTGCATGTCTTGTCTCATATGGACCCTTTATATCATCGCAGGAGAGTAGTGCTTGCAATGTCTCGTGAAGGTTCTTTAGCGCAGAACAGGAGAGGACACCATTCCATAATTCATTGTCTCTTCATTTCCTAGGAGGACTGGGGTGCATATCTTGACTCAGTCTATTTATATCATCCCAGGGGAAGAGTGCGTGGCATGGCTTGTGAACTCTCTTTAGCGCAAAGCAGGACAGGAGTGCATGTCCTCTATCATACAGTCACTTTAAATCATCCCAGGAGAAGAGTGCTTGGAATGTCTCATGAAGTCTCTTTAGCACAGAATAGTTTAGGACAGCCAGTCATCATTCATTGCCTCTTTAGTTCATAGGAGGACTGGAGTGCATGTCCTGTCTCGTACAGTCTCTTTATATCATCCCAGGAGAAGACTGCTTGTCATGTCTCATGAAGTCTCTTTAGCACATAACAAGCTAGGACTGGATGACATAGCATATTGTCTCTTTAGCTCACAGGAGGACTGGAGTGCCTATCTTGTCTTGCACAGTCTTTTTATATAATTTGAGCAGAAGAGTGCTTGGCATGTCTCGTGAAGTCTCTTTAGCACAGAACATGATAGGACTTCCATCAATCATTGTCTCTTCAGTTCATAGATGGACTGGAGTGCCTGTCCTGTCTCGTACAGTCTCTTTATATCATCCCAGGTGAAGAATGCTTGTCATGTCTCGTGAAGTCTCTTTCGCACAGAACAGGATAGGACTGCCAGTAATCAATCATTGTCTCTTCAGTTCATAGATGGACTGGAGTGCCTGTCCTGTCTCGTACAGTCTCTTTATATCATTGTAGGAGAAGAGTGCTTGGCATGTCTCGTGAAGTCTCTTTCCCACAGAGCAGGATAGGACTGCCAGTAATCAATCATTGTCTCTTCAGTTCATAGATGGACTGGAGTGCCTGTCCTGCAGTGTCAGCTCCTCCGCTATGGCGGAGGATCGTCACCCACCCTGCCATAAGCAGCAGCAGCTGCAAAACTTGTAAAATAAAAAGATAATAGAGCATGCTTATTATCCTCACTTTTCTCCATAGCATCGAGTCTATGGGGCGGGGCTATGGAGATGGCAGGCGCAAGGGAGAGGGGTAGGTGCACTATTGTCATTGCGCATGTGGGATTGGCCGGCCGTCTCAGGACAGCCAAACTGACATGCGCACTGAAGCTATCTCCAACCCAAGCTAAGTTGCTGGGTTGGAGACAGCAGGCACAGGCTCCCAGTCCCTCTGGGAGCACAACGCCAGGCTGCTCAGGGCAATCCATAAGAGCATGGTTAGGATTGGCCGCAGGGCAGTCTGGGGTCTGTGCCTGTAGTGGAGCCAGAAGAGCAATGATGCAGCGGGCATTCAGGTACTTTTTTTGTTTGTTTTTTGTTTTGTCCCCATCTCCCTCCGCCCGCCACTTTGCCTCAATACCAGCTATGATTGATGCCCTGTCTCATACAGCCTCCCTTTATCACCCCAGGAGAAGAGAGCTTGGCATGTCTTGTAAAGTCTCTTAAATACAGTATAGGATAGGATTGTCAGTCACCAATCATTGCCTCTTTAGTTCATAGCAGATCTGGTGTGCCGGTCCTGTCTCGTACAGTCTCTTTATATCATTGCAGGAGAACAGTGCTTGGCATGTCTGGTAAAGTCTCTTAAGCACAGAACAGGATAGGGCTGTCAGACACCAATCATTGCCTCTTTAGTTCACAGCAAAACTGGAGTGCCTGACCTATCTCGTACAGTCTCCTTACATCCTCACAGGAGAAGAGTGCTTGGAGTGTCTCGTGAAGTCTCTTTAGCACAGATCATGATAGGACTGCCAGTCATCAATCACTGTCCCTTCAGTTCATAGATGGACTGGAGTGCATGTCCTGTCTCGTGCAGTCTCTTTATATCATCGCAGTAGAAGAGTGCTTAGCATGTCTCGTGAAGTCTCTTTAGCACAGAACAGGATAGGACTGCCAGTAATCAATCATTGTCTCTTCAGTTCATAGATGGACTGGAGAGCATGTCCTGTCTCGTGCAGTCTCTTTATATCATCACAGGAGAAGAGTGCTTGGCATATCTCGTGAAGTCTCTTTAGCACAGAACATGATTGGACTGCCAGTCATCAATCGCTGTCTCTTCAGTTCATAGATGGACTGGAGTGTGTGTCCTATCTTGTAAAGTCTCTTCGTACCATTCCAACAGGAGAGTGCTTAGCATTTAGAGGTGGGCGAGCCACTGAAAGCTCGAGCCAGGATCCTACCAGACGCCTGCCTAAGGCTCAGCTCGAGGTCCTTTTGGACTCCTGTGCCCAAAACAAGCCTAGCTTTCATACGTTTGCTGCCTGCCATCTACACTCTACCCTCTTGTGCCAAATATTAAAACAAAGCAAAAACCTTTGATGTCAAAAAGGAGAGAAAGATATACCACTCTGGTGACATAATGTGCAATCAGAAAACCTAGGATCAATCCTGGCTTGACCAAACTGTGTGATCCTAGGCAAATATTTAATTTCACTGACCCCCCTTTTTCATCATTAACACATAAGACAGCCCCTCTAAATATGCGCCTTCAGGGTGTGGGATGTACGCAAATCTTGTTTGTTTATTTAATGTACATGGAGCAGGAATGTTTCCAAGTACATGTTTAAAAACTTTCACTTTTAATAATAATCTGATGTACTAAGATGCAACACTTCTTTCCCGTGTTAAACAAGTGCACTTCTTTGAGTTTTAAAGAGACTTTACATATTTTTACATGATATTTGCTGCATGATTTACATGCCAACTATTTTCAGGGCACGGCTTGAGCATGGGCTCTTAGAGCCAAAGCCGACCCTTAGGTCATCTTTTGCTCGGCTGTCCCAGTTAATTTTTTGCCTCGCCAACCACTACCCAGCATGCCCTGTTGAAGTCTGCTTAGCACAGAGCAGGATATGTCTGCAGGTCATGAATCATTGTCTCTTCAGCTCACAGCAGGATACAAGTGTAAAGCCTACCCCAGACAGTAAGAACATGATGCCGAGGTTAAGTGCTACATCATTCTAAGGGTAGGAAGTGCTAAACAAGTGCTTTTAACTAGTATGACATGGCTTGCAAATTCTCTTAGGTTCCCAGAATTTCTAAACATGTTTCATGAATCCTGTTTCACTTGTAGATAGACTGGAGTGTATGTCATATCTGGAATGTATGTCATATCTGCCCCCTTAAGGTGCTAAAAATTGGTCGTGAGATCATTATTCCTCACCTGACTACTGTTCTGAATGTAGCGATCTCAGAGGGACAGTATCCTACCTTGTGGAAGACTGCAGTGGTTAAGCCACTTTTGAAGAAGCCTTCTTTAGACCCTACAGAATTGAAAAATTATCGGCCAATCTCATTACTACCTGTCCCAGCTAAGATCCTGGAAACTTATTTAAACTCTCACCTCAGTGCCTACCTAAAGGATCACCAATTACTCAATGGCTCACAACATGGGTTCAGAAGCCATCATAGTACGGAAACAGCATTGACTGCCGTATTTAACAATATCCGTACTCAAGTGGATGCAGGGCACACCACTTTGCTTGTTCTGCTTGACCTCACCACAGCTTTTGATACCTTATCCCCTCCGAGGCTGGTTGAATGCCTCAGAGAGATAGGGATTTGGGGCTCGGCCTTGGGGCTTCCTGCCTCCTTTCTCAGTGATCGGGCACAGACAGTGAAATTCGGCCAATTCTAGTCGGCCTCCAACCCCCTGTCGTGTGGTGTTCCTCAGGGCTCCTCCCTGAGTCCAACACTTTTTAATATCTATGTTGCCCCACTGGCTAAGGTTGTGAGATCCTTTGGGTTGGAGGTGTTGTCCTATGCGGACGACACCCAAATAATGGTGTCCATCACTCACAGTATCAGGGATTCTGCCCTTAGTTTTAGGAATTGTATACAGGCAGTCTCCTCCTGGATGGTGGATAACTTCATGAAATTGAACGGTGAGAAGACTGAGGTCCTGACCTTTGGCAGTAAACTGGACATTTGGTCCAGTGATTGGTGGCCGGATACGCTTGGCGCCTGTCCCTGCCCTGTATCCCATGGGAAAAAAATCTACGGGTCATAGTGGACAATTCACTCTCCCTGAGCCTGCAGGTCTGCAGGACAGTGTCCACATGTTTTGGGATTATCAGGATCCTCTGAAAAATTTCCCATTTTCTCTCTTATGACTCACGCAAGCAGGCTGTTATTGCCTTGGTAATGTCCAGATTGGACTATTGTAATGCTCTTCGTTTGGGCATTAATAAAGGCCTGGTGCGATGTCTGCAGTTGGTGCAGAATGCTGCGGCCAGGCTGGTGATGAGCCTACCGAAATACCATTCAGTCTCAGCCTCTATTAGGATGCTGCACTGGCTCCCTCTGGACCACAGGATCCTTTTCAAAACACTGTGCCTAGCTCATAATGCCTATTATGGCTCAGGCCCAGATGGTATTAAGGCAATTTTCCATCGTTATGCTCCCACTAGACAGCTCCGGTCCTCAGATAAAAATCATCTGTTAACAGTACCGAGGTTTAAAAAGGTAAAATGGGGAGGTAGAGCCTTCTCTACTGCTGCTGCTAGGTTGTGGAACTTCCTCCCAGAAGAGCTATCTAGTCAGGTGTCACATCCTCTCTTCCGTAAAGCCTTGAAGACCTGGCTTTTCTGACAGATTTCAGTTTGAGCATGCCATTTTGTCTGCACTTCCAGTTCCGCAATAGCGCCTTGACGCCCTTGGGCAAGGTTTAGCACTCTATAAGTTCAATATTAATTCATTCATATCTAGAGCAGTCTCTTTAGATCATAGCAGGATTGAAGTATGTGTCATCGTGTCTCACAGAGACTAGTGCACAGAAAAATAAGTCCACATGGCTTGTTTCGCGCAGACTCTTTAAAGATTCATAGCAGGATAGCATTTCATGACATAAATCATGACATCCCTTTATTTCATCAGAGGGTTGGATAGCACACCATGTCTCTTAAGAACATAGCAGGATATCATTGTATGCAATGTCTCTTGCAGTCTCTTCAGAACATAGCAGAATAGCATTACATGCCATGTCTCTTGCAGTCTCTTTAGAACATAGCAGGATAGCATTAAATGCCAAGTCTCTTGCAGTCTCTTTAGAGCATAACAGGATAGCATTACATGCCATGTCTCTTGCAGTCTCTTTAGAGCATAGCAGGATAGCATTAAATGCCATGTCTCTTGCAGTCTCTTTAGAGCATAACAGGATACCATTACATGCCATGTCTCTTGCAGTCTCTTTAGAACATAGCAGGATAGCATTGAATGTCATGTCTCTTGCAGTCTGTTTAGAGCATAGCAATATAAGACCCCAAGGCATGACTCGTGCAGTCTATTTAGTGATTAAGGGCCAGCTGTATGAAAACATTTTCCCATAGACACAGAATGGGTAAAACTGTTTGATACATCTGGGCCTAAAACCAGTATAGGCGTTCATGGCATAGTGTGGCATTGTCTAGTCATGTTTTGCACATGCCAGTGTTGCTATTTGGTTGGCCTTCTGCATTCTGTTGAATGTGGATCCATGGAATACAGAGTTCAGGGCAGTTATTCCTGTACTGCCTTCCTTTGGAGGTGGACTTGCTGTGCTGCCTGAATACACTTCTTTTGAACTACAGATTGGATATTATTGCTTTTCAACAATGGTGACAAGCTACAGAGGTATCCTGTCAGGAAACGCAGCCCATGAACGGAATTAGCTCTGAGAACCCTTTTAAATCTACTCAAAACTTCAGTTTTTACATTTCATGAGCATTGTGCGCTTTGGACTCATCTTATACCTGAGGTGCTCTAAATGGACTTATCAGCAGCAGTTTACTGCATGCTGGGACTTGTGATTGACGCGCTTATATTTATTTCTATGGATTACTGTTTCAAAGCCCTCAGATGAGACATGCAGTTTCCTTACTACGAGAACAGGAAGGTGAGGAGTTTGGGCATTGTGGGTTCGGTACACTGTGTACCTTGGTGAGTTTTGTTTAATTATCGGCAGCATTCTAGGCTTTTGGGCGAGCTTCAAGTACCATTACAGCGCTTTTTCAAAATATTTACTGCGTTCCTTGTGCGTCTCACCTCGTGCTCTGAGACTGCCCGCGCCGCCTTCGAGAAATGCAAGGAAGCGCAGTCCCAGTTGGTACTGGGTTCCATTCATGCACTGGTTATACCGCATGTTCTTTGGCAAGAGGCAGAAGGATTTTTGCGAACCAAGTACAAGTTCCATTTCACACGCTGCCTCTACCCCATAACGTCAATGCCCTCTGACCCAGCGATCACCTATCCCTTAGCTGGCTGTCATTTCATCGTCATGCAAACGTAGCGGCCATCTTGATTTAGAAAAGGCTGCATTATTAGTAATTGGATACCGGAGGATCTTCAATTTCTTCTGCCATTATTTTCTGTTACTTGGTTTCACTGCTATGAACATTTGTGCTCATCATTTCTCGGGGAAACATTGATTCATGGTCAGTACCTTAGCTCAGTTACTATCATTCTAATTTTAGTGTATTTTTATTTTTTTTGCTTGCAAGTCTAATAACTTGGCAAGTCAAAATGCAGTTTGACCCTCCCAGCAAAATTTTTGCAGAGCAAAGGTGAACCTTGGATACCATGGGCAAGGTGGAAGGAGGAATTTGTCACATACATGAAGGGTATTGAAGGTGAGAGAATGGGCACAGAATGTAAAAAAATACTTTTGTATAGTCTTGGATCATAAGGGCATGTGGTATTCAGAACAATGCCCAAAGTAGAGCCATCAGATGGCTAAGGAGTAATTGATGTGTATGCAGAAGCTCTATTGAGGGTAGAACTGAGGTTCAAACCTACAACCAGCATCACTGTGAATATATTCAAATGTTACACTCGTGCGCAGAAGGATGGAGAGTCGTTTGACGAATTTCTTACAGCTCTGATAGCTTTATCTATGACTTGTAATTTCGGTCCTATGACGGAGGAGATGATTAGGGACCAAATTATTCTTCATGTTAAAAACATGAAAATAGAAGAACAGTTGTGGGTCATGGGTGATCACCAAATGGCTGAAAGTCGTATCCACGGCAAAAGCATTAGAACAATCTGAAAAAAATGAATGTTTACAGTTAAATCCGCTAGTATACATGTGGGTGGTGCTGAGGATGTATGTGTTGAGAAGCATCCTGATGAGTATTGGGAGGATAAAAACAGCATGGGTAGCTGGTCTTAAACTACCCTGGTACTTTTCAAAAATCAGATAAGCCAGAAAGAGTTGGCATGTGTTATAGGTGTGGTTGCATTACCCACATTGCTTCTTGTCTTTGGTGCCCTGCCATCAAAAGATAATGTAAGAAATATGGTGGCATGGGGCATTTTGCGCGCAAGTGAAGTGATGTAAAGAAAAATCCTGGTCATGTGCCGTGCAAGGTATTATATGGTACAGAGAAGATGGAGAAGTAATCTTGTACTGAATGTGGGACTGTTGCAGGAATGTGGGAAAGGAATTGTTTTGTCCAGTTAAGAGGGTGTGGATGGTTAGTCGATCAAGTGTGTGGTTCATAATCCTGATGTTGAATTAGGGCTTATTGTAGATTCTGGTTCCCCCTGGAGGATCATTTCTTAACAGTATTTTTGGGAAAAAATGAAGGGTGTCTTTGACATCAGTCAATTGCAAACTCTTGACATAATTGCTGAGAGTTTTGATGATTCCAACTTTGATATAGATTGCTATATGAATGTAATGTTGGAGTTTAAGAGTAAGGTGGTGAATGTCAAGCTTTATGTGGCTGTAAAGGGAGTGAATGTATTGGAGTGGAAGAATCAATGGAAGTAGGGAATTATCTCAAATCCACGTTCGGGGGAGCCTGTGTTCTTAATTAATGAGGGAGCGGAGGAACAAGTGTTATGGCTTGATGAGGGGCATGAAGAAGAGCATGAAGATACATGGATAAAAAAATGGTTCCAGAAGGTTTTCAGTGACCAACTGGGAAAATTGAAAGATTTTCTGCATAAGATCAGCATGAAAAACAATGTTGTTCCTATGAGACAGAAACTAAGAGGAGGACCCATTAATGCTAGCGAAGAATTGATAGGAATGCTGAATGATTTGGTGGAGGAGGGGATAATGGATGAGATTGAGTCAGCTGAGTGGGTTTCTTCTATTGTTTTGGCTCACACAGCTGACCAGAAGTTGAGGTTGTGTGTGGATTTGAAGGCACTAAATGTCAATATATTGGTTGACACCCACTTAACAACATTAACGAGGCGGTGTCCATGTTGGAGGGTGCCAATATATTTTCCACCCTTGATCTCAGATCAGCGTACCACCAAAATGAGCTGACTAAGGAGTCCAAACAATTGACTGAATTCATCATCCTACAAGGCCTGTATCAATTTAATAGAATGCCTTTCGTTTTAGCCTCAGCAGGCTCTGTTTCAGAGAGCTATGTTTAATTTATTTTGAGATGTTAATGGTTTTGTAAAATGTTTTCAGGATGATATTTTGAAATTCTCTAAGAATGAGAAGGAATATCTACAACATGTATCTGAAGTGTGCAGTACATTGGAGATGGGTTGACCTTGAAAGATTCTAAATGCAAAACCTTTAAAAATATTGTGGAATATCTTGGTCACACTCTGTCGGGTGATGGAGTGGTACCGAAAAAAATGAATATAGATGCTATTATCAAGTCACCAGCTCATGCTAGCAAAGAGCAATTGTTGTCTTGTGTGAGTACTATAGAACATTTATCAAGGATTTTGCTACCAAGATGGAACCACTGAGAGAGGTGCTGAGACAAAATGCACATTTTGCGTGGTTGAAAAGACAGCAGTCGGTGTTTGAAAATATAAAACATGAGGTTGTGAGATCTCCAACGCTTAAACCATTTTGCATAGGAAAAGAGTATGTGATAGCAGTGGTCACCAGTAGGTATGGAGTGAGAGGAGTACTTTCCCAGAGGAGTGGTAAGGAAGAATGGAATGCGGCATTCACTTCATATACACTGAATGACACAGAGACAAGGTATGCCATGATTAAGAGGGAGCTAGTGGCGTGTGTTTGGGATATTGAGCACTTTGGGAATTATGTTTTGGGTAATAAATTTGTCGTAAGGATGGACCACAAGTCTTTGGTCAGCATCTTGTCCCCTGGTGGAGGATGGAATTCCACAGCGTGTATTGCTAGAGTTACCTCAAGTCTACAAGAATGCATTTTCAGAACAGAATTGGACCCAGAGATAAGAAATATGACTGTTGACTTTTTGTCATGTTTACAGTGTCAATAGTCCAATGAGGGATGTGCTGTGGGTGAGTGTGACATAATTGCGACCATTAGAGACTAAGTGCTAGGGGAATTTGATGGACTTTCAGAAGAATTCCGGAAGCAGAGTGAGTTGATGGATGAAGTATGGATAGAAAATGTGTTGGAAAGTTGCTTAAAACGGAGGGAAGTCATGCCAGAATGATTGCCCATGTTCATGGTGGCAGATGGGTTAGAGGTTGAAGGGGATATATTGTGGAAGGAAGGGAAATGCATCCCTCCCAGTGGTATGCAGGAGGCTATCCTGAAGTTGGCTCTCAAGGAACATATAGTGATGTCTGCAATGAAACGTCTGGTGTATATCTAATTTTGGGGGCCTGGAATAGACAGTATGGTTGACAGGACTGTGAGGTAGTGTGTAGTGTGCATGCAGTGAAAAAACTTTAACAGTCACTACTCCCCCACTTAAACCTGTAGAGCGGTTGGAGTTTCCATGGCAAAAAGTTGCATTTATTTGACATTTCTGGGCCGTTTAATTTTCTTCCCATACATACTCGGTATGCATTGGTCCTTATTGACTCCAAGTACCCAGAAGTAAAGTTGGTGTCCCAAACTTCAACCAACACTGTGATTGAGTTTTTTAAGGAGGTGTTTTCCAGGCAAGGTTTTCCATCTGTTCTAGTGACGGATAATGGTGTGCAACTGAGACCTAGTGAGATGGGACTTTTCCTCAAACACTGTGAGAACAAGCATGTGACTACTGCCCTTTATGAACCTCATAAGAACAACCATGTTCAACTGTGTTTTGAATGCTTATGTGGTAGAGGCACACAAAGGTGTCGGAGATTGGAGGAATTCTTTGAGAGAAAAGCTGTGGATGTACCGCATAACAAAGACAACAAGATGATGGACAGAGTGTTGAATCTTTCCAACCACTCACCCACAGTCAAGAGATCTGTGCCAAATCCATCATTCTTTTGCTCACTATGCCACTCTAGTTTGGACCCAGCCATATGCAAATCAGTCTTGACTCTGCTCCTCATGGGAACACTCTAGCTTGAACTGCCAGGCCAGGTCCTCCCTGGACTGGAAACAAGCACCCTGGCACATGTTTCGGGGTATCGCTCCTCATGAGCCAGGCTAGCTTGAATCCAGTGGCATGGTGAGCACGGGACCCACCTCTAGGCATACCTGTCCCACTCTGGGTGACAAATACAAAAAGAACAATTAATGGACGGAATGCTGAACAATGTCAAACATTCACCCCCAGATCTCTTGACTCGGGGTGAGTGGTTGAAAAGTTTTAGCAATCCGTCCATCATCTTGTTGTGTTTGCAATGTACCACATAACTCCACATACCATCACCGATCTAAGTACTTTTAAGTTGCTTAAAGGAAGGGATCCATTTTGGGCCTGTGCCCATGGGGGTTCAAACTAAAGTGTGGAAGAGCGGAAACAAAATGCAGTGTTGGTGAGATTGCAGAAAGAGTGAAAAAGAAACAGAATACTACTAAAGAATGGTATGATGTAAGTGGAAAGTGAAATCACACAGCATCAAGGTGGGAAATTGGTTTAGGAGTCTTAAAGCAGGGGTAGTGAGGAAAGGTTTCTCCAGGTTTGGCAAATTAGTTAAGGTGGAAAAAGTTTACTAATTGTGTTGTCACAAGATGGTAAGGTGTGGAATGCAAAGAGGGTGGCCAAACATTTAGGGGCATCACCGATGAGTAGTGAGATGGATGGTGCGGATGATGATAATGAGGAGGAGAGAGGATGTTTGGTAAAACATAATAAAAAATGTAATCATGGCACTCAGAACATTGCGACCAATGAGAACAATGTGGTGCGAGACCATTTGAGAGCCCAAAGGTATGGAGAATGTTCTAATGGATCCAACTTGGTGAGTAAAAAGGAGGGATTCTGTAGCCTTCACAGTCAAAGGGATGACCAGGATCAAACGCCTTCCTGCTAAATTCTCTGAATAGTGCTTTTATTTTTACTGAAAGTTTTAATATTTATATTATTCCTTATGATAATTTTTGTGTTCTTATGTATATAGGTTTTGTTGTTTTCTTTGTTCTTAAATATTTTGTTATTGTTTTTAAAGGTGGAAGATGTGTTTCATGGTCTCATCATGTTTAACACATGCCAGTGTTGGGATTTGGTTGGCATTCTGCATTCTGTGGAATGTAGATCCATGGAAATCAGAGTACAGGCCAGTTATTCTTGTACTGCCTTCCTTTGGAGGTGGACTTGCTGTGCTGCCAGAATAAACATATTTTGAACTACAGAGTGGATATTATTGCTTTTTGACACATACATCATGACATCTCTTTATTTCGGAGGGGTAAGTGCATGCCATGTCTTTTGCAGTCTCTTTAGAGCATAGCAGGATAGCAGTGTATTCCATGTCTCTTGCAGTCTCTTTAGAGCATAGCAGGATAGCACTGTATTCCATGCCTCTTGCAGTCTCTTTAGAGCATAGCAGGATAGCACTGTATTCCAAGTCTCTTGCAGTCTCTTTAGAGCATAGCAGGATAGCGGTGTATTCCACGTCTCTTGCAGTCTCTTTAGAGCATAGCAGAATAGCATTGTATGTCATGTCTTTTGCAGCCTCTGTAGAGCATGGCAGCATAGGACTGCGTGGCATGACTCGTACTGTCTATTTGGAGATTAAAAGCAGGATAGGCGTTCATAACATAGATCATTAAATCTCTTTATTTCATAGGACGGTTGGAGTGCACGCCATGTCTCCTTTGAACATAGCAGCATTGCATTGTATGCGATGTCTCTTGCAGTCTCTGTAGAACATAGCAGGATAGCATTTTATGACATGTCTCGTGCAGTCTCTTTAGAGCATAGGAGCAAGATAGCATTGCATGCCATGTATCTTGCAGTCTCTTTAGAGCATAGTAGGATACCAATGAATGGCATGTCTCTCGCAGTCTCTTTAGAGCATGGCAGTATAAGACCGAAGGCATGACTCGCAGTATAGGCGTTCATGGCATAAATCATGAGATGCCTTTATTCCAGAGGGTTAAGTTCCCGGCATGGCTCTTGAAGTCTCTTTAGAGCATAGCAGTATAGCATTGTATGTCATGTCTCTTGTAGCCTCTTTAGAGCATGGCATGACTCGTGCAGTCTTTTTAGAGATTAAAAGCAGTATAGAAGTTCATGGCATGAATCATGAAATCTCTTTGTCTTTGGCAGTCTCTTTGGACTAGATCATAGCAGGATAGCATTTTATGCCATGTCTCATTTAGCCGGCTCAAGTGAAAGATTTTTTGCAAGTGCATGGCACGTCCCACAAATGTTGGAATATGTCATACAGACTAAGAAAGCGCTAAACACCATCCTAATGATAGAAAGCACTAAACAAGTGCTCTTAACGTAATATAACATGCTATAACAGCCAATTTAGTTCCTAGCCGGATAGCTGATCTCTTCATTCAGTCTTTAATCCCTAACTGGACTGGACTAGACTGGACTGCCTGGTTTGTCTTGTGCCGTCTTGTCAGCCAATAGCTCGACAGAAGTGACTGGCAGGTGGTCATCCAATTTCTCTAGCTATGCAGCCTGCTTAGCTTCTAAAAGACTGAAGTGCATGTCACATCTTGGGCATGTCCTTTCTCGTGCAGTCCCTTTAGCTCATAGCAGAACAGCAGCAGTGCGTCGCATGTCCTGCTCAATCTCTGTAGGAGTGCAAGTCATGTCTCACACAGTCTCTAGACCATAACTGGATTTGACTGCATGGCATATTTGACAGAATCTCAGTTTCTCATAGCAGAATAGGAGTGCATAGCATGCATTACACAGTCTTGGTGGCTCATAGAATTGTAGGAGTGCATTGGACGTTTCACGCAGTCTCTTTATCTGATCACAGGCTCAAAGTCCATGGCAGGTCTTATGAGGTCTCTGTAGCTCATAGAAGGATAGGAGTGCATAGGACGCTTCAAGCATAGGGCACCTCACACAGTCTGTTAATCTCATTGAAGGATAACAGCCCATATGTCTTACGTAGTCTTGGTATCTCAAGAGGTTAGATTGCATAGGATGCTTCACGCAGTATTTGTATCTCATTGCAGAATAAGAGTGCATAGATGTCTTATGTAGTCTCAGTAGCTCATCGAAGGAATGGAGTGCATAGGGTCCCTTATGCATAGGACGCTTCATGCAGTTTCTTTATTTCATCGCAGAATAGGAGTCCATAGATGTCTTTCATATTCCCTGTAGCTCACTGAAGGATAGGAGTGCATAATACACTTTGTGCAGTCTCTTTATCTCATCACAGGATAAAAGTCCATAGATGTCTTACATAGTCATGGTAGCACATAGAAGGATAGGAGTGCATAGGATGCTTCACGCAGTCTCTTTATCTCATTGCAGGATAGGAGTTCGTACCGTACCTCATGAAGTCTCTTTCACTCATAGCAGGATAGGCGTGCAAAGCATACTTTGTGATGTCTCTTCATCTCATAGCAGCATAGAACTGCATAGCATGCCTCGTGGAGTCCATTAAGACTGCATAGCATGCCTTGCACTGTCTCTTTATTTCATAACAGGGTCGGAGTGCATAGCACACCACATGCAGTCTATTCAGCTCATAAGAGGGAAGGACTACATAGCATGCCTTACATAGTATCCATATCTCCTAGTATGATATGAGTGCATACCATGTCTCATGCAGTCTACTCAGCTCATAAGAGGTAAGGACTACACATCACGCCTTGCGTAGTCTCTACATCTCTTAGTATGATATGCGCGCATAGCATATCTCACAGTCTCATTATCTCATAGCTGAATAAGATTGCATAGCATGCCTCGTTCAGTCTCTTCAGCTCTAAGTAGGTTGGAGTGTCATGGATTGCCGCGTGCAGCTGGGATAGAGCAGAATGCTTTACATGTCTGCTGCAGTCTCATTAGCAGTGGGCTTCAAGGAAGTGGGTGGCATGGCTCACTGGCATAGACTTGTTGAGGTGCATTGCATTTTGCTTGACCTTTGGTCCTATTGTTCGGTGTTCAGAGGTCAGTGTACAACCTTAATGAATACTGGTCTTTGTTATTTGACTTACACATGGTTTGCAGCCTGCGCGGTTTCCCTCCCTACTTATAAGCTGGAAAAATTATAAGCCCACGGTAGGTGGTAAAAGTGCCTGTAGGGTGGTCACTCAATGGGGAGGTAGCCTTGATCAGTGTGTGTGGTGGTAGTTGCGATCAGTCACGCGGTGGTGGTGGTGGGGTGTTTAACACCTGTAGGGAAAGGTGTGTTCCATATGTTTGGTGGAAGGTCTAATTCATGTGTATGGGGAAACGTGTAATATTTTTGTACAGGGGAAGGGGTGATTATTTATCACAACGGTGAACTTCACCTGTGTGGAGAAGATGTGTATGAGTCAAGCATGTTTCATGTCTATCGAGGAAGGTCTAGTTCATTTGGAAGGGAAAGGAGTGGTTCAGCTGCATGGGAGAACGTCAGATTTAGAAACCAAACTAGGGATCCATGGAATACTTCAATTACTCCCAGTCACAGTTAATTACTTGGTGCCTCATTGCAGTTGCCACCTCCTTTCCAGGTAGCTTACCTTTACTCATACATAGGTCGTTGTCGAGGTCTGACATTTCTTGTATGGTAGGAAGGATTCCAAACTCTGGGGAGTTTCTCCAAGTTGGCAGAGTAGCAGGTCCTTGGTTAGCAATTCAAACCTAGTCTCAGCCCTTTTCAATGTATTGCAGAAGTTATATGGCGTTTACTACACTTATTGGAGGCACTGAAGCACCTGTCTACACAGGCAGCATAGTAGGCCTTGTGGGCTGTGTGGTTGGGAGAATGTTGTCCTTGGTTTGATCCTATGTGGGAACTGTTTCCGTGTTATGAGTGATGACCACGGAGGTCACAGCAGTATGACGACTGAGGACATTCAAGAGGTAAGCATGCAGTTTATGGTTTTTAGTAAGGTGGTAGCTTTCGGCAGCTCTGCAGGTCCCTTTGTGATATTATTTATGATCATAATACACTTGACTGATTTGATTGATTTCTCCCGTGGTTGTGAGTGTCACCTTTCAATAATGTGAATGGTGGTATAACGCCATGGGTGTCCTTGATGCGGGTGCAATATACCATAAAACTGAATTCACTCTTTCGGGGAGGCACAATATGGGTGTCTCATTAAGGAATCGTGCACTTGTACCTAGGCAGATGCTTCTAGGTGACCAACACAAGTGTCCTGCATGTACAGAGTTAATAGTAGATATTGTCTGAATAGAGCAGTGGTTGTTTCCCTGGAGATTTTGAAGACGGGGAGCTCAGTGTCTAGCCCTGGGCCCTTGCAAGGCCCTAACTGGTGGAGACAAGCATCACCCTTAAACTGACAGCCTTTACCTGGAGCAACAGGCTGGACACCCTAGAGGCTCTGTTAAGATAGGAGGAAAGAACTAGTGGTCAGGTGCCCTGCACCGATAGGAAACTATAAACTCTAGAGGCCAAGGGAAAAAAAACAGAAGCCCCGCTCAATCGAACCCTAAGCCTAGAAATGAATGAAAACTCTAAGCACTGGGACCAATGGATAACCTAAGCCCTAGAGTCTAATGACAAACCTCAAGACCTTAACAGAGGGAACCCAAAGTGTAAGAAATTGGGTTACTGGTTGACTGGGGTGTGAGCCCTGGTCAAGCAACAGCCACTATCCTTCCCCGGGTAAGGATCAGGCAAACCCCAAAATTATCCTGTGCTCAACCCCCTGGTAGCGTGGCACAGAGCAGTCAGGCTTAGCTTAGAAGCAATGTGTAAAGTATTTGTGCAACAATATAAACAGTAAATGTTGGACATGACCTTCTTAGGGGAATTTACCCCCCAAACCTTTCAATTTTTCCTCCTAGTCTTTGCTGACTCTCTTCACATGATTTGAGGAGTCTTGTCACCTTGCCACTGTACTACAGAGGCAAGGTGTGCATGCATGCCTCATCCTCATTGGGCAGGGGGTGAGTATGCAATAGGTTTAGGTGCTGTACCTTCATGCGCCCTGTAAACAAATACACCACATGCTCAGGGCATATATGACACTGGCTAGTAGTGGGACATAGCACTGAATGTGCCAACCACCAGATAGCCTGTCAACTCTGTATCGGGTCTGTCATTGCAGGCCTGTGGGGCACCATTGCACCCCTACCTAGGTTGGCACCATTTACCCCTCAGCCAACTCTGAGTGGGTTGTCCCATACCATGAAGTCATCCCCCAGGGAAGCCCTGACGGGTGCTAGGTGGGGCAGTAGGCTGGGTGCCGGGCAAGAACATAGGGATGTTTCCTGGCCCGTAGTGAGGGACCCCTCAAATGGGGCTTTCCCTGCCTTGGAGTTCGGCCCTTACCCTGGGGTGTTGCCGATTCTCTTGTGTGGTCTCATGGCCCTGAGCACCTCCTGACTGTCCAGGCAGTGGGGAAGTGTGTGCACCTTCCGACCCAGGTTAGGAAGAGGCGCTGATAGTGTTCCAAAACATGGGCTGATCTGCCAACACAGACTGGGATGTGCACAGCGACCCTCATGCTGTTTCAAATGCATGTCCAGCCTGCCACTGCAAGCTGGAGGATTCACCCGGGTACCTATGGCATTTTGGATAGTTGCCCGGCCTACCATCGCGGGATGTTGAGTGTATACCTGCAACCCTGGTGTTCTAACACCTGGGCCAGGCCAGCTGTTGCAGGCCTGTGTCCGTATTCCTGCATCCATGGTGCTAGTGGCAAAGCCCCCAGTCTGCCATTGCAACTCAGGTGTGCGCAATCGCACCCGTAAGGGGATTAACCCATGTCCAGCTGGCGCGGGCAGGGTGGTGTGCATGCACTTGCATCAACTGTACTAGGTACTGGGTAGGCCCTTGTGGCTGGCCTGTCTGTGCCGTGTGAAATTGCCCATGCCCTTCCTATCCGAGGTGGCAGTTGATCCATCCCTCCATCCAGTCCAAAGTGGGATTTCTATAGAAGTAAAGGTTTATATAATTGTTAGCAAATAGTGTACTATATAGCCTACTTTATCAAGGAAGTCAGCTAGAAAGACATTTGTTTTACTGGTATATATATATATATATTTTTAGCAAATGATTTGTATTCAACATTAAAATCAATGTGGACACCAAATACAGATAAACAGACATGGGAAAATCTCAAAACAGCAACAACAACACTGTTTTATGTTTATAAGACCAAACATTTAAACACGATCAAGTAAGACCCAATATCTCACTAGAAGCCAGAAAGCGGGGAGATACGCAGAAGAGAGAGACAAGACAATGGAAACATAATGTATAATCCTTTAAAGTATGCATTATTCCCTATCTCATCCCTCTCTTGAGAAGAAAAAGTAACCAACCGCCGCTACAAGGTTAAAAAACAGCAGCCATGTCTGCATCAATACACAAGAACCACAGAATATGTTAAAGTTCAGAGTTATCCATCTCCCCCACGGCGCATGGACGCTTTGCAAGGGAGCTCTTACAGCTTCGACTTGGCATAAGACCAACTTGTTTCGTTGATGCTCAACTTTCAGTCTGACGCGAATGCCAATGAAGGCCTTCAAACCCCTGGCCATGAAATCTATTTTAACTTCTAAAACGGCCTTCAACGAGCTTTTAGAAACACAGATCAGGAAAACATAGGAGGGTCCCCTTTAGCATAACGTTCCTACTGCAGTATTAAAGTTGTAGAGCTCTGTTGCGCATTCCGTTGTGCTCAAACTGACCATCACCGTGTTTACAGTGAGCACATGCTGACGTCTACCACCAGAATACAGATCTTATGCTTCACGAATCAGTTTCTGTTCAGATTGTTTCCTTATCTTTAGCAATTCACACAGGGTTCATGAGCACCTGTGTCACTTTTGCGCTGCCGTTACGTCATTTTTATTGACGCAGCAGCGGCGTAAAATATGCACCACGTTGCGCCCTGTTTACAAAGTGACGCATCTTGGCAGATGCGTCACTTTGTAAAGCCCTGTGCCACATTATACATGTGTTAGGTATAATGTATGCAGGGTGGGCGTTCCCCCGTATCCAAGCCTCGTAGAAGTGGAGCATTGAAATCTCTTAGATTTCAGTGCCCTACATCTAAAACGCCATTGCGTCAAATCCTTATGCAAATCCTCATAGCAGGCATAAGGTGACGCAGTGCTATATTCATTGCCCTCCCCCCTGCATTGCTGGAGTTGCATCACGCTTCCGACACAACTCCAACAATGCGTCAGTTTTGCGCCGACAGATACGTCAATAATACTGAAGTATCAGTCATTCCTTGCGACATGATGCGCCATACAGTAAATAGGACGCATCCATCATGTCACAAGGAGGGAGCACTGAGAAGCGACGCATCGCTGTTTTCACGCAGCGATACATCACTTCTCATAAATAAGGCCCCCAGCATTTGATCCTCGCTGCGGGTATCAACGAAGGAACTCCCAACATCTTCAGACTGCCAACTCTTTGCATGCTGTCCAGCGCCTCTAACCTGGTGTCATGCTTCAAAACATTGTTACACCTTTTCTGAACGTGGCAGAATTCTACAGTGACTACTATAATTCGTGGTCTTTTCTCTCCAAAGACTTGAGCCTAGTTGCATAGGACTGCATCGGGTTCTGAGTGGTCCCATTCTGGTCAGCAGGCTAAAAAAAACGTGGTCCATTCTCGGCTACGCCCCCTAAGGCATCTCTGAGAGGACACTCATGAGTGAATCATATTTTGTGAAGTGCATCTTGCATCAGTGAAATGTTGCCATAACATCAGCACCGTGTCCCGAATTCAGGTTCATTTATATTCAAATCTGTTTGAAAAATTGTAGAATCGCTCTCATTGTCTTCCCAAACCTCAGCTTGGTTCCAAATGCCAGCGCATCTTTTAAACACACATGCTAGTTTTGTGCCCAAACAACGGCTTCATAACTTCTAAAAATGTCTTCTTTCTCTCTCCGAAATACCAGATTTTCATGTAAAGTATATTAAATATTATTTTCAATAAGAACCACATTCGTCAATTTAATCATTTTTGGAAAATCGCGACCCCATTTTCACTTGAGGTGCATGTCTTTGTAACTAAAATGATTCTCTTCCACCCTCAGTCTGAGGTTTTCTGATAAAACCCGCATGTTCCCTCAACACGTCTTGTTTTTTCAAAATACATTTATTACGTCCATCAGCTTGTCATTTTCATCCTACTTACCCCTGCCCAAGTGAACATGAACTGACTCAAATTTTCGTTTACAGCCTCATGGGCCTATGTTCCACCAACATGTGCCATTTACATCTATATATATGTCGACTTTCAATTTCACATGTCACAACTAACATCATTATGTGATGTGTTCTCCAAACACAGCAGTTTATTGGGTTTATCTTAATATTTGAAAAGACCAACCATCAGCTGGGGTGTACATGCATAGATAAACAAGCATTGGCAAAGCCAATAGATCTGGATTCACCTTACTAACTGGTACAGGTAGTGCTGGCACATTACAGCGAGACTCACGAGGGGGAAGCCAGCAGGGTCTTGGAGAGAGGATCATAACTGTAAAGGGGCTCAGTTATGACACAATTCAGGAAAGCTACTTTTAATTCATTATCATACTTCAAGTCCGGGATATGATAATTTTTTGGTACCAACATTTCTGGGTGATGATTAATCGGGTTGGTCTGGCGCTCACTAATTCCGGGTGTGCGTATACCTCTGTCGTTCTAGCTGGTAATGCTCCAAGGGAAGGGGCAATCACCCAACCCCCCTGATTGAGACCACAACTGACCTCCCTATAACAATATCACACTGCTCAAGCACACACTCATTCCCATTAAACACATAAGATTATATGACACACGTTCCTTGTATTTCTCTTGATCTTTAATTTTCTTTCTTTTTTTGCCCAGCCAGCAAACACGTTTCATCATCTAGGGTGTTCCCCACGACTTCCTCAGGGCTGGAAGATAACATAAGTACAATGTAGATTTTCCTAGTTATTATGACGGAAAGTCTTAATTTTATTAAAGACACGGAGGCGAGTATTATGCTTTCTTATCTTGCCTTTTTATTCAATAGCAGCCAAGATAAGTATCAGAACTACAGTTCCCAGGGGCTCAGGGAGAAAAACTGGCCAATGGGGACGTAGCAAACATAAAACCTAAGTCCAATCACAGTAACTGTAACAATAAACGTCATAACTGACTGCGCAGCTTCCTCTTTTCGCTGACGAGCGGGTCAGATAAAGTCAGAAAATAGTGGAACAATAGCTAACACCAAGGAAACAGCCAAGGTCCATGAACAAACTTCTTGAGCCAACGAAGACCAGGACTGGAGAGATGTAGACGTCGGCGACGGTGACTCCGGGGTGGAAGCAGAGAAACTCTGAGGTGGAGAAGGCCGCTGTCGATGTTTGTCTGGATAATCACGATGATGCCGGGGGCAGAGCTGGATTCGCTGAAGGGAGGGAGAACACATGTTAGTAGTGTAGAGGTGGGATAATACTCGCCTCCGTGTCTTTAATAAAATTAAGACTTTCCGTCATAATAACTAGGAAAATCTACATTTTATGGCAAGACCGGAGGCTCCTATTATGCTTGTTCAAAGCATATTAACCACTAAAGAAGCCACAGTGTCAATAGGTTTACAATAAAACATTCGAAAAACAGTATCATTAGACCAATCAGCTGATCTCAGAATGTTCTCGAGGCGGGAGCCTGCCCAAAAGGCCTTAGAAGCCATGGCTCCCCTAGTGGAATGAGCTCCGAAGACGGAGACGTCAATGCCTGCCAGGGACATAACCCAGCGCACCCAACGGGCCAAGGTAGCAGAGGAAACGGGGAGATGAGGTTTGCGGAAGGAAATGAGAAGCTGGGAATTGGAGGGCGTTCTGAGATTAGCCGTTCTTTGTTCGTAGGCCTTTAAACATTGACCAACACAGAGTTTTGGGTGAGAAGGAAAATAAGGGTAAAAAACAGAATTCAAATTAGTTTTGGTTTGTCTGTGAATCTGGAACAGAACACCTGTAGGAGAGAACTGACGGCCGGAAATATCCAAGGCCTTAACATCAGAAACACGCTTGATGGAAACAAGACATAACAGCATCGTAAGTTTTGCAGACAACATTTTTAAAGAAAGAGAAGCATTATCTGGCCAGTCAGAAAATAACTTAAGAACAACTGAAACATCCCATAAGTTAGTATACTTAGCCAACGGAGGTTTGGAACAGCGAACTCCTTTTAAGAGGCGACAGATAAGGGGATGAGAGCCGATAGGTTTGCCATCAAGAGGGGAATGGTTAAGAGAAATGGCTGATCTGTACAGGTTTACGGTCCTATATGACTTACCCGCGCTGGCTTCCGAGGCCAGAAAGTTAACTACAAAGTTCAAAGGGGCTGAAAGGGGATCGATATGCCGGTTCAGACAACAGCTTGTCCAAAGAGACCAAGCGGATTTGTATGCTTTTGAGGTACCAGGGGCCCAGGCTTTGCTGATAAAGAGAGAAGCCTCCTGTGAAATGAGGATGTCAACAGGGGAAGACCGGACACCTTGCAAGCAGACAAGACCAGAGAGTTGTTCAGGACCAGGTCGTGGGGACGGCCCAGGGGATTGAGTAGAAGGTCTTCTCGTTCCGGGAGAAGGACAGGAAAGTCCACCGCCATTTCCAACAGAGACGGGAACCAACTCTGGGACTGCCAGAACGGGACTACCAGGATTAAGGACGTCGACTGCCGTCGTACCTGAGAGAGAACCCGACTGATCATGGGAAAAGGAGGAAAGGCGTAGTTGAGATGAAGGGACCAGTCTTGCAGAAAAGCATCCGTCGCTAGGGCAGAAGGATATGGGTGCCAGCTGAAAAAGCGGGGTAACTGAGAGTTGAGGCGTGAAGCAAAAAGGTCTATCGAGAAAGGACCCCATTTGTGAGAAAGGGATAGGAAAACGGATGGCAAGAGCTTCCAGTCGCTGGAATCTCGGAGATGGCGAGAGTGCCAGTCTGCCACCGCGTTGAGGTCCCCCGGCAGGTATTCCGCCGTCAGAGAAAGTTGATTCATCAGACAGTATTCCCATAAACTTTTTGCCAGTTCTGCCAGAGGCTTGGACTTGGTCCCCCCGAGGTGGTTTATGTAGCGGACCACAGAAACGTTGTCCATGCGAAGAAGAATGGAACATCGTACCATGTTTTTGGTAAGACTTTGGATCGCAAAGGAGCCTGCAAGCATCTCTAAACAATTGATGTGCAATCTGGACTCCTCTCGAGACCATGTACCTCCAGTCGAGATTTGTCCACAGCGGGCGCCCCAACCCGACAGGCTTGCATCTGATTCTAATACAAGATCTGGGGCCGTAGTGAAGATAGCGCGGCCGTTCCACGCATCTAAATGGTCTATCCACCAAAGGAGTTCGTCTCGAGCTTCGTGGTCTAGGGAAATGAGATCGGAGTAAGCCAAGCCCTGACGAAGATGTCTGATCTTTAAGCGCTGAAGAGCGCGGTAATGAAGAGGCCCCGGGAAGATGGCCTGAATGGATGCGGATAGAAGGCCGACTATTCGTGCCAGAGATCGAAGGGAGATGAGGGAGGACCGAAGAACAGACCGAATCTCCGACTTGATCGTGGAGACTTTTGACTGAGGGAGAAGGAGAGATGCTGTGGAAGAATCCACTTGAAAACCCAAGAATTCTATGGTCTGGGAGGGAATGAGCATAGATTTTTCGGAGTTGAGAAGGAAACCCAGATCCAAAAGTAGGGACTGTGTGGTGCGAAGATGTGAGAGAAGGAGCTGTTTGTCCGAGCTCATGAGGAGGATGTCGTCTAAATAAATGATTAGTCTGATCCCGAGGGATCTTAGAAAAGCCACCACCGGTTTTAGGAGTTTTGTGAAACACCAGGGGGCTGAAGATAGACCGAAAGGGAGGGAGGTGAAGCGATAAGTGACGTTCGACCATTGAAACTGAAGAAATTTGGTGTGCGAATGATGAATGGGCACGGTGAGGTAGGCATCCTGTAAGTCCAGACGGACCATCCAGTCGTTTGGTCGAAGAGTATCTCTTAGATGGAGAATGGTCTCCATTTTGAAGTGACGATATACCACAAACTGGTTGAACAATTTGAGATTGATCACTGGACGTAGTTTTTTGTTCTTTTTCTGAACCAGGAAAATGGAGCTGAGGAAGCCGGAAGGATCGAAGGGGGCGATGGAGATGGCTTGTTTTTGGAGAAGAGCAAGAATTTCCGAATTTATGAGAGCTTGCGTGTTGAGGGAGAAAACCATGGGACGCGGTAGTGTGGGTTGAAAAGGCGGCGAATAAAGCTCTATAAGATAGCCTTGAACCGTGTCTAAAACCCAAGGATCTGCACTGATTGTCTGCCATTTGGAAAGAAACAGTTTTAAACGACCTCCCACAGGGGGAGGACTTACCCTGTTGATTGAAGTTGTTGTTGTTGCAGAAGTTTTTCTGTCCGCGACCCCGGAAGCCTCTGCCGCGTTGCGGGTAAAACTGGGGTTTGTATTCCTGCGTGGAGGAAGCACCTCTGGAGCCTTGGTTGTGAAAGGACCAGCCGGAAGAGCGACCCCTGCCTCTGCCGGCCCGTCCAAAAACCCGGGGGGAAAACACCTTTTTTATGAATTGCTGCGCCTTGTCCAGAGACGCGAAAGTGGACACGAATCTGCTGAGGTCCTTGACTAGAGTGTCCCCGAAGAGAAGACCATTAGCTTTGGAACCTGGATCCTGCGGAGCGAGGTTGGCCAATTTGGGATCCAATTTAATTAGGAGGCCTTTACGCCGCTCATGCGTGATGGCGGCATTAGCATTGCCCAGAAGACAGAAGGCGCGCTGGACCCAAAGGGAGATTTCCTCGGCCGACAAGTCAGAGCCGTCTAAACGGGAGGATTCCGCAAGGTCAAAAATGCGTGCCAGGGGACCCACCATGTCAAGGAGTTTGTCCTGGCACGTGGACCAAGCTTTATCGACACCTTTACGGGGATCTTTGCCAAATTTAGAGAAGAACGTAAGCAAAGGCTGATCAATAGCAGGAACCATAGTAACTTTCTCTGGTAAAGAAGGCTTAGGACATTCCGACTTCAGTCGTGATCTGACAGCAGATTCCAGAGGGAGGCGCAGTCTGGCAGAAATGTACTCCCCCACATGAAAAGCAGGAGCCCATTCGGTAGAATTGGGGTGCCTGATAGAAGAGGGGTCGAACATAGGGACTCCGTCGGAGTCGAAAACTGGTTCAAAGGAAAAGGAATCCGATTTAAACTTTTTGGAAGGGGGGGAATCAGAGACGTCAAACACGTCAAACAAATCATCTGCGTCGTCCAAGTCTGTGTCGGTGTCCAAAATGGTGGATATCACTAATTTTTTAGGAGCCTCTGCATGTTTGGATTTATGCTTGCGTTTACCCTGGGTACCTATAGACCCCTCCTTGCAAGGAGGCCTGGGAGGCACTTTGTCCTCAATCAAATGCGAGGAAACCTCGCTAACCAATGATGACGCAGAATTTAAAGCAGAGGAAACCACCTTTTTTGGTCTGCTATCCCCCGCAGACTGGGCCAAGGCTTTGGACAACAGACTTAACATCGTGTTTTGCATGCCCTTGGACACGCGTTTTATTGAGGACTCCACAGCATTTTCCACAGAGGTATTTATAAATTTATTTAAATCGTGCTTGAAGGCTTCGCCTTCCTGAGAAGCCTGGTCACGTGCAGGGGAGCTGTCAGAGCTCATAATTGCCAAACTAGAGGTAGTCAGGGGTTAATGTGGAGCCAAGAGGGAGGAGTCAAGCAGTAGCAACCTCCCAGGGGCGTGTACAGGGAAACCGGAGCACTCGCGTTATAGAGAGCGAGAAGAAAGGAGCAGGGAAGACCTGCGCAATGCCAAACTCGAAGCGCTGAGCGAGGGACACTCTGTGAGGCGAAGGCGCCGATACGGGAAAGAGCGCGAGGCCAAATGGTGAGCGCGCGATGGGCAGCACCACCGGAAGACCCAGAGGGGGAAAAAGTAAGAGAGCGCGAAGGCGCGTTGGATTGCAAGCGGCAAATAGCGCGCGCAAGCGTGTGTGACACCGGGAGACAATATGAAAACAAAGCAACGAATAAATTATAAATATACTATGAATACATAACAAATATGCAGCGAGCAAAGAAAAAAGGGCACTTATCTGACTGCGAGCAGCAAGAAAAGAGGGAGCTGCGCAGTCAGTTATGACGTTTATTGTTACAGTTACTGTGATTGGACTTAGGTTTTATGTTTGCTACGTCCCCATTGGCCAGTTTTTCTCCCTGAGCCCCTGGGAACTGTAGTTCTGATACTTATCTTGGCTGCTATTGAATAAAAAGGCAAGATAAGAAAGCATAATAGGAGCCTCCGGTCTTGCCATAAAATTGTAGTGTAAAACACACAACACATCTGTAGTGTCGGCGGAGGGACTACGCAGACACGTGTGAGGGTTCAACACTCAGGTTTATTTCTTACAACCTCCTCTGTCCGTAACTTGCCTCTAACTGCCCTGGTACGTTCCCGGGCTATCCCTGGCCCCGCCTAGATCCCGCCCCTCCATGCCTCCTGGCCCGAGGCGGTCCTAGCGTCCATCTAAAGCAGCCCCACATTACAACATCTATTAAATGTGTTTCTTTGTGTGGAAACCCAAACCTTCCTTACCGATATATTAAAACAGTGTATTGTGCAAGTCGTTATTTCGACACCATTCATAATCATAGTCATAATTAATACATGGTGAGGATCATATACCGTCATGCAGAGAGCATACCCCGAAACATTTGCATATTGATGTGTCACAGGACGTGAGGCGGGACGTGGTGCAGTGAAATGCAATAACTCATAATATAATTGGTTGAATACTCCCCTATCTAAAACAGAGTGGTGCGCTATTCATTCACAGATCAGCCTGTGGACTAAGTATCAGCAACTTGTTTGTAAAATTTCAGGAAGCATATTTGCATTCCGGGAAAATCTCTTGTTTGTGTCTGAATAAAAATAACCGTACATCAGTATAATTATTTCAACTACTGCCTGCCACTGCGACCTCAACAATATCCCATAATGTCAAAATGCAAAGTTCTTCGATTGCAAGTATGTTTCACTTAATGTACCTCAGAATCCCGTATGCCCCTAGTAACAAAATCAAATTATACTTTCAAGAATCTCTGCGATTCCCTTTTAGGCTTTATTGATTCAGTCAATACACATCAGTTATCTCACCCCCAATTCTCCAAACATCTTTTGTACAACCTCCTCTAGGTGTATCTTTGCAAAATATCTTATCCAATCTCAATCATAAATCCATTGTTCCGTGGCCCTAGTACCTGCTACTTCTAACAGACCGCACCACTATGCCACTGCCAAGCATTTCAGCCTCGGCATTTTACATCCCCCAATATTTTGACATACTCATTTAATCGTCCTGTTTCCTTCGTAACTCACGTCGAGTACGTCTAACGCATACCGGAAGAGGAGTTCCGGGTGCCTGTGCAACTAGTCAATCCTTCTTTCTTGAGGCCACAACCACGCACGTTTCAGTAAATATCCAAAATGGGCGCCATCTTTAAAGAGTATCCATCGTTTAAAGAGCATGCCGTTATCACTATACCTACATTTCTCTCCAGTGCAATCCTATATTCACAATCCCACAGGATATATATTCCTGAACACTAATGGAAAGACGAGGTTATTCTTCATCTCTGTGCAGTTTTTACATATGCAACCAAGATGTTATTCCTACAACTCTATATCTCAATGTATTGATTGGCAGTCTATCTAAAAACTATGTGATGTGTGTTAAACTGCTGCATAATTATTTCACGAATTTCCGAGGGTAGCTTCCTAATCCATAAATATGGTAAGGGTGCGCATTTATACCATACGAAGTAATCCCTGCATCACGTCCCATTCCAAGCATTATTTACAATTTCGTTATTAGACATACTGTAGATTAAACATTCATAACATGAGTGCAATCCTTATGACATTAATACCATTGTTGGTCCATGATCATATAGTTACTCATGATGACTGTTGTCTCATATTATCCTTAGAACCAGACAATGAGGATTCCCCACCATGTGAATTACACATTTCGATGCAAGTTCAGACATTCACCCCAATCACTATTATCTCATGCTCATATCTATTCGCCAAAAAAAGTCTGTCGTTATTTAATTTAATTATTTTTTATTAAATAAGAGTAACAGAAACATAACAGTTGACAATAAAGTGATACAGTTCATTTGTACATTTACCATCATTTTGTCGCTACCTACCAACATTTTCATTATGTTCACGTACCGTCATCTCTACGTTGTGACCGCCAATCTTCAAGGAGTTATTCATTCCTGCAGAGGGGGTTCAGTAAATGGTACACACAACATTCCTCTAGTTTTATTTAACCCCCCCAAATCTCAGTCCATTTTTGTGGGCATCCTCTCCCTTCATATATCGCCCTTTCCGTCTGCATGCACCAATCCATGTCGGCCTCCCAGTCACGGAGCCTCGGTACTGTGGCTCCTTTCCAAGTTCTGGCTATATTACGTTTTGCTACCACATTTCCAGGGGAGACCCAGATCCTCTCTTTGCCGTCAGGTCAGTTGCATCACATATGTTGAGAAGGCACAGCCGGGGCATGACTTCCATAGTTTTTCTGAAAACTTCCCACATTTTTTTAGGTTATTTTCTCCTAATACGACTGCACAATCGGGCAATCCCACCACTGATGTAAATACGTCCCAACCTGGCCACAACTTCTGGAGCATAGTGAGGAGTTTAAAGTACCCATTTTAACCAGCGCTACACAGGTATAGTACACTTTGTGGAGGAGCTTAAGCTGGACTAATTTGAACCTGGACCGAATTGCCACTTCTCAAGGGGATGCCAATGCCTCTTGCCATTCTTCATCGTCTAAATCTCCCTCATCCTCCACCCACTTAGATAAGATTTTCCCCAACACAGCTGGTGTATTATTTAAAATCTTCCTGTAAGTCAAAGAGGTTGTTTTTTCTTTTAATTAATCATCGAGGAGTCTGTCCTCCAGATGGCGAGATGGCTTAAAGATCCGTACCCTTGGGGACTGCCTTATAAAACGTGTTCCGGACTTGGAAGTATCTGAAAGTTTCCCTTGTGCTTAGTTCATAGTCTCGTTTAATGTCATTGAACGGGACTGCTTTACCTCCCGCCCACAAATCCCCGACCGTCAAAAGCCCAATGAGGTCACATCTATTAAACCCAGAACAATGTGCCAGGAGCCCTAAGCAATCTGTCTCGAAAAGGGGGTAGCCAGTGTAATCTTGTTTTTCCAACCCAAAGCGGATGTCGCCGCGTGCCATTCTGTAACAGTGGTCACGGTTCGAGTATATACCGGGACATTTTTCCTTCCTCCATATAATGCCCACTGATAAGACCTTGCTATCATATTGTATCTATCCATTCTATAAGCGGGTTCGGTTACAGGTCAGTGTACCCAGTGATTTGTGACTGCTAACTTGTAGGCCCAGTAGTAACTTTTAATTGCTGGGAGGGCAATTCTGCCATCATACCAGCTTTTCGTGAGCTTTGTCAATAAGATGCGGGAAGACTGTAGTTCTTGATCAGTATTCTGCATGACGATATATGATCCTCACAATGTGTTAATTATGACTCTGATTATGGATGGTGTCGAAATAACGACTTGCACAATACACTGTTTTAATATATCGCTAAGGAAGGTTTGGGTTTCCACAAAGAGAAACACATGTAATAGATGTGTGGTGTGCATTACACTACAAATGTACTTATGTTATCTTCCATCCCTGATGAAGTTGTGGGGAACACCCTAGACGATGAAAAACATGTTGGCTGGCTGAGTAAAAAATACAACAACAAAAAAGAAAGAAAATTAAAGATCTAGAGAAATACAAGGAACATGTGTCATATAATGTGATGTGCTTAATGGGACTGATTGTGTGCTCGGGCAAAGTGATATTATGAGAAATTTTGGGTTTCGTTTTTGTCACCCATAACTTCAACCTTTAAGATACAGCTTTACTGTTATCTTTACATTCAAAAAGACCAAACATCAGTTGTTGCACCTAGTGTGGAAACACTCACTGAAATGCTGCGATCCTGAATTTGAAATCTTATAATGGGTATTGGTGAAATGTCAACACAAGCCTTGATAAAGCAGCATACTGGCAAAACGTGTATCAGGTGTATTTGCAAACTCTGAGTCGAACATCTGATGTTTGGACTTTTGGAATGGATGGAGAACAGCCAGTAGAACAGTATATTAGGAATGAAGGTTATGGATGACAATAATAAGACCAAATATTTCTTTTGAACTATATCCTGAATATGGGGTATATTAAAATCATATTTTGTGAAGTGCCAAGTATAAGTAAACTATACTATGAATATAGTTGAGGCCGCCAGTGGGGTATATACAGTGACGTGAGGCTGTCTCTGCTGGCTGATTCTCCATATTCAAAAAATACTATGGGGCCGATCCGGGTCGGAAGGGCACCAAACGCGATCTGGCCAGAAAAACTACGAGCCGTACGCGTGTTTTCCGGCCGACTCGTACAGCTGTACGAGCGAGCCAGTACGATGCGAGCTACATGAAATTCACCGACCGAGTCGTTTCCGGATTCGGACCGCTCCGTGCGTCTCGGTTGTAAGCTAACCGTGGCGTGCAATGGATGCGATTCACGACCGAGCCTGTACGATGCACGCATCGGACAGCCTGTGCGAGCCGGAGTGTCCGGCTCGCAAAAGCTCCCAGAATCGGACTTTGGGGGTCCGCGTCGGACCCCCTGACACCCGCAGCCGTACGACTCACACACAGGGGGAGACCTATGGGTCTCCCCAACACAGGCATGTACGGTGCGGATGGCACTGACGCGTACCCACTGTAGGGGGCACACTTGTTCAAGATATACCCATTCAGTCAATGGGAGTGCATGTACGCGTCATACAACTGCCTCCCATTGACTTCTATAGGGGTCCGACCGAACCGAGTCCGACAGCATACGTGCGCATCGTACTCGCTCGGTCAGACTGTAGGGGTCCGGCTCGGTCGGAAAACACTCCGGATCCGACTCGGTCGGAATGCTTTCCGACCCGGATCGGAATCGGCCCCTATATAGTTTTAAAGTAGTCCCTCATTAAGTTCAATACAAGCACTTGAGTGGAGGCAGAAAGACACACCTGAACAGTCAATAACTTTAAGTGAAAAGTAAACGCTCCACTGGCCTGAGCCAGAGCATGATTTACAAAGCCAATAACTAGTATACAAGATAAATAAAGAAAGCTGACAGTTAAAAGTGGCATGCACAAAAGCTGCTCTATATGTATTGTTAGTAATAGTTCTGTTTGACAGTTCTACTGTCAAAACCCACACCTAAAAACAACTGCGTAATTACAGAGAAAAAAGGTATAAGTACATTTGAATAAAAGCAGGCTAAAAATAACTGCAAACTTCAAATCTGTAACAGCTTCTATTGAAATACCTCTTACTTCTGTGTTCATTGGTTTGACACAATGTGATTGTTAGACATTGGGTTTATTGTTGGCAGAGGTATACACCCTGTCCAAGCAGAAACCACAATCCGAGTCAGAAAAAGTGTAGTTCACACTAAATGTTTACATGTGCTCACCCTCTGGTAGCTTGGCACAGAGCATTCAGGGTAAACTAAAGAGGAAATGCGTAGATTATTTGTCTGCACACAGTAACACAGTTAAAACACCACAAAAGTACTCCAAAGCAGTTTAGTAAAACAAGACCAATACGACAAAAATCCAACACACAAGTGAAGATATGAATTTTGCAAGATTAAATCAAAATGCAGTGGTTATAAATCAATAGCTCCAACTGGGGCCTTCTGGCCATGCTTGATTTTGTGCAAATCCAAAAGTTCAGTCCAACTACGATGGAGTACGGGCTGGATACGGGAGTCACACAGACCCACTGACAGTACCTTTGATGCAACGTGCTTCAGAGGCGATGCGCTGAAATCCGGAGGTGAGGCGTTGCTTTCACAGGTGATGCGCCGGTTCTTAAGTTGGGCAAGGTCATTGATGCATCAATGTCAAGAGTGCAGTGCATCAGTTCCGAAGATTCAATGTCAAACGGCTGGGCTGGAGGTGTTGTGTCAATGTGATGCCACGCCGGGTGGGGATGCGTTGAAGTTAGGACTGTGCATCACAGACATTGAAGATACTGTGAGGGAGAATCATGCAGCTGTAGTTCTTCGGAGGCACTGCGGCAAAGTTGAGGCTGAATTGAAAGTCGAGGTCATTGCATCACATACTCTGCGAGCGGTGACATGACTTCAGTGCAGGAAACGGGGATGCATCGGTTTTGCAGGGATGCGCTGGTTCCGAAATGATGCTTTGGAGTCGATGCATTGGTTTCATGGGTTGCAGCACAAACACTCACTCCCAAGAGCCCAGGACTGGATTTGGCACCACTTGGCAGAGCAGGACTCACAGCAAAGGAGTCCAGGTGCTGGTAGAAATATGCAGATGAAGTCTTTGACATCCCTGAGATTTCAGAAACAGGAGGCAAACCCAACAAGCCCTTGGAGAACCTTTAGAAATTCAGGATATAGAGAGCAGAGTCCAATCCTTTTACTCACAGGCAAGAAGCAGCAGGCCACAAGCCAACACAGCAAAGCAAACAGCAAAGTGGCAGTCTCTCCTAGCAGCACAACAGGTCTTCTTCCTGGCAGAATGCCCTCAATCCAGAAGTGTTCCGAGTTTATGGTGACAGTGGTCCTGTGCTTATACCCATTTTAGCCTTTTTAAATAGGTAAACTTCAAAATAGGTCTTTGTAGTGCACAAGACCCTGCCCTTGCTCCAGACACACTACAGGAGGGGAGGGGGGGTGTTAGGCAATTCTTTGTGTGGGGACAGACACAGCCATATTCAGGTGCAAGTGTTGGCACCTCCCACCACACTATCTCAGGAAGGCTCATCCGCCATGTGACAGGCCATCAGAATATGCAGGGCACACCTCAGCTCCCTTTGTGTGTGACTGCCTAGAGTGAATTCACAAAGCCAAGCTGTCATCCTGACCCAGACGTGTATTCAGCGACAGGCAGAGGCACAGCATGGTAACAGTTAGAAAAATGGCATCTTTCTAAAGGTGACCTTTTCAGTCCTGCAATTTAAATACCAACCTTATTAAAATAGGTGTTTTTAAATTTTGAGTCCAGAGATGCCAAAATCTAAGTTTCTACCAGCTCCCAATGGGAAATTACACTTGAAAGATGTTTCAAGGCAATCCCCAAGTTAACTGATGGGAGACATAGGCCCTGCTGTAGTGAAAAATGAATTTAGCAGTTTTTCACTACCAGGACATGTACATGACCTACCTTTTAAGTACACTGCACCCTGCTCATGGGGCTACCTCGGGCCTAACTTAGGGGTAACCTATATGTAATAAAACGTTTTGAGCCTGGCAAGTGGGTGTACTTGCCAGATCAAATTGGCAGTTTAAAAATTACAAACACAGACTCTGCAGTGGCAGGCCTGAGACATGTTTGCTGGGCTACTCGTGGGTGGCACAATCAGTGCTGAAGGCCCACTAGTAGCATTTGATTTACAGGCTCTGTGCACACACAATGCACTGCACTAGGAACCTATTAGTAAATCAAGTATGCCAATTATGGAGAAATCAAATGCCATTACATTTTAGACACAGAACACATGCACTTTAGAACTGACCAGCAGTGAAAAAGTGCCCAGAGTCCTAAAACCATCACAAATTAAGTTCAGCACACAGTCAAAAATAGAAAGACAGAAGAAAAAGTCAGGTGAAACCACGCCAAAAGATGCTCAGTCTAGCAATGATCAATAATTTCTGTCATATCTGAGTGCAGGCAATGGTCACAGATGTAACTTTGATAAAAGTTGGTGCCATCACTAACCATGGCCTATTTTGTGACGCACTGCCCTTCAATCAAAAATACTCAAACAATCCTTTCCAAGGTTTAAAATGCTTCCATTTTATTATTTTTGAAATTAAAAAGCAAAACTCAAAACTAACACACGTGTTTCAAGCCCAAACTTTGTCCTTTCTAAGGGTTTCACTTGGGGCCAAACAGTATGGCGCTAAATGGACTGTGGTTAGTGGAAGTACCAACATTTGTAAAGAAACTCTATTAAGGTAGTCTTTGGCAATGTTTTCAAAGTATTTAAAAAAACCTGGTATGAAAACTTTATGGTGGGATTTAGGAACATCCAAATGCCATACATGTCTGCCCACAATAACGCTACACCTAAGTCCCCTAGATCTTTGGCAGAATAATAAGGTGTGGAAACTACAAGACCGCTGAAAGTGAGGAAGGAGAGTTCACATTGAACCCTGTGAGATGGGACAACCAAGACAATTTGACCAAAATGGGAGGCTATGTCTCCACTACATCGCAGAGGTTTTATCATAAGACAATAATATTACATCTACTAAATTGATCTAACCACTACATTTCAAGATTAGTACGTAAGTACTATTCTGAACCCACATATAATTATCTCTTAAGGTACATATAGGTGGAGATAAGAATAGTAATCATATATTTACCAGGTGATAAAGAGATAGATGATATGGTGTATACTGTTATTTTACATTGAAATAATCAACCTCAGTATAGTCATATACAACCAAATCGATGTGGTGGTGGTGTTTGAAAGTTTATGCACCAATAGTCACACAAAGTGAAAGCTAGCTTTCAGTGGAGCAAGGGCAAAGTAGAGAAGGTCAAACAAGTAAGTATTTCCATTGCTCTATCTGGAAATCCCAGGAGATTCTGGAGAGAAATTATAATGAGGCGTGAAAAGGAAAAAATGATAAGTACATATATGAAAAGGTAATGTAGTATCAAATATGTAAACAATATAATATGATAATGGTGCAAGAATCGGCAAAGTACCAAGAGAGGTTGGCATGGAAGGTCAAGCGAGAGCTCAGAGATTGGATGAGGCTAGGTAAATAGTAGTTTTGTGTAAGTGTAACGAATGCTAGGTTATACAGGTCTAAGTTACAATGAAAAAGCCTCCTAGGGAATGGATTTGGCAGCGATGAAACTTTTTGCCATTCAGTATATGTTCAAGCCCCTCCAATCGCTGTTAAATAATCAAGGTGCATGATGGAACCCTGGGGTATCCATGGCCACATAAGCAGAGGATAGAACCTATAGGTCCCATCGTGAGCATACAGAGCATTCTCAAATAAGAAGGTGATAATTAAACTAAAACTCCACCCCAATACCCATGCAGGCAGAGGTCATTGAAAGGCGGGTCCTATAATCCAGCATGTCATACACAAAAGAGAAATCAAGAACCTTGAGCAAACATGCACCTCCAGTCTCCATACATCATACCACTAGTGTCATCCAGCAGTGACATGATAGCTGTCTCAGGGAAGTTACCAGACCAGAGTCCTGGATGACGGGGAAGTGACCAGGTACTCTGGTATGATGGAATCACCAACAGTACTCAAGGCTTTTGCCAAACATTACAGCCTGGTGGTCAAGCGGAGATTAGCTGTATCAGGTTGCCATAATGGATGCTACATGAAATGAAAAATAAATTCATTTACCATTATTCAACAGTTCTTAATGGGACCAATCTACTCCTCGAGGAGACAGGTGAATTGGGATCATTTTCAAGTTAAAAAAAATAGCACCACATTTCTTACAAGTTTTAGCACAGGGTTCCCTGATGCAGCAGTACAATCTTGGCAGATTTTTAATAGTTCCATTTGTGAATTTCATTTTTTGCATGGTTTAAGCTATTGCTAAAGTATCACCATTCACAGGTACACTTTGTTAGGTAGAGGAGTGAGCAAAGTGCCACTCCTTTTCTCCAGCATGGTAACCGTCTTGCTAGGCAACTGGTGACTCTTTGACTTTGACTCTCTGGTTGATATCTGAGTAATTTGGACTGGGCGGGTACTGTTCCAGTCAGTTTCCTGTACTCATGTGGCTGAGACCATCTTAAAACCCAAGTGAGCACTGATAGTTCAACCTATTTCCCTAAACTATGTCTGTGAGTGTGTGTGGTGGGTGTGGGATGGACAGGAGCTTCCTTCATGCATGAGATTCCATATGAGTTCATGAGACTTTGTTTCCCCTACTAAATGAAGGGCAACCCTTCCCATTTTTGTGTGTTAATGTATTGATGTAAGGTTATCATTGTTGCTCATTAATGGATCACTGGCATCCAGTGCTTAATTTGAGCCAGTGTTTGCCAGTTCCAGCACTTACGGCCTTATTTATTTGTTGGCAGAGAGGGAACTCCATCACAATGGTGTTCCCTCCCTGCCGACATAGGTTTACCCACCTGATTTGAAATGTGGGTGAAATATAAGTTTAATCATGGCAGAAACTACCCCATCTCCACCCTGATGTCAGTGATTGTCATGATAGCACAGAAATTAAATAAAACCAGGATGGTCATCCTATGCGTGTCATCAGCGTTACATGCCAGGCATTGCCATCATGTGCAAGAGTTTGTGTTTGTGTGCTAGCTCTGGGCATTACTATCATAAACCAAAGATACACATCTGCATGTACACTACCCCCCAACTTCGTGGGCCCTTCCTTTACTTACTTTGGTGGAATCTGCCTGTACTTATCTTGGGGCATCACAGTGTTGTGTTATAAAACATGCAGCTTATTGTTTCAGGAGGCTGTCAGGCCCAATGCCAACACTACAGCTCACCTAGGATGGGTAAAGAGAGAGCAGGTGGAGGGCTATCTGGGGCATCTTGTATAGAGCAGGTGGAAAGGACATGGCATTGGCAAGGACAACAGTAGACTGTTTGGTCATTCTTCCACTTCTCAGTTGAGCAAAGATCCCTGTCTCCTTCTTGTATTTGAAAGAGCCTGACAGAAAATGAATGAATGATGCCAAAGTGAGTAGGTTAGGGAGATCTGGGAGAGGGTGGGCTCATGGGACCGTCCTAGGCTCATTGCCAATTTTCAGGGAAAGGAAAGGTTCAAACACAAGCACTGGCCACTGCCCCTTTTTTGAAGAAAACCTGCACTCATCACTGTGTTTTTGCATAGACAAAATACGCACAAACTTGCATAAAAAAACACACACATTTAAATGTGAGCAAAAGTAAGATGTGCCTGAAGCTCAAGTCCATTGTATGCACATAACTAAACTGATTGATTGAACTCATGTGACACAGTGATTAGATACTAAGAATGGAGACATGTTAGTCCATATGGATCAACTGTCATTGCTTTTGATATTATGTTGTCATGTAAAGGGGGCAGTAGTGAGATAGCTTCCAAAAATTGGTGGGAGGTCCATCTGCCATCCTCTCCTTTCTCTGGCTCTCACAGACGTGGAGAATCAATGTGTTCCTGCAGGTAAAGCTTTTGCCAGCTATCTCTATGTTTTAAAAACCCCAATGTATCTTGGGCAGGCCTACTAACACCATGTCCACAATTTCACTGCCGAAGACTGCCTTGCTAAACATAACACAATTTATGTATGTATATGGTACTTATATAGTGAAAAACTAGGAGAGAGGCAGTGAAGCGCTTGAAAGGGTCAGTGGCAAAGACAATCAAATGGCGAATGGAGGGGTAGTTGGTTTCTAAGGCTAAAGTGGATTGCTACAGCAATCTTGGATAAGGAAACATTATTGTCCCTTTCATACTTTGAGAAAGCTTCTAGTGTATTAGGGACCTTGAGTGAATATATTCCAAAAGCAGGCTTCAAGCAGTCTTCAACATTGGGAGTTGGCCTTTGGAAAATACACAAATGTGCGCCAAGCTGCCATGTGACGGGGGAACAGCCAGCTTTCTTCCCCTTTTTCATGAAAGTGTTCTTCTGTGCTAGTGGTAGTGCAAACTTTTTGTTGAAAAAAGTTCTACAGGCCTGTCAGTTGCTCTACATCTGTGGGGGAGGCCACCACTGCACTGAAGCTGGGGTTCTTCTGCCCAGTCGCATGATGGCCTATCTGGCAATGTCAAATGGACCTCTGTGTGATTGTGAATAGGGAATTTAGAAGGCAGAATATTGAAGGGTCACCATACCATGACCAGAATATTGAGGGACAAAATATCAAACAGGTATGTGCACAAAAAGAGGTATGGATTCACTATTCTTATCTCCACATCTATATACCTTGAAAAAAAAAATAATATATATATTATCTACTGGCGGTCGCCAGTAGATAGTTATAGTTAGGACCGTGTTTCCATAGGAAATCTCAAAATTCTATTTTGAATAACTTTGGCGCCGGTTGACAAATCCTCGCGAAATTTTCAAAACTAATGGGGCGCTACGCTCCGCTCCTACCCTGAAAGTCTGGTGGGGATTCGTCAAGCGGGGGCTGAGAAAAAAGGGGGGTCCCAAAACGCGTTTTCCCCATGCATTTTTCCATAGGACCTTTAGTACGAGCTACAGCCCGAACGGCTGAACAGAATTATGTGAAATTTGGCAGAGAGGTAGCCTTCAGGTCAGGGATGTGCCTTTTGAAGGTCTTGTGTAAATCTGTTCAGTATTTCCTGAGAAAATAGCATTTAAATCAATATATATATCTATGGGTGCGCTCCGTGCGCTTACGGTAAGCTTACCGTACGCGTACGGTGCCATGCGCGAGCGCGATTCTGATTGGTTGTTAGATCAAAGTAAACATTTGAATCGGTCGAAACCAGGGAGTGTCGGCCGCCATTTTGTCTCTCGCAGTCTGAGGGGGAGAAAAACAAAGGATGATAACGTGAAAAGGGGGCAGGCTGGACAGTTCCTGACCGCCTAGACTTTGTCAGGGGGTCTCAGAAGGACCCCCAAGGGCAAAAAATTAATTGTAATTTTTTTTTTTTTAAATCGCCGAATGCGCGCAGCGTACGCGCACGGCGTGAACGGAGAAATTCCGCGAGGAAAAATTCCGCGAACTTCGCGTAATTACGCGTACCGTGCGCGCACGGCAAAAACATTTTTTCAAAAAGGAAAGCTTAAAAAAAAATAAAAAAAATTGTGAGGTAAGGTTGGCTCTTAAAAGAGCCGTTGGGTTAATACAGGGATGGAGGAAAGAAAGAATGGGAATATTATGAGCGTCTACAAACGTGCTGATCTATCTTATTGTTAATAAGGGGAACACTGGTCTCCCCAAAAACAATAAGACCAGAACACGTTATACACCTCATTACAACCCTCCCAAATCGAGGGTTAACGTCCAGAGGAGCAGAAGAAGGTGATGCTCCCACCTCAGAGGAAGGGCTCAGCTGAGCTGCCGATGATGTACTCGGCTGAGCTTCTGAGGTTGGGCTCTGGTGACTTACTGAAGAGTTTTCTCCAGTATGTCGAGCAAAGTTCCTGGGATGTCTATCCCTAAGGTGTCTCATCATAGAGTGATTTCCAAAGGAATACTTCTTCCTTGGATTTCCTCTAGATAAAACACGGTCACAAAGTGTGCAAGTGACCAATGGAGCATTGACCTTTTTCTCCCCCTCTGGAAAAGTAAAATACTCCCATACAAAATAATTCTTTTGTTTCCTCCTTCTCTGGATGATGGTGGTGCTGCTAGCCTCACTCTCAGAAGAGGTCTGCTGTTCTGCCATTGTATCTCAATGTCAATTCAGCTCCTTCTCCTAGGGGATCTCAAGCAGTAATGAGGGGAATGGGTGTGGTGTGGGAAGTTTCTGGAACTGAAAGTAGTTTCAACCAATGAAAAGTGTTATTTGTGGATCACATGACCTACCGTGCGTGCTCCGTAAGCTTACGGTACGCGCTCGCAAACAAGTACGCATGCGCAAACGTGACGCTTACGGAGCGCTTACGGAGCGCGTACGTAAGACGCACTCGCGCATGCGCATTACACGCCCCTGCGTAACCGCGACTTTGCTTCCGCGTGTACGCGTACGTCACGTACGTATCACGTAAGCGCGCTGTACTTATGACGTGCGGAGCGCGTAGCGTCAGCTTACCGTACGCGCATCGTATCAGGTAAGCGCACCGTACTTATGACGTACGGAGCACGTAGCGTCAGCTTACCGTACGCGCACAGAAAAAAAATGCATAAAAAAAAAAATTAACCATTCCATAATGCAGGATATAGTACATATATTGTTTTATACATAGGTTTACAAAAAATCTCAAAAAAAAAATTGCATTTAAAAAACCGTACAAATTCACTGAAAAAACCATAGGTTTCACACACGTTATAGTTAGGAATTAGCATTTAAAAAACCTTGCAAATTCACTGAAAAAACCATAGGTTTCACACATGTTATAGTTAGCTTGACATTTCAATCATAAAAAACCAATGAAATTCCACGTTATAGTTAGATCAGGTAACTATAACTTGCGCGCCCACAATAAACTGCTGATGACGTCACATATTACATCACTCATGACATGGTCAGTGACATCACTCTTCACATCAATGATGACATCTGAAATGACACATTGTGGATTGCGGTCGCGCAAGTTATAGTTACCTGATCTAACTATAACGTGGAATTTTATTGGTTTTTTATGATTGAAATGTCCAGCTAACTATAACATGTGTGAAACCTATGGTTTTTTCAGTGAATATATATATATATATACATACACATTAGGAGTGGGAGATAGATTCTGCTCAGCTGGTAGAGTTAGCGGAGTTTTGCTCGCTTTGAATTACGCTTGTAACACGTTATTCCTGGAAAATTTGCCAACCCCTGCTCAGCAATGGTAAGATGACGAGCATGAGCGAGAATTAGCATCGGCTACCATGATTTTCAGGCACTATGATGCCACCTGGCAAGATTTTCTCAACGCGGGCGGTCGTGAGTGGTTGTGTCCATACCTGGTGAGAAAGCTGCCCTCGTGTAGAAAATCTCAAGCAGCACCTTCTGGTATGCAGCCTTGAGACGTTCACATTGATTTTGCGGTGCAGAACATACTCCAGGTGATGAAAATCAGTGCGGAGATGCAACGTGCCCATTACGCCCGCTCGGGGAACTCCGAGGAATGTTTATTTATTTTTTTTCAATCAAAAAATGCATCGCACTCCAGCAGTCTTTTATAACTGTATTGCTTTATTCAAAGCACAATCTCCACCACCACCATCACCGGCGTTTCGACCAAGAAATGGTCTTTCTCATGTAAACTCTGAGTTAGGACCATTTCTTTGGTCGAAACATCGGTGATGGTGGTGGTGGAGATTGTGCTTTGAATAAAAGCAAAACAACAGTTATAAAAGACTTGGGAGTGCGGTGCATTTTTTGATTGAAAAAAAATAAATATATATATATATCCAGTTTTGCTGCTTACTTCGCTCCCCAATCCTCGAGATAACAAAGCAGGCACGGACCACGGTTCTGTGCAGATAATTTTACAACCTAGTTTCCATAGGAAATCTCAAAATTCTATTTTGAATAACTTTGGCGCCGGTTGACCAATCCTCGCGAAATTTTCAAAACTAATGGGGCGCTCCGTTCAGCTCCTACCCTAAAAGTCTTGGGGTGATTCGTCAAGCGGGGGCCGAGAAAAAGGGGGGGTCCCAAAACTCGCTTTCCCCATGCATTTTTCCATAGGACCTTTAGTCGCAGCTACAGCCCGAACGGCTGAACAGAATTACGTGAAATTTGGCAGAGAGGTAGCCATAAGGTCAAGGAAGTGCCTTTTGCAGGTCTGGTGTAAATCTGTTCAGTATTTCCTGAGAAAATAGCATTTAAAAGCATATCAATATCTATACGCGCGCACCGTGCGCGTACTGTGCGCGCACCCTGCCGTGCGCGAGCGCAATTCTGATTGGTTGTTAGATGTCAGTAAACATTCGAATCGGTCGAAACCAGGAAGTGTCGGCCGCCATTTTGTCTCTCGCAGTCTGAGGGGGAAAAAAAAGGTGGAGAACGTGAAAAGGGGGCAGAGTGGACAGTTCCTGACCCCCTAGCCTTGGTCAGGGGGTCACAGAAGCACCCCCAAGGGCGAAAAAAATGTTTTTTTTTTTTTAATAAAAATTGCGAGATGCGCACACGTTGCGCGCACGGCTACCCGTGGGAGCTCGGCGCGCACGGTGAAAAACCTGAAAAAAAAAACAAAAAAAACATAACTTAGCATTTAAAAAAACGTACAAATTCACTGAAAAAACCATAGGTTTCACACACGTTATAGTTGCGAATTAGCATTTAAAAAACCTTGCAAATTCACTTAAAAAACCATAGGTTTCACACATGTTATAGTTAGCTGGACATTTCAGTCGTAAAAAACCAATGAAATTCCCCCGTTATAGTTAGTGCAGGCAACTATAACTCACGCGACCGCAATCCTCTGCTGATGACGTCAGATATTACATCACTGATTACATATGTGTCTTTCTGAAAAATAAATATTTGTAATATATGTATAGCTAAAGATTAATGGAATAAGACATGGGTAAATAAGTGTCTAAATACAGTGATGTAATATCTGACGTCATCAGCAGAGGATTGCGGTCGCGTGAGTTATAGTTGCCTAACTATAACGGGGGAATTTCAATGGTTTTTTACGAGTGAAATGTCCAGCTAACTATAACATGTGTGAAACCTATGGTTTTTTAAGTGAATATATATATATATATATATATATATATATATATATATATATATATATATATATATATATATATATATATATATATATATATATATATATATATATCCAAAGAGCGAAAACAATTCTTCGTACGCTCTCAGAAGAATAGACCACAAACGGGGATCTCTTGAAAAGGGTGTTTTAATTCACTACGCGTTTCAGCTCGAAAGCCTTGTTCAAGGTGGTCTATTCTTCTGAGAGCGTACGAAGAATTGTTTTCGCTCTTTGGAACTGAATTACCGGCACGCTCCGCCGGGGTGTACGCCACCTCTCTCGGGTCACAGCAGCCGGAAGGAGCTACATGGATTTATATATATATATATATATATATATATATATTCACAGAAAAAACCATAGGTTTCAGGCACGTTATAGTTAGGAATTAGCATTTAAAAAACCTCAGAAATTCACTGAAAAAACCATAGGTTTCAGGGGTGTTATAGTTAGCTGGACTTTTCACTTGTACAAAACCATTGAAATTCCCCCGTTATAGTTAGTTCAGATAACTATAACTCGCGCGACCACCACTCTATCACAAGGATGATGTCATCAGTGATGTCATGAGTGATGCCACTGACCATGTCATGAGTGATGTAATATGTGACACCATGTGCAGTGGATTGCGGGCGCGCGAGTTATAGTTAGCTGAACTAACTATAACGGGGGAATTTCAATGGTTTTGTACAAGTGAAAAGTCCAGCTAACTATAACACCCCTGAAACCTATGGTTTTTTCAGTGAATTTCTGAGGTTTTTTAAATGCTAATTCCTAACTATAACGTGCCTGAAACCTATGTTTTTTTCTGTGAATTTCAAAGGTTTTTTAAATGCTAATTTCTAACTATGCCTACAGAGATAGGACATGTGAAGAAAGAAGAAAAAATGCACAGAAAGAAACAAAAGAAGTGCAGAAAGAAGCAACAGAAGTCCTCAAATACGAAGATAAGTGCAGGAAGAAGGATAACGTACAGAAAGAACAAAAAGAAGAGCAGAAAGAAGCCTTGTTGCAAAATCATCCTGTACCCTCAACTTTTTCAGACGGATACTGGTGGTAACTGAGTCTGACTAACCAGTCCTAGAGCCAGTGCTATGTTAAAAGACACTTAGAATACAGTGAAAACACCTACATACACTAGAGAACATTATGCGTTGGGGGTCCCCCTGTGATTAGCATGACCTCCTCTGTAAGCCCCTAGTATATAATAGGGCATGGGGATTAAAACTACCTCTTAAAACAGGCCACAGGGCGTTTTTGCACACGTTAACTCAGGCCCCGTCCCCTCCCTTTACCACTGTGTAAACAAGCCCTGTGTCCATTTTTAGTTGGGAGATTAAGTTCATTTGAATCCTGAGGGTCCCTAGGGTCCAACTAGCCCACTAGGTACCTCCAGTAAGTGCCACAGAGCTGCGTTGCAGAGAGGTGTAAAAAGTGGCACGGCCTGGACCACCTCTCTGCAATGCAGCTCAGTGGCGCTTACTGGAAGCACTTGGTGGGCTAGTTAGCCCCCAGGGGCCCTCAGTATTGAAGGGAAATTATATCCCCAATTTAAAACGTGCCATAGTGCGTGTTTGCACACGTCACCTCAGGCCCCGTCCCTCCCTTCACCACTGTGTAAACGCGCCCTGTGGCTGTTCTAAGTTGAGAGATTAAGTCCCCTTGAATCCTAAGGGTCCCTAGGGTCAAACTAGACCACTAGGTACCTCCAGTAAGCGCCACAGAGCTGCGTTGCAGAGAGGTGTAAAAAGGGGCTTGGCCTCAGAACACCTGGCTGCAGCCCAGCTCCCTGGCGCATACTGGAGATGCCTGTTGGGGGCGCGTTTGCAGAGTGCTGCACGGAGGGGGCATGGCCTACGGCACGATGCCAGTCTTTTATTTATTTTAGTTTTTTAAGAAGGGGGGCTGTTTGGTTCCCCTTCTTATTCTAATTTATTGGCCCTGATGACCCCATCCCCCAGGGCCAGTCTCCTAATTATATTTTTTTGACCCCAATCCCCAGGGCCGGCCACTGTTTTTTATTATTTTTAAAAAATATATATTTATAGACACACCTAGGACATGCTGGACAAACCGTACGTACCTATCACCATGACGATTTGCGTGATATTCATTAAAAGGCGACTATGCATGCAATGAATCCACGTGGAATGTATTTACACCACTAGTGAAGCTCTGACATGTCTGATGCCCTACCGTGCCTAATCCCGGTAGACACCCTTGTCGTTTATTTATACAAACATGGGTAGCTATTGACGGGCACATTTAATACACATGCACACCAAGCCATTCAAAGGGGATCCGACAAAAATTCGACCAAAACTATGCAAGAAACCCCCCTCACGGTTAATAAAACACACATCCGGATGTGTAATACTTTTTATTTGACTCTCTGGAAAGGGGACGAACATCACTTGAGAGTCACAGGGCGCTCCTGACAGAGCCCAATGCTGTGTTACACCCACCATTGCCTGCCGAGTGCCACACACCTCTGTGTTGTATTCCACTAGCTAGTGCATATGCTATGACACTCTCTAGCCCATGTGCACTGTAACACCACCCCGTGAATATGTCATGCCACACTTGTCTTCGCACGGGTTATATTGCCCCATCTAACGTGCCTTCCTCGATGCCTATGTTATAACGCACAGTGCTATGCCATACATATTACAATCTGGGATCCATATCTTTGTCACAGTGCATATGCAACGTTACACTCCCCAGCACATATTTTATATTACAACTTTAAAGACTAGTTAGGTTACACAACACTGCCCTGTGCATATTACACTCCAAGGCGCATATCGCATAGCACGCGCTAGTGCCTGTGCTATCTCGCACTCTCCAATGAATCTGTCATTGCGCACAATGTATTGCATATTATATTTCACGCCCGGTTCATCTTATATCACACTTTTTGGTGCATAGTTTATACCATACACTATATCTAGTTTTCATTTTCAATCGTGCTCTCAGGACTATGTTCTATATAACACTGTGTTCACCTACCCTTTTCACAGGCATTACATTTTGCGATAGGGGGTGGAGGGTCAGGGGGTGTTTCTGCCAAGTGAGCCTGGAGTCACAGTCACAAACGTCCTCTTCTTCCTGAATAAAAGTGAGATTATGCTGCATACTTGTTCATATTTTAAGTAGTTCGCACAGACACAATGTTTTAAAAACAATAAAGTTCCTAATACCCGCCTTCTCAGAACAGTTAGCTTGCTGCCCCATCCCCTTCCTCCCTATCCTCTGTTGTGTGAATCCATGGACTAGCCTCCTCCCTCCTGCCATGCATGGTCTGATGTGCTGCCACTGCCCTCAATTTAGTATGATGTACCAGTCCACTCCTCCTGCCCTCCATTGCCCAATTCTATGCCCCATCATTGACCTCCTGCTTAAATTCTGTGCTTAGCTTGCTGCCCCTATTCTCCTTCCCCCTGCCCTCCGATGTCTTTGTGCATGCCCCTGCTCCATCCTTTTTGCCCACCATGTCCCATGGACCTGCCACTCCTATCTACTCTGAGTGTTCTGTTGAGCTGCCACTCCCCTCCCACCTGCCTAGCATTGTCAGATGACTGTAACCTGTCCCTGCCACCTCCACCCTGCCTGTCCACATGCCATGCCCCTATCCTCTTCCTCCTGTCCTACATGGTCCATTGTACTGCCACACCCTTCTGCCCTCCCTGGTCTGTTGTGCTGCAACTGCTCCTCCTGCCTGCCCCGTGTGGTCTGTTGTGAGGTCCCTTCCCCTGAACTTTCTTGTCTGTGCACAGGTCCTGACCCTCCCTTCTATCCTCCATCGTCCTTTGTGCATGCCCCTCCACCCTCCTTCTTGCCCATCATAGCCATTGTGCTGCCACTAACCCTCCCACTTGCCATGCATGGTCTTCTGTGCTGCCATGGCCCCTCCCACCTTCCCTGTGTGGTCAGTTAGCTGCCCCTGACCCCCTCCCACCTTCCCTCCATGGTCTGTGTGTATGCCATCACAGTCTCACTGTTGCTCTTCATGGTGTGTCTTGCTTCTAGTGCCCATCCTGCCTGACCTCCATGGCTATCTTGCTGCTCCTGCCCTGCCCCCTTGCCCCCAGCCCTACTCCCTCCCTCCTGGCTTGTCTGTTCCATTGTAATGCCCCTGATCCGTCCCTCCTGCCCTTTATGGTCTGTTATGCTGCAGCTTTCTCTCCTGTCTGTCCATTATGGTCAGCTAGCTACCATTGCCTCTTGCCCCTCTGTTCTCTGTTGTCCATGTGCATGGTCCTGTCCCCTCCCTCTTGCTTTCTATGGATTGTTGTGCTGCACTCCCGTCCTGCATGCCCTGTGTGGTGTATTGTGCTGCTGCAAACCCTGATGCCTGCCCTGCAGGGTCAGTTTGGTGCACCTCTCCATGTGCCTCCTGTCCTCTGTTATCCAAGTCCATGTCCCTATCCCATTTCCTTCCATGATCCAATGTACCATACTTGCGAACATTTTGAACTTGGTAAGAGGGAGATTTTGAAAAAAAACTGGGGTATTGATTTTCCCCTTTGAGTTACATTGAAAAAGAGGATATTGTAGACAGGAGACAGATCAAATAAAGCCCATTTGAGCTTAAAAACATTGGACGTTTCCTGGCTGAATCGGGTCTGTTGGCATGTATGGTTGTACTACCATTGCCTCTTCCTTCTGCCCACAATGGTCTATTACATTGCCACAGCCTTGAAGGAGGGTAGATTTTGTATCACAGGGGCCCCCTGGCCCGTTCTGTCCACACCTGAAGTATGAGACCCTTGTCCTTGCCCTGCCAGCTGCATTTGTAGGCCGTATTAAATTGACCAGCGGGTCCTGTGTTGCTATATATTTATCCTGAGACATCCTTACCACTCAGCCAGCATAAAACCCCTGTGTAGGCCCTTCTGTTCAATATGTAGGCCTCTTTGTTAAATTGACCATAGCTCTGCAATTTTAGTGTATAGCAGTCTGAAGGCAGGTCTGCGAGGCCTTCTGCTCCAAACTAGTAGCCCCCACCCTACCCGAGTGCTCCGTGCTCGGTATCAAAGTTCAACATCCCCCTGAAGCTGTCGACATACAGTAGGCTGCATCCTGGACTGGTACTTGCTTCCTGGGCAGGTTTCCCGCTTTTAAGGAAGTGGAAACCGCAGAGCGTCAAGTTAGGAGAACTGATGAAATTTTATACATGAATATATTGAATTCCCGTACAATACCCATTATTTTCTGCTTGCTCTATGGAACTTACGATAAGCGATTGGCCTGAGAGACTGACCTTTTCACCCAGTCCATTGTCAGCATTAAGTGGGTAAATGACGAAATGTCTGGTAAAATCTGCAGACGAAGCTTTTGGGTAGCATGCGTAGGTAGATGTTGCGTGCAAAGGAGCCCACAAAATGATATAAAAAGGGAGCACCCACAGATATCGACGGACTACCTCGCCGTCTGTATGTAGGTTAACAGGCAGTGCAGGTTTTCCCCAAGAGCTGGGAGCTCTTGTCTTCCTTTGCTTAAAATGTCTTGCTCTGCTTTGCGTATCTTATTCTATTTTACCTATATGAAATGTCATGTTATGTTTAACCATTGTTCTCTTTACTTTTGCATTTAAAAGATTTTGTATTGTAATTGCAGGAATGCTTGCTCTAAGAGTAAACGTGAGTGTTCCTAGGTAACATTTTCCTTGGTGTAACTTGTTTCTCATGATGCATTTATAGATGTGTTTTCTCTCTCTCTCTGTCAGTACATTAATTGAGATACAGAGAATATCATGACAGCTGTATGATTATCTGGATTCTGTATTTTGTAATTTGTCTCTACTCTGCGGTTTCTTTGAAGTTGCATCTTCTCATTAAACTGCCATTGTATTCTGCCTCCAATTCCATGTCTCATATGTCTGTTTTCTTCATTTTTGGAGCAAGCGTTCCTAGGCACCCCGGCTCAAATTAAGGTGCCCCTTTTGTCCCTGACTCACTCTCCTGCTCAGTTCTGTGGTGGCTCCCGGGGATCTGGGGACCGCCCCTAGCTTCCTTGACCCGTAATAGATCTTCCCTCCAACAGCCTCTCTTGCAAGTCCTGTATTGTTGGTTTGTTGCCCCTGCCCCCCTTTCCACTGCCCTCCATAGTCTGTTGTGCTTCCACGGCCCTTCCTGCCTGCTCAGTGTGGTTAAATTGTTGCCTTTGCACCCTCCTACCTGCCTTCAATTTTCAGAGTCCGTGCCCCTGGCCTCTGCCTCTCAACAGTATCCTAATGAACAACTAGATTGCTAACATTCTATATTTATTACAAAAGTGTGGAACGCCTGACATCATCTTGATGTAATCAAAACTGTAATACCTAGAGCATTTCCTTTAGAAATTACATATATGAGAGGGTCTTATTGGCATCAAAATTATGGTTAGTGCTCTAAAAGACTAAAATAAGGACATATTTTCTGAGTTTTCAAATAGCGACAAAGCACTTTTAAATTATTTGTTATCTTTATGTTTTTTATCCAGTTGACCACTTGATTAAATTTTGCACTTAGGGGAGAGGATGTGGTGTTACTTCCAGAACTGCAGACTTTGCAACTGGGGAACCAGGTTGAAGTTTCTGCTTCAGCTCGACATTCTGTGATTCTGGTCAAATCACTTAGTCTCCCCATGTCTACAACCAAAATGAATTTGTTCTTGTGTGATGTAACCAATGCTCATGTAAAGCACTCCAATACCTGACAAGTCTGCACTATATAACACTGCAAAAACACAAAATAATAAGTGTTTTGCACACTTCTGTCATTGGGCTATATTTGGGCTACATCTGGGTGATTTTGGGCTACATTTGGGCTCTTTTGTCTCCGGTGGCCATCTTGGGAGATTTATTTGTTATGAAGTTTCCTAATTTCCTCATGTACTGCAGTCTCCTCAGTAGGAAATGCTTTCAGTTTTTTACTTTGATTCCATCATGAAGGTATTCAGATATGTCACACATTTGCCATAAATTCAGAATGTTAGCACTCTAGTTGCTCATTAGATCACTGTAGTAAAACTACTGCACCATGGAAGTCTGCTCCTGGTATTAAAAGTGCATGTTTCAGTCTGCATGTCAGAATTTTTTAATGAAATAGAAGAGGATTTGAGAAGTCACTCAAAATGTGCCCTCATTTTCTTTCTTCAGCATTAATCATAATTTCTATGGCAAAATGAACCTCCTCATTGTGTTCCTTTTTAAATTAAATGTTTTAAGTGTTACCAGTTTATTCCAATCAAGATGGCTTCAGGTGTGCCATACTTTTGTCATAATGAAGACAGTAAGCGCTCTAGTTGTTTTTAAGAACATTCTGGGACATTCTGTCATTGGGCTATACTTGGGCTACATCTGGGTGATATTTGGGCTACATTTGGGCTCTTTTGTCTCTGGTGGCCATCTTGGGAGACTTATTTGTTATGAAGTTTCCTAATTTCCTCATTTACTGCAGTCTCCTCAGTAGGAAATACTTTCAGTTTTTTACTTTGATTCCATCAAGAAGGCATTCAGATGTGTCACACATTTGCCATAAATTCAGAATGTTAGCACTCTTTTTGCTCATTAGATCACTGTAGTAAAGCTACTGCTCACCAGGGAAAACTGCTGCTGGTATTGAAAGTGCATGTTTCAGTCTGCATGTCAGAATTTTTTAATGAAATAGAAGAGGATTTGAGAAGTCACTCAAAATGTGCCCTAATTTTTCTTTCTGCAGCACTAATCATACTTTTTATGGAAAAATGAACCCCCTCATTTTGTTCCTTTTTAAATTAAATGTTTTAAGAGTTACCACTTTAATCCAAGCAAGATGGCTTCAGGTGTGCCATACGTTTATCATAAGTAGGACTGTTAGCGCTCTAGTAGTTCTTTGGAACACTCTGGGAAGCTGCAGTAGAACACAAAGGAATCAACTGACAGTCTCTGCCCTTGTTGGATGTACATGTTTTACTGAGAATGTCAGACTTCATTCTCACATGACTGAGAAAGATAATGTGAATTTACAGAAAATATGCTCTCAGTTTAGCCTATAGATCACCTTCCAAACCTCTGTGGTAAAAGCATGAGAAAATATTTTTCTCTCAATCATGATATCCCAGCAGAAGGCTTTTTCAGATGGTAAAATCACCTTAGAACATACCACAATTCCTAAAATGAGTATGGTACCATCAACAAATGATTTATAATGTAACTAAAGTCTTAAAACCTTCTATTAACTGCAATGCTTTTTAATGAGGTGCTATCATGTATATTGGTCCCAAGATGGCTGCCAACACTTCTTGGATGAAGTGCTGACAGCCAATCAGATCTCAGGATGAGATGTGTGGTTAGGCTCCGCCCACATATATATATGCTTTTAAATGCTATTTTCTCAGGAAATACTGAACAGATTTACACCAAACCTACAAAAGGCACTTCCTTGACCTTATGGCTACCTCTCTGCCAAATTTCAAGTAATTCTGTTCAGCCGTTCGGGCTGTAGCTGTGTCTAAAGGTCCTATGGAAAAATGCATGGGGAAAACGCGTTTTGGGACCCCCCTTTTTTCTCAGCCCCCGCTTGACGAATCCCCCCGAGACTTTCAGGGTAGGAGCGGAGCGTAGCGCCCCACCTATTTTGAAAAATTCGCGAGGATTCGTCGACCGGCGCCAAAGTTATTCAAAATAGAATGTTGCGGATTTCCTATGGAAACAGGGTCCTAACTATAACTACCTACTGGCGACCGCCAGTAGGTAATATATATATATATATATATATATATATATATATATATATATATATATATATAATATATATATATATCGTCATGAAGCTATTTATTTGTGAAGTCAGAAATAGAAAATCTGTACAAACTTACCTTTCAATATGTTGGCCCACAATATTCTGGCTAAGCTATTATGATGCTTCAAAATACTGTCTTCAATGTTCCCAACTCACATCCCCTATGTTCATAGCTTGGACTGGAGTACTTTAATCAACTTCAGGCACAGCTGCTACCTGGATCCACACCAAGAAGGTCACCATCAGCTAATTCTTATGTCTTAGCAGAGGAATGTGCAATTAAATTGCTGTTAAAGACGCTGGGCAGCGTTCTCAGTTTTTGTAAATGGTAAATTTTGAACTTTGAACAACTTTGCCCACAGACAAAATTTCCTACGATTATTGTTTTTTTAGAAAGTTTTCCTAATACAAATTAGGTATTGCAAGAGCTTTTACCTACAAAATCTGGGGTTGGATTACTTTTTAAACTACAGAAACGTTGTCAAATTCACAAATATTTGCAAAGGTTAATTAGAGTGAAATACTGCCACATCAAACATCATCCCTGCTTTTTTCTAGCCAAATGGGCTGTGCATTGTAAGACTTTTGTTCTTTGTTTGCCTCTTCCTTTATGAACGTAGTAACCATTTGCAGAATGTTCTTGATTTGTAAACAGGAGTATGATTCTAATGACTTGGAGCCAGTTAGAAGCTTTCTGCATTTCCCTGGTTTGACTGTCTTTGCTGCTAATGTAATCTGGAGCTTCGAAAGCGTGTTTTCATTCTTCCTGTTTTATTTTATTTGACCCTAGTCAGGAAGGGCAGTGATGTACTGCACTTAGGTTATAAAATGAATTCTAAAAATCAAAGTACAAAAGAATATCATTACAAAAGAAAACAAGCATCAGCAAAGTCATCGGATGTGTCATTGTTTATTTGTCTACTGGCGAGCAAGTGCAGACAAAAACATCTGAAAAATAGATGCTCCCAGAAAAACGTAGGCTACTTTATTTTCTGAAGCATACATTTTTCAGATGTTTTTGAAAGCACTCACTCTCTGATGCGGCATGGCTTGGGGGGGGGGGGGGGGGGGGGTGGCTTAGCGTGGGCGAGACTTTGAACCAGTTACACTGTAACAATTGTGGAGGGACCTTAGAGGGTGGGGTCATGAAGAAGCGACTAGGGGGCATATTTACAAGAAACTGGTGGAGTGTGGTGTTACGCCAAAATTGGTAATGCTGCCCTATGTCAGTTTCAAAATGTAGGGATGCGCCGTATTTAAAAAATACGGCGCACCCTTGCATTTCCCCTAGTGCTGGTGTTAAAGAAGCTGCCTAGAGCCAGCGCAGGCACCCCTGCACCATGTTGCAAGGGTGCCTGCACTACAGGGGTGATTATTTATGTACAGGAATGGACACCTTCCTGCACATAAACAATCAATAATGGTGATTTGCTGTTGTATGTGTGCTGCAGAATGCAGCACATATGGAAAGAGCAAAATACGCAGAGAAATGAAACATTTCTCCTTCTATCACCTGCTAAAGACCAGGTATTCCCAGGTGATATTTTTAGCGCTGCCCCATAACTTTTAAATATAGGAGGCAGCTTTAAAAAACAATGAGTGTTGTGGGGGAACACCCACTGCAACACCCATTGCCTGCCCCTTTCACGCCAAGTGCTGCGTGAATACGGGCATTATTTACAAGGCAGCATTAATGCCGCCTTGTAGATGAGACAAAGGACTTAACGCTACCAGAATATTGCAAAAATCAACATTCTGGTGGCATTACCTCCTTGTAAATATGCCCCATGGCTTTATTCCAGGCACTGCGTTCACTCTTACCCCGCTATGATGCAGTACCTATGATAGACTTCAGCTGTGAGGAGCTGGTAATGCACTCTATGCAGGTGTTTCTAGCTCACTTTATCTCCCACTATGTCACATCAGCTCTTGAAAGGGTGACCGTGTGAAGGGAGCTAAGATTGTGTGCCTCACAATGGCACTGTGTGATTTGACAGGTCTGCATGTGGATGTCAAAGTAGTGGTTAAGAGGAATTAGATTTGAAGAGAGTAAAGCTTAAAAGAAGATCATCTCAATCATTAACGATAACAAGATAATCTCACAGGCAGTGAACAGCAGCTAGAGATATGTAGAGCTGAGTGTCATCAGACATGCCGGACCCCGCCACGCATCTCCAAGCAGCTTCTCCTAGATTTTAAATCACAAGGGAGGCAAGTTCAGACCTTGTGGGAAACATGGCCAAGTCTTTTTGGGCTAAAGCTGGAATTTTATATAAGGTAGTATGTGACTCACCTTTATTGTTGCAGGATATCTACCATCCTAAAAAGAGGAATTGATACTAGAAGGCCACAGTTTTGAAGTGTCAAGTAGAACCTTTCACAAGTCAAGCACAGGGATTAGGTCAAGTCATTAGAGTAAACAATGGGGCTTTGGGTATTATAGAAATTTGTAACATGGAGAAGAGGCAAATCACCCCACAGTTCTATTTCCCCTTATATATGCAGCTTAGAGACTGGCCAGAAAACTGTGGGGGAGTGAATGGGGCTGGTGTTTTAGAGACATCTTAAGAGCACATTTCATGAGCTCAGGACAGAATTCCCCTGTCTAATCTGGGTTTCTCCATAGAATGGGTAATAATAACAAGAACCCAGCAATTCCTGGTCTTTTTTGCACGTTATACAATGATTCTGGGACGAATCTGCTTATTTTTTTCACTTCTTTAGAGCAGTTGCAAAGCAGGATTAGGCGCCGGGTGGGGATCAGGATCTCAGGGGCAGTGAGAGGTGCAGAAGTCTGGGTGGGCATTCTCTGCGTCGCCTGCGTCGGCGGAGGGAACAGCATGATGCAAATGTCAACGAGATGTGACAATTCCTTATGCTTTTCTGCCTTTGGGGGTGAGGCAGGGGATTGTGATGTGAGTAGAGGGTGAGGTTACTGGGGAATGGGGGGCACTGTATGCTCTACCCCTGTCGTACTTTGGGATAGGGGAGTGGGGAGGTACCTCACTTGGTCCGAGGAAATACCACTATCCTGGAGCTGTTTTTCTCCAGGCAGGGTGAGGAGTGTCAGCTCTGGGCTATGGGGCTGTGTCAACTGTATGGTGACATCAGGGCCACAGATGATGGGGAGTCCTGTCTGCTCTCAGCCCAGTGCCTGCGGTTCAGGATCCGCGTATTTCTGGGTGTGTCCTGGCACCTGGCCTTGCTGAGAAGAGGGACAGTATGGAGTGAGATGCATTGTATGCCCCTCACATGGTCTTGCGGTGGTCAGGTGTTTCTGGGCTGTGCATCTTCGTGCGGCCCCTGCCCGGCGCACATCTACAGTCAGTGATAACAAGTCCAATGTTTGTGCACCTAGGTTTAGTGGGAGTGAGAATTTGTGGACCCAGAAATTCCGAAGACACCAGGCTTCTCAGAATTAAAAGGGGCAGAATTCCATCAAGACATATGGGGGCATATTATCAACAACGGCGTTAAAATTATCGCCGCTTTAGCGGCAGGAAACTGCCTCTAAAGCTGCGATTATGGGCTTGATAATATGCCCTTGAGAATTCCAATAGAAGCCCAGGTTCACACCAGAACATGATAATGTGCCCCATTAGGCAAGGAGGGCCATAGAATGTGTGAGCTCCCTTTCCCTTACACCTGTAGATGGTGTGTCCAAAATCTGGGAAGAAGATAAGACCATCATCTGAGGACCTTCATACATCTGTGACGCAAATGTGTGACCAAGATATGTGGAAGGAATTAACAAAACCTGTCAATGGTGTGGTGGCCCATTGGACTTCATTTCTTTGTGTTAACCAGACAGCTGAATGGGGTGATGCCAAAGCAGCTGTGCTTCCAATTACAATTCGTCCAAAAATCTCTTCATGGAAACTTTTACTACCCAAACAACATAGGTAACGTCCAAGTAAACTGAATAGTGGCTTTAGGGTGGCAATGGTATTGATATCAGGTTCGAGTTGGCTACCAGAATCTGGTAGTCAATTGCTGGTTGGAACACAGTTCTGTTGATACCAGTTAAGGGTGCTACTGACTCACAATCAACAAATGCCGCAAATATTTTAATGTGTCAGCTTGTCATATGATGAGAGCACAAAATTGAAAGTAAAAAAAGTGTGTTGGCCCACTTCTCAGAAAGAGTAAGAGATTGACAAGATTACCCAGTGGCAGACGCACGCACGGAAAGGGGAACACACAAAGGACCCTCATACCTGCTAACTTGAAGAACAATCTCGCCATGCAAGGAGGGGGTAGGGCCTTGAAGAGGGCAGGGTTTCATGCCAAGAAGTACCTACAAGGCTCTTTTGATCCCCACCCTCCTCGTAAAAAAATAAATAAAAGAAGCTTGCTGAGGGTGGTGCCCATGTCCTGGGTTGTTTTCAGACCCCTTAATGGACGTCGGCAGTTCAAATCCTCGGAAAATAAGCTGAAAAACCACTATTTACATAGTTTTTTAGCTCGTTTTCCATGCCACCATATGATGTAAACTCCTTGCTGGGAAACTGTGTGATGGGGGCCGATATTGTGTGTCACGCGGTGGCACCGTGTGAGTTGGCAGATATGGACCCTGTGGCTTCACCAGTCTAAACTGGGAGCAGAGTGGTAGGCTTATGATGCCTTCACGGGTTAAAAACACAATAACTCTGGAACCGAAGCAGATAGGGTAATGAATTAAACAGATCTACTACTAGTTTTGCTGGCTTCAGCGGGACTCAATCCACGCTGTGTTTGTGTAGGTGGGGAGCCAATGGGTCCCTCTGGTGGTGGATGGGCAGATACTGGTCTCTTTGGTGTTACTGGGCTGATCCGCAACCTCCAGGAGAGATGAAGCAAGAAAGTTTATTTGCAACTGGAAATACAAGTACTTCTTTAACCCCTTCCCTGCTCATGACGGAACCACACCGTCATGAGCCACGGGCGCCGTGTGCTCATGACGGAGTGGTTCTGTCATGCTGCGGCCGTTGGCGGCCACTCCGCCCACGCGGCGCTGATTCCCCGCCTGTGCGGGCGATTAGCGCGAGTGGGCGGAGTCGTGACAGAACCTCTCCATCATGACCACAGCGCGCCCGTGGCTCATGACGGAGTGGTTCCGTCACAAGCATGGCGGCGCCGCGCTGCCCCAAACCCCCCCAGCACCGCGGCAAAATTCGTGCCGCGGCGAAGGGGTTAATATGTTGTCTTTATCCTGGCTATCAGAGCTGCAATGGACTTAAGGTTCCTGTGCAGCTTATTCTTTTAAGGTGGCACTTATGCAGATTTGTCATTGAGCTGTGCCTTGTGCAGGTCTTCCAGCTGGTCAGATGTTCCTCTCCTTCAAGGGCAATGAAGCTCTTTTTCCATTCTGGTCGCTGCGGAAGAGTGTCCCAGGAATCCATCCTTGGCTGAAGCCTGAGGCATGGTTAATCTGGTGTGGTCTCTCCTTGGCGCAAGTCGTAAAAGCAGTGAAGTGAAGTGCCTCCTCAAAAGGGTAAAGGACGATGGTGCATACGTTCCTGGCTCAGGAAGGACCAATATGTATCCAACTTTCAAAGAACAGTCGGAAAAGCTGGGGAAACCCAAGTGATGTCTTTTTGAAAGTGCGACCTATATCATTCAATCCTGAAGACGTACATGTTGTCCCATTGCCGTCTTTTTTACTGGTGGTCTTTCCAGTCGCAATACTAATTCAAAGTTGTCAACATTAGGGTGTGGTGCTGCCACAGAGCTCTCAATGTTAGACAACAGCCAGGAAGACAAAAGGGAGGATGGGAATTCACCTGAAACCTGGGGACACCTTGCCTACCCTTGAAGAGACGGGGAGTAATCCCACACAAGCAGGTAATTTAGGGGTTTATTTACAAGCCCCTTGCACCGTGGTACGTCACTTTGAATATGAGAAAATCTGGCGTACTGGCAGCGCAAGGGGCTTGTAAATAAGCCCCCTAGGTTTAGAGAGAGAAGCCATAACAACGCAAACATGGTCGGCATCTTGTGTTTTTCAGTCTGAAATTGTCAGCCTGTAACGAGAGCCATCATCTCGTGCAAACAAATTGTCACCTCTCACTTAAATGTATTGCATTGAGTGGCACAAATCCAAACAACCCATCCATATACCAAAAAATGAAGAAGTGGACCAACTTATAGATCACTGCAAGGACCCTTACATGAGAGATGTGATAGGTAGTATTTCCTCAGGGGTGCAGGCAGATTGATCAGTACCATTTAAAGGCATCAATGATCCTGCAGTGAGTCAACACATAATAACCTGGTGCGAGAGGGCAATAACGATGCTCAGTCAGCTTTTGGGTAAACTTTGGAAGAAATCTTCGGGGGAGATTTACCATGTTTTCACGTAGCTCACTGCAGCAGCCGCAAATGCTGCGCTGCGTGAAAAGGAGAGAGGAGGAGAGCGCACAATTTACTAAAATAAGGCACCCTCCTCCCCTCTCCCTTGCATCAGCACGGACATCAGCTGCCGTGCGACACAGAGACATCTTTGCACCATGGTGCAAGGGTGTGTGCGTGAGTCTAGCATAGGTTTTGTACTGGAAGGGAATCCTTAAAGTACAAAATACTATGCTAGACTAACATGGAGCCTTTTCCCACTTTGTATGTGTGTTGTACTGTGCAGCACACATGCAAAGTCGGAAAATGAAGCAGAAATGAAAACATTTCACCTTCCTTGCGCCTACTTTGAAAGGGTGAAGTTTTCTCACGCTAAACCCTGTTAACTTTGTTTAGTAAATTGGGTTTAGCATCAGAAACCTAGGGTGGTTGCTTTGGAATGCCCATGTTCCACCTATAGTACGCCCCCTTGGCACTAAGGGGTGCAAAGCAGAGCATTACTTTCCCGTTATTTCCAGCGCTAAACAAGTTAAGCACTGTAAAGCAAATTGGGGAAAAAAAGATTTTGTGACGATTTGTGTCACTTTTGTGACACAAAAACGGAGGAAAATCTTAGTAAATCTCCCCCCCAAGTCTACAAAGCCAATCTTTCGTTAATGAATGACAGGGCGGAAACTGTGGAGCAATTCCAGTAGACTCGTACATTTCAGTTATTTCCAGGAAAGCAGAGGTACAGATAGAAAAAAAACCGGCAAGTCAACACAGCTTTAACAAACCACACAGAGCATGTCAACGCCAACAGCAACAACTGTGCAAGGACTGGTTATACATCATTGGTCCAAAAAAGGTATGCTGAACAACTATATAGGTACTGGATGACCATCATCTTTGGAAGGAATCTACGACTAATATCTCCTAAAGGAAGAGAGGAAACACCAGCGTAAGCGCCCACCAACTGCTGTGGAAGAAATGTATCACCAGCAGCAATGGAACACAATTGTGAACGACATCTGTGTAAGAAATGTGTGACCAACCTCTGTGGCGGAAACCTGCTAAAACATATACGGAATTGAGTGTCTGCAGGCACCTGTGGAAGAGAGATGTGAACATCTTTGAAACTGATACTGGAGAGCACCTGTGGATGGGAGGTGTCAAAAAATACAGATGGAAGGACTGGCCACCCCCTATCTGTGTAGGAGAGGCGTGAAACCATTTTTGTAAGGGGGAGATGTGTACAACCGTGGAAGAGAGAAGTGATTTTCATCTGTGAAGGGAAGAGTGAACTACCTATGGAAAAGAAGTTTGAGCAACCTCGAGGGGTAATATATATACAATGATTGTCTAGTCAGGAAGGACATTTGTTACTTTCGGTGAATTGTCTTTCTTCCCTTTCCTCTCTTTTCCATCATTCTTTCTGTGGCTATGGCTTTTCATTTTCATCCTCTTTCTTCGTCTTCCTTTTCCACGTGCCTCCCTTTTCCCCGTCTCGTTTCCCCGCCATCTGCCTCTGATTTATGACCGCTGAGAAACTGCGCACGCTTTGTGTTTTTTTTTTTTTTTTGCTGTGGTTTATCAGCAGCAGGAAGACGCTGCCTGGGCTGGAAGGTTGGCGCTGATACCCTTGTTTGCTGTTCATTCAGCAGCCGCCAGACACGTGTTCAATGCGGGGCGCTTTACAGCTGCGAACAAACACAATGTGAGCCACGACCTGCCGCCTGCACAAAGGGAGAAGAACACAGAAGAGGGAGCGCGGGAAAAAAGATCTCCGCGCGCCGTGTTTGGAACTTTTCCCATTAACCGAAGACAACACACAACCCCGCGCCTCATCTAAAGAGAGACGGAGAAGTGCAGAGAAGCAGAAAGACCTTGGCACAGAAAGATGAAAAATAGCGTTTCTTTCCAGACGGGGGGAGGGCAGGGGGTAGGAGGTGGAGAAAGTCTGCCTGAAGCGATGAAGTGGGGTTGAGGGAGCTGGGGTTAAAAGGTCACATGATGACGAATATTAAAAGCAAGGCAAAGAGGGCAAATGTCAATTAATGCACGGGAAGGGCAAATGCCAGGAAGGTGGGAGCCTCAGAGCTGGGAAGGTTGGAAATAGAATGGAGACCTGTGGCCAAGAGAGGACAAGAGACAGTCGAAGGAGGGGCTGTGTCAGATGGATCAGAAGAAGCTAAGTGAGCCAGCAATCTTCACCGCAGCAAGGATGCCATGGGCTCTGCTCCAAACAAGGAAAAGTGACCCAACCCTCTGCTGTTGGGCTTGTAAAATGCAGCAATTATCAGGTTTCCATGGGCTCTTCGGGGCTCTTGGTCCTGGTGCAACTGTACCTGCTGCACCAATGAAAGCTAATCTGCTACCAGCAATGAGAATAGAGTCCACAGATTCGATGAATGTAAGAGGACGCTTGCCGAAGAGCACACAGACAAAAAGAGTGAACCAGTGAAGGAAGCTCATAGAGCGAAGATTCAACTAGAAAAAAAGAGGTGGCAGGGGTATGAGTCCCACCTCGGGATGGGGAGAGGGGGAAAGCGATGGTGTGGTGCGTAAAGGGACATGGATATAGTTCTTATTGGAGCAGGAGGTGTAGCGCAACCGGGCCCCAGGGGCAATATAAATATGGCTAGATTTTACTCCCTAGAAATGAGTCCTAATTCCTAGAGGGCACATCGCCCCTTCATACGCTACTGGGCATTCAGTAAGTAATGTCAGTGTGTTGATTGGTGGATGGCAGAATAAAAAACGCCATGGGATGCAAGTCAGCTTCAGAGGACACCCGTGAGGAACCGCTATACGTCTCCGGTGAGCTGTGAAACAGACATCTATTTACGTACTTTGGGCAATTAAACTCCATTTCATCCTTATATTCTTAAAAAAATACAAGAGTTGCACTTGAGCTAAAACACTTCATAAGAAAGATATCACACTGGTATCAGCATGTGGTGCAGGGGAAACTGGCCGCACCCCGTCACTACTGTCCGTAGTGCAGAAAGTCTTGCTTGAAAAAGACCCTGTCACCTATATACTGCATTCACTCGCTGGTGATATGAGCTGCAATCAATTCAGGTTAATGATTTTACTCCGTTGTTGAAGGGCGCCGCTATAGATGAGCCGCATTCTCTGGCTATAGAAAGCCACTACTATCTATGGTACTGCTTGCTGCAACTACAGATCGGTATTAAAATAAATGGTAAAGTAATCTGCAGCAATAGGTCGGTAGTGCCGTCCATGGTACTGCATTCTGCAACTATGGATGGGTATTGCTGTCCATGGTGCTGCATGCTGTCGCGCTAGATGGGCGCTGCTATCCATGGTACTGCATGCTCCAGCTATATAGATGTATGCTGCTATTCGTGGTACTGTATTCTGTTGATGTGGATAGGTACTGCTGACTACGGTACTATCTTTTGCCACTGTGAATGGGTACTGCTGTCCATGGTACTGCATTCTGTCGCTCTGAATTGGTACTGCTGCCCATGGCCCTGGATGCTGGCGCTACAGATGTGTAGTGCTGTCCATGGACTGTATGATGCAGCTATAGATGGGCACTGCTTTCCATGTGCTGCATGCTGTCCCTCTAAATGGGCACTGCTGTCCATGGGACTGTGTTGTGCTGCTGTAGATGTGCACCCCTGTCCATGGCACTATTTTTTGTCACCACAAATGTATACTGATATCCACGGTACTGCATTCCGTTGCTGTATATGAGTACTGCTGTCCATGGTACTGCATGCTGTAAATATAGATGGGTGCTGGTGTCCATGGTACTGTGTTATGGATGTAGATACCGCTGTCCTTGGGGCTCTCTTCTGCCACTATGAATTGCTACCGATATCCATTGTACTGCATTCTGTCGTTCTCAATTGGCACTGCAGTCCATGGAACTGTATTATGCGCTGTAGATGGGCAGTGCTGTCCTTAGCGCTGCACTCTGTTGATGTCGATAGGTACTGCTGTCCATGACACTACCTTCTGTGAACGAGAGTGGACGTTGATATCCCTGGTACTGCGCGCTGCAGCTACAGATGGGCACTGCTGCCAATGTTACTACAAGCTGTCCCTGTAGATGGGTACTGCTGCCAATGATACTGTAGTCTGGTGATGTCCTTGGCACTACCTTCTGTCACCGTGGATGGGCACTGCTGTCCATGGTTCTGCGTGCCGTATCTATAGATGGGCGCTGCTGTCCATGGTACTGTACTCTATGGATGTAGAGAGGTACCACACTCGGTTCTGTTGCAACGGTACCTACTGCACCAATGAAGCTCAACTGCTGCCAGCAATGTGAATAGAGTCCCCAGATTTGGTGAATATAAGAGGACGCTTGACGGAGAGAACACAGACCAAACGGATGGGCCAGTGAAGGAAGCCCAGAGAGAGAAGATTTAACTAGAAAATGAAAAGAGGTGGCAGGGTTGGAGTGCCACCTCGGGGTGGGGAGGGGGATCGAGGGTGCATAAAGTGGCATGGACATAGTTACCAATGGAGCAGGAGGTGTGTAGTGCCACCGGGGCCTAGGGGCACTATAATTATGGATTGATTTTACTACCTAAAAAAGAAGCGCTACTTGATTTAGGGCACATCGTCCCTTGCTACTACACTGAACATCCAGTAAGCATTGCCAGGGCGTTGGTTGGTGGATGGCAGGATAAAAAAAGCAAATGGATGCAAGTCAGCTTCAGAGGACAACCGTGAGGAACCGCTATACATCTCCTGTGAGCTGTGAAACTGCCGTTTATTTACCTACTTTGGGCAATTAAACTCCATTTCACCCGTATTTTCTCAAAACATAAAAGAGTTGCGCTTGAGCTAAAACACTTCATAAGAAAGTGATCACACTGGTATCAGCGTGTGGTCAAGGGGAAACTGGCTGCACCCATTCACTGCTGTCCATGGTGCAGAAAGTATTGTTCGTAAAAGGCTCTGCCACCTACATACTGCATTCACTCGCTGGTGATAGGATAGGATAGGAGAGAACACAGACCAAATGGATGGGCCAGTGAAGGAAGCCCAGAGGGCGAAGATTTAACTAGAAAATGAAAAGCGGTGGCAGGGTTGGAGTGCCACCTCGGGGTGGGGAGGGGGATCGAGTGGTGCATAAAGTGGCATGGACATAGTTACCAATGGAGTAGGAGGTGTGTAGTGCCACCGGGGCCTAGGGGCACTATAATAATGGATAGATTTTACTACCTAAAAAAGGAGCCCTACTTGATTTAGGGCACATCGTCCCTTGCTAATACACTGGGCATCCAGTAAGCATTGCCAGGGCGTTGGTTGGTGGATGGCAGGATAAAAAAAACAATGGGATGCAATTCAGCTTCAGAGGACACCCGTGAGGAACCGCTATATATCTCCTGTGAGCTGTGAAACAGCCGTTTATTTACCTACTTTGGGCAATTAAAATCCATTTCACCCGTATTTTCTCAAAACATAAAAGAGTTGTTTTTAGAAATGGGGGTCTCTAGTTGGCAATGGCTGGCCACTGTCCAATTAGGGAACCTTCTTCCTAAGTCAGAATAAGGGGGCTACACCCTTTGATAACCCCTGCTCAACCCTGTGGTAACGTAGCACGAGTAGCTAGGCTTATCTCAGAGGCAGTGTGTAAAGCATTTATGACCAATCACAGTAACACAGTGAAGAACACTACAAAGGGACACCACACAAGCAATTATAAAAAATAAGTATCTTTATATATAGACTTAACACAAGACGAATAACGGTAAAAAGCCACAATACTGTAAAATAGGATTATTCTTGAAATGCTGCAAAAATAGTTCAAGCTGTGCAAAAAGGAGTTCAGTTCAAAGCAGTGGTCTCTGCGACCCGTTTACTTACAAAGTACCTGGATTTCGGAGCAAAACAAACAAAATGTCGCCATGAAGCTGTAGCGATGATTTTCTGCACGCGAGGCCGGTGATGCGATGAATCCTTGCCAAGAGGGAGGAGACAATGCGCCGATCTGCTGATGCGTGCGGACACGAGGCAACAGCTTCTTCACGCTAGGCCGTCGATGTGATGAATCCTTGCCGCGAGGTAGGAGACGAGGCAACGATCCGGTTGCGTGTGCGAGTAGGTTGCGATGCGAAGAAATGACGCTCCGCTCGGGAGCGATGGTCCTGGTGCGATGCGATGGAACTGATGTTGCGAGTACCCAGCGGCAGCAGCGCAGTAATTCTTGGTGGCACTCTCAGCTGCAGCGGCCCGCAAACGTGCGTTAGCAGTGATCTTAGTGTTGCGAGCACTCGGCAGCAGCAGCGCGACTCCCAAAATGGCGCTCTTTGCTGCCGCGGCTCGCAAACGTGCGTTAGCGATGATTTCAGCACTCTCTTCTCTGTAGTAGAACTAGAGGTCCTGGAACTCACAGGAGCCTCACCTGCAGATAGAAATCCTCGCTGGGGGGAATTAGGAGGCTGTTGGCGAAGTCTGATGGGCCTGAGACTTCAGCAGGAGGATAGCTCGCTTCTAGCCCTTGGGTGATTGCTTTGCAAAGATCTATGAAAGTTTTCTCCAAAGTCCTTTCCCCTCTTCTTCCAAGTCCACTGGTAACCACTGCAGGCCAACCCAAGAAAAAGCACACAAGCACAAGGGTAGTCCAAGTCCTGCAGATTCCTTAGTTACACGGACAGAGGTTCGTCTTGACATTCAGGAGCAATACAATTTGTAGGGGTTTGGGCACAGGTATTTATACCCCAAAAGTCTTTGTTCTAAAGAGTCACAAGTCACTGAACCCAGCCAGAACCAGTTCTGCTCATTCCTGGAGCACTTTGTTTACCAGGCTGCATCCTTCCTTTCAGAGAGATGGGGTCTGCCATCAGACGCACAGTAGGAGGTGGAGCCAGCATTCACCTTGCCAGGCACAGCCCTATTCAGGTCAAGGAGCTACCCCTCCCCATACTCCAAATGCATATCTCTCTATTCAACCCAGGTCTGACTCAGCCTGCCCTGTCCCTCCAAGACCAGACGGGCAATACACATAACAGCAGAGCACACTGGAAGGCTTAGGCAAGAAAATACCTACTTTCTAAAAGTGGTATTTTCAAACACAGAATAGAAAAGTAAACTTTACTAAAAGAAGCATTTTAATATTCTGAGCTCAGGCATACTTAATTCGTTTTTTTACCATGTTCCTTGGGTCAGTTAGGATTATAAAATGTAATAGTCAAACTGCCCATTCTGGCCTATGAAGAACAGGTAGCATTACCGTAGTGAAAAACGAAATTGGGTGTAATTCACTACCAGGACATGCTACACACACCAAGGCATGTCCTACCTTACATATACAATGCACGCTACCATAGGGGTGACTTACATGACGCCAAGGGAATGTTCAGGGGCTGGGAAGTGTGTGCACTTCACAGCCAAGAGGGCAGTTCTGGACTGCACACAGACACTGCAGTGGCAGGTCTGAGACATGCTTTACAGCTGCTTCTGTGGGCGGCGCAAAACAGCGCTGCAGGCCCACAAGCAGTATTTGGTTTACCAGCCCTGGGCACCAACAGGCCACGCTACTAGGGACTAATGGGCAAACCAAATGAGCCAATCAGGGACATACCAATTCCCACAGACATATTTACACAGGGAGCATTCGCGCTGTGGCACTGAATGGCAGTGGCACAGCGCCCAGAGCATCTAACACCAGCAAAAACAGAGGAGACAAAAGCAAAAAATGGAAGGGAGACCCACGCCAATGGGGCCAGGTCTAACAGTTGCGCTTGAGCAAAAACACTTCATAAGGAAGTGATCACACTGGTATCAGCGTGTGGTCAAGGGGAAACTGGCTGCACCCATTCACTGCTGTCCATAGTGCAGAAAGTATTGTTCGTAAAATGCTCTGCCACCTACATACTGCATTCACTTGCTGGTGATAGCAGTTGGAATCCATCCAGGTTAATGAATTCACCCAGTTACTGAAGGGCCCCGCTGTACATGAACTGCATTCACTCGCTATAGAAAACCACTACTACCTATGGTACTGCGTGCTGCAGCTACAGATCGGTATTACAATAAATGGTAAAGTAATCTACAGCAATATGTCTGTCCTGCCGTTCATGGAACTGCATTCTGCAGCTAAAGATGGGTATTGCTGTCCATGGTGCTGCATGCTGTCTCGCTAGATGGGCGCTGCTGTCCATGGCACTGCATGCTGCAGCTATAGATGTATGCTGCTGTTCATGGTACTGCATGCTATTCATGGTACTGTATTCTGTGGATGTAGATAGGTATTGTTTTGTATTGTATTGTAATTGCATTTGTATAGCGCTTACTAACCCTGACGAGGCTGTCTACGGTACTATCTTTTGCCACTGTGAATGGGTACTGCTGTCTATCCGTCCATGGTACTGCATTCTGTCGCTCTGAATTGGTACTGCTGTCCATGGTCCTGCATGCTGGCGCTACAGATGTGTACTGCAGTCCATGGCACTGCATGCTGTAGTTATAAATGGGCACTGCTTTCCATGTGCTGCTTGCCGTCCCTCTAAATGGGCACTGCTGTCCATGGGACTGTATTGCGCTGCTGTAGATGTGCACCCCTGTCCATGGCACTATTTTTTGTCACCACGAATGGATACTGATATCCACGGTACTGCATTCTGTTGCTGTATATGAGTACTGCTGTCCATGGTACTGCATGCTGTAAATATAGATGGGCGCTGCTGTCCATGGTTCTGTGTTATGGATATAGATACCGCTGTCCTTGGGGCTCTCTTCTGCCACTATGAATTGCTACCGATATCCATTGTACTGCATTCTGTCATTCTGAATGGGCACTGCAGTCCATGGGACTGTATTATGCGCTGTAGATGGGCAGTGCTGTCCTTAGCACTGCACTCTGTGGATGTAGATAGGTACTGCTGTCCATGACACTACCTTCTGTTAACGAGAATGGACGTTAATATCCATGGTACTGCGCGCTGCAGCTACAGATGGGCACTACTGTCAATGGGACTGCGTGCTGTCCCTGTAGATGGATACTGCAGCCAATGATACTGTATTCTGGTGATGTCCTTGGCACTCCCTTCTGTCACTGTGAGTGGGTACTGATATTCATGGTTCTGCGTGCTGTATCTATGGGTGGGCGCTGCTGTCCATGGTTCTGCGTGCCGTATCTATGGATGGGTGCTGCTGTCCATGGCACTGTACTCTATGGATATAGAAAGGTATTGCACTCGGTTCTGGTGCAGCGGTACCTACTGCACCAATGAAAGCTCAACTGCTGCCAGCAATGTGAATAGAGTCCCCAGATTTGGTGAATATAAGAGGACGCTTGACGGAGAGAACACAGACCAAACGGATGGGCCAGTGAAGGAAGCCCAGAGAGAGAAGATTTAACTAGAAAATGAAAAGCGGTGGCAGGGTTGGAGTGCCACCTCGGGGTGGGGAGGGGGATCGAGGGTGCATAAAGTGGCATGGACATAGTTACCAATGGAGCAGGAGGTGTGTAGTGCCACCGGGGCCTAGGGGCACTATAATTAAGGATTGATTTTACTACCTAAAAAAGTAGCCCTACTTGATTTAGGGCACATCGTCCCTTGCTACTGCACTGGACATCCAGTAAGCATTGCCAGGGCGCTGGTTGGTGGATGGCAGGATAAAAAAAACAATGGGATGCAAGTCAGCTTCAGAGGACACCCGTGAGGAGCCGCTATACATCTCCTGTGAGCTGTGAAACAGCCGTTTATTTACCTACTATGGGCAATTAAACTCTATTTCACCCGTATTTTCTCAAAACATAAAAGAGTTGCGCTTGAGCTAAAACACTTCATAAGAAAGTGATCACAGTGGTATCAGCGTGTGGTCAAGGGGAAACTGGCTGCACCCATTCACTGCTGTCCATGGTGCAGAAAGTATTGTTCGTAAAATGCTCTCCCACCTACATACTGCATTCAGTCGCTGGTGATGGGAGCTGCAATCCATCCAGATTCATTAATTTACCCAGTTGTTGAAGGGCCCCGCTGTACATGAATTGCATTCACTCGCTATAGAAAGCCACTACCGTCTATGGTACTGCATGCTGCCACTACAGATCGGTATTAAAATAACTGGTAATGTATTTTGCAGCAATACGATGGGTACTGCTGTCCATGGAACTGCATTCTGCAGCTATAGATTGATATTGCTGTCCTCTGTGCTGCATGCAGTCGCAATAGATGGGCGCTGCTATCCATGGTACTGCATGCTGCAGCTATAGATGTATGCTACTGTTCATGGTACTGCATGCTGTTCATGGTACTGTATTCTGTTGATGTAGATAGGTACTGCTGTCTACGGTACTACCTTTTGGCACTGTGAATGGGTACTGCTGTCCATGGTACTGCATGCTGGTGCTACAGATGGGCACTGCTGTCCATGGTGCTGCATTCTGTCCTCTGGATGGGTACTGCTGTCCATGGTACTGTATTCTGCTGCTGTAGATGTGCGCCCCTGTCCATGGCACTATCTTCTGTCACCACGAATGGATACTGATATCCACGGTACTGCATTTTGTTGCTGTACATGAGTACTGCTGTCCATGGCACTGCATGCTGTAAATATAGATGGGTGCTGCTGTCCATGATACTGTATTCTGTCGATGTAGATAGGTACCACTGTTCATGGTGCTACCTTTTGTGAATGGGTACTGATATCCATGGTACTGCATGCCGTCGCTGTACACGTGTACTGCTGTCCTCGGTATTGCATGCTGTCCCTGTAGATAGGTATTATCGTCCATGGTACTGTAGTCCGTCAATTTAAATCGGTACTGCTGTCCATGGTACTACCTTTTGTCACTGTTAATAGGTACTGGTATTCATGGTACTGCATTCAATTGTTGTAGAAGGGCATTGCTTTTTTCCCTGTAGACTGGCACTGTTATCAGTTGTACTGCATTATGTCAGAGTGAAAGGACAGCGCTATCATTGGTACTGCATTCTCTCACTGTAGAATTGTACTGCAGTGCACGTTTTTGCATTATGTCAGTGGATAATGGCTTGCCTATCCAACATCACTGCGTTTTTCCACTGTAAACTGGCACTGTTAACCCTAGTGTGTACTCTAGAAAAGCACTGCTGTCTTTAACACTGCATTCTTCCAGTACAAAAGGGCACTGCTGTCCATGGTACTGCATCTCATTCTGTCACTATAGAAGGGCGTTGCTCTCCATAGCACTGCATTTTCTCGCAGTGGATCGGCAATGCTATTTACTACTGCATTCTCTCACTGTAAATGGGCTTTTTATCTTGGTACCACACTTTCTCTTTAGCTAGGCACTGCTATACTTGGTACTGTATTCTCTCATTGTCAATGGGCACTGCTTTGCATGGTGCACCTTCTCTCGCTGCAGTAGGGTGCTGCTAACCATGCTACCGCATTACCCTACCAAGAATGGCCACTCAATATGGTACGGCATTGCCTTTCTATAAACAGAGGCTGGAATTCATGGCACTGCAATACTTTGCCACCGATGGCCACTACTATTGATGGTACAATATTCTCTCTATGTAGATGAGCACTGCTATTTATCGCACCACGTTCTCCCTTTGCAGCTGTTCTCAGTACTGCACTCTCGCTGGATGTGGAAACTGGTGCTCGCAGTTCTTGCTGTACATTGTCGCTGGAATCTATTGTACTGCCTTACCTTGCTGTAGATGGGCTCTTGAATCTGTAGTACTGGATTACCTCGCTGCACATGAACTCTGGAATCATTGATAATGCATTACCTTGCTGTAGATGGACTCTGGAATTGGTGATACTGCATTATGTTGCTGTAGATGGACGCTGGAATCAATGGCACTGAATTATCTTGCTGCAGATGGACTCCAGAATCTACGAGACTGCGTTACCCTGATGCAGATGGGTTCTAGAATCTATAGAATTAGTTAACCTTGATGTGGATGGGCTCTTGAATCTATGGTACTGCATCACCTTGCTGTAGATAGGCACTGAAATAGATTGTACTTCCATACCTTGCTGTAGATAGCTGCTGGAATCTATTTCACTGTCTTATCTTGCTGTAGACAGTCACTGGAATCTATTGTACTTCATTACCTTGCTGTAGATGGACTGGAATCTATGGCACTGCATTATCTTTCTAATAATGGGCGCTGGAATCAATGGTACTGCCTTTACCTGCTATAGATGGGCTTTTAATCTATGGTACTACATTACCTTTCTGTAGACGGGTTGTTGAATCTATGGTACTGCATTACCTTGCTGTAGATGGGCTCTAGAATCAATGGTACTGCATTACCTTGCTGTACATGCGCTCTGGGATCTATAGGACTGCGTTACCTTGCTGAGGATGCACTCTAGAATCTACTGTAATGCATTACATTTCTATAGATAGATTGTAGAATCCATGGTACTGCATTACCTTGCTGCAGATGGGCTGTAGAATCTATAGTACTGCATTACCTTGCAGTAGATTGGCTCTAGAATCTATGGTACTGCATTACCTTGCTGTAGATGGGCTCTAGAATCTATGGTACAGCATGACCTTGCTGTAAAAGCGCTCTGGAATCTATGGTACTGTATTGCCTTGCTGTAGTTGGGCTGTAGAATCTATGGTACTGCATTACCTTGCTGTAGATGGGTTGTGGAATCTATGGTACTGAATTACCTTGCTGTAGATGGGCTCCAGAATATATGGGACTGCATTACCTTAGTGTAGATGGGCTCTAAAATCTATGGTAAGTCGTTAGTGTGCTGTAGATGGGCACTGGAATCTATGGTACAAACTTACCTTGCTGCGGAAGGGCTCTAGAATATATGGGACTGCATTACCTTGCTGTTGATGGGCCCAAGAATCTATGGGGCTGTGTTACCTTGATGTAGATGAGCTGTAGAAACTATGGTACTGCATCACCATGCTGTAGATTGGCTCTAGAGTCTATGGTACTGCATTACCTTGGTATAGATGGGCTCTATAATCTATGATAATGCGTTACCTTGCTGTAGATGGGTTCTAGAACCTATAGGACTGCATTACCTTCGTGTAGATGGGCTCTAGAATCTATGGTAATGCATTACCTAGCTGTAGAGAGACACTGGAATGTATGCTACAGCATCACCCTGCTTTAGATAGGCACTGGAATCTATTATATTTCATTACCTGGCTGTAGATGGATGCTGGAGTCCATGTTACTGCCTTACCTTGCTGTTGGTGGGCTCTACAGCTGTTTCTCCACAATCTCTTTGCAACAACTTGCCAAACTTTTTCTTTGATGAACAAAATGTAGGTTGTGTTTCGAACCTGAGCTGCCTAGAACCACTAACCCTGTCACAGTAGGAATCCTGACCTATGTGTCCATCTCCTCCCTCTTACAGATATTTACTTACGTATCTCGATCCTTTGACCATTCTAAACTACCATTCATAAAATCTGGGTGTCCTATGACCCTTGTAGGGTCAAGATGCTCAAAGGCAATCACCCCTTATTTACAGAGCACGGCTAATCCTTTTTTAAACCCTGACACAGTTCCACCTGCCTATAAACAGGCAATTATGCACTGGAGCTTAAAGAAATGGTGTAGACCAGATTTAGCTGCACATGCATAAAAATAGTTATTAGTGATTCTTTAATTGCTATTTTTAAGGAGTCGTAATTAAAGAATCGCTATTGCCTATGCTTGTAGGAATCACACAAAAAAGGCGAATCCTACACATTCCTTAATTGCGACTCGCTAATTGTGAGTCGCAATTGAGGAATTGCTTCCCTTTCATTCCTATGGGCCTAGAGGCCCATAGGAATGAATGTGAATTGCATGCACGATTTGCGAGTACCCAATAAGTACTCGCAAATTGCGCATGCAACTTCAAGCGTACAAGGGTGCCAAAAGGACACCCTGCGGCACCCCTGAAATTTCAATTTCTACACATGTTGCGCACACACATGCCCCAAGGGCATGTGTGTATGTATAACAAGGGACTTTTCAAAGAAATTGAAAATTACCATCAACTTGAGATTGACGGTAATTTGCGATTCCTATTTGCAAAATTGCAAATTTTTATTGGTTAATGCATTGCATTTAAGGAATCACAATTTGTGATTCCTTAAATGCATTCGCAATTTAAGTGATTGCAAATTCTGCGATTCCTTAAATTGCGATTTTTGCATTTTGAATGATGCATCCCAAAAGCAAAATTACCGGTTTGCGACCAGTTTTTTCCATGATGCATGTGGCCCTTAAACCTGTGACCATGAGGTCTAACAATCAATCAATCACTCAATCAAGATTTGTAAAGTGGAGCTGCTTCACCCATGAGGGTCTCGAGGCGCTGTTGAATTGTGCTGCCTGTTCGCCTATTGGTTGAACACAGCCACCTGAAGTGAATGACCCAATCTTGCTTCTTTCTGTGCTTGCGATAACAGTGAAAGTGCTACCAGTATTGAACGAGATCTGTTCTTGGACTAGAGCAACCATATACTCTTCTCAAGCAGGCTGTAGACCCTAAGAGACAATGGAATCCATGCTGGTGGCAGGATGCGACGGACACCAAAGGCCGTTCTGCCTCTCCTCTCCTTCTTGGCTTTTATGTCTGAAGGTGCTGACTCCCTCGCCGCCCTCCTGCTGTGTTCAGAGGAGGCTGGGGCGAAGGCCCATGCTTGATGCCCTGTCCTAACCTCTTCTCATGATTTTACTCAGTCTTTGTCAACCTCTCGTTTCCACTGTTCCGTAACTTCCCTCCCATGTGGTTTCTGTGACACTTTAATTCACAAAATGTACACATTTTGTGCTTGGTGAAATCTGCAGACTCTTTTGTTGAATTTTACATTATGCAATTATGCTTAATTTTCTCCTGTACCAGACTGGATCACTCAGAAAATGAGACATTTTCAGCTCAAACCATTCCACTGCTGGTATCTCACGTGACTGTGAAAAAAGTGTCGTGATAAAGCAGCAACCCACTTTGCAATAAAAAGGTGTACTTTTATGAAATGCTCGTGAATTTTGTAGAAAAATCCAAGTAATTTCGCACGCTCTAACTAATGAGCTACTTCACTCAACAGCCTATGATTGTACTACTCTCTAAAACAGTGTGACGAAAAGAAGGGGATAGTAAATTAATTACCACAATGACATTTCACATTTTTGACCTAACATGTTTACATGTGTGTACAAGGAGTTCAATTTCATGATTTTTGAGCACATGTTAAAACTTGTATTAGAAAATAGGACTGTCGGTCTAAAAATAAACATTTTAAAGGGCTATTAAGCAATTCTCGACTTCGGAGATGAGGTGTCAGATACGTTAATAATAAAATATCTATATCTACATCTATATATACACATCTACCTTTATATTAATTTTCCAAATATAGGTTTGGAAAGATATAGTGTGTGCTGTAAGCACAACCCATCAGTAAAGAGGGAACATTTGGAAGGAATATTGTGTACATTTGTTCTCTCTCATTCCCTTCATCTAGCCCTCCCAAAAAAGAGTTGAACAATGCACAGAAAAACATTGGGGCTTATTTACAAGCCTCTTGCGCCAATTTTGCGTCATTTATAACATCGGAAAAGTGACGTACGGGTGGCGCAAGGGGCTTGTAAATCTGCCCCATTGTTTCTTCCATCACTCTTCTCCTTCCCATCGCCTATGACGCTCCAAGTAGCTGAACACAAAGTAAATAAATATGTGACAACATCCCCTCTCATGGAGAATGGGGGCGAGGCAAAACAACTGTACTCTTTTTCTGTATTCACTAATTACACTGCCATCCGCAAAAAGGTAATGCATGAACCAGCCACTCTATTTCATGTTCGTGTACGAAGGGCAGGAGGCATTGGCGTAAAACAAAAAATGTAAATAATCAAGGGACATGCTCTTATACCCTGGGAACTTCTGATCACAGCCGGCCTCTCTTGTGAGCCACCAGCCGAGGCAACCAACCCTAGACACATTTCTGAGAGGTTGATGGTGACACCACACCCACCCTGGAGACATGTCCCTGACTGCTGCTCCCTTAGAATTATTCTCCTGTTCTTGCCCTGCTGTGTACACCTTCCAGCCTGGTTTCAGCCCCTCATCTTGCTGTCCTATCTGTACATCCCCTCCATGGGGCAGATTTACAAGCCCCTCGCACCACTTTTGCGTCACTTTTAACATGGGAAAATCTGCCCCCATATATCTAACACTCATACAGTTGTGCCTCATGGCTGACACTGGTCTTGTCTTCTTTCCACCCCTATGTAGCTATGCCATTGACCGCAGCTCAGACGTGGAGAGGATCTTTGACATCAATGCCAGCACTGGCGCCATTACAACGGGGAAGACTTTGGACCGCGAGACGACTGGCTGGCACAACCTCACTGTTCTGGCCCAGGAAGCTGGTAAGGAGGCTGCTCTGGTGAAGCCATTTCTGTTGTCAGAGCTATTGTTGTACTGCTTGGGGACACTCCCACCTTCAGCCTAAAGTATGCATCTAGCAGAGGGTGGTCAGGTGTCATGTGCAGGAACACTGTCAGTTTTTGCAAACTCATTGTCCAGTTTGACAACTGTTCTCTATGATGAAACTCACCGGATGTGCATGGGACCTCTATCCTCCTTTATAACCCAAGTAACAAATAGGTCTTGTTATATGGGTTTCCCAAGGAAATCCTCATGAAATCTCTCCTATAGCAACTTCCTTGCTTATATAGCGCTTCATGCTGCACTTCCTCCACTTCTAACCTCTGTAACTAACAGGTGTTACTATGACACAGTTAAAGGTATTCAGTTTGCTTACTGCAGAATCAAAAAATGCGCAGTCCTTCTAGTTGGGATTCGAATAGAAGACCTTCAGGTCCCTGCAACAGCAGCGAACGCTCGACTCACTGAGCCATCCTTGTAGCATAAAAAGCAAGGCAGAAGAGGCCCTGTGTAAATTTGACTTTGTCCTTTCTGCTTTTTTTCCCATCATTCTAATATTTAACTAGGCCTGAATGAAATTTTAATTACGCTGGAGACATTTGTGAAATTTCTACATTTTGGCTCACACAAAATTTCTCTAAATTTCGCATTGTGCAATTTAGCTGAACTTTTTAAAGTGAGCAAAACCTTTGCAAGTAGGAGACTAGTTTGGACAGAAAATGTCTCAATAAGAGACATTTTTTGTGTGAGCCTAACCCTGGCCAGTATCTCACGAGGAAAACTTTTACTTATCAAAAGTCAGACAAAATACAGCAAACCACAGCTTGCTTTAAAAGGCACAAATTCACGTGATATCCATTGACTTTTCAGAAAAAATAAATATGCACATTTTGTACACATAATACTTTTAATGCTGCCACCTATAGATGGCCTGTAGAAGACGACTGTTACAGAATTATGTCAACTTATTTGTTTCTGCTGTTTTAAAACACTATGGGGCATATTCTCAGGGACCTATCGCCGAGTTATAGGCACTTTATCACAGCCAAAGTCGCAATAAATGTATCGCCCCATTCACAAGCCAGTGCAAACAGTCGATATCACCAGTTTTGCAGAAATAGCATTCCCAAAAAATATCGCCACTGATGACCCCGGCAACTATCGCTAATGAGATGCAGAGTAGGCGTTCCCAAGCAAAAAAATGCGACACCACTCCACAACATTCTCGATGACCAGCCAGATCGGCGATAAGATCCCAAAACAGGCAATAAGGCACGTTAGCAGCAGGATTTTAACACCTGCTCTGACCTGGTGTAAAGTCAGACGACAACCGGCAGCAGCCAAGGGAGCACAGCCCAGAGCCAAACATGAAGAACAACAGATGCCCCAGAGCAACTGAACATGCAGCCCAGAGCCCCAATAGGGCAACAACACCCATCCCCAGGACCCCACCCCACACCCCCTCCCCTTTGGACAAAGAGAATGAGAGGGGGAGAGAGAAAGAGAGGGAGAGAGAAAAAGAGAGAGAGAGAGGGAGACAGAAAGAGGGAGGGAGAGAAAGAGAAAAAGAGAGGGAGATAGAGGGAGAGAGAAAGAGAGAGAGAGAGGGAGGGAGATAGAAAGAGAGAGAGGGAGAGAAAGAGAGAGGGAGAGAGAAAGAGAGTGAGATAGAGGGAGAGAGAAAGAGAGGGAGGGAGAAGGAGATAGACAGAGAGAGTGAGAGGGAGACAGAAAGAGAGAGAGAGAGGGAGAGAAAGAGAGATGGAGAGAGAAAGAGAGGGAGATAGAGGGAGAGAGAAAGAGTGAGAGAGAGCGAAAGAGAGGGAGAGAGAGAGAAAGAGAGGGAGAGAGAGAGAAAGAGAGGGAGAGAGAGTGCCGACACTGCGGACCCAGGCCTCACTGTTCACTTGCAGCCACCGGTGTGTCTCCAACCACGTGCCGGTATACACTGCAGTCCCCCAGGTCCCTCATCTGAAAGTTGCATGAGACATGAATGGCAGAGTCCATACAGTAGCACACGCCATTATCGCTTGCCCGCCCCTGCGCACACAGGCGGCTGCACCCCAGCCCCTCCCGCCGCCCAGCGGAGATTGCCCGTCCCTGCGCATTCAGGCCTCACTGCTCACTTTCCACCACCGGCGTGTCTCCAAGAGGGCCCACCACATGCCGTTGGGAGCCCCAAGCCCAGGGCCCGCGACCATGGCACCCTCCACATCATGCAGCCTTGCACCGCGGGCCACCAGGTCACACACTTGATTCTGGGTCTTGATATCACTATGGCAGAGAACATATCAGTGCACATGGCCTCATCGCAGGCTGCACAGCCGCTCAGCCCTAGAGGTGCTACTAACTCTGTGAACGGCGAGGCGACACCACGTGGCGGTAGGCCCACACTACCCACTGGCTCAGGCCTACACTGCGGACCAGCAGGGCTCACACTAATGCCACCATTCTGGTCCGCCTGGATGGCGCATCATCACAGGCCACACATCTGCTCAGCACTTAAGGTGCCCCTACCTCAGAGCACCGAAAGACACCGTCCCATGGTGGTGTGCCTGCCGCAGTGTATCTGGTGCCACCAAATCTGTGCACCGCAAGCCATGGACCCTTTATGATTGAGGCCCGTGGTGCGGACGCCATCATGACACCTCAGGTACTGGGCAATGTGCTGTGCCTGGGTCCTAGGCCCTCAGGCAGAAATGATAACCACACGGAGACACCCAGTTACAGAGTGGAAATGGCATTCAACACGTGCACCAAGCCCTTTTTATTGGCAGGGTCACATGTCCTGTGACCGCTGTGCTGAATGGTTGTGGTGTGGGTGTAAACCAGTCGTGAGGGAGTGGCTGTTGCATGCTGACAACTAGACCTGTGATCCCTACAGGGAAGACCTGGGACATGTAGCGTTTGTCATCACCCCCTGTGAGCGCAAGCGGAGTGGGCTGGCCTGGCGTATGCCAGTCCAGCATAAGGGTGTGAACAATGACCCCGGGGCTCAGGGCGTGGTTCCGTCCATGGATGGACAAGGAAGTAACTAGTGCATGTGTCTCCGTTCTAGTGTCGGCGCCACCTGGCACACAATCAGAAATGTGTCACCTTGTGACCCAAGTCCCACAACATGAGCAACATGGACGTAAGATGAAATCATTGACCCTACATGCATCCATACCTTCAAGCTTGCAAGATCATAGACATGACAAATCGGTGTGCAAACAAATGTTTAATGCACATTCAGTGGAGTGTTGCAGCTGGAGACTACAGGGCCATGCAAACCCCACTCTACATTATTAGCCCGTGGAGGGCCAGCCAGAGTGCTTCAGGGAATGACAAGTACATCAGTAGAGGAGGAGTTTAGTCCACAGTCTGATAGCTGTGTAATTGGTGACCAAACAGAATATGGTAGTCCATGTCGCGGTCCAAAGTGAGTGTTGCAGAGTGCATCGGGGGGACAGTGGAAGGTGATGATGCAGAGAGCAGAACCAAGCAGAAACAGGCCATATGGCGGAGATGAATGCTACCGCTTCCTTCTGACCAAGAGGCCAGATTCATCCGCATCTTCGTCCTCTGCTGTTTCATGTGCCTCACATGTGGGTGGTGGTGTTCTGTCTCCAGAACTGTGTGGCAGTGACACCTCAGGGGCCGGAGGTGGAATGTCCGCCGCACTGTGTGACACTGACACATCAGGGGCCAGAGATGTGGATGGAGTGGTAGCAGCAGCATGCATCAGCACCAGACCTTGTGGCAGCAATGCCATGAGGAGGGTCTTTATGGCATTGAGGGTCCCAGCTACCTCTCGCTGGTGTGCAGCCGTGGCAGCTGTTTTTTCCGCATGCGTCCGCTCCATGTTCTCCATGAGCATCTGCATGAGTCCCAACTCCCGGGCGAGTTCGCTGGAGCCACTATGGCTAGACAGTCGTTCTTGTTGCAGAGTCAGGACTCTGGCGATGTCAGCCATGGTTCATTGGAGGGCATGGAGCGGACTGTGGGTGTCCGTTAGGGACTGTGAGTGGTCCCTGATGGGACTTAGACACCCACATATGGCGTCTAGTTTTGTCTGCCATGCGGTCGAACCCCACCTGCACCTGTTCAGCCAGCTTCTCCTGGCACCCCAACACACGGCGTTGGAAGTCCATGTGTTCGTCGTGGGGGTCCTGGGAGGCAGCCGTGGTGGTGGGTGCTGCCTGCTGTGTGATTTGTGCAGGGGGTGGGTTCTACTCGTAGCAGCTGGGCTGCCCTGCTCCTGGAAGTGGGCTGTGGAGGCTGTCAACGAGCTGTTGGAGGGCGTCGGAGTCGAAGGTGTGGTGGTCATCAGAGAAGAGAGGTTGGGACTGCTCTGCAGAAGGTGTTGAATTCCCCTCTGCAATGTGAAGGGGAATGCAGTTTAACATTGTGTTCACATGTATGTTGATGCATTGTGCATGTTTGCATTCAGACTGAATGACAGTGTACATTGTGACTGTTTTTGGGGAGCTGCCTATATGATGCGGGACAGTGGACAATCCGACAACATCACAGATGTGTGTTTGTACTTGTACTTTGTCAACTCACATTTCCCTGTGATGCCATGTGTGATTGGCCAGTTTCTGCACACAAGCAGCACCAGTTGTGTCCTCTGTTCTGTTGTGGACGTGTTGCAGATTGTGCCACATCGTTGTCAATGTTGATGTGCTCTGCATGTGATGTGTGTGTGCCGCATTTTGTGGGAGTCGCCCCTGCAGCTATGATTTGGCTGCCCCTTATCCCTTACATGCGGTGTGCCTCAGACTTCTGTGCTTATACAGTGCTGAGATGTTGGGTGCATTGGTCTCTTGGTGGGAGTTGGGGGTCTGGGGCATGGTTTGTCCATGTGTGCCATTGTACCCATCTCCCCCCGTCTCCCCAGTCCCTGGTCGTTACTCACCCTGTTGCTGTTGTGTCCGGTCATGTTGAGCAGTGTCCAGGCTCCCAACTCCTGCCACCGTCTCCCCACTGATAACTGTGGACACCATTTCCTCCATCTCGTCCAGCTCCTCCTGTGGCGCTGGGCTCCCAACTCCAGTCTGCATTGCTGCCTTCCGGTTGTTTGTGAGTTTCTGCTCGGTTTTGCGATTGACATCATTCCAGCGCTTCTTGACCTCTTCCATTGTCCTCTTCAGCACTCCGACTGCATTCACCTTATCCACGATGGTCTGCCGTATTCAATTTTTAGTTCCCAGTGACACAGTGGAGGTGACGAACAATAGTTGATGATGTTCTATCACCTCCGTTATCAGAATCCTGTTTTCCTGTGGACTGAACAGCTTCTTCGTACTCTTCTTGTCCTTCCCTGACCCCGAGGTCCCAGGCTGGTCCTCCGAGGGGCTTGTGGGGTTTTGGTTGTCCTCTGCACTTGCTCCGGCTGACTCTACTGTGCTTCGCTGTTGTTTGGCTTTTGTATGTGTTTTTTCCCCATCTTTTATAGTGCATTTTCCCACATGTCGCGTGGGAATTGCAGACCTGTGGCTGGTTTTCACTGATTTTTGTATCACGATTTGCGTCATCGCCCCTTTTTTGGCGTTCGTATTTCACATTTTTGCAGCGTTGAGTTTATTTTAATCCGCTCATTTGATGTGTTGCGGTGGGTCTATTGCATGGTGCCACCGTGTTGAGAATACCATGTTAACACGGTGTTATTTTTCCACGATAGACTGCGATGTGAAGAGTTGCGTTAAGCTACTTTTGTGGTAGTTGTCACACGTTCTTGAGAATATCCCCCTATATTGTCTGCTGCATAATGAACCTCTGCTCTGTTCCATCTCCCAAACTACAACCTTTCCAGCCTGCTTGCTTGATGCTAAAGTAACTGCTTTGAATACTCTCCTGCTTCTCTGATAAACCCCCATATACTGCCTGAAACAGAAATAATTACGGATGTGTGAAATTTGCGTAATTTGCTTTCGCATAATTGTGTGAAATTTCATTACAATTATGAAAAATTACAAGTAATTAAGTGAAATGCAAATACATACATGGTGGTTTGTATTGCATTTTGGGATGAATATTTCTTCAAGATATTTGTCACAAAAGGGACTCAGATCTTGAGCTTCTGCTACCTCGATTATGAAAATGTTATTGGGAAGTGCAAAATTTTTATTATAACATTGGAATGTTGAGCTCGCTAGTGAGGACAATAATGTGACAACCTTATAGCCCTTCTTACTCAGGTTATGCCAATTCCTAAAAGAAATTAGCAACCAGTGTATCCCTCAGAAGTGGTCTATAATGCTATATTATCAGCGGTAGCTCCTCCGCTAAGGTGGAGGAGAGGTGCCCCACTGCTCTGTGTGCAGTTTAAAAAGGAAAACGAACATGATAATAACCAGTTATTATAATTTTAGTTTTCCGTTACTGCTTAGTTGTGGGGCAGGCTGGGCTGGCTACAGCAGGGACCAGGGGAAGGAGTGGTGAGCACACGCTAAAGTGAGCATGACGGTTTAGCTGGCCATCTTGGGCCAGTCAAACAGTCATGCGCACTTTGCATGTTCTCCACTGGCTATAAGGCACAGCCTGGGTGGAGAACATGCACGGCCTCCCAGTCCCTATCTGAGCACTGAACCATGGTGTTCAGACCAATCACAACACTGCTCTAAGGCAGCATCATGATTGGCTAGGGGCGTCGGGAAGCCTGTGTGCTTCCTTGTTCCTGCTGTTGACCGAGAAGCCGAGGAGGACCGATAGGCGGCATCGGGCCGGCCTGCAGGTAACCGTTGAAAAAACCAAAATCATTTATCACCCCACTCGCCCCCCACCCTACCACGCCTGTTATACAGCCCCTGCCACTGTATATTATGCGAGATTATTGCACCAAGCATTTCACTCAAAGTTTGTGTTTTTCTTGTACTGACATGTTTTGAGCAGATAATGTATTGCCATAACTGTAAAACAAGATGTTTGGGGAATCTGCATGTGCTGTTCTAGCAACGTTCACCGTGTGACTTTAGAAACCGGATTGACATACTTCTCTCACGCAGTTTGTACTGGAGTGCCTGTATCACAGATCATTTTCACGTCGACCTCTTTCCCCACTGTATATATGTAAAGCCCAAACTTCTCACGAGAAATACATGTCTTAGAAAAGTGAAAAATATTCAATTTGGTGAACTTCTAGGTGCAGTGACTAAATATTGAGGGACATAATATAAAATGCCCAAAATATCGACTCCAAAGTACAGAATATAGAATCCCTATCTACAAACAGGTAGGTACTAAAATATCGAATCCAAAATATAGATTGTTAAAATATAGTTCACTAAAATATTGAATTTTCAAAAATAATATAAAAGTAATTAAATATTAAAAACAATAAAATAAAACATACTTAAAATAATGTAAAAAAGCTAAAAAAATTAAAATAATAAATGTAATATAAAAAAAGTACAGATTTTGTTGGATAGTGAGAGGGTAAAAATTACTATTCCCACTCCAGTGAGGGCAACAGTAGGGAAAACGTTGGATAGCGTAGGGGTAAAAATTACTATTCCCACTCCAAAGAGTGCAACAGTAGGGAAACCGTTGGATAGCGGGAGGGTAAAAATTACTATTCCCACTCCAGAGAGTGCAACAGTAGGGAAAGCGTTGGATAGCGGGAGGGTAAAAGTTATTATTCCCACTCCAGTGAGTGCAACAGTAGGGAAAGCGAAGGATAGCGTAGGGGTAAAAATTACTATTCCCACTCCAGTGAGTGCAACAGTAGTGAAAACGTTGGATAGCGTAGGGGTAAAAATTACTATTCCCACTCTAAAGAGTGCAACAGTAGGGAAAGTGTTGGATAGCAGGCGGGTAAAAATTACTATTCCCACTCCAGTGAGTGCAACAGTAGGGAAAGCATTGGATAGTGTAGGGGTAAAATGTACTATTCCCACTCCAGTGAGTGCAACAGTAGGGAAAACGTTGGATAGCGTAGGGGTAAAAATTACTATTCCCACTCCAAAGAGTGCAACAGTAGGGAAAGCGTTGGATAGCAGGAGGGTAAAAATTGCTATTCCCACTCCAGTGAGTGCAACAGTAGGGAAAGCGTTGGATAGCGGGAGGGTAAAAATTACTATTCCCACTCCAGTGAGTGCAACAGTAGGGAAAGCGTTGGATAGCAGGGGGGTAAAAATTACTATTCCCACTCCTGAGAGTGCAACGGTAGGGAAAGTAATGATTTAATATTAAAATAAGATTACATTAATTATCAATACCAATAAAAGATTAATTAAAATTAATTACCAATTAATACAAATTAATTACCAATTAATAGTTAATTATCAATTAATTATCAATACATATAAATAAAAATAAATATTTACTTTATTACAATTAAATTACTTCTCACCCTATTCCCCTATAAACCCACAACCCGTTCCAAATAATAAAAAATACAATTAACATAATTATCAATTAATCAATTAATAAAAATTAATTACAAATTAATAAAACATAATTGCCAATTAATAATTAATTATCAATCAATTAATTATCAATACATATATATAAAAAATAATATTTAATTTACTATAATTAAATTACTTCCCACCCTATTCCCCTATAAACCCACAACCCGCTACGGAATTAAATTACGCAAAAATTAAATTACATAACATTCATTACTTAAAAAAAATTAAACATGTATTACAAAAATAATACATAATTTTAACACATATACTACCATACATAACACTAAAAAAAATTGATATTATGGAAATAGATATTTTACATTCGATATTATGGAAATCGATATTTCCTACCCCAATTTCGATATTCTGACTAACTATATTTTGCTGATTCGATATTCTGTCCTATCTATATTTTGGAGTCGATATTCTGCCCTGTCTATATTTTGGAATCTATATTTTGGGCGTTCACCGAACTTCTAGTAGGGATCTGAGTTTACAAATATCAGTGGGCTCGATTCACAAAAGTAATCTGAGAAAAAATCTAAACTTTACGACTTTCGGTATTCACAAAGGGCATTTAGGAGTAGTAAAGTTAGGATTTTATCTCAGTTAAACGTATGTTTTACTTAAGTTAAACTCAAGACCAAAACGTAAGTTTAACTGAGAGAAAATCCTAACTTTACTACTCCTAAATGCCCTTTGTGAATACTGAAAGTCGTAAAGTTGGGATTTTGTCTCAGACTACTGTTGTGAATCGGGCCAGGTGTTTTCTATGAGTATGGCTGGCCAAGCTGTCAGCGCTCTCATGTGGCCCCATGTCAGGTTTTGACTGTGTCCTTTATTACTAGTAGACGTCACTTTCCATTCTGGGACCGTCATTTGTGTTTCTTTCATTTTAAATAAAGACCTCAATATCACACTGCATTATGTGATACTGGAGCTCTTAGGCACTGTCTGAAGAGATGTACAGCAATGAGAAATGACAGCGCGGTATCAAAAAGTTAGGTTTTGTCATAAAGTATTTAAGTTGCTGATACTAAAACAAAACAAAATTCAGGTTGCTGATTCTGAAAAAAAAAGCTATTCAAGCATTTTCCATTAAGATCAGCTTTTATAGCAGTGCTCCAAGGAAGAGGACCTTTCTTGTCTTTAAAAATCAAAGTTTCCTCTTTTTGTGAACAGTTTGGCATACGCTCCCCGCAACATCTCCTTATCGTTTCAGTGATGCCAGGCGGCGTCTATTCCATCCCCTTAATTCCGAGAAATCTTCATATACTTATCCGTGTCCACATCACTTATGTATCTGTTTTGCATCTGTATAAAATTGTAGGTGCACGTCTCAGTTGTGTACATAGTCCCAAAATAATATTGTGCATTAAAAGTTCTGTCCATTATTCTTTTTAGTGCTTTCGGTTGCCGGCGTGCAACATCCTGTTATTCATCACAATCATTGTGAAGTGTCCTATTGCCTTTGGCACCGGCCACAGCAAAAACGCTCAAATAATATCTGATATATTTTGCTTTGCTTGGAGTGGGAGTCTTCTGAGGTCAGGGACACTCAAACCCCCAGGGAGTAAGTGGTAGTGCAAGGATGACTCCAAATAGGATCACACTGTAAACTGCTAATTTGAGTCTATTACACTATCCTCGATATTTTAGGAACCTCATGTGCCTGTTTGACATTTTTATGCCCCCTTTGTACTTATATGTTCCCTATTTATCACGATAAGTCTTGCTTCCTTACTTGACAAATTTAAGTTCTCTTTTTCTATATATTTTCTGCTTGCACCTTCTCTTTCTTCCAGCCTAGTCCTTCATATACTACTTTGCACCATCTGAACTCTTGCTGCTCCATCACTCACCACCGGCTAACACCTTCGCTGACCTCCTCCAATACCATCACTGATCTCCTTCCTACTCCTTTCACGGCCTACTTCCTACACCTTCGTTTATTTCCTTCCTACACCTTCAGAAACCTCAATTCTACACCTTCACTGACCTCCTCTCTGCACCTTAACTAGCCTCCATCTTCCTTAGCATACACGAACAATAACCGCAGGAGTGAGCGCACACTGAGCCACAATTATGCAGGGCAGTAAGCAGGAGGTCAGTGACTGTGCAGGAAGAAACCAATGGTTTGAGGCATTAAAGTAGCATGTTTGAATTTAGAGTCAATATAGGATGCTGATCATCAAATACGTAGAAACTGAGGTACGGAAATGTGTGGGCATGCGATGCGGGGTCACCAGCCACCCCTGGTAATCTAGTTCCATGAAGCCCTTTCCTTTGTCTGCACTCCTCATTTGAGCTACTATCGCTATGACTTCCAGATCCATGGCTTGGAACCCCATGCATGTCCCATGCTCCGACCCCTCTGCTGGATTGTTGACCCCACCACATCATCAGCGTTCCAGGCTCTGATCGCTCAAGTGTGCTATTTGCCCCCACACTTCACCTGTTTCACAAACATTGACACCGAAGTGGGGCTCTTAGCCTCGATGCCTCCCCTATATCCCAGTTCCCGACCCCTCAGCTTGTCTCCTCCATGTCTCACTTGGGTCCTTGGCACCATCACCTCAGCTGGGCTCTAAGGCCTATGCCTAATCCACATCTGGGCCCTTAGCTCCATGCTTCAACTGTATCTCAGATCTGACCCTTCAGATGGGCACTTAGACTCCACACCTCACCTGTGTCTCAGGCCTGACCCCTCAGATGGGCACTTAGACTCCACACCTCACCTGTGTCTCAGGCCTGACACCTCATATGGGCACTTAGACTCTACACATCACCTGTGTCTCAGGCCTGACCCTTCAGATGGGCACTTAGACTCCACACATCACCTGTGTTTCAGGCCTGAAACCTCATCTAGGCCCTTGGACTCCCCACCTCACCTATGTCTCGGATTTGACCCTTCAGATGGGCACTCAGACTCCACACCTCACCTGTGTCCCAGACCCTCACCTGGGCTCTAGGTTCCCATATCTCACTTGGGATTTGGCGCTGTCATCTCAGCTGGGCTCTAGGGCCAATGCTGTACCCCTGTCTGGGGATGTGACCTCACATCTCAGCACTTAGCTCCATGTTTCACCTGTATCCAAGGGTGCAACTCTTCAGCTGGGCTCTTGGCCCCACCTGCTTTGTAGGCCCCGACTTTGCAGATGGGCTCTTAGCCCCTCTGCCTCAACCATATTTGAGGGTGTGAGCCCTACTCTGTGTTTTAGCTCCACGCCTCACCTGTCTCCTGCCTGACTCCTCAGCTGGGCTCTTAGCAACCACGCCTTCAGTGTGTCCCGGACTCCAAACCTCAGGTGGACCCTAGGCCCCATGTCTCATTCGAGTACCAGGCAGTAATACATCAGTTGGCCCCTAAGACCCATGTCTCACCCATGCCCGAATTGGTGAACCCTCGGTTTGGCTCGTAGACCCACGCTTCACCAGTGTCCTGACGCTGGACCCCTCAGCTGGCCCGTTATCCCACACGCCTCTCCTCTTTCTCAGGCCCCGAGCCCTCGGTTGGGTTCCTTGGCACCCCATGACTCACCTGTTTCTCGGGTCCTGCCCCCTTAGATCGGCTTTAGCTTCCATACTCCCCCGGTCTCGCAGCCCCCCTCCCCCAGCTGGGTTCTTCGCCCCCATGCCCCATCTGCTCTGCAGGCCCGACCCCCCAGCTGGGCACCAAGCCTCCTCGTCCTGCAGCCCTTGAGCGCCAGCTGCAGACAGAAGATGGCTGAGGTTAATATCGGAGTACCCAGGAGGGAGCGCTGAGCCGGTGTCATGAATTCATAGTGAGCGGCGTGGCTTTCTGCTCCTCCTAATGAGGACTAATCGGAACTCTCTTGTGCTCCGACAGGAGGACATATCTCCCTCCGCTGCTCATTTAAAGCCGAAAATCCCTCGTCAGCTCTCCGAGGGCCCCTGAGCAGCTGTTTATAAAACACTGACAAAGCATGGCCGTCTCCAGCCCCCCCTCAGCAGAGCAGGCGGGGGCGGCACGTGGAGCACAGATCAGGGCTTGGCAAAAGTTCTTCGAAAAGCGGACATTTATCAGGAGCCCGCCCCTTCCGCTAACTCTTCCACCTTCCCATTTCGGTGTCTGTGCTCAGCCTCAGCGCCCTGAATTGACAGCTCTTCCTGTATCTTTACTGAGCCTCGGTCCCTTTCATTGCCCTCTAATTATTTGTCTACAATCGGCCTCCAACACCCCCAACTTCTGGCACACCGATTGTATGCATATACACAGCTACGGCTGGGCTGCCTGCCAGTCATATTTCCCTGTGTCTAAAGACAGCCTCACCCCCCTCTATAACGGGCGAAGCTCCTTTCATGGAGCTCTGTTCCTGTGACTATGCACAGCCAAACCTCTGTTCACAGAGCTCTGTTCCTGTGTCTACTGTACACAGCCAACGCCCCCTTCATTGACCTCTAGTCACGTGTCTATGGTCTCAGCTTCCTTTACGGATCTATTTTCCTGTGTCTAAACATTGCCCCAGCTGATCCCCATTCACTCACTTCTACAGATGTGTCTTTGTAGAATTTCAGCTCCTTTCACGGACTTCTATTCCTGTGTCTATACACCACGTCAGGCCCTATGCTTACCTATATTCAAGTGTTTATGAACTGCTTCAGTCGAGCTCTCTTAACATCCCTACTGCCATGTCTTATCATCACCTCAGATCCTCTCACTGACCTCTATTCCTGTGTCCATGCGTGGCCTCATCTCCCTTCTCTGAGCTCTATTCCTGTGTCCATGCGTGGCCTCATCTCCTTTCTCTGTGCTCTATTCCTGTGTCCATGTGTGGCCTCATCTTCCTTCTCTGAGCTCTATTCATGTGTCCATGCGTGGCCTCATCTTCCTTCTCTGAGCTCTATTCCTGTGTCCATGCATGGCCTCATCTTCCTTCTCTGAGCTCTATTCCTGTGTCCATGCGTGGCCTCTGCTCCCTTCACTGACCTCTATTCCTGTGTCCATGCGTGGCCTCATCTCCCTTCACTGAGCTCTATTCCTGTGTCCATGTGTGGCCTCATCTCCCTTCACTGAGCTCTTTTCCTGTGTCCATGCGTGGCCTCATCTTCCTGTTCTGAGCTCTATTCCTGTGTCCATGCATGGCCTCATCTTCCTTCTCTGAGCTCTATTCCTGTGTCCATGCGTGGCCTCATCTCCCTTCACTGAGCTCTATTCCTGTGTCCATGAGTGGCCTCATCTCCCTTCACTGACCTCTATTCCTGTGTCCATGCGTGGCCTCTGCTCCCTTCACTGACCTCTATTCCTGTGTCCATGTGTGGCCTCATCTCCCTTCTCTGAGCTCTATTCCTGTGTCCATGTGTGGCCTCAGCTCCCTTCACTGACCTCTAATCCTGTGTCCATGCTTGGCCTCATCTGCCTTCACTCACCTCTATTCCTGTGTCCATGTGTGGCCTCATCTCCCTTCTGAGCTCTATTCCTGTGTCCATGCGTGACCTCATCTCCCTTCTCTGAGCTCTATTCCTGTGTCCATGCGTGGCCTCATCTCCCTTCACTGAGCTCTAATCCGGTGTCCATGCGTGGCCTCAGCTCCCTTCACTGACCTCTAATCATGTGTCCATGCGTGGCCTCATCTGCCTTCACTGACCTCTATTCCTGTGTCCATTTGTGGCCTAATCTCCCTTCACTGAGCTCTATTCCTGTGTCCATGCGTGGCCTCATCTCCCTTCTGAGCTCTATTCCTGTGTCCATGCGTGGCCTCATCTCCCTTCTGAGCTCTATTCCTGTGTCCATGCGTGGCCTCATCTCCCTTCACTGAGCTCTATTCCTGTGTCCATGCGTGGCCTCATCTGCCTTCACTCACCTCTATTCCTGTGTCCATGTGTGGCCTCATCTCCCTTCTGAGCTTTATTCCTGTGTCCATGCGTGACCTCATCTCCCTTCTCTGAGCTCTATTCCTGTGTCCATGCATGGCCTCATCTCCCTTCACTGAGCTCTAATCCGGTGTCCATGCGTGGCTTCATCTCCCTTCACTGCCCTCTAATCCTGTGTCCATGCGTGGCCTCATCTGCCTTCACTGACCTCTATTCCTGTGTCCATTTGTGGCCTAATCTCCCTTCACTGAGCTCTATTCCTGTGTCCATGCGTGGCCTCATCTCCCTTCACTGAGCTCTATTCCTGTGTCCATGCGTGGCCTCTGCTCCCTTCACTGACCTCTATTCCTGTGTCCATGTGTGGCCTCATCTCCCTTCTCTGAGCTCTATTCCTGTGTCCATGTGTGGCCTCAGCTCCCTTCACTGACCTCTAATCCTGTGTCCATGCGTGGCCTCATCTGCCTTCACTCACCTCTATTCCTGTGTCCATGTGTGGCCTCATCTCCCTTCTGAGCTCTATTCCTGTGTCCATGCGTGACCTCATCTCCCTTCTCTAAGCTCTATTCCTGTGTCCATGCGTGGCCTCATCTCCCTTCACTGACCTCTATTCCTGTGTCCATGCGTGGCCTCTGCTCCCTTCACTGACCTCTATTCCTGTGTCCATGTGTGGCCTCATCTCCCTTCTCTGAGCTCTATTCCTGTGTCCATGTGTGGCCTCAGCTCCCTTCACTGACCTCTAATCCTGTGTCCATGCGTGGCCTCATCTGCCTTCACTCACCTCTATTCCTGTGTCCATGTGTGGCCTCATCTCCCTTCTGAGCTCTATTCCTGTGTCCATGCGTGACCTCATCTCCCTTCTCTGAGCTCTATTCCTGTGTCCATGCGTGGCCTCATCTCCCTTCACTGAGCTCTAATCCGGTGTCCATGCGTGGCCTCAGCTCCCTTCACTGACCTCTAATCATGTGTCCATGCGTGGCCTCATCTGCCTTCACTGACCTCTATTCCTGTGTCCATTTGTGGCCTAATCTCCCTTCACTGAGCTCTATTCCTGTGTCCATGCGTGGCCTCATCTCCCTTCTGAGCTCTATTCCTGTGTCCATGCGTGGCCTCATCTCCCTTCTGAGCTCTATTCCTGTGTCCATGCGTGGCCTCATCTCCCTTCACTGAGCTCTATTCCTGTGTCCATGCGTGGCCTCATCTGCCTTCACTCACCTCTATTCCTGTGTCCATGTGTGGCCTCATCTCCCTTCTGAGCTTTATTCCTGTGTCCATGCGTGACCTCATCTCCCTTCTCTGAGCTCTATTCCTGTGTCCATGCATGGCCTCATCTCCCTTCACTGAGCTCTATTCCTGTGTCCATGCGTGGCCTCATCTCCCCTCTCTGAGCTCTATTCCTGTGTCCATGCGTGGCCTCTGCTCCCTTCACTGACCTCTATTCCTGTGTCCATTTGTGGCCTAATCTCCCTTCACTGAGCTCTATTCCTGTGTCCATGCGTGGCCTCATCTCCCTTCACTGAGCTCTATTCCTGTGTCCATGCGTGGCCTCATCTCCCTTCTGAGCTCTATTCCTGTGTCCATGCGTGGCCTCATCTTCCTTCTGAGCTCTATTCCTGTGTCCATGCGTGGCCTCATCTCCCTTCACTGAGCTCTATTCCTGTGTCCATGCGTGGCCTTATCTCCCCTCTCTGAGCTCTATTCCTGTGTCCATGCGTGGCCTCATCTCCCCTCTCTGAGCTCTATTCCTGTGTCCATGCGTGGCCTCTGCTCCCTTCACTGACCTCTATTCCTGTGTCCATGCGTGGCCTCATCTGCCTTCACTGACCTCTATTCCTGTGTCCATTTGTGGCCTAATCTCCCTTCACTGAGCTCTATTCCTGTGTCCATGCGTGGCCTCATCTCCCTTCTGAGCTCTATTCCTGTGTCCATGCGTGGCCTCATCTTCCTTCTGAGCTCTATTCCTGTGTCCATGCGTGGCCTCATCTCCCTTCACTGAGCTCTATTACTGTGTCCATGCGTGGCCTTATCTCCCCTCTCTGAGCTCTATTCCTGTGTCCATGCGTGGCCTCATCTCCCCTCTCTGAGCTCTATTCCTGTGTCCATGCGTGGCCTCCTCATCTCCCTTCACTGAGCTCTATTCTAGTGTCTGTGCACAGCTTTAGTTGAGCTCCTTTCACTAACCACTATTGCTGTGTCTTTACAGAAACCCAGATCCTCTCACTGACCTCTCACCATGTGCGTCTGCACAGTCTCAGCTCCCTTCACTCACCTCTATTTCATTTTTTATACACTGCATCAGCTGAAGCCCCATCGCTGACAATATGTGTAAATAAAGTTTCCGCTGGCTTCACTCATCTCTAATTAAGTGTGTGCACACAGCCTCAGCCGCCTTCACTGATCTCAATTCATGTGTCTGCACACAGCCTCAGCTAACCTCCCTTCACTGACCTCTACCCTTGTATGTATACACAGCCGCCTCCATTGACCTCTATCCTGGTGTCTGCACACAGCCTCACCTGCCCCCCCTTCAATGACCTCTAGCCATGTGTCTATACTCAGCTGCCTTCACTGGCCTCTATGCAAGTGTGTGCACACAGCTTCTGCTGCCCCCCCCCCCCTTCACTGATCTCTATCCATCTGTCCATACTCAGCCGCCTTCACTGATCTCTATTCATGTGTCTGCACACAACCTCAACTGGCCTCCCTTCACTGACCTCTAACACTTACCTCTGTCCATGTGTCTATACACAGCCTCAGCTGACCTCCCTTCACTGCCCTCTATCCGTGTGTCTATACATAGTCTCAGCCGCCTTCACTGATCTCTATTCAAGTGTGTGCACACAGCCTCAACTGGCCTCCCTTCACTGACCTTTAACACTTACCTCTGTCCATGTGTCTATACACAGCCTCAGAAGCCTCCACTCATCTGTATTCAAGTTTCTGCACACAGCCTCAGCTTACCTGCCTTCACTGACCTCTATGCATGTGTCTATGCACTTCCTCGGCTACCTTCACTGATATCGGTTAATGTGCCTGCACACAGCCTCAGCTTACCTCCCTTTACTGACCTCTAGCCTTGTGTCTATACACAGCCACCTTCACTTCCCTCTATCCATGTGCCTATGCACTTCCTCAGCCAACCTTCACTGATCTCTCTTTATGTGTCTGCACACAGCCTCAACTGACCTCCCTTCACCGACCTCTAGCCTTGTGTCTATACACAGCCTCCTTCACTGCCCTCTATCCATTTGTCTATAGACAGCCTCAGCCGCATGCACTGATCTCTTTGCAGGCGTCTGCACACAGCCTCAGCTGACCTCCCTTCACTGACCTCTATGCATGTGTCTATGCACTTCCAAAGCCGCCTTCACTGATCTCTATTCATGTGTCTGCACACAGCCTCAACTGACCTCCCTTCACTGACCTCTAGCCGTGTGTCTATACACAGCCTCCTTCACTGCCCTCTATCCATGTGTCTATACACAGCCTCAGCCGCCAGCACTGATCTCTTTGCAAGCGTCTGCACACAGCCTCAGCCGACCTCCCTTCACTGACCTCTATGCATGTGTCTATGCACTTCCACAGCTGCCTTCACTGATCTATATTCATGTGTCTGCACACAGCCTCAACTGACCTCCCTTCACTGACCTCTAGCCTTGTGTCTATACACAGCCGCACTCATTGCCCTCCATCCATGTGTCTATACACAGCCTCAGCCGCCAGCACTGATCTCTTTTCAAGTGTCTGCACACAAACTCAGCCGACCTCCCTTCACTGACCTCTGGCCATGTGTCTAGACAAAGACTCCTGAAATTCAACCCTCCTCCTGTATTTCAGAAGTTCTGCGCACCCCTCACTGACATTTGTTTCCATCCCGTACAATCCTGTCCTCTGTCCTGTCCGTGTGTTAATCCAGGTCACACTAGTCAAAGGGAGCACCTATCAGTAGTGAGTCCTGAGACCAGGCGCGAGGCTGCCTGTTCGCCCTACTGGTCCCAGATTCTGGGTGTTGGGCTGCAAAAACTGCCCCACCTTCCTCAGCCCTCTGTGGTCAGCTGATGTCACGCCTTACGCGTGCAGGAAGCCACTGGCATAATGCGGCACCTGGGCACCCAATTAGGAGGCACTGTCATTTAAATCTTGCGCCAAGAAATGGCAAATTATGCTGCATTATACAGCACATTTTGAGCAGTATTCGTGCACAATTTTGTGATTTAATAATTATTAATAGTGACTGAGGAAAACTTTCGCCTCTTTAGTACTGGTGGAACACAGAAATGAACAATGGAATGATTACCAAGCAACAATTTAGAAAGAGTCTGCATTTAAGGTCACCACGTTTTTGTTGTAACTTTTCATCTGAGCTAGGAACATATTTTTTGTTCAGATCTTTGAATAATCCAGAAAATGGATTATGCGGCAAGTAAAGTCAATCCATAATTATGCGGAAAGTGATGTGGCTGCAGAATGACAGAATTCCTAGTTGGCTGGTGCCAACAACAATCTAACACAGGTATTCACAGTCAGCTAAACATAATGTCCGACCAGGGGATTTCATTTCAAAAACATTAATATACAGTTATATAAACAGGACAGTTAAATGGTGAACACTAGTGAAAACTAAACACCTCGAGTCATTACTGATTCCGTGTTGTGATACTGGCTTCACTGTTTTTAACTAGAGATGTGTGGGAGCAAAGACGGAAGTGGGTGGGTAAACATCATCTTTTTTTCATACAAGAGAAAATAGCAAAGGAGAGAATGGCAAGAAATTACAGTTTTGCTCCAAACTCCAAGGAGATGTATTTCTTAAAAAGGACGCCGACCTTTTCGCAATTCCATCAGCATGTTTCATTATCGGGTGTTTTTATTTTAGTTTTGTTGCCGTACCTGCCAATTTGTGTGGTAAAAATATAATCATTGTGTACACTTAATCAGAAACAAATTACCGTTCTTTTTAATTACATTCTAACACATTGTAAAGAATGAATCATTTGAATACAGATTTGAATTAAAAAAAAAAACAGTGTCACATTTGTGGGGAAGGAACACAAAAGACTGAAGGACCATCACATGGTAAGAGTGCAATGTGCACAGCAAGCAAAACAGTGGCGGCTCCTCTGTAATGGCGGAGGAGCGTCGCCCACTCACCGCAGATGAAAAACAAAAAAATGATATTATCGTTTTATTTTTCACTTACACCCGATGCTGCCGAGTTTAGGGCGGGGTAGGGCAGGGTAAGATGGGCCTCCTGAGTGACGGCAGCAGCTACAGCAGGGGGAGGAAGATTGTTGGGTACTGTAAGTGCGCATGACAGATTGACCGGCTGTCCTAGGTCAGCCAAACCGACATACGCACTTTGATTTTTCCAACACAGCTGTATTGTGCAGCCTGGTGGAAAAACAGAAAAGGCGAACAGTCCCTTACAGAGCGCCTAACCAGGCCGCTCAGACCAATCCTGGCACTGCTTTCATGATTAAAGCAGCTTCTGGATCGGGTGGGAGTGACCCATGGTCTTCAAGATAGGTCCCCTCCACTTCTGATTTTAGTGCAAGCTCTACTTCCCTACAGCATTGATGTGTGGGTCGCCGAGGGCTCGTGTTTCTATGTGTGACCCGCCAGAACAAATGTCTTTTTTCACCCCCCTCTTCATGTTACTTCTTCACTGAGGCAGCTGGCAGCAGGTAGTTAGTGGGTTTTAAAAAAATATATATTTGCCCCCCCCCACACTGCCCACCACTTAATTTTGGCAGCAGCAACCCCTGCTCGTATAGTGAAATTATTAGTAGGACACCCACCAAAGAGGGTAAACTAATGTTTCCACTCTTGGAGAATTACCCTTTTAGTTGTTGTCAGTGCTTGAAGAAAAGAACATTTTAACGAAACTAACGTCTTTTAATACTGAAAGAGACATTTGGGATGCTAAGAGTAGACACCCTCTAATATAACTAAGTGTGCCTCAGCAGTGGGTGTAATGAACTTTCTGAACCCACATTAGTTGCTCCCGAGAGACTGGGGGGGGGGGCACTTTCAGCTTTCTTGGTCACAATCCGGAAGAAGGAGTGGCCTAAAGAGAACACAGGCAGCATTGAGACATTTTCGGTCCAGAAAGGGGTGGAGCAGATAACAGGAAGTGACGTACCACCTGCTAACACCACCTGGCTACAACAAAAAAGCGATATGTAAAGCATATTTTCCCGTGGAGTGTCAGCTAATAGTCTCACAATTCAGTGCCACAAGTTGACTGCGACTGTGGCATTTCAGGTACAGAGGGCCACAGGTTGGCTCATGGACCTGGCTGGTCATTACACCCCCTGTACAAACAATTCTTCCTCCTCTCCAGTTTTCTCTGTCTTGTGGACTTTTTGAGAAGTGAGGACAGAGCAGAGAGTTATGCTTTGAGTATGAAATGTAATTGTCGCTGAGGTGAGGCTGGTGGAAGCCATCACTAAGAAAATACATGTATCCAAAATTTCCAATGAAACGTAGAGCTTTTTAAGCTTTAACTCTTTTTTTAGGTTTTCCAAAGTAGTTAAGAAGGGCAGTACAGCTGGGTGACCTAGGGGTAGGTGGGCTCGTCAGGTGCCAAAAGGCTCAGGGCTAAACATGCCTGGAAGCCTGAAAGGGAAAGAAGGGAGGCAGGTGAACCTAATGACAGAGCTGGGAGTTTTATAAGGTGTTAAAATCATAATGACAGGGCGAGTTTGCAAATAGGTCGAGAGGGTTGAGGTATGGTAGGGATAGGGGTGAAGTGACGTTTTAGTAGCAAGAAGTGTAAGGAGCGAATAGACTGCATTGTAATGGGATCGGTGATGTATGTTGTTCAACTTTGTACTGTCTCTCAAAAAAGTGACCCTACCACAGCCTAAACTGTGCACCTTTTCCTTTTGTAATAAAAAGTCCCTTATTATCAACTTGCACTTGAAGCAACACGGAAATGTGACCGGTGAGCCCTCACTTCCCAATGGGTTCTCCTCCACATGGGCATGTGATGCTCCTTGTGGTCCCCTACATTTCTAAAACTGAAAGAGACCCCAGCATTTGACGGAGGTTGTTTCCTATGATGTGGAGAATGGAGTGGGGCTGGTTTGAGTATGTTTTCCTGGGCTGCTCTGTTTCCCCTGTCTGGCCCTGCCATGGTGTCATGGGCTCTACTGCAAGGAAGACCCCTTGGTTCTGTCTGAATTATGCAATACAACAATAATCAGGGTTCAGTGGGCCCCTCAGGCCTCTGGGTTCAGGTGTCACTGTACCTGCTGTGCCAATTGAAGCTATGCCCCTGTTTGCCACTGAAACCACCTCAGAGTGTCCACCGTGCCACCATAGTATTACGAGTACTTCTGCAAAACTTTACTTCACGCAGAATCACCCTATCAGGTTTAACACTTCTGCTTCCTGCGGTGTGTCCTTCATTATTGCATTTGCACTTTGCGGTGTACCCTTCATTATTGTACTTGCACTTTGCCTTGTGCCCTTTATTATTGTACTTGGACTTCGCAGTGTGCCCTCCATTATTGTACTTGCACTTCGCAGTGTGCCCTCCATTATTGTACTTGCACTTTGGGGTGTACCCTCCATTATTGTACTTGCACTTCGCGGTGTGCCCTTCATTATTGTACTTGCACTTTGGCTTGTGCCCTTTATTATTGTACTTGGACTTCGCGGTGTGCCCTTCATTATTGTACTTGCACTTTGCCGTGTGCCCTTCATTATTGTACTTGCACTTCGCGGTGTACCCTTCATTATTGTACTTGCACTTCGCGGTGTACCCTTCATTATTGTACTTGCACTTCGTGGTGTGCCCTTCATTATTGTACTTGCACTTTGCCGTGTGCCCTTCATTATTGTACCTGCACTTTGCTGTGTGCCCTTCATTATTGTGCTTGCACTTTGTGGTGCACATACATGTAATGTGGATGCAACAAACTACTCACAAAAAAGAAGGCCAAGATCATTGACCCACCGGATTAACAAAACCCAGTCAGATTTTCGGAATAATCAAATATACACATACTCTTCACAGTAGTGCGTTTTGTTTAAAATTACCTCATTAGTTATGGGTATCCTCAAAACAGGGCAGGATGTTACTATTCAGTGAATCAATTCGACATGAAAAAAAAGTGAAACCTATTTTAATATTTTAAAAATGTTTTCCTTCTCTGATTTGACAAGGCGCTTGAGGGCATTGTCTTGGTAGTAAGTGCTCAGCAAGGTCTCTTCTTCCTTTGGCTATTAGCGATGCAAGGTCATACTAATGGCAGAATGTGCATCATATAAATATGTCTAATATACCATAACATGGCATATAAGCTACGATAAGATAAGATAAGATAAGATAAGATAAGATAAGATAACATAACATAACATAACATAACATAACATAACATAACCTAACTTGACATAATATACGGAGAGGGGCTTGGTTTGCTTGCCCCAAAACGTGTCGCTTCTTTTACTCATTGTGCGTCCTTGGCTATCAGCACCACCCCGCCGTTTCTCTCAGCCCTCAATGCAGTAACACGCTTGGGCTTTTGTACTTATCCGCTCAAGTACGCCTTTAATACACTGCGGAGCGGTGGCGGCCATGCCAACGTGCCGAAACGCGGTCTCACGCTTGCTCACTGATCCCACCGGGCCCAAAGTCTTTTATTTCCCTCAGGTTAATTATGCTGTGGGAATAAACAAGAAGGGAGGAGAGGCGAGGATGAAGGCCGGTGAATGGCGGGAAGAGAAAGGCCTGAAACGGGGTGGGTCATCAAGAGCTGAGGTATATGGAGACCGGAAGCCAAGGCAGACCCTCTCAGTCACGGAAGATGTGCCTGGTCTCTTCTGGCCTTGTTAAAAGGATGGGGGATCAGCTGCCTCTCGGTGCAGTAATAGACACTCAACGCGCAATGGAATTGGGAAATATGTAAGGGACGCGGAAGAGATGGCGGTTGAAGGAGGGGCAGAGCATGAGATAGGGAGAAAGAGAGGTGTTTTGATCATCTGGGTAGGGAGAGTGGGATTGCAAGCATCGAGGACAGGAAAGACTATGAGAGAATGTATGAGACACAACAAAGAGAGGCGGTGTGCGAAGCAGAGCATAGGAGAGATGAATGGTTTTGTGATGGTCAGGAGTAGACAGAGTTTGTGATGAGAGTGTCAAAGGAGAAAATGTTGAGGAAAGGAGGGTAAAGAGATTCCAGGGTCAAAGGATAAACAAAAGGTAATGAGGGAGAGACAGAGAATTGTGTTAGATGTATGAGACAACACATCCAGGACAATGCAAGGAAGAGAGAGAGAGAGATAAAGCGTGAAGAGTGAATGGGTTTGTGGGCAGGAATCTCATGAAAGGTAAGAACGGAGCGGAGTGGAACAATGAATACGAGGGGTGCTGAGAGAGAGGTGACAGAATTCAGAAGCGAGGTGACAGAAAATAGAAGAAGCAACAATTGAATGATGGACAGGCGGCGAGCCGGAGAAGGTGATTGAGCTTCGTCGCCAACAGCTCCCAGCAGGAATTAATTAGCAGAATTCTTCTAAATGCTAATACAAAGTTATGATTTACTAACTGCCGCTGGGTGGCTGTGTACCCGCGGGCTGCATTGTTGTGTGGGTTTTGACAAGGAGGACAGTTTGTATCGTGGAGGATGTCAGACGCAAAGATGACAAGTAGTACAAAATGGCGTCTATAATGAAGGTGAAAAAACATAGAAGGTAAGATGCACTCCTCTGTACTCAAATTTTAATTAATGTTCCTTGTGATGTACTCTCCAGTTTAAACTAGTAGGCGTGCTCGCTTGCTCTGTGCTCCGTCCACGTGCACTGCAACATAGTAGAAACACAAGGGGACCATTTTGCGATCCCCATCAAGCTGCACAGCCAAATGCCAACGAATCCAATTAATTAAATTCATAATTATTAATCCTCAATGTTGTCCAAAATTATTCATCTTTGATTCTCTTCTTTTTGTTCAATTCATTTTACTCATTTTCATGTACGTTCATTCACTTTTCGCATTACAAGAACCCTGCTGTAACTGATGAGGATTATGTTTGTATTCTAGAATCCCCTGAAGAAGGGATTTGTTTCCCGAAATGCATTGGGTGATTTCAAATAAAGTGCGGCATGTGGAAACAATCTTCCTCCTGTGGTTTTATGAAAAGTGAATGAACGTACATGAAAATGAGTAAAATGAATTGAACAAAAAGAAGAGAATCAAAGATGAATAATTTTGGACAAAATAGAGGATTAATAATTATGAATTTAATTCATTGGATTCGTTGGCATTTGGCTGTGCAGCTTGATGGGGATCGCAAAATGGTCCCCTTGTGTTTCTATTTCGTCTATAATGAAGGTTCATACTCCCTCGGGCACTCCAACGAGCACATAATGACAAGATTCATGCTACGCCGAATGCCACCAACCTGAGCCATGCACATAGGACTCCTCTTCAATAGGACTGTGGGTGTCTCAGTCGATCGACATCCCTCGCCAGCTCTCAAATGAACATTGAGAAGATGGTAAAAACAAAATGGTTTCTGCCATGACGTGAAGCTCCTAGCATCTTCAAAATCTCAGGAAATTATCCTGTTGCAAATACATTTTGATTTCTGTAATTACCAAAATATATGTTGCACCTCATAGTTTCCAAAGTGAGAGATCCTGCTTATTAATGCTACCGGAGAATTTCATGTATTTGTAAATCTCTTGTACGGGGTGTCACAAGACGTGCCTCCTAGAGGCGCTGATTGTACTACCAACCAAGGATGTGTTTACTGGTGCCATCTAAGGATGTGGTTACTGGTGCCACCAAAGGATGTGTTTACTGGTGCCACCAAAGATTGTGTTTACTGGTGCCACCAAAGGATGTGTTTACTGGTGCCACCAAAAGTTGTGTTTACTGGTGCCACAAAGAATGTTTTACTGGTGCCACCCAAGCATGTGTTTAATGGTGCCACTAAATGATGTGTTTACTAGTGCCACCAAAGGATGTGTTTACTGGTGCCACCAAACGATGCTTTACTGGGCCCACCAAAGGATGTGTTTACTGGTGCCACCAAAGGATGCTTTACTGGGCCCACCAAAGGATGTTTTTACTGGTGCCACCAAAGGATGTGTTTACTGGTTCCACCAAAGGATGCTTTACTGGGCCCACCAAAGGATGTGTTTACTGGTGCCACCAAGGGATGTGTTTACTGGTGCTTCTTCCACTAAACCCCACAACTCTGCAGCAGGCCTCTGTATGCAAAGTCCTGAGCATGCCCTGGTGGGACTCAGTTTCTGCGTCTACACTAACCTTCCCACTCCCCTAACTTCTCCTCTAGGGGACATTCACACTGCTTAGTTGCCAATATTATGAGCCAATTAGAAACATAAGTGAAGCTAAACATAAAGCAAAACCTAGAGCATAGCAAACTGGCATTTGAGGAACAAGACAACTACGCCAGAAACACCCACATGGCCCACTCTGCATGCCAAAACCAGGTTTAAAGCATGCTACCACAAGATCTACACATGCAGTAACTGTTTCTGACACCCTCAGGCGATCCTGCCATTTTGTATACTCTCCAGCCCCTCGGTATTCGATTCCTGCTTGACTAAATGAGAAATTCGTTTCTCCAGGTTGAGGGTCAAAGCAAGGATGGCCACAAATGCACGTATTCACACATACTCGCAGGCAGTCAAAGTAGATAGACAGAGAGACAGACAGAATAGATGGATGGATGGACTGGGTGGGTGGACGGACGGATGGACGGACGGACAGACGGACAGACAGACAGACAGACAGACAGATCTGTCTATTTCCTGGGCAAATTCTGAGGATGTTTTCAAGTATCTAATGTTGTGAGCCGAACTCCTTGAGAGACTACATGCAAGCAGTGAAAACTCAAGAAAGCTTAGTGCTAGAACACACACTGTGAAAAGTGTTAAACGAGAAGCTTAAAGGGGCGATCAAATGGGATTAAAGAAATATGCTGCAGGATCTAGGGTAGAGCAATTTGGCTTGGAAGCGAATTTTCAATGACTGCCCTTTGTGGTTGTGAAAGTCAAAAGAGGGAGAACGAGTGCTTTAACACTCGACTTTCCAAAAACAGACCCGATGCTCACAAAACGAATGCTTAATGTAACACCAAAACATGCCATCATGTACAACAATATAACCCCAAAAACACTCGAGCAACATATGACCACAGTTATGAGGTCTGTTGAGCAGCACATGACATGCAGCCCACCAACACCTGGCCTGAGAATACTCATACGGTTACTAAAGTAAATAACCAGCCAACCTAATTTCAAGCATATGGGGGCCCTTTAGTATGCTAATACATCACTCAAAGCAAAGTAAAACTAGATCACGTCCTGTTCCAATGACCAAATGTAAATTAAATCTCAAAGTCGTTTTATTTACTCCTTTGATACACAACAGTCATTACCTCAACATGCGTCTTCTTCAACATAGACTTTTGAGATGGATCAACATCGGAGACAGGTACTACTGTAAACACATCCTACAAATGCTAGTCCCACCTCACCCAATATAGGTGCTATGAAAGGCACCAGCATTACCGGTGTTCTCCTCGGTTTTACCTTTGCCCACAACAGATGGCATCCCACTGTGACAGGACTTCTATTGTGCTTAGGTCGTGTTCACTCACAAGATGCCTCCCTCTGCTGACAAAGGTAGAGGATTGATTCAAGGGAAAGAAGAAAAGAAAGAAAGAAAGAAAGAAAGAAAGAAAGAAAGAAAGAAAGAAAGAAAGAAAGAAAGAAAGAAAGAAAGAAAGAAAGAAAGAAAGAAAGAAATTAAGGAAGAAAGACACAAAGAAACAAAGAACAATTCACAAAATGGCTGATATTCACTTTCTTCACTTCAAGATCACCCTGAGTCTCTTCTGCTAGTTCCTCCACTTCAGTGGCGTAGCAAAGGGGGGGGGACAAGTTTTGGGGCGGTGGCCTCCTCCCGCTCTTACATTCCGTCTCGGGGCAGAAATCAACCCCCCACCTCCACAAAGCGTCCGTCGTGGGGTGGCAAAATGGGCCAAATCTTGGCAGCAACCCCCCCCCCCCCCCCCCGGCCATGGGGCAGCAAAATCACAGGGACCGCCACGGGCGCCCAGAAGGCTAGTTACACCACTGCTCCACTTAAATCCCACTGTTTGCTCTGCTTTCCATTTCTGCAGAGAGAAATCAAGGATACAGGACTGCAAAAGCCCTCCTAAAAACCGACATAAGTTTTTTACATCCATTTTTGTTATGGAAGTCATTTAGATTCCCTCACAACTCATTCAAATGAACACATTGTCTAATCTTTTAGTCATACCCATTCACTCGCCTGATGGCAGATCCTCAAAAGACAAATTAGTCTCTTATGTGTCGTGAAAATCTCTTAATCATTTGGAAAGTCATCCATGGGCTTCCAAAAAATGATGTGTTTTGCTATTCCAATGGTAGACTTTGTCCCGAACAATTGCCAGGAACATACCAAAGGTTTAGGCAAGTAAGTCATAACAGTTCGAAAAAATGGTGTGCCTTTCCAACTCTTCAGCTGGTTATTTTACTACTCACGCTCTCATTAAGTCAGCAGAATTTATAATGCGGAGAGATTTTGAGGTTCATCCAGATGAATCTGAGAGGCAGGGAACCTCAAGATTTTTGCCTACGAATAAGTAGTCATGGTAACCATTACTTCCGGGAAGATTGTGTGAAATGAATTCTGAGATCTATTATAAGCATTTACCCTGAAGATTTGGCTCTTCAAACAAATTTGGTGTTTGGCTCATTTTTTCCTCTTCTTGTTATAAGTCACAAAGGATAAAGTTTTCCCCACGTTTCTCTTCAAACTTCTTGGAAAGTAAAGCTATGACATATATGGTAGAGGGGTGTTTTTTATTTAATGGTGTCCTATTTTTCCTCAGCTTTCTTAACTGTCTTCAGGTTGAGGAAATGTGGGCAACCAGTTGGTAACTGGCACCCTTGAGGATTCAGAAAGGTGAATACCTGTAGGAAACCTGTTCTTCAGGATCCCTGGGCCTCAGCGGCAGCTGGCATACCCTTGTAACACGTATTGTCTTTTCTCCCTGGGCCCAGAAGAATCAGGCAGAATGCAGCACACATAGAAAGATGAAAAAACTAGGAGAAATAAAGATATTTCTCCTCATTACGCCTCACCTGGGAGGTGTAGCATTTGGATGCATTCACAGGTTTTCATGTTAAAATTAGGTAAATCTGGGAATGTGCCTAAATCCACGGGTGGATGCGTGGGCAAATCCACGCTCCACCCATTGAACGCCTCACTAGGGCAGAGTAATGCAACGCAGCGATTTGCCCTGCATTGCGTTACTCTAGATTTATCAAGCCATTCAGAGCTATACAAGGTGACCATGCGTGGCTTGATAAATCTTACTTAGTAGTTGCGTCACTCTTGTGCCCCATTGCGTGGCACAAGGGCAATACAGCTAATTGATACATATGCCCCTCTAAGTTTAAGTCATGAATTAAATGCATAGGGTACTGGAGGTGTGCTTCTCTGCCGCACAGTGTTTCTGCTTGCACAGTTTCCTTTTGTTTATTGGAGAGCTTAGGGCTTGATAGTTGCTTGGTTCATTTCCATTGGCAAGGAGTGTCAATAGCCCATGCACGACACAAAAGCCTTGGCTTCCACTGTCACTGCCATTATGTTTCACTGCTCTTATTCCCAAATCGCCTATCACCTACTGCCCTCCTGATATGTAATTGTGGGCAAACTGTTAGTAGTGAGGGGCACAGCAGTATGAAGGACTAAGGATTTAAAAACTCCCGCCTCAGAAGTGAAGTGAGCCTCATAATTGAAAGCTGTGACACAAAAAAGTAGGAAAGGAAGTGATGAAGGCTATCTATAAGTAATGAAGAAATTACTATAGAGCACTCCGGGAGGTGGGATATTTCAAAATGGTTGGGGAATGTCTGCCTTATTTGCTCTATGTTTTCTCATAAAAATCTTCACCTTGGGCTTAGGTACGGTCTTAATTACAAAATGCAAAATAAATAGCCTGTGAATCACACAATTAACCAAACAGGTGATTCCCAAAAACCCTCAGTGGGGGCTTGCTCAAGTTCATACTGCTCTGCATGGGTTTTTAGTATCGGTCACATGATAGAATTCTCACAAAGAATACAAGAAGGTGCCTACCTGAGCTCATGAGGACTAGGGGACTGGCTTTCAAGAGTCACTAAAATATAAACAGTGTTCACTTGTACAAGCCTTTCACAAATTTGTGTCTTGAGTACCAATATGCAGCGTGCCTCAAAATCAGAGACGGACACAGACTGTGGGTAATATTAGCTTGAGCAATAAAACATGGCTGAAGCAGGTTACAGGTATTCTAAGATAAGCAAACGCTTTTCCCAATCATTTTACTTTAAAGTAAAATTCTAGGGTCTCTTGTAACCTGTGTCGCCCGTTTGCATGTTCCATCCTTGTGTGTTGCCTTTTTTCATATCTTCTTAAGATGGCCGGCCCACTTCCTCCTTAGCTAATGTTTTGATTGCTCGCCCCTCTCCCTGAAGTCCTGTCTTACCGTCTTGAATCAGCAGCTAAGGAGGCTGTATAAAGCAGTCAAGGACTAGTGGTGCTGCTAATGCTCCCAGAGGCAGGTCATGCACAGTGCCACAGACTCCCATCTTGCATTGGGAATGAAGGATGTGTGGGAGGTAAGCATGAAGACAGACAAACAGGTGCTCCTGGGGTCTCATTTACAAGTCCATTGCACCGCTGGTGCGTCACTTCTTTGACTCGCCGGCGGCACAGTTTGCTTGCCCATATTTACAAGGCCACATAAAGTCAGCCTGTGTGACCTTTCATGGGCAGGTAAATATGGGCCCCTTTCATGCATTACTCCGCATGAAAGGGGCGTTCCATGGGTGTTGCTGTGCATGTTCCCACTTAACATCCATGGAACCTGACACATTCCCAGATTTACAAAGTTTTGTAAAGCTGGGAATGTGTCAGAATACTACACTTCCCCAGAGGGGTGATGCAACGAGGAGAAATACTTTTATTTCTCCTCGTTTTTTCGTCTTTCTATGCATGCTGCAGAATAGAAAGAGGAAAATTCTATCAATTATTGTTTTTGAGCAGGAAGGTGTCCCAAAAACAATCATCCCTAAAATGCAGGGACCCTTGCAACATGACGCAAGGGTGCCTGTGCTTGCGCATGACAGACAATTGTGCGCTAGCGCAGGGGAAAGCACATGAATGTGTCGTATTGTTGTTAATAAGACTCATCTCTGTGCTAAAATAACGCAGCTCGGAGCAGCAAAATGGCTTGAGGTGCCGCATCATTTTTTTGTTTAGGAGGCCCTTGGTATTTAGAGCCCAGGCGTAAAAAAAAACTGCCTTAGTGGAAACCCATTGTTAGATTTAATACGAGCAATACTACATGCCTTTGTACAGTGTTTGCTAATATGACATTGAAAGAAGTGTTTGCTCTATGCAAATGCACATTTAAAGCCTACGAGTTCAGAGATGGCGAGGAGCGAAAATCAACAAACAGTGACTGCGCACAATGTCACATGACCACTATTGGCCGGAGAGTGCCCGCTTCCCTTATTTGTGGGAAGGGAGAGGGAGGGGGAACTTTACTGAATGGGTTTCTCTGACCAATTAAAATTGTCAGTGTGGTGTATATTGTAATTTCCATCGTTACAGACAGTGGTATTTTGTGGTTGGTATTTTTTTGATCTATTGTTTAGGCATGTGCCGAACATTTTGTAAAAATACAAATAGCTATCTTCCAGTTTATGATGTTTTTAGTCTTTTACAGCAGTACAAATTACATAGGTCCTCACAAATCAAACAGAGCACAAGAAAACAAAATCTTGATCAGAAAAATAAAACTGCAAACTTAAAAAACATGGACAAAGACCAATTCATAGCTAAGGTTGAGCTGATGAAAGTCCAGATGTCCTTTTGTGGATTTCTGCAATGCAATTTTGTTCCTTTTGACCTGAAGGTTTCCCATAATAATTTACACCTGAAGGCCCCTGAACACATGGTGAAAGCTCTGCAAATTTTTCTGGGCAGTATTCTAGATTCTGCCAAGCAGAGGAGCACCAAGTGACCAAATTCACTGTCATATCAGGAGTACAGCCTCCAAGTTCTACAGCTGTGGTTAAAGTCTTATTAAGAGGTCCTATATTTATATTTATGGAGACTGCTAGAAGAGGACCCTTTTTGTCACCTGGGTACTTTCTAGCATAGCAAACATAAAACATGCCACATCTTGTTTTAAAAGTATCGGTACAAGCCCAAAGCTGCCAAAAGCAACCATAAAAGATGCCAGAGAAACCCTAAACCCCACCAAAGGGAATCACAGAGCCACAAAGAAGTCATAAAGCAACTCAAAGCCTATATAAAGGCCACCAAAGCTGATCTAAACTCCACCAAGGCCTATCTAAGTTCTAGAAAAGCAGGCAAATATCCTCCCAAATCATATCTAAAGTCTACCGATACCAGACACAAAGCCAACAAAAACATTGAATGAAGAATAAAACAACAGATCCAAAGCATACCAACACCAGATATGAAATCCATCAAACTAGCTTCAAAACCTGGCAAAATCAGGCCTATCATGTAAAGGTACAAAAAGCAGAAAGAGCACTCGGAGATAGCCTACCTATTCATTAAAACAATCAGAAATACCATAACCAAACCAAGCACAATATACTTATATCTAACAACAACAAAACCAAATTCACAGCAAGTCAAAACCATACATTAAGAACACCAAATAAAGTATACAATCCACGGATGAGGTGATTTAGAATCTGCTATAAAGCTGATAAATATGAGTAGTCGCCAGTTCAATAAGGTAACATTAGTTGTAATAAGGGGAGATTAAGACTGTGCTCATTATGGCTTGATGTACCCTTTTTATGTAATTCGGAAAATTAAATTCCTTGTTAGAATATTGAAGGGTTTGGTTACAGTTAAGTGTACACCATATGTTCTTCATAATTGATGATAATCGGTGAGCAATGTATGAAAAAAACGTTTTAAAAAACAAACAAAATTTTTTTTTTAAAAAGAACACCTAAAACGAAACTGTCAACAAAAATACATATTAAAGTCTAACACAGCAAAGTGAAACTCCACAAATGACAAAACATAAGTAAGGCATGTAAAGAGATATAAAGCAGGCCAAAACCTGAAATGAAGTCGACCAAAGCTAGATATTAACAAACCCCCACTGAAACGGACTTAAACCTCAGAAAAACCAGATTTAAAGGATATCAGAGCGAAAACATCTGTAAAGTTATCCAAATTTCCCCAAGTAGCTTGGTAGGTTCTGATTAGGGGTGGGTGGAATTTGCGTAGTCGTGCTACACAAAGCTCCGCGAAACGGTAAAAAATCTCCGCGAGCACGCAGAGTTTTGCAAACACGCGGAATTGCTTGTTCTGCCTGTTCACGATGCTTTTTTCCTGTTCACGAATGCTGTTTGCGTGCTCGGGGGGAAATATCTTGTGACCACGCATTTTGAAAGCGCGAACAAGGAAAGAATTCCGCAAAGCCGCGGATCGTGGAATTTTTGGCAATTCCGCGTTCTGCGTGGAACGCGAAATTACCCAAATTCCACAAATTCCGCGAGTGGAACAGAATTTACTGCCCAGGCCTAGTTCTGATAACAATATGCCTCGCTCCCCAGATAGTGGTTCTGCCGTTACTTAAGTCAATATAAGAAGCAGAATGAAATGCTGGAGAGAAGGGAGAATGACTGCGAGAGAGACCAGAGACAAGCGGAATTTCATAGTATTCTTAGACACAACTCTCTTAGGGATCAGGTCTTGTACAATAATGGGATCACAGCCAGGTGTTATCAGACAAGTTAGGTGTGCACCAAGCATAAACAAACACAACGGCATTTAGTAACATTAATGACCATCAATGAGTCTGCAGTAATTATAGGAGCACAAAGGCTTTTCCTTTCCGTCTTGTGGTTGGCGGGCCGCTGTGAACATAAGTCAACATGGAAGGAAGCCAATGTCAACGGTCTCATGCACCAGATCAGGATGCATCTGAAAGGCTAGGATAAAAGGGACAAGACACAGACAAAGCAACAAAACCAAAACAGGATCCAGAATCAAAGTCCAGTACAGGCCAGTTGTCAGGCAACCATGGTAACGAAGAGGAAGAAAATAACAAAGGAGCGGGATGGGACAACAGCAAACTAACTCTAACAGCAAGCGGAATGCCAGTGCAGTACAGAAGCTTTCCAGGTAGCTGTCTGTAGCAAATTCTCTGTTTAAATAGAGCCCCTGCCAATAGTAACCTGGTAGTCCCATCACTTGGCAATTTCTCAGCCCATGTGCGAGTCCACCGCAATCTCTTAAGTATGTTTTTCACAATTCAGCCTGGTTGTTCGAAAACAGGACAATCTAATCCCAGACCTCGGATCCTCTTGCTGATTCCTGACAAACAAACACCAAAACTAAACTCAAAGAATCAAACCCAGATTGCAAACTGGCGAATCCAAATATAATTCCCACCAAAATAAGCCTTTACCCATTCCATAAGCAATTTGCCCACCGACATCAGGTGAAGCATTTGCCTAGAAATACATTTAAAACCTGTTAAAACAGATTAAAAGCCTGCTAAACATGCATGGCACACCAAACTCAGACCTAAGTGAATAGGAGAAATACCTGAAGTTTACCTATACAGATCTACAGCTCGCCAAAAAATACATACACACAAAAGTTAGAGCTTGGCCATAGAAGCCAAACTAAATTCATCTACTTTTATCGAACACATCATTTTCCCTCAAGAAAAGTATTTTATGCTGAAATTCTGGGGAGATGCTTTACTGCCAAAGCCGCTGGAGGAGTACGGCAACACAAAGGTTATTTCCCCAAAGGTGACATATTTTCAGTCATTTTGAGTCACTGAGTTGTTTCAAAAGATGTGAGTGTAGGGGTTGTTAAAGGAAGACATGTATTGGTTTGTGGTTTAGAGTTAAATGACATTTTGATGTCTGCAATTGTTTTAAATGAATCTATAAATACATGTATTGTAAAGTTTTGTGTCAAAAGAGACAATTAACATTTATTAAGTGGAAACTGATAAATCTTGATTCAAGTAGCATGTGCCATGTGGAGAGACAGTTCTTAGGACAGCTCTTTTCAATTTATTTGGATTTTATAAGACATTGGACATATTCTTTCCTTTCTTCAGCTTGCTGGAAGATGTTTTCCTTTCTTTTTTTAGTTTTATATGGCCCCACTGAGTAGGGTGTTATTTATTTAAGTGCTTGATGTCCTTTTCACTAAGACATTTCTCTCTAGTTGAAAATCAATTGATTCTTTTTCTTTGTACACTCGGATAGTTGTGGCTCTTCCTCCTAACCACTTTGCCTCTGAGAGAACATTGAAGACTTTATTGGCATCCTTCCGAAAGCTAAAAGGTGCTTCAAGGCATGGATCGCTGCTGTTCTGCACTATCAAGCATAAGAACACCAAACAGAGCCCATAAAAGATCATCTTCAAAACAGAAAGAAATTAAGACAGTTGGGGAAACAAAACGTAAATCCACTGAGGCAAAAAAGCTAAATCCACTAAGTAAAAATTAAATAAAAATCCTAAATCCTCCTAGTCAAAAAAACAAACCTAAATTCACTGAGTCAAAAACCAAACCTCTGCGTTTGTGCTTCTCCACACCAAGCACTCTTAAACTACTGCCTACCAGTATGGGTGACATGTGACTCCTACACTTTCACTCCTTTGGCTTGTGGGCAAAAAAACATTGTCGCACACGGCGCAGCCAGCACTAAAAGCTTTCGAAGCACCTGCTGCAGTGTTTCTTTCCGCCGGCAATTACCAGGCCTCACAGAAATGTGTAGGAAACTCGTGTGATGAATTACCATCCTGGAAAGAGATCCGTGTTTTGTATAGTTGAAGTTGTGACCTCTGTGAAGTTAGTGCAGAGGGTTAATATGCCTGCTGCAAAGAACATGTACGAAGTAGATTACAGAGTGCATAGGATGGAAACAGATCTGCAGATTAATGCTTTCAAAAGAGACATCCGTTGGTTACTTGCAATTTATAACTTAAAGTCCTAATATAGAATAGTGAGCTATTAACTTTTAGCCCAGAACTGCGTAAACACACCGACAAATATACATTACAAAATTGATTAATGTTGCAAAGAGGGTACATTTGGCGAAAAAACGATTCTTATTATTAAAGGAAGCTCCCAACTTTGCTGTTTCTTTTTCGACTCTGCGTTTGTGCTTCTCCACACCAAGCACTCTTAAACTACTGCCTACCAGTATGGGTGACATGTGACTCCTACACTTTCACTCCTTTGGCCTATGAGCAAAAAAACATTGTCGCACACGGCGCAGCCAGCACTAAAAGCTTTCGAAGCACCTGCTGCAGCGTTTCTTTCCGCCGGCAATTACCAGGCCTCACAGAAATGTGTAGGAAACTTGTGTGATGAATTACCATCCTGGAAAGAGATCTGTGTTTTGTATAGTTGAGGTTGTGACCTCGGTGAAGTTAGTGCAGAGGGTTAATATGCCTGCTGCAAAGAACATGTACGAAGTCGATTACAGAGTGCATAGGATGGAAACAGATCTGCATATTAATGCTTTCAAAAGAGACATCCGTTGGTGACTTGCAATTTATGACTTAAAGTCCTAATATAGAATAGTGAGCTATTAACTTTCAGCCCAGAACTGCATAAACACACCGACAAATATACATTACAAAATTGATTAATGTTGCAAAGAGGGTACATTTGGCGAAAAGATCCGTGTTTTGTATAGTTGAGGTTGTGACCTCGGTAAAGTTAGTGCAGAGGGTTAATATGCGTGCTGCAAAGAACATGTACGAAGTCGATTACAGAGTGCATAGGATGGGAACAGATCTGCAGAACTGCATAAACACACCGACAAATATACATTACACAATTCATTAATGTTGCAAAGAGGGTACATTTGGCGAAAAAACGATTCTTATTATTAAAGGAAGCTCCCAACTTTGCTGTTTCTTTTTCGATACAACTTACCGATTTGCAAGGAACGTAGGGCTCACGTCTGGTCAGCTGCAAAAGTGAGGGGGAAATGGCAGGAGGCACGCCGGCTGACACCTTTTATATCCCACCCATACGTTTTTACAAGGGTGACGGTAAATTAGTACATTACGTATGGTTTGAAATGTACGTATTTTGTGGGAATAAATACACAGCCAAGGGTGGCGGTAAATTAGTACATTACGTATGGTTTGAAATGTACGTATTTTGTGGGAATAAATACACACTATTACTACGAAGACCTAGGTTTCCGAAGGTATACCAGCCATACAAATTGGTTCCAAACCCTATAGGTATTTTGTACTCCCCTTAATTTGAGAATTTTTGGGTAGTTGCCAACCAGTTGGCCACCTTCACTTTTTTAAAAAAAACACAATAAAAGATTTTACTTCAAGCAGTCTCCCAAATGATCGTCAAGGTGTCTAAACTCATGTATAGTACACCAGGAGTTTTCTCAATTAACTTGCCTTATGAGAAAAACGTGGAAAAAGAAATGTGAAAAAATGTGAAAGAGACGTGATGGCACCTCACGTGCGCAACCCCAATCGAGCCTGCTGGCTGGTACTCGTCAGCTCTGCCCACTCTTCTCATCATCGGTAGCCATCACGCTCGAAAATAATAAACGAGGTGTCCACAAAATAAACCCAACGAAAAATTCGTAGGTAAGTGATGCGACTGAATAGTGAAGAATAAAAAGTGAAACAGGTACACCCTCTATAGGTTCAAACTTTATTCCGCCTTAGGAGTGCACCTACTTCAATGCTTAAAAAGGTTGCTAAATATGCATACCATTCTTATATGCCAACATGTTTCATCGCCTGGAGTCTTTCTGGCGATTTCGTCAGGGCAACAACAGTCGCTTGGCAAACGATAGGGACACTTCTTAGAGTCACATTCGGGGACTGCCAAAAGTAAAAATAAAAATAAACAGACACACACAACACTTTACCATTATGATCACCCTTTCTTCATAGAACAACATGATATCTCTCTGTTGAATCTATAGAAAATTACCCTCGTGGAGCCATGGCCTCGCGTACCAGCTCATTCAATGAGGTCACCCTAAGGCTCCTTGTGTGAGTCCTCGTGGTTAGTGCAGCATTCAACCGTAATGCCAATCTGTCGATAACATAAAAACACTTAAAATCTTCTTGTGTAGAGACTCTATTTGTCAATTAGGGTACCACAATCCTAGCCAAATGTCATACTACTGAGACAAATCCCTTATTGTTCCTAATATCGTTTTTCTCTCCATATTTATCACTACTACGTTTAGGAGGCTCTTGCTCGGCCTGTTATTTAATCACCCACGTGACTTGTAGTGCTCGTGTGTCTTTACACATTCAGTAGCACCGTGTTGGACTGCTCTCGAACCCTCTAATATGCAACCACCCTCGTTTCACCGGCAACACAATGCGCTGTTTTTTATATATATATACATGTCTAGGTAGGGATTCGTTCCGGCCCCGGTTTTTCGAGTTATTTTAGGGACAACTACCTAACAACCCCACCGGACGAACATGCATCATGCTGGCCCCCTTTCCTCACATACAACACCTCCTTACCACCTAAAGCCTCACGGAGCTCCTTCTCTCCGCCGGTCGATAGTGTTGTGTTCCCGAGGCTGTTTTATAATCCCTCCCCCTACGCGTCCTCCTCAGCGCAGAGCCGGTATGGGCGCCATATTGGATTGGGGAGGTTCGTGTAAATCTACGGTTGGCCGTTAGCCTCAATATTAATTTAATTCATTTTAATGTGGTGTCTTTCTTGTATAACACGATCTTTAACCTTAGTCTGAAGTGTTGTCACCTGGTGTGTATATAGGTAGTTTTAAGTAGGGTATTGCCCGCAAAACAAGACATCCTTTAGGCATTTTAGGCGCCATCTTAGACTGTACAGTAGGTAGGCACTAGGGTAACCTCAATATTAGTTTAATTCACTTTAATGTGGTGTCTTTCTTATATAACACGATCTTTAACCTTAGTCTGGAATGTTGTCACCTGGTGTGTATATAGGTGATTTTAAGTAGGGTATTGCCCGCAAAACAAGTAATCCTTTGGGAATTTTAGGCGCCATCTTAGACTGTACCGTGGGTAGGCTCTAGGGTAACCAAATTGGTTTCAGAACACTGACTGTGATGGGTCAATGTAGTCATTCCCAGGGTGTCCAAAAAGACCTACGGCGATTGATAAACCTCGACTCAAGTCCATTGGTAATCCCAGAGTATTCATGTGGTTGATGTATTATTGTGTATCACTGTTTTCCAGTAGTACCCGACCTCCCCACAGGACCAATCAGAGGTTTAGGGATTGAGGATAGGAGGGCGAACATTAATCACTGATGTAGATATTTCTATATTTTTTAAGTACTCAGTATCTCGCCTTCCCCCATTCGATTTGGTCATTCAATCCCCCTCGGTCAGACTTCTCCTGGAAAATCCATCTTGCTTCTTTTGAAGCCAAAATGTCTTCCACGTTTTGGGGTGAGCCCATTATTCTCTCCAAGACCACCCACGTGAATGTGTGCTTGGTGTTGTGACAGTGTTGTACCAATTTCGTCGTCAACTTGCCTGCTCTAATAGTGCTTAGGTGTTCTTGCATTCTAATTTTCACCTTTCTCGTTGTTAGTCCTATGTATTGAAGGTTACATTGGCACGTTAGTCTGTAAACCACATTGGCAGTGTTGCAATTGCTAAAATGCTTCAAAAGCCAAATTTTTCCTGAATTCAGGACTACACTCTGGGTTTTCTTCGTTAATCCGCACACCGAACAAGTCCCACACGGGAAATGCCCAGGGGGAATCGATGACTCTGTAGACTTCTGTTCCACTTTGACCCGTGTATGCACAAGTTTATCACCCAGGTTAATGGATCTTTTAAAGGCGAACCTGGGAGGGGGCATATTGAAATCCTCAGTTGACAATAAGGCCCAGTGTTTACGAATGGACTGTCGGATCTTCGTGGCTAACGGGTCGAATGTCATGACAACCGGAAGACAGTCTTCTTTCGTTTTTTCATTCTTTTGGAGTAAAACGCTCCGCGGGGTGTTCATTGCCCTTTTTCTAGCCTGTCTGAAGGTTTTACGAGGATAATGTCTCGTCTCAAGTTTGGCACATAGTTCTTCTGACTGGTCCAAAAATGTTGCAGTCGAAGAACAGTTCCTGCGGTACCGAAGGAACTGACCAACCGGAAGGTTGTCCCTGAGTGCTCTAGGGTGATACGAATTATAAGACAAGAGGGAGTTTTTATCTGTTGGTTTTTGGTGTACTTTGGAACATAACCTGCCCCCTTCTGCATATATGTCTAGGTCCAGATATACTGCTGTGTGGTTGCTATAGTTCCATGTGAACCTGAGACATGCATCCTGATGGTTGAGCCAATTCAGAAACTGTAATAACCCATCAGCTAGGCCTGACCAGACGCAGAGCACGTCGTCTATGTATCTCTTCCAGAGACGGATGTTACTCTGGAAGGGATTAGACTGATGGTGTATGACGTGCTCCTCGAACTGGCCCACATAGATACAGGCCAGGCTCGGCGCCATCGTTGCGCCCATAGACGTGCCCGTAGTCTGCAGATACATGGTATCTTTGTAGCAGAAGTAATTTCGTGTAAGGGCCAGTTCTATGCATTGCAGTATGAAGGATTGTGGAGCATCATAGAACCACTCTTGTGCCTTGAGCGCATGCGCTGCTGCCACCAACGCTGCATCCTGTGGTATGCAGGTATAGAGTGACTCTATATCAATGGTTAGCAAAAGTTCATTGTCTGGGTCAAACTGGAAATCTTCAAGGATATTGAGTATTGCTGTGGTGTCTTTTACAAAGGATTTCTGACTGACAACTGATTCCCTCAGGAAGAAATCAGCGAATTGAGAGAGGGGCTCTAACACTGACTGGATCCCCGAAACGATTGGTCGGCCGGGTGGAGGGCGTTGTGGTTTATGGATTTTAGGTAAAATATAGAAGGCCGGAGTTCTTGGCTTATCGTTAACCAAGAACTCGGCCTCCTTCGCTGTTATCCATTTTTTCTCCTTCGCCCCAGTCACCATATTCTTGATGATTGCCAAAAGTTCTTTCTGGGGGTCCTGTACCAGTGGACGATAGTTTTTGCGGACACTTAGTAATCTCAACACTTCAGTGTCGTAGTCGATGGTATTCATAACTACTACAGCACCGCCCTTATCTGCGTTTTTGATCGTCAGGTGCTGGTTATTCTGAAGGCCCTTAACTGCTTCCCAATCTGCCCTGCTCATGTTGTTAAACTTAAAGGTTGAATTTTGCTGTTCCAACAGAGAAATATCTTGCAGTACTTTATTTTCAAAGACCGTGATCTCAGGGCCTACCATTGTATTAGATGGACAAAAGTTGGATGGCTTTCTGAGTGTGGTGTTAAACACGGTTGAGGGATCCTGTGGTTTATTGGCGAAGAATTTCTTTAATTTTATTCTTCGCAACGTTTCATGGAGTTCAATCCTGCATTTAAAGGGGTCATGTGTGGGGGTGGGGACAAAACCTAACCCTTTATTTAACACCCTTTCCTCATTAATGGTGAGTTCATGATCAGATAGGTTCACCACTATGTTGTTCTTGATCATAACTGGTTCCGTCCGCGGCTCCGTGTTACTCTCGGGGAGTGGGTTTGCCATTGTTGGTTTTGGTTTTGGTTTTGGTTGCCCCTGCCTCGACCCCTGCCACGTGGACCTCCCCCTCTGTTGCCCCTGTGGCTCTGTCCTAAAAAAGACACAGCCAAAAAAAATGGAAAAAAAGGGGAATAGAAATAAAAGAATTGCCGTCAGGGTTAAGGGGAGGGGGTGCAGGGACGCAATAATATCGCTTGACAAGTTTTCCTTTAGCATTATTATTGCACAGCATTCAATGGTTTACTGATTTTAATAAAGCAAAAATATATTAATGTTTCTCTGTCAGCCGGAGCCCTTAGGTTTGATGTGGAACGGGGGTAGGTGGGACAAGTGGATTTTACAGGACATGTAGATCTCAGTGGCATTTTGTCCCTTGGACAACTAGATTATTTGGAAAATTCCACACCCCTGCAGAGGTTTGGAAGGTGATCTAGAAGCTAAACTGAGAGCATATTTTCTGTAAATTCACATTATCTTTCTCAGTCATGTAAGAATGAAGTCTGACATTCTCAGTAAAACATGTACATCCAACAAGGGCAGAGACTGTCAGTTGATTCCTTTGTGTTCTACTGCAGCTTCCCAGAGTGCTCTAAAGAACAACTAGAGCGCTAACAGTCTTACTTATGACAAAAGTATGGCACACCTGAAGCCATCTTGATTGGAATAAAGTGGTAACACTTAAAACATTTAATTTACAAAGGAACAAAATGAGGGGGTTCATTTTGCCATATAAATTATGATTAGTGCTGCAGAAAGAAAAACTAGGGCACATTTTGACTTCTGAAATCCTCTTTTATTTCATAAAAACATTCTGACATGCAGACTGAAACATGCACTTTGAATACCAGCAGCAGACTTGCCTGGTGAGCAGTAGCTTTACTACAGTGATCTAATGAGCAACTAGAGTGCTAACATTCAGAATTTATGGAAAATGTGTGACACATCTGAATGCCTTCTTGATGGAATCAAAGTAAAAAACTGAAAGTATTTCCTACTGAGGAGACTGCAGTAAATGAGGAAATTAGGAAACTTCATAACAAATAAATCTCCCAAGATGGCCACCAGAGACAAAAGAGCCCAAATGTAGCCCAAATATCACCCAGATGTAGCCCAAGTATAGCCCAAAGACAGAATGTCCCAGAGTGTTCTAACGAACAACTAGAGCGCTTACTGTCTTACTTATGACAAAAGTATGGCACACCTGAAGCCATCTTGATTGGAATAAACTGGTAACACTTAAAACATTTAATTTAAAAACACAATGAGGGGGTTCATTTGCCATAGAAATTATGATTAGTGCTGAAGAAAGAAAAATTAGGGCACATTTTGAGTGACTTCTCAAATCCTCTTCTATTTCATTAAAAAATTCTGATATACAGACTGAAACATGCACTTCTAATACTAGCAGCAGACTTCCGTGGTGAGCAGTAGCTTTACTACAGTGATCTAATGAGCAACTAGAGTGCTAACATTCAGAATTTATGGCAAATGTGTGACATATCTGAATACCTTCTTGATGGAATCAAAGTAAAAAACTGAAAGCATTTCCTACTGAGGAGACTGCAGTAAATGAGGAAATTAGGAAACTTCATAACAAATAAATCTCCTAAAATGGCCACCAGAGACAAAAGAGCCCAAATGTAGCCCAAATATCACCCAGATGTAGCCCAAATGTAGCCCAATGACAGAAGTGTGCAAAACACTTATTTTTTGTGTATTTGCAGTTTTATATAGTGCAGACTTGTCAGGTATTGGAGTGCTTTACATGAACATTGGTTACATCAGACAAGATCAAATTCATTTTGGTTGTAGACATGGGGAGATTAAGTGATTTGACCAGAATCACAGAATGTTGAGCTGAAGCAGAAACTCCAACCTGGTTCCCCAGTTGCAAAGTCTGCAGCTCTGGAAGTAACACCACACCCTCTCCCCTTGGATGCAACATTTAATCAAGTGGTCAACTGGATAAAAAAACTAAGATTACAAATAATGTAAAAGTTCTTTGTCGCTATTTGAAAACTCAGAAAATATGTCCTCATTTTAGTTTTTTAGAGCACTAACCATAATTTTGATGCAAATAAGACCCTCTCATATATGTAGTTTCTAAAGGAAATGCTCTAGGTATTACAGTTTTGATTACATCAAGATGACGTCAGGCATTCCACACTTTTGTAATAAATATAGAATGTTAGCAATCTAGTTGTTCATTGGGATACTGTTGAGAGGCAGAGGCCAGGGGCACGGACTCTGAAAATTGAAGGCAGGTAGGAGAGTGCAGAGGCAACAATTTGACCACACTAGGCAGGCAGGGAGGGCAGTGGCAGCACAACAGACTATGGAGGGGAGTGGAAAGGGGGCAGGGGCAACAAACCAACAATACAGGACTGGCAAGAGAGCCTGTGGCAATATAATAGACCATTGTGGGCAGAAGGAAGAGGCAGTGGTCAAACAACCATACATGCCAACAGACCCGTTTCAGCCTGGAAACGTCCAATGTTTTTAAGCTCAAATGGGATTTACTTGATCTGTTTCCTGTCTACAATCTTCTCTTTTTCAATGTAACTTAAAGGGGAAAATCAATACCCCAGTTTTATTGCAAAATCTCCCTCTTACCAAGTTCAAAATGTTCGCAAGTATGGTACATTGGATCATAGTAGGCAGGAGGAATTGGGGTAGGGACATGGACTCGGATAACAGAGGACAGGAGGACATTGAGAGGTGCACCAAACTGACCCTACAGGGCAGGCATCAGGGTTTGCAGCAGCACAATACTCCACACAGGGCATGCGGGACGGGAGTGCAGCACAACAATCCATAGAAAGCAATAGGGAGGGGACAGGACCATGCACATGGACAACAGACAACAGAAGGGAAAGAGGCAATGGTAGCTAGCTGACCATAATCGACAGACAGGAGAGAAAGCTGCAGCATAACAGACCATAAAGGGCAGGAGGGATGGATCAGGGGCATTACAATGGAACCGACAAGCCAGGAGGGAGGGAATAGGGGTCTGCACATGGAAACAGAGGGCTGGGGGCAAGCGGCAGGGCAGGAGCAGCAAGATGACCATGGAGGTCAGGCAGGATGGGCACTAGAAACACGACACACCATGGAGAGCAACAGTGAGACTATGATGGCATACACACAGACCATGGAGGGAAGGTGGGAGGGGGTCAGGAGCAGCTAGCTGACCACACAGGGGAGGTGGGAGGGGCCATGGCAGCACAGAAGACCATGCATGGCAAGCGGGAGGGTTAGTGGCAGCACAATGGCTATGATGGGCAAGAAGGAGGGTGCAGGGGCATGCACAAAGGACCATGGAGGATAGAAGGGAGGGTCAGGACCTGGGCACAGACAAGAGAGTTCAGGGGAAGGGGCCTCACAACAGACCGCGCGGGGCAGGCAGGAGGAGCAGTTGCAGCACAACAGACCAGGGAGGGCAGAAGGGTGTGGCAGTAAAATGGACCATGGAGGACAGGAGGAAGGGGATAGGGGCATGGCATGTGGACAGGCAGGGTGGAGGTGGCAGGGACAGGTTACAGTCATCTGACAATGCTAGGCAGGTGGTAGGGGAGTGGCAGCTCAACAGAACACTCAGAGTAGATAGGAGTTGCAGGTCCATGGAACATGGTGGTCAAAAAGGATGGAGCAGGGGCATGCACAAAGACATCGGAGGGCAGGGGGAAGGAGAATAGGGGCAGCAAGCAAAGCACAGAGGCTAAGCAGGAGGTCAATGATGGGCCATAGAATTGGGCAATGGAGTGCAGGATGAGTGGACTGGTACATCATGCTAAATGCAGGGCAGTGGCAGCACATCAGACCATGCATGGCAGGAGGGAGGAGGCTAGTCCATGGATTCAGACAACAGAGGATAGGGAGGAGGTGGATGGGGCAGCAAGCTAACTGTTCATAGAAGGTGGGTATTAGGAACTTTATTGTTTTTAAAATGTGTGTCTGTGCGAACTACTTAAAATATGAACAAGTATGCAGCATAATCTCACTTTTATTCAGGAAGAAGAGGACGTTTGGGACTGTGACTCCGGGCTCACTTGGCAGAAACATCCCCTGACCCTCCACCCCCCATCGCAAAATGTAATGCACGTGAAAAGGGTAGGTGGACACAGTGTTATATAGAACATAGTCCTGAGAGCACGATTGAAAATGAAAACTAGATATAGTATATGGTATAAACTATGCACCAAAAAGTGTGATATAAGATGAACCGGGCGTGAAATATAATATGCAATACATTGTGCGCAATGACAGATTCATAGCGCTTGCTATGTGATATGCGCCTTGGAGTGTAATATGCACAGGGCAGTGTTGTGTAACCTAAGTAGTCTCTAAAGTTGTAATATAAAATATGTGCTGGGTAGTGTAACATTGCATATGCACTGTGACAAAGATATGGATCCCAGATTGTAATATGTATGGCATAGCGCTGTGCTTTATAACATAGGCATCGAGGAAGGCACGTTAGATGGGGCAATATAACCCGTGCGAAGGCAAGTGTGGCATGACATATTCACGGGGTGGTGTTACAGTGCACATGGGCTAGAGAGTGTCATAGCATACGCACTAGCTGGTGGAATACAACACAGAGGTGTGTGGCACTCGGCGGGCACTGGTGGGTGTAACACAGCATTGGGCTCAGCCAGGAGCACGCTGTGACTCTCAAGTGAGGTTTGTCTCCTTTCCAGAGAGTAAAATAAAAAGTATTACACATCCGGCGGTGGATGTGTGTTTTATTAACCGTGAGGGGGTTGCTTGCATAGTTTGGTTGAATTTTTGTCGAATCCCCTTTGAATGGCTTGGTGTGCGTGTGTATTAAATGTGCCCGTCAATAGCTACCCATGTTTGTATAAATAAACGACAAGGGTGTCTACTTGGAGAGTACCCACCAGCGGGGGTGCCGGGATTAGGCACGGTAGGGTGTCAGACATGTCAGAGCTTCACTAGCGGTGTGAATACATTCTACGTGGATTCATTGTATGCATAGTCGCCTTTTAATGAATATCACGCAAATCGTCATGGTGATAGGTACATACGGTTTGTCCAGCATGTCCTAGGTGTTTCTATATATATATATATATTTTTTTTAAATAAAAAACAAAGGCCGGCCCTGGGGGATGGGGTCCCCGGGGCCATAAGTGGCCTGAGGAGGGGGGCAACACAGCCCCCCTCCTAAAGACTAAAAAAATAAAAAAATAAAAAAAAGGCCATGACCTGGGGGTTGGGGTCCCCGGGGCCGATTAAGACCTTGGGAGGGCCAAAATAATTTTTTTCAACAAAAGAAATTAAGGTGCAGGCCCTGGGGGATGGGGTCCCCAGGCCTAATAAATTAGAAAAAGAAAGGGGGCCACACAGCCCTCCTTCTTAAAAATAAATAAATAAAAGACCGGCATCGCGCCGGAGGCCACGCCCCCTCCTTGCAGCACTCTGCAAACGCGCCCCCTGGCCAGTTGTAAGTTGAGGAATTAATTCCCCTTCAATACTGAGGGTCCCTGAGGGCCAACTAGCCCAACAGGTATCTCGAGTATGTGCCAGGGAGCTGCGTTGCAGACAGGTGTTCTGAGGCCACTCTCCTTTTTACACCTCCATGCAACGCAGCTCTGTGGTGCTTACTGGAGGTACCTAGTGGGCTAGTTTGACCCTAGGGACCCTTAGGATTCAAGGGGACTTAATCTCTCAACTCAGAACGCCCACAGGCCCTGTGGCGCGTTTTTAAGTTGGGGAAATAATTCCCTTTCAATCCTGAGGGACCCTGGGGTCCTACTAGCCCACCAGGTGCTTCCAGTAAGCACCACTGCTCTGCGTTGCAGAGAGGTGGTGCAGGCCGTGCCACTTTTTACACCTCTCTGCAACGCAGCTCTGTGGCGCTTACTGGAGGTACCTAGTGGTCTAGTTGGACCCTAGGGAACATCAGGATTCAAGGGGACTTAATCTTCCAACTTAAAACGGTTACAGGGCGTGTTTACACAGTGGGGAAGGGAGGGGACGGGGCATGAGGTGACGTGTTCAAACACGCCCTGTGGTGCGTTGTAAGAGGTAGTTTTAATCCCCTGTCCTATTATATACTAGGGGCTTACAGAGGAGGTCATGCTAATCACAGGGGGACCCCAACACATAGTGTGCCTTAGTGTATGTAGGTGTTTTTACTGTATTCTGAGTGTCTTTTAACATAGCACTGGCTCTAGGACTGGTTAGTCAGACTCAGCTACCACCAGTATCCGTCTGAAAAAGTTGAGGGTACAGGATGATTTTGCAACAAGGCTTGTTTCTGCTCTTCTGTTTGTTCTTTCTGCACGTTATACTTCTTCCTGCACTTTTCTTCGTCTTTGAGGACTTCTGTTGCTTCTTTCTGCATTTCTTTTTTTTTCTTTCTTTGCGTTTTTCCTTCTTTCTTTACATGTCCTATCTCTGTATGCATAGCTAGAAATTAGCATTTAAAAAACCTTTGAAATTCACTGAAAAAAACATAGGTTTCAGGCACGTTATAGCTAGGAATTAGCATTTAAAAAACCTTAGAAATTCACTGAAAAAACCATAGGTTTCAGGGGCGTTATAGTTAGCTGGACTTTTCACTCGTACAAAACCATAGAAATTCCCCCGTTATAGTTAGTTCAGCTAACTATAACTCGCGCGCCCGCAATGCACTGCTGATGACGTCACATATTACATCACTCATGACATCACTGATGACATCATCCTTGTGATAGAGTGGCAGACCTCCTCTCCCCCTAATATAACCTTTGATACACACATTCAAAAATAGAAATTAAAATATTTCAAAACAATGGACATACCAATACCAGTTACAACAACCTATTCAGTAATTGTAAGATCCACATCCACATCCACTCATTCACCAACAGTCCTATACAGTCACTCATACATGTACTCACTCATCATATGTACTCATACACCTATACATCCTGTTACACAATGCCACTCATCCATAAAGTTACTCACACACATAGTCACTCATGCTATTAAAGAATCAAACATCAGTTTACCTGCCTATACAGTTATACACACACCACCACACTTACTTCTACAGAAACTTACACATACTTAGTCTTTTTAACAATCACTTATAGAAACACATACTTATTCATACAGGAACTCTTTCAATATCTCACTCTCACATATACTCATTTATATACACCAATAGTCACATATACTAGTTTAAAACATATGTAGTTACTCAAAGAGACACTATTGAGACAGTCATTCACTCACTAACAAACCCATGGACACACTCATCCACCCATACAGTCCTGCACACATGCTGTCTTCAACACATACAAACAGTGAGTCACTCATTCATGCACCTATGCACTACGTAATACCCCCCACCGAACCATACAGACATCAGACACTTATACTGATACTCAAAAAAACAACTACTAACCTATATAGACACTCATGTAGCTACTCACCAACCCATGCAGCCACTTATACACAAAGTGAGAGACTGATACAGATATTTACATATTTAAACATTACTCACTAAGCCGTGTATTCACTAAGATACACTTAATCAGTCAGTTATACAATCAATTTTTCAAAAACAAATCATCCATTTAGACACTTATATACCCATTTATTCTTCCATCGACCTTGAGATATACATATATAAAACATATGTAATTTTCAGAAAAACACACATTCACTGGATGATGTCATCAGTGATGTCATCAGTGATGTCATTTGAGATGTCATCAGTGATGTCATGAGTGATGTCACTGACCATGTCATGAGTGATGTAACATGTGACGTCATCAGCAGTGCATTGCGGGTGCGCGAGTTATAGTTAGCTGAACTAACTATAACGGGGGAATTTCTATGGTTTTGTACGAGTGAAAAGTCCAGCTAACTATAACGCCCCTGAAACCTATGGTTTTTTCAGTGAATATATATATATATATATATATGTATATATATTTTCAAAAAAGGAAGTTGCCACTTGCGGAGATGCACTCAAAAAACAAAGCGGGCCCCCAAGTTTCAAAGAGGGTCCTTTAATTCATTGCAACCGGGTTTCATTTCAATGTAGCTCAAAGAGGTCCAACGCGTTTCAAAGCTCCTGCTTCTTGTTCACGGACCGGCTGGTTGCAGGCAGTAGTAACATCATCTTGGCAAGCCCCTCATTTAAATAGTAGTTGACTACCCCCAGGTGGGTTTGATTCAAATATTCAGTCTTGAAGGTATCCTGGGACTTGTAGGATAATGAGCGTTCCTGCCTCTTTGAACTACATTGAAATGAAACCCGGTTGCAATGAATTAAAGGACCCTCTTTGAAACTTGGGGGCCCGCTTTGTTTTTTGAGTGCATCTCCGCAAGTGGCAACTATCTTTTTTGAAAAAAAAAAAATAAATATATATATATATATATATATATATATATATATATATATATATATATATATATTTTTTTTTCTCCAAATGCCCAAAAGCTTTGAACTCGCACTCCCAGCACATGTCACCTTCCGGCATTAATCATGGAAACGAACCTCGGCATGTCAGGAAACATTTATTTCATTTGCCTACGCGTTTCGAGGCAGCAGCCTCTTCTTCCTGGGCACCTGCTGAAAACTGGCTTGTGGATTTTTCCCTCATTGCTTGCACCTGTTGCCTTTAGTGGGTCACGTTCGTTACGCTGTCTCTGTCTGGTGCATGCAGGGACTTGTGGTCCTGGGAAATGCAATTAAAACACCCACAGTGGGTTCCGTGCCAGTTTAAAATTTCTGCAGCATTAAATTGATTTAAGACACCTTTAGTGGGCTCCACGATGTCAGGTAAGTTGACTGAATCCGCATCTGCTGTGCTGATCGCAACGGGGCAAAGTTCAATGTTGCGCAGCCTCTTTTCATTCGTAAGATGGTGCGAGTTCCACGGCAGGGCGCCGTGTGAATCATTTTTTTCTCCAAATGCCCAAAAGCTTTGAACTCGCACTCCCAGCACATGTCACCTTCCGGCATTAATCATGGAAACGAACCTCGGCATGTCAGGAAACATTTATTTCATTTGCCTACGCGTTTCGAGGCAGCAGCCTCTTCTTCCTGGGCACCTGCTGAAAACTGGCTTGTGGATTTTTCCCTCATTGCTTGCACCTGTTGCCTTTAGTGGGTCACGTTCGTTACGCTGTCTCTGTCTGGTGCATGCAGGGACTTGTGGTCCTGGGAAATGCAATTAAAACACCCACAGTGGGTTCCGTGCCAGTTTAAAATTTCTGCAGCATTAAATTGATTTAAGACACCTTTAGTGGGCTCCACGATGTCAGGTAAGTTGACTGAATCCGCATCTGCTGTGCTGATCGCAACGGGGCAAAGTTCAATGTTGCGCAGCCTCTTTTCATTCGTAAGATGGTGCGAGTTCCACGGCAGGGCGCCGTGTGAATCATTTTTTTCTCCAAATGCCCAAAAGCTTTGAACTCGCACTCCCAGCACATGTCACCTTCCGGCATTAATCATGGAAACGAACCTCGGCATGTCAGGAAACATTTATTTCATTTGCCTACGCGTTTCGAGGCAGCAGCCTCTTCTTCCTGGGCACCTGCTGAAAACTGGCTTGTGGATTTTTCCCTCATTGCTTGCACCTGTTGCCTTTAGTGGGTCACGTTCGTTACGCTGTCTCTGTCTGGTGCATGCAGGGACTTGTGGTCCTGGGAAATGCAATTAAAACACCCACAGTGGGTTCCGTGCCAGTTTAAAATTTCTGCAGCATTAAATTGATTTAAGACACCTTTAGTGGGCTCCACGATGTCAGGTAAGTTGCCGTGGAACTCGCACCATCTTACGAATGAAAAGAGGCTGCGCAACATTGAACTTTGCCCCGTTGCGATCAGCACAGCAGATGCGGATTCAGTCAACTTACCTGACATGATGCGGATTCAGTCAACTTACCTGACATCGTGGAGCCCACTAAAGGTGTCTTAAATCAATTTAATGCTGCAGAAATTTTAAACTGGCACGGAACCCACTGTGGGTGTTTTAATTGCATTTCCCAGGACCACAAGTCCCTGCATGCACCAGACAGAGACAGCGTAACGAACGTGACCCACTAAAGGCAACAGGTGCAAGCAATGAGGGAAAAATCCACAAGCCAGTTTTCAGCAGGTGCCCAGGAAGAAGAGGCTGCTGCCTCGAAACGCGTAGGCAAATGAAATAAATGTTTCCTGACATGCCGAGGTTCGTTTCCATGATTAATGCCGGAAGGTGACATGTGCTGGGAGTGCGAGTTCAAAGCTTTTGGGCATTTGGAGAAAAAAATATATATATATATATGTATGTATATATCCAACGCTCAAAAGTTGCCCAAAGCAATGAGACGCACTCCAGCAATGGTGAAAAGCAAGGCTTTTAATCAATATGAAGAGCATAACGTTCGTAGATTCCTGTGAACAGCTGTTGCGTCCAGTCTGTGCCTGACGCGTTTCAAAGGGATAACCTTCTTCCCCAGAGGCTTTCAAAGACGGAAAGTTACAAGTGTCATTTCCGGTTCAGTTCCCTTAAATTAATGTCTAATTCCACGCCCTCTGATGGGCTGCACAACTGAGAACTGCGGGGCATTCTAGGAGATGGAGTCCCGAAAATGTTAATGTTAATGTTACTGCTGGCAGTAATGTTTGGCTGTCCTGGAGAGCAGTTGGCTTTGAAGAAGGGCGTAAGCCTGAATTGCGTCGCATTAAACTGTTGGTCAGTGTGTTTTAACATTTCAGTTCCTGAGTCTGCTTACTTCCTGGGAGTGCATCTCACAAGATGGCAAACTTTTTCAAATATATATTTATATATATATATATATAGAGAGAGAGAAATAGTCCATTCCGCTCTTCTCTCGGCGGAAATATAGGCACGGACCTCTCGCCTCCAATCCCAAAATCAGTCAATCCACAAGCAAGAGTGGGTGAAGCAAAAAAGTTTAATACCCAAAGTTTTTAAAATGAAGAAATATTCGGACCAGTGTCCTCCATGACGCATTTCGCTCCACACAGGGAGCTTGATCACATGATGCGTCACCGTGTAATGAGCTCATAAATAGAGAGACACTGTGCACCAATTAGAAAAAATAGAAGACAGACTGCAAAATGGAAACTTTGTATACAGCCGAATCCTTATGGGCATGATCAAAACAAATACTATGTCTTGTGCAAAATACGCAATTACTAGCAGCAGGGTTCAATATAAAATTACAAAACAGACAATAATTGACAACACTGTATAAATATATAAATATATATAGAAATACAAAAATATAATAGGAAAAATGCCATATAGGGTGGTTTTCAAATTAATATATATAAAAATATATATCACTGTGTGTGAGGTGGAGCTATGAATCACGATCTGCGAAGCCTCAAATGGGTCGTAATACCCTAATCCTACCTCAAAATGGTAATAAATATAATATTGCATCCTGCCCCTCTGTGTATTTGGTATACGCCATAGTATATAACACGTTTATTTGCTTAAAAACGATAGTTATCCAAAAGCTGGAATACAAAGGGTTAAATTCTGCAGTAAGATAAAATCACATTGAAGAGGCCTCTTGATCATGAGTAGAGTTGTTTCCATACATATAGCAATTGTAATATACAATCTGCAAAGCAGTAAACAACGTTTTTTTCATGTGAAGCTCATTCTTCTGTGGTAATGAAAACACATCTGAGCTTTTCCCTGTGCCACTAAATGTATGAATTTGCGTTTATGAGTACAGTTGCTCTAGGTATCGTGTTATTCGGCTATATCTATTTTCACTGCGATGGATGGATGGATGGCTAGATGGATGGATGGACGTACGGACAGGTGTACGGACAGGCGGACGGAAATATGGATGGATCACTGCAAAAGTGAATATGAGAGGCTGAGGAAAGCGCCCAGGTAATTAAATATCCACCTCATCAACCTGACAGCAGTCATTCTGCTGCCTGGATTTCAGTTGAACCAGCCATAAGAGGAAGCAGAGTCTTCATAAAGTAGATACAGATGCAGAAAGGCCTGACCTCACTTTTGCTTGATTCGTATTTACTCCTGCCCAGCATGTGCCTCCATTGTCAGGTTGCATCTTTGCACCATCTCAGCAGTGGCTCGCATTGACTGGCGCATCTTCGCAGGAGCATCGCATCCCTCCCATTGTTTGGTGTATCCGTGCATCTCCACTAATAGAGCGCCAGTGGATCCCAGTGCCTCCTTTGCTGCCTTGTTCAATGAAACAGTGGGCGGTGTGTTCAAATTTGCATCCCTAATGTATGTTACTTCTGAAAAGCTCTCAGCAGTTAAAGAGAAAACTGGGCAATTTGGCAGGAGTTAATTCCCCTCTCCAGTATGCCTTTAGAAAGGGTCGCTAAATTTAGCACCGTGAGGTGAGAAATGGCACTCTGGCTGCTAATGGTAGAGAATAAAGAGAGGTGTTTTTCCAATTGTGCTCAGTGAATGTTTGCTTTAAGTGCTGCTTAGTCTCCTGGTCTCCATGACATTTTTGAGAGTTTACTGAGGTTTTCGGGCATGGTCGCAAATCGGGTATTGGCCAATGCACCTGTGTCTGTGTAATGTCACAAGATGACTCTGTGTCATCAGGTACATAAGTGTTCAGCCAAGGTTTTTATTCTCCACATCTTTAGTTACATTTGCCAAGTGATTTGAACCAGTGCTGCAACTCCCAGAATGTGTTAGTTTGTTAAATGAGTATTTAGGGGTGGAAAATGGCAGCCCTAATAACATGGGGATATCTAGTAACCAAGGCGATTACCAGTGGTTTAGACTATTTGCAAGTATTCCTCCCATCACATCTTGGTGTTGATTTTACACCATCATTGGCCAAGAGTAGCCCCAGATGTGGGACCCTTGCTTGCTGTGGTACAGGATCTAAGCTATACCTCAGTGATGAGGCCTATCAAAGCCAAAAATGGTCTGGAGTTGCTTGTGTTCTTTTCTGGAGGAGGCCTTCCCTGGCCGTTCAAGACATACTGTTCTCGTGAGGAGCAGGGTCAGTACTGATTTACAAAAGAGAGGCCTCTGTCTACCGTGGATGACAAATGTTCAACTGGAATGTCACACAGATCACCTTATAATTGTGTCATGAATTATATAGATGAAACAAGCATAGTGTGTGGCTTCTAGCATCTGGCTGCTGCGCACCTGGCTTTAGTTTGGCTCCATGTTTTGTTGGTCTTAAAAGGGGAGGAGCCTGAGGCTTCCTTTCATTCTCCTTTATTGCACAAGAACACATTCACCTTGATGGGTTGCAGCACTATATGATTGTTAAGTTTCTTTTAAGGCAGTCCTAGCTCTCATGTTTCCCATATCTATGGCAGTAACTCTGTGCAGGGGTTGACTTTGCATTCTGGGACTCCTGGTCCTGTTTACCATATTATAATATCAGGATTAGCAGTCCCAGAATGCAAAGACCTGGACTGGATGAGCTACTCATGCATGAACTGGGAAACTTGAGAGCCCTGGGTTCCTTTGGGTTAAATCTTCAACAGCAGGTCTGAAATCTCTTTATCATATCTAATTGGAGCAAAGGATGTAACATTCTGAGTTTAGTAGCTTTGAACAACGATATCCAAACTTCACTTAGTGCTATTTTGAAAGAAATCAAATTCTGTTCCTAGTTCCAAGGTGAACGTTGCTGTATTTTGCTGGCTGGATTGTTCTTTCAAGCAGAGGCTTGGATCATTGCTAAGTATGCTTTCCCAATAGCGAATTCCCAGCAGCTTTCCTGTGCTGCTGATCACATAGATGTCAATAGGAGACGGAATTTGCAAGAAGGTGGAAACGGGGAAATGTCTCGCTTCTTGAATAATTTTGTTTCTGTACTTACAGGAAGGCGTTACTGCGCAGGCCTCAAGAGGGTCCTCTTTCTAATAGTGAAATGGCTAAGGGCCCGATTATGAGTTCAGCGGTCCATAGGACCGCCGTACCTGTGCTGGCGGTCTATGCACTGCGGGACCACCCGCAGTATTACGACTGCGGCAGTCGGACTGCCACAGGACCACTGCGACTGCCAGGGATCCAGGATCCTGCAGCGTTCGCGCATCGGTCAGAGGCAGAAATATGCTGGTGGTGCCGCAGCGGCACCGCGGACCACATTTTGAGTTGCCTCACCATCACAGTTTTCATGGCGGTAGGCCCGACATGAAAAGGGTGGTGGTGAGGCAACTTAGGGAGCCGTAATAGGCCCCCTGTCACCTCAGGGCCCAGGGGGTACATGCAGGGGGCACAGGTAGTGCCCCCCTCAATTTGCACCCCCAGTTCCTGCATGGTGTGGCATGCGTGGCATGCATGCCACACCATGCAGGAAGGTACAGGTGGCGCTCTGAGAGTGGCGGTCTGAATGGTAAGATCTTCTATGAGCCTACCAGACCACCGCTGTCAGACTGCTACATAACCGCCCACCAGACTAGGCATAAACTCCTGATCTGGCGGGAAGTCGCACCACTGGTTTTGCAGCCCTACAGCGGACATCGCATTGTACCGTCCGCTGAATGGCTGCCAAACTCATAATCAGGCTCTTAATCTAGGTGACTAACACTCATTGGGCTAAAGAATTTTAGGACCCGCCCTCTCCTCTGTGTCGCACCCCTACCCCCAACTTGTGTGTCTTAGCTGAGCTGCTGCAGCTTCCAGGATATGCATTGTATGATGTGCGCTGGCCTGCGCTCAGATTGTGACAGCGTCATACAAAGTATTTTGCAATTCATCCAGAGGTTTAATTGTCTAAAAATGTTTGGAAACTGTGATCCTGAGTGAAATAAGGGCAGGGCAGGCCAGAGCTATGGTTAAAATGCACACATTATTCTGCAACTATTTTATAGGACTTTCCCCTTCAGGTAAATACAGATAAAATATAACACACAGCTTAAATGAAAAATAAATGCACATTGAAGTAGTCAGTGGGCAATGCAGGTTGGGACTGGCCTATAGGGCAATCAGGCAGTGCCCAAAAGGCTAGTTTGGCAGGCAAGTGTGTGGACTGTGTTTTTGGGCTGTTTGTAGGCCTGTTTTTTTGTCTACTTTGCTTGCTGTAAGCTCAATTCCATGCAGTCTTCCATACATTGCAAAACACTTATACAATGTGTTTATGCAAGTTCAAAACCGTCCCAGTTTGCAGACATGGTCCACCTTTTTCTCTACGTAATTCATTAATGGGGACAACTTTTATTTTGGTGCTTGTATTCTGTCCCAGTCCTGCCCTGGTTTTATTGTGGCTGATGCGATAACACCAGATTACAAATTAGTCGAATTTTCCGACCCCTGTGTAAACCCCTGTTTGCACAAGTACTGGAATTCTGAGTTGGTAGTTGTTTACCACATCTGGTAATTACCAGGTGCGTTAATAACTTACCCTTGGTTAAATTTGAGGAGGTCAAACCGTCCAGAATTTATTGGGGAAAAAATGTGCAGTACTTAACGTTTACGTGCAGATTTTGGTATGGTAAGCAACAAAATCTGCATTTTACTCCACAAAAACTCATAATAGTTGCTATTTATCACACCCAATAAATAACATACTTCAGAGTAGTGTTACTTACCTGGTGGAATAATTAGCCTCTAGATTCTGAGAAACTCTGAATCAGGGCCATAGTGATTAAGGTAAAACAAGTGCATTAAATTATTTTTACTAATATGCCATCAGGTGCACCTAGTACAAGCCTTTGTTTCTATTACAAGTTTCCATTAGAAGAGGCACTTCAGATCACAGCTGATAACACCATTTCATTATCTCTCAAAAAGAATAAGTCTTTGTCACTGTGAAGCTTCAAATGAACCCACCAATTAAAGTCATACACTGGCTCCCAAGCAGTCTTTAGATTTACCGATTAATCAAAAGCACACATTTACATCTCTTTCAGATAGGAAGCATCCGGTAAAGAAGGCTAGTTTCTTCTTTCTCTGTATGTCTCTCGCATGGCTTCACAGAACAAGTAGAGGAGGGTATTACACCACCTGTCAGACTTAGTTGCCCATTACGATAGCGTAACGATTGCGACCATTACGCCACCTTAAATTACCCACTGCCATATTATGATGGCGGTGTGTATCGTGGCGGATGGAAAGTCCATCTGCCGCTTTTCCATCGGCCGGCCGGGCGAAGCAGGGGCTCACATATGCCAGCCATATTAGGATGTAGAGATTTTAAGGCCTTTCCAAGGCTAGCAGGGATTTGCTTTGGGGGCCCGTTGCGAGCCCCTGGGGGGTGGGGGGGGCGGGTGGATGCACTTGGGGGGTACCTATGGAACCCCCCTACATGTCCATGCACAAGTTGGCAGCCAGCGCGCGGTGCCTCCCACGTTGTGCATGGAAATGCACAACTTGGCATTTTACCATTGTGGCGGGTGCTGCAGCCAGCAGCACCCACCGCAATGTTAAAATGCCAGATGCGACTGCTGCGGTGGCTGTCACATCATGATAAGGGGTGCGGGACTGCCGCATGGCAGGCGGGCGGTTCCGTTCCCGCTAGGATGGCAGGTGGACCTGAGTCCGCCCGCCACCCTAATAGGCCCCTTAGTGTGGTCTTCCCCCAAAACTTTTGCCTTCTCCCCTCCTGTTTTACTGAATTTGTTTTTGTTGGCCTTAGGAGTCTGAAACATTTACCAGTGCTAGACAGTTCTAAAGTGCTTGCGTTCTCTCCTTTTTTTCATGGTAAAATTGGCTTACACACAATTGGCATGTTTAATTTATGTATATATGTCCCTAGTAAAGTGGTACTACATGTACCCAGGTCCTGTTAATTATGTTAGCATTGGACCTGCAGCAATTAATGTGGCACTGTTGGAACTGACATGTTCTGGATGTCTGAGGCGAGGCCCTATCCAGGCAGAACATGCCACTCCCATCAGGGGTGGGTGATTACACTCAGTGTATAACCTGCGCGCACCCTTGGGTAGCTTGGCACTGAGCAGTCAGGCTTATCACTGAGGCAATATGTAAAGCATTTGCACAGCACTCTCACACAATAAATAGGCTGAATGTCACTAAAGAGGCTTCACACGTGGTGTATGTATATAAAGTTTGTATTTAACACACACATTAATTAAAAGCTCATGAACATCATGTAGTTCTGGGCATAAATTACATTTGAAATTTCACTAACAGTACTTGCCCCAACCATGTTAAAATGACATCAGTAATATGCACAACCCCCACAGCACCCTTATCCAGTGCAAAATGTTGTCAGAATGAGGCCCACCCTGGCAAGTATTATAATTCAATACCACACAGTTATAGGGCGCACCTCAGAACACAACGATATCAGAAATGTGTACACACAGACAATTACAACATTTTTAAAGAGCATTGTGGGCCAAGCACGTATGGGTAAAACACAATGTCAAATGTACTTTTGACAACTAATCACCGTGTGAACTAACACCACCATGCGGTGTAATTAATAACAGGCAGTCATTCCCACCCATCACTCAGCGCTGATACGTGGTGCCATGGATATCAGGCAGGTCCGTATGGAGCGCACTTGCACACACACATACACAGCCCCGTAAAGCAGTGTGACTGATATCCGACAGATCAGTTGATAATGAACATGCAGACCCTGTGGCCCAAGCCCTCCTCCGCCCTTCAGATGGAGACGAAGATGGAGATGAAAAAAAACCTTCCCGCCTGATTCTAGGCCATGCACGGCCATAGTCACACATAGTCAGGGTCTTAGGGAAGAAGGTGTGGGTAGGTCTAAGGGCTATAGAGGCAACAGTCGACAAGTGGAAGTTTGGCCACTACTTTGGAGGTTCACCCTTGGTATGCAGATAGAGGTGGGCTGAAGGTGATAGTCATCCACACTTTGCCTTCCGGCACCAGCCCAGTTCTCAGAAGCACGGGGGTTCTGCAGTCTTTTGACCTGCTTCCAGTTGCTCTTGGAAGCATTCCTTAACCCACTCAATGACTCTCACCACCGAGGCCCAGTCCAGGCAATACTACCTGGCAACACAATGTCATCAGGCCGGGTGAGGAGAGGGCAGTAGGTCCACTGTACTGAGGGCACAAAAGGAACAAGCGATGAATGGGGGATGAAACTGGGGAGCCTCTTGGAAGAAAGAGGCACCCCATCAAATGCACGTCAATCAAAGTAGAACCCAGGAAATGCAGGCACCATGGAACACGAATCTGCTCTTCTGCACCTCCAATGTAAATGAGGCACAACGTCCAGTGTGCGTTGATATGAGTCGCACCAGACAGTTCTGACCACACACAATAATGAGTTGCAAATTCTGTACCTCCCTGGAAATTCCAGTCACACATATAGGTGCACTTTCAGCAGTGCCGCATGAGGTAGAATAAGGCACTTCTTCACTTATGCCCTCACCTCAGAGGTTTGCAACCTGTGAATCGGACGCCACATACAATGAGCATGCAGTCAGCATGTCGCACGAGATAGATGTGACACGATCGATAAAAAGGGGCAGGCGGGTCCCGTGAATCCGCTCACCACCAACAAGATGCTTATGAGTGCTAAGTCCCTACCATGCAGGGGCCAGACTCTTTAGATGTGGGTAGTCCTTTTGGGGCAGTGCACAAGGCAATACAGTCTCCAGGCACAATACCAAGTTCCAAGCTCATGCCGCACTACCAGTTGTTATCCAGCAGATTATGTGAGCAATTAAGAGGGCACAGCCCTCCAGGTGTCACAAGCAGATGATGTGGGTCCCTCGTGGGAGGTCTTTGATGTCCCTGAAACCTCCACAAGAGAACAGGGGGAAGCAAAAAATCCCTTGGAGAGCATACTTCCGGGTGCCACACAGCAGCAGGCAGTCAGCCCAAGTCAGCCACTATTCAGGAAGGGTGCATGTTTCTTCCAATGGCAGTAATCATTCTGCACAACAGATACCTGTGGCAGTGTGCACCACGCAGTTCCAGGATCTCTGGTTCCATGTCCCTGCAAGTGATTCTCTCCCCTGCTGAAGTATGGCAACAGTAGTTATACTTTAGTGCGCCTTTGAAGTTGTGGGTGTTTTGAGAAGGTTTCCTTTTGAACCACAGATGTCTCCTCTAACGTTTAGTCCTGCCTGCAATGGGGCTATGATCTGGCTTCCAACAGGCCAAGTGTCAGAACCTCTCCCTCCAATCTATCCTGCCAGGCCCTCAAATGGCAGAGGTCTGTTGTTCCAGTTGCATGCCTAATGTTTATAGCTGTCTCTCAGGAATGCACAGGTGTGCTCCCCCTGTCTCCAGTGTGGACTTTAGTCAAACTAAAAGGCACACAAGGAGTTTTAGAACAGAGAAATTTCCACTTTCTAGAATTGGCTTTCCTAAGCTATTAATGACAAATCCCTCTTTACCACAAGAGATGGTTTGTCACTGTGACTCCAATGATAGAAAACATAATGAGGCTGCTCCACTGTAAGCCACTATTGCAGCTTGAAGTAATTTTAAGCATTGCCCCACGTTAACCTATGGGAAGAGCAAACCTCATAGGTAGTGAAAACACATCTGGCTATTCTTCACTACCTTGGCAGGGAACACACATAGGTGCCTACCCTGCCTTTCACCAACCACTTGCTACACCCCTAAAACTAAACCAGGGGTACCCTAGTGGTAGTGAAAGGTCCCCTCAGGATTGGCCAGTGGTTTAGAAAGGCCAACCTGAGCATAAATGCAATTGCAGGCTTGACACATGTTTAAAGACCTCATAGGTTCAAGTGCGCACCGACAGGCCTGAATTGACAGGCTTGAGGCATGTTTAAAAACATCAGGCAAGCACCACTTCCTAACATGTGCAGGAAGGGCACGCGCACTTTCACACTACATTTACGGTGGGAAAGTGCCCCGAGCCCTAAGGCCACTAAAAGAGAATCTGCAAAACCCCTGTGTTGTCCCATGGGAAGAGCCGACCTCCCAGGTAAGGAAAACCCACATGTGGGTTCTTTACTACCTGCGCATAGAACACCCATGTGTACCTAACCTGCCTTTCACCTACCACTTGCTCCACCCCTCAGGGCTTATCCTAGGGGTGCTCTAGTAGCAGTGGAAGACCCACTCAGTGTTGGCTAATGAGTTTGAAATTGCCAACCTGAGCGTAGGCGCAACTGCTCCCTACAGACCTGCAATGGCACATTTGATACATGTTTGAAGTGCTATTCTCATGGGTGGCACAATCAGCGCTGCTTCCCACCATTAGCAAGTGCAGTACCTGCCCTGGTACAATACCTAAACCACTCAAGTAAGCACCCCTTCCTAGCATGGGTAGGAAGTGCACACATGATTTCACACTGCATTACAGTAGGAAAGTGCCCAGAGTCCTAAGGCCACAAAAAGAAAATGAGCAAAAACCAGGAGGAGAAAAAGCAAAACGTTTTGCGAAATCGCCTAAGAAGGGCCATGTCCAACAGCCACCCACTTAAGTAGCCTTTTTAAACACGTCTCAGGTCTGTCATTGACGCCTGTGTCCAGTTTTAAACTGCCAATTTGACTTGCCAAAATAACCCCTTTGCCTAGGATAAAATCCCCTCTTTTAATGCATGTTGGATGTGGCCCTTTCGGTAGGGTAATCCCAAAAATGTTCAACTTCACCCTCCTATTTTCTGAAACATTTTTGTTGGCTTTTAGGGCTCTGTGCACTTTACCACTGCTAACCAATGCTAAAATGCTTGTGCTCTCTCCTTAAAACATGGAAGAATTGTTTTATATCAATTGACAAATGTAATTTACTTGTAAGTCCCTAGTAAAGTGGCACTGCCTGTGCCCAGGGCCTGTAAATCAAATGCTATTAGTGAGCCTGCAGCACTGATTGTGCTACCCACCCAAGTAGCAATTTAAACATGTTTCAGAACTGCCATTGCAGCCTGTGTGTGCAGATTTTAAACTGCCATGTAGACCTGGGAAATGAAACCATTTGCTAGGCCCAAACCTTCCTTGTTAATACATGTAAGCACCCTAGGATAGGTCCTGGACAGCCTGAAGGGCCTGGTGCCATGTATTTAAAAAGCAGAACATGTACTTTCAAGTTTTACATGTCCTGGTAGTGAAAAGCTCTTAAATTCTTTTTTCACTACTGCAAGGCCTACTTCTCCCTTAGGATAACACTGGAGTTACCTCATTACATTTAATACGCTGTGATTTCCAAATGGGAACAGCTAACCATTTAATCTTTGCTGTCTTTGGAATTGTAATAGAAAATAGTAAGTTATGATGAAGTCGTATTTTAAATAACAATTTTGAAAAGGCCACTTTTTGAAAGTTTACATCTTCCTTCCTTAGCTTTTTAGTGCCTAAATCCATCTCTGGGTCTCATGACTGGGTGTAGTTGGCAATTGGGCTTTGCGTACAGCCACACACAATATAGAGCTTAGGTATACATGGATGGGCCATCACTTGCAGAATGGGTGGGCGGAGCTGTGCACAGCCCTACTTACACTTTAATAGACGGTGTCATGCCTCCACGCAAAGGGCTGCATACCCCCTGTAGTTAGACTGGAGCCCGGACAATCAAGGCAGATTACTTGGTGTAGGAAAGTGGCTCTGTATATACTGTTCCCAAATAGGTACAGTGTGTACAGAGTCCGCAGTCCCCAGAGGTTTGGCAGAGGCTAAAGTTAGAGATAACCTTACTCTCTAAAGTGGTAGCTTGGTCGAGCAGTAAGGCAGTATCAGAGGACAGTGTAAAGCATTTGTTGTACACACTCAGTCAGCAAATGGTCTCACACACTCAAGATCTGAACTCTATGCCAATGGTTTGTATATAAAATGATATGGTTGTTTTATTTTAGAACCAACAATAGGTATCAACATTTACTTTCTCAGAATGAGATGCTTTAGTTAAATACTTGGCAAGAGGCAATTGACTTGAAATGCAATAGTTACAGTTTGTTGCAATAGGCAACACAATTTCAAACACAATAATACATTGAGCTCAATGGGAATTTTAAGTTATATCCAATTGATTACTTTCAGGATTACTTTTCTAACTCCAGGACTGGTTTCTAGATTCAGTCCTGGGACAGTTCTTGGAAACAAGTGAGTAAATATGTTTTAGTTGCTGTTGTGCTTTTTAGCCAATATTTTGCTATTTTAAAAGTTGACACTTAGAAACTTTTTCTGATCAAATTACCAATGTTATCCTATGGAAGGAAGTTCACTTAGCAGGTAAGTGGGGTTATGGTTACTTTTCCTACGTCAGTGTTGGATCCTAGATCCAGCACTAATGTACCACCTGTAAGCAGTTGAGAAACTCCGTTTAAGTTATACAAGTGATTTTTAAGGAATATTTATAAGTTTGCAAAATCGACACAGAAGAAATTTCACAGAAAAACAGTCAATGATTTCCTATGAAGGAAAATTTGAGTTACGGGTACAGTATGTTCTCGTTACTTTTGTAATCCATGCTGGGTTCCTAGGCTCAGTACTGGGACATCTATCTAAAACAGGTAAATAATTACGTTTTCACAGTTGGTACGATTTTTAAAGAATATTTGTACTTTGCAAAAATCGACACAAGAAATCTCACTGAAAAACAGTCAATGGTTTCCTATGGGAGAAAATTGAGTTAGTGGTAAGTACGGTCGTATGTACTTTTCAGGGTCAGTGCTGGGCACCAAGATCCAGCAATGGGATCTCTTCTAATAGCAGGTGAGTATTTCCATTTTCGTTACTGGGTTGATTTTAGGTGAATATTTTAAAGTTTAGAAACTCCACACTTAAAAGAAACCAGTCAATGTTACCCTATGGAAGAAAAGTGATTTATCGGCTTTTGGGTAAGTATTCGACTGACAGAGTTAAGGTTCTGGGCATAGACTCAGGGGTCTCCCAGGGTCAGGTAAGTACAGTTGTTACACCCTCAGCGGAACAGGGGCAGCCGGGTGCAGAATGAGTTAGGCCCAATGTTATCCAATGAGAGGCAGGGGGCCCTTGGTTGGTGGCTGCTGACCAGCAGGCCACGCAGCTGTGGGAGCTGGGCTCCTGGTCACTTGCTCAGGGCAAATGGGGAAGTAGTTAGGAGTAGAAGTTGAACTGCCAGGGCCACTCGGGCAGCTGGGTGCAGGGTGCTTTTGAGCCTTCGGGCGCTCAATGGATTGCAATGGAAAAGCTCAAGGACGAACAAAGGCTGCAAGCTCGGGGACGAAGATTCTTCAGGTGTGCCCACCACTTCGAGAGGTAAGTTGGGTAGTTGGAGGATAGGTAGGTACCCAGGAGTCCGGCACAGGGGGCCGAAGGGCACCGGGTGCAGGGGTGCCTTTTGGTGTCGGGAAATCTTACCCTCTGTTGATCGCGGTAGGGGGGGTCCCTGGTTCTGAGGCTGCCGGCGTCGTCAGGCACGTCGAGGTGGGTCCTTGGGTGCCGGATTCGGGGTCACAGTCGCCGGGGGGACGTCCTCGGGGTCTTTGTCCACTCCAGCACAGGCCAGGCTTGGTGGGTGCAGAGTGCGCAGGGTTCGCGGTTCCGGGCTGGTGCCAGGGGTTAGATACTTGCTTTGAGCAGAGCCACTGATCGTGGGAGTCCCAGGTGCTCAGAGTCACAAGGTAGCCAGGTCCTCCGGGGTTTGAGAGGTTGCTGGCCACAGGAGGTGCCGGGATTTAGCAGGAGCAGGTTCGAGGGTCGACAGGCCGGTAGGGCTGGGGCCAAAGTAGTTGGTATCTTCCTTTTCTTAGCAGCTGCACAGCAGGTCTTCTTTCTTCTTGATCTTCTTTGTGTTTAAAATCTGGAATCTAACTAAGGAAGGTTCAGGGTGCCCCTAAATTCTAAATTTAGAGGTATTACAGGTAGGTAAAGGGCAGGGACCACTGGGTCACTGTCCTGGGGTGGGTACACCCCCTATCCTGCCACTCTCCGGTGGGAGGGGGGCAGTGGCCTAGTCCTGATTGGGTAGGGCTCCCCATCTTCAAGATGGCGAGGGCCCAGAGATGTGCTTCAACTCGCCTCTCTCACCTGAGGGGTGGGGTTGGCAGGGCTGGCGTGTATGTACGGTGCGTACATACACGATGTTGGGGTATGCGATGTTGGGGTACGCAATGTTGGGGTACGCGATGTTGGGGGTACACACAGTACATACGCGATGTTGGGGTACGCACCGTACATACACAACGCACGGGGGTGTATGCCTGTACGACTCGTACCCCTGTACGACTCGCACCCCGGGAACAACTTTTCCCGGGATACGAGTCGTACAAAGTTCGCTTCGTAGCGGGTAATGGCATTCCCCGTGTACGGGACGTTTTCCGTACAAATCGTAAATCGGAAAGCCGGTCCGGATCGTACTAGTACGGTTGGACTGCATTTTTACAATTTGTATGGAAAAGTGTCCGGGTCCGTCTGGTACAACTTTTCCCGATCCGATTTGTAAGGATCGGGCCGATCCATACAAATCGGATCTGGAAAAGTTGTATTTTTTCCGTACGAATCGTACTTCACGGGTCGGACGGGACTTGAACAATTTGTATGGAAAAATTTACCGATACGAGTCGGGCGGGAAAAAAAAATACAGGATCGGAATCGGCCCCTTAGTGTCTTAGGAAATGTAATTTAAAATTCTCTTTAATGATAAAGTCAGATTTTGAATGACAATTCAGAAGAAAGCCACATTTAGGAAGTTGTCATTTTCATCTCCTAACTGTTCGGTGCATACAATCTGTTTCCTTGGTCACATGTCTAGGCTTAATTAGCAGTTTGGCTTTGTGTATCACTCCTAGACAGCCGCACAATAGAGGGACTGGACATTGTTAAAATTGGCAATCCTCGCAGGATGAGGGAGTGGAGTTGTGCACAGCCCCACTTGCACTTCAAAAACCCTGCCTGAGCTTACATTCAAAGTACGTCAGACTAGTCTAGTTTGACTGCATATAGCCCAGGATCATGGCAGAGAGTCTGGAAATTCTGACACTTCTATGGGACAAACAGTTCAGAAGTTTCTTCCACTTCTAAGCTGGCATCAGGTATAAAACTGGTACCCACAGACCCATGCTTATGTTCACTTCCTGACCTGTGGAAGGACTCCCTGAGGCCTGCATTGCTGTCTGTGGCCTGCTGTGCACTTCAGAGGACTGTCCTGTGGCACCAAGAGGATTGCCCTGCTGCCTGAAGCCTGCCTTGGCCCCTCAGAGAACTACCCTGCTGCCTTAAACCTGCTTTCCTTCGTGAACCCAACACTTCCAGAGTGACTCCAAGGGCTAGTTGGCTGGCCTCCTATCAGAGCCACTGGGAATGACAAGGCTCCAACCATCTTGAACCTGCACATTGACCCAGCCTGAGTGGGTTCTGACCCTCCAAGCAGTGCCCCTTCAGTCCTGAACCCTTGGAAGTGGTACTAAAGGTGCCCAGATAACCCAAATCCAAAACTTGGTACTTAGAAAGTTGTATGCCACAAACTGCTCTGAGAACCTAGAGGAAATCAGGACCTTCCTGCTTGCCGATCTGCCCAAGGTGCATTACAGGTTGGCCTGACTTCAGTGCAGCTTCTGCTATGTACTTCTCCACAGCAGCAAATCCTGTTGAAAGGATCCTTGCAGAAAGTGTATTCGGCCTCGTGGAGCCCTCGTCAGTTATAGCCTGCAAGTTTGTCCTGCTGGAGATTTTCAAGTTCCATAAAAAAGAATAAGTCAGAACGTATACATTTTTGCCGCGACTTAGTCCAGCCCTAGTCTCATGTGACTAGATGTCTGCAGTTGATACATTGATCTTTTAGGTGCTGCTTTTCACTTTAAACTTAAATATTAACAAATCCGATTCTACTGATAGGATTTTAGTTATTTTGGTGTCAAATAATTTACTAAAATGCACTCTATTTTTCTATATTGGTGTGGGATTTTTCTTGTATTGTGTTTTCACTTTATTACTATTTAATGTTGCATAAATACTTTACACTTTGCCTCTAAGTTAGGCCAAGCTGCTTTTGTGAGCATCTACCAAAGGGTTAAGTATAGGTTAATTACGTGACTTTTTGTGGTTGACCAAGCCAAGGATTATGGCTGTTGCTTGAGTAGCATTTTACATCCCCCTAAACCAACAACCCCAATTACTCACAGTGGGCGAGCCAACAAATTAACAAGGAGAGCTGAGCCAGTAGTCTGTTTTAGCCCTTGCACGAGCTGAGCCTTGAAAATATTTGGCTTGTAAATCAAGTAACAAATATCATGCACTTCTTTAACATGTGGATGTGTTTCATTTTAATACCTCATATTATTTCACTGCATTGAGAGGCATTTATTAAAAGTGATAATTTTCAAACATGAACTTCAAAACATTAATATCCTCACACCCCCTCCATGAAGGCAGTGAAATAAAAGGTAAGTCAGTGGTCATGAGTATCCTAGATGTGGCCTAGGGTTTTATTATGCATGGGTCAACATTAAATTCTATTAAATCAAAGACAAGAAGTATTTTTACAGTGCACGTCCAGATCTCACATATTTGAAATGGTCTCATATGTGATATTTAAAAAAGTAAGGTCAGTGGAATAAACTATTTGCTCAGGATCACACAGTTTGATCAAAGCAGGGAAGACAGGATTGATTTCTGGTTTTCTGGTTTCACATTGATTAATTAAGCCACTATATGGGCATCTCTTTCTCTCTGCTTTCTTATATCAATGAGCACTGCTTTGTTTTTATTTATTCTTTGATCATGAGGTTATTGCATGGCAGCCAAAAGCAAAAAAGAAAGCTCAGCTTCAGCTGGCTTTGAGTTCAAGGGTCCAAAAAGACCATGGTTGCATCTGAGACAGACCCCTGGCTCAAGCCTGGCTTGTGCCTTCAGTCACTTTCCCACCTCTAAGGACAGGTGGCTCCTTCTCTTTACTTTTGCCCAGAATCACAAGTTAGCATTATCCATTTGACAAAACATGGAAACTTGTAGTGGGTTCAAAGGAAGGGCAGGACCGCAGGTCTGTATTTACAAGTGTGGTTTTTATTCAGATCAGAAGCGTCTCCTTTTCGAGACCCGAGTCCAGAACAATAGTCAGGATGGTAGGTAAACAGAGCCTTCCGGATGGCGGAACTTAGAAAAGGTCATTTTCCTCGAGGTCTTCGGGTAGGAGATTTAACTCTTCGGTTCTCCCTGGTCAGGTGGCCGCTCCCGTGGGGACAGAGGAAAGGGAGAATGGATTTCTGTGAATGGTCTGTGTTTTCAAATGCCCAAAACAAACTGGGAGGGTAGTGAGGGAAACCACGTAGTGAGACACATCTATCGGCAACAAAGGGCGTGATAGTGCAGGGAAGGGTATGCTCCTATGGAGGGGTAAGGAAGGCGCTACGTCCCTTAATCGTCGCACTTCACCACCTCCCTACCCAGCCTGCAAACTTCCCACGTACCTGGAATAGCCACGCTCCTCCTGGAGCGTGGCGGGCGTAACGTGGTCCTGGTAGTCTCCTGGCTCTGGTGTCCGCTCTGCGCTTCGACCGGCGTCTTCGGTAGTCGCTGCCAAACCGTCTGGGCTCCGTTCTCCTCTCTGCTCCGCGTCCTTCGTCTTCTCCCGTTCTCCACTGCTCTCGCTTGTCTCGCGTCCTCCGGTGGTGTACCACACGTCCTTCCTGGTCTCGTCCGAGCTTATTGGCCTCCACCACTCCGCGTCATCACAGGGGGCGGGGTCTTCTGCTGTTGTGCTTCTGTTAAAGGGATAGTCCTCCTGTTGTACAGAAGGCGGGCATACAAGGGGTTTCCAGTTCTCCTGTTGCGGTAAAAGAATAGGTTGTTTTGTTGTAGGGTCATCACTCCAAAATAGTTCACTATAGTCCCCTGGCTGGTCCGCCCCGTGACACACCTCCTCCCCTGGATTCTCCCGCTTGGGGAGAGGGAACACCCTGGACAGGTAATCTGCACTACCGTTATCCACCCCTTTCCGATGTTTTACTGTGAATGTGAAGGGTTGTAGGGAGAGAAACCAACGGAGAAGCCTAGGGTTGTTCGCGATGTTTCGGCTCATCCATTGTAGGGGAGCGCGGTCAGTCTACAAGGTGAAGGGATGACCATCCAAGTAGTACCTCAGTTTGTCTACTGCCCATTTAACTGCCAGACACTCCCTCTCTATGGTAGGGTACTTTGTTTCTCTGGGGAACAGTTTCCTGCTGATGTACAGGATAGGATGTTCTACCATGTCAGAAGACAACTGAGAGAGGACAGCCCCTATCCTGTAATTGGAAGCGTCGGTGTGTAGGAGAAAAGGTTTAGTGAAATCAGGGGATACTAGAACCGGGCTAGGAGTGATGGCTTTTTTTAGGGATGAAAACGCCTCAATCATTGGTTCGGTGGAATGGAGCAACACCTTGGGACTCAGGTTTTTCCATAGGGTGTCGGTGAGGGGGGCAGCAACCTCTGAAAACTGTGGAACAAAATGTCTGTAATATCCGATTAACCCCAGGAACGCTCGCATCTCTCGTTTAGTTCTGGGAAAAGGGGTATCGGTTATGGCCTTGATTTTTTCGACTTGGGGGGCGATCAACCCATGACCCAGCACATACCCTAAGTATTTCACTTTTTGGTACCCCATTCGTGATTTGTTTGCGTTTACGTGTAATCTGGCTTTTTGTAGGGCTTGTAATATGGTCTGTAGATGTTCCAAGTGGGTATTCCAATCCGGGCTGAACACGACAATGTCGTCCAAATATGCTGATGAAAAGGACTGATACTCCTGTAAAACGGTGTTCATTAGCCGCTGAAAAGTAGCGGGGGCCCTGTGTAACCCAAACAGGAGTACGGTGAATTCGTACAAGCCATCTGGGGTGGAGAAGGCCGTTTTCTTCCTGTCTTCTTCCCGCAAGGGCACTTGCCAGTACCCTTTGGTTAGATCCAACGTGGTGATATACTTGGCATTCCCGAGCTTTTCTATTAGTTCGTCAATGCGAGGAATGGGAAAGGCATCAAAAGAGAAGATCTCATTAAGGGCTCAGAAGTCCATACAAAAACATCTGCTTCCATCAGGTTTTGGCACCACCACGATTGGAGACGACCAATCGCTTTGGGGCGGTCGAATCACTCCTAATTGCAGGATATCGTGTACTTCTTTTTGAATGGCGGCCCTCCTAGCGGCAGGAATACGAAAGGGTCGTTGTTTGATGATCTTCTCCGTCGGTGTTTCGATCCTATGCTCTGCTAGGGAGGTCCTCCCGGGTTTATCTGAAAATATGGAGGCAAATGGAGTCAGCGTCTGCTGCAAGGTCCTCTTTTCTTCAAGACCGAGCTCGTCATTGATCACCAGGTGTTTGATGGTGCTGGTGTCCGCATCCAGAGTGGGCAGTGTGAGGTGGGATGCCTTAGGCACCGGACCTAACCACTTCTTCAAGAGGTTAATATGGTATGTTTGGGTGCGATTCGGGGCTATATGTACTCTGTATGTGGTTTTTCCGATAGTTTCCACTATTTTATACGGGCCTTTCCATTCGGCGTGGAATTTGCTGGAGCAGGGGAGTAATACTAGTACCCAATCATGCAGTTCAAGCCTCCTCCACCTTTCCCCCTTGTCATAGTAGTGATTTTGTTTTCTCTGATTTTTTTCTAGGTTGGAGTATGCCAAATCTCTAAGTTTTCCGAGTTTTGTTTTTAGACTCTGGGCATATTCGAGCATGTCTTGGGTTCCCGTCATGTCTTCTTTCTCCCAGGCCTCTTTTGTTATTTCTAAGAGACTACGTGGCTATCGTCCATACAGCATTTCGAATGCCGAACAGCCAAGACTGCTTTGCACTTGTCCTCATTTCACATAGAGGGCAAGAGGCAGTATCTGATCCCATTCTCTGCCATTTACCGTCAACATCTTCTTCAATGTGGACTTTAACGTGCCGTTGTACCGCTCCACGAGTCCCTCAGTTTGCGGGTGATAAACAGACGTCTTGATGTGGCGAAGGTCTAGGAGTTGACATACTTCTTTCTTCAGCCGTGACATGAAGGGTGTACCTTGATCTGTCAGGATCTCCCTGGGAAAACCCACCCGAGAAAAAACTTACAGTAGTTTCTCAGAGATGTTACGAGTGGTTGCCGACCTCAGGGGATAAGCCTCGGGGTACCGGTTTGCATAGTCCACTATCACTAAGGCGTAGATGTTTCCCTTTTTTGTGCGAGGCAGGGGTCCAATGAGAGCCATCCCTATACGCTCAAAGGGGTTGCCTACAATGGGAAGGGGTTGTAGAGCCGCGGCTGGGGGTCTGTGTGTGTTTCTTTTTCGACAGACCTCACATGTCTGACAATAAAGCTTTATGTCTCGGTAAATCCCTGGCCAAAAGAAGTGGCGTGTTATGTTTTGGGTGGTCTTTTCAGCCCCGACATGCCCTGCAGTGAGATGAGAGTGCGAGAAGAAAAGTATTTGTTCTCGGAATGAGAGAGGGACTAACAACTGTTGTGGTTCGTTGGGGCTGGCCTGCCGGTACAGGAGCTCACCTTTTATGAGGAATATGGGGAACACGACCGGGTGGTTATCTTGGGTGGAATGCGCCTGCTCCCAGGCATTGAATAAGGTGGCATCATTAGCTTGGGCGAACTGAAAGCTTTTATCCCCTAGCCAAGGTTCAATGGTCGTGAGGGCTGAGATTGTTTTGCCTTTCCCCCCTTCTAGTTCCCATTTCCTGTCCCGAATGAAGGCAGCCTGGTGAAACAATTCTAGAAACTCAGGAACATCAGTGCCTAGTATCAATTCCTCGGGAAGACCCTCCATCACCCCCACTCTGACCTGATGATAAGACAGCCCCGTCCCAAGCGTTACCTGCATGGTAGCAAGGGGATATGGTTTTACGTCCCCGTGCACACACTTTATGTATACCGTGGTGTCTGGCTGTAGCTGACTGGGCGGTACCAAGGTTCTCTGAATAACTGATTGCCTGCACCCGGAATCTAACAGGGCTGTGAGGGTCTTTCTGTTCACTTGTACACTTACGTGAAAGGCACGCCCTAGTTCTGCGGTGTACAGGATGGACTTTGGAATGTAACCCACTTCCATGGGTTAGTTCGTGGTTCTCTTCCTGGGACAGAAGCGGGCAATATGTCCCCATTCCCCACAGTCGAAGCACTGGGGGCTCTTAACGCTCGGCACTTCAGGTTTTCCTGTTCTGTGGTTCGGGGTGTCTGGAACAAGACGGTGTTTCTTTTCCATTTTAGGTATGATCGTCCGGATTGACTTTTCGGCATCACCCATGGTGATTCGGGGTTGTGCCCGCGAGAAGGAGGTGGCCATCTCTATGGCTTGCTCGGTGGTTAGGCGCGTGTGCTGGCGCAACCATTTTTGCGTAGGGTAGGGGAGGGCGTCCAAGTATTGTTCCAAGTATATCTTATCCATGATTTCCTCCTTGGAACTGACTGCAGGGTCAACCATTTGTCAGTGGCCATCTTAAGCCAGAAGAACAGGGTTTTGGGATTCTCCCCTGGTACTCCATTTTTTTTTCGGAACCTTACTCTATTGGCTTCCGAATCCAGCCCCAAGTGATCCAGGATTACTGCTTTTATAATCCCATAAGGGGTGTCTCCCATGGGGTTGGCTACTTGGTATGCAGCCAGGGCCTCTCCCATTAACAGGGGGGCAAGAAAGAAAGGCCACTTTACCGTGGGCCACCCACAGGCCCTAGCGGCACGCTCGAAATTCAGCAAAAAGGCATCCGGGTCCTCCCCGGCCACGTACTTTTGTAGTGCTATTCCTGAGGGCTGATGAGGCGCCATACGGGGCTCTGGTAGTAAGGCTGTGGGCCGTTCTGTCATCATCTTTTGCAGACCGTCTATCTGTCTGGTGATGGTGTCTTTGAATACGTCTCGGTCTGCTTCAGCAGCTTTCATTTGCCTTTCTACAGCCCAACTGAGTTTATCCTGTCCCTCCACGAGGTGTTGGATCAAAGCCGCCATCTCCGTTGGTCAGATGGCAACTATATCCTACTTCTGACACCAGTGTAGTGGGTTCAAAGGAAGGGGCAGGACTGCAGGTCTGTAGGTACAAGTGTGGTTTTATTCAGATCAGAAGTGTCTCCTTTTTGAGACCCGAGTCCAGAACAATAGTCAGGATGGTAGGTAAACAGAGCCTTCCGGATGGTGAAACTTAGAAAAGGTAGTTTTCCTCGAGGTGTTCGGGTAGGAGATTTAACTCTTCGGTTCTCCCTGGTCAGGTGGCCGCTCCCGTGGGGACAGAGGAAAGAGAGAACGGATTTCGGTGAATGGTCTGTGTTTTCAAATGCCCAAAACAAATGGGAAGGGTAGTGAGGGAAACCACGTAGTGAGACACGTCTATCGGCAACAAAGGGCGTGATGGTGCAGGGAAGGGTATGCTCCTATGGAGGGGTAAGGAAGGTGCTACGTCCCTTAATCGTCGGACTTCACCCGCCTCCCTACCCAGCCCGCAAACTTCCCAGGTACCTGGGATAGCCACGCTCCTCCTGGAGCTTGGCGGGGCGTAACGTGGTCCTGTAGTCTTCTGGCTCTGGTGTCCGCTCTGCGCTCCGACCAGCGTATTCAGTAGTTGCTGCCAAACCGTCTGGGCTCCGGTCTCCTCTCTGCTCCGCGTCCTTCGTCTTCTCCCGTTCTCCGCTGCTCTCGCTTGTCTCGCATCCTCCGATGGTGTACCACACGTCCTTCCTGGTCTCGTCCGAGCTTATTGGCCTGCACCACTCCGCGTCATCACAGGGGGCAGGGTCTTCTGCAGTTGTGCTTCTGTTAAAGGGATAGTCCTCCTGTCGTACAGAAGGCGGGCATACAAGGGGTTTCCAGTTCTCCTGTTGCGGTAAAAGAATAGGTTGTTTTGTTGTAGGGTCATCACGCCAAAATAGTTCACTATAGTCCCCTGGCTGGTCCGCCCCGTGACAAAACTGTTATTGTAAAATTAGAAGATTGGGAACGTCATTTTAAACAGATGACATCCACTTCAACCACTGAAGGCATCCAAAAGCCATTTACAGTTAGAGGGCAATTTGTTTTTTGTGACTTCCTGTGCCTCCTGGAATTGCGCTCTCACAGAATAATCAGCCAACTTGCAAGGTACAAATTAAAGACATGAGGGTAAATTGAAAAGAAACTGATGTATCTCTGAGTCTCTGAGATTCGTCAGTTTCCCTGGGCCTGCGTGCAAAACTCTTGCGCCACCATGGATGTATTGTCTTTACAATACGGCGCACCATGGCGCAAAAATTGACAGATGCGTCAAAAATTCTGACGCATCTGTCGTCGCAAGTCACGCATTGCTGGAGTTGTGTCATAAGCACGACACAACTCCAGCAATGCATGGGGAGGCCTATACTTATTGTGCTGCATCAGGTTTTGACGCAGTAGCGTCCTAGAAGTGGTGCAGTGAAATCTTGTAGATTTCACAGCGTCACTTCTACGAGGCTTTTCTGAGTGGGAACGCGCACTCTGCATACATTATACCTAACACAGGTATAATGTGGTGCAGGGCTTCACAACATGACGCATCTCCCTAGATGCATCACGTTTTAAATGGCCCACAACGTGGCGCATTGTTTACGCCGCCGCTGCGTCACAAAAAGTGACGCAAGGGGCTTGTAAATCTGCCCCATGGGATACAAGTGGGAATTTTATGGAGAGGAATTCCTCTGTGGAATTTCATTCTACACAATTATAAGAGGTAGGTACTGTGTGCAGGCACCCAAATATACTGGGTGTGGGAACAATGAGCCAGATTTTACCAGTCGGAAAATCCAGCATGTAAAATCACTGTGGGAAAATGCTTGTAGCCAGGACCCCTTTACGACCCCTGTCCACAACTCAGACAAGGAACATGGGAACATTTCAAGCTTGCCTGACATCCAACATTCTCCATTCTTTCTTTCGTTCTACATCCTTCTGCACATCCTTTTACCACTTGCTCAAAGCAGGTGGTAATTATGTAAATTAAAAACCACAGAAAAGGGAATACGTTGCGGAAACCCTCCTGGTAAATCTGGTTCCAAAAGTAATTACCCTTTCTATAGGGTTTAACTGATAATTGCATGGCACTGTGTTGTTATTGCATAGTCCTTTGTAATTATTAGTGCGTAGTTTACACCCCTCCAGTACTGCTCAACTTGTAATTGGGTCATGGTGGGCATCTTAAAGTGCCTGGAAAGAGATCAACTGGGATGAAAGAACCAGTTATCAGAACCCACCACATCTACAAATACACAGCACAGGTACTTCACAACACTTTAACTTCAACAAAAGACAGAGAATGCAAGAATTTATCAGCATGTAATAACAAGAGACTGTGATATTGTACCATATTATCATTTATATAGCACTTTCTTAAGCCTTGAGAGGCCCAAAGTGCAGATATGGCAGAAATGTTGCTTTGCTTTATTTTGCTAATGCTCTGAACCTTATTGTAACACCGGGCAATATTTAAACAGAAAATGAACACAAAATTATATATTCTTTCATCTAGCTTTGTCACTGATTCTAACTAATGCCCCAGCTCCCCTACGTCTATCTCCTTTACTGATCACAGCTGTTGCTTTAAGCAACGTGTAGTGTGGGTGCTATAGGCCCAGCTGTACATTGAAGTTCATATGGATTTTCCAAACCAAAGAGGCTGTTTTGGTTTTTCTTGGCTGCACTCTCAGGCCTCATTACTGCCTGAATTCCTTAGTTTGCACCTCCCAAGTGTAGCTCCCTTGATGTCTTTCTGTGTACATACTGAGCCCCTTGTTCAATGTGGTTGGAGCTGTATATATGCAGACCACTCTATAGATGGCAGGTATTGGCTAGTGCAGCCATGTCTCACCTACATCCATGTGTAAGTGCAGCTACACGCTTGTTTATGACACATTGTCAGCAGTTTCAGCCACATTTGCCACCAAAACATTTCAAACATAGGCCAGACCGCACTCACACACACTTCTCAGCAAAGTCATCCAGAGGCGTCGCAACAAAACATAACTCTGGCCCTAATCCTAGTCCTAATGCACGACATAAAAAATCTCCACTGATAGACTGCACAACAAACACAAACTCTTCCATCTATGGCACTCTATAGGGTAGGATGTTGCCACTTTGTAAATGCGCTTTGGTGCCTCATTGGGAGTAGAAAGCACCGTATAAAACAACTGCAATACAAATCAACATGCTTGAACCCTAGAGCACTGTGAGGCCTTCATAATGCCAATACGGAGCAAGGCAAATCTTTAGTGACATAATCTATCCCCTATTTTTTTTATAAACGTACATACTTTTACATGGACATTGATTTAAAGTTGTGGTTTAAATCCTAATCCATGCACAAATAGATGTTTGCACACAGATCGGAATTCTGAGTTGTGACCAATTACGACCCTCCTGACCGATTTCACCAGCAAAACACTGAGGAAATTTATCAGGGTAAAATGCTAAGACATAAATGCAAACATGCAGTATTCGCTTTGGTAAACACCAATTGTTGTTAGTTCAATACCACGATGACTTAAGCCATGCCGGTACTGCCCCCTGTTACCTTAATGCACTAGTTCAACCGTACACCCCTTCTCGCCTTCTCAGATCATCTAGTCAGGCAAAGTTTGTAGTCCCTAGGTTTAGACTTACCCGCATGGGCGGATGGTCTTTTGCCTACTTGGCCCCGTCTCTATGGAATTTGCTTCCACCCTCACTGCGTTTTGAACAAAATTATGTTAAATTTCGGAAAAGCATAAAAACGTGGTTATTCAATGTCTGAGCTTTGACCCGCTGCTTTCCTCTTTTATTCATATGTCTGTAGGCGCCGGGAAACCTCCAGGTAGCTGTTGCACCATATAAATTAAATAATAATAATAATTCATGGCACTTGTAAGCAACAACTCATCTCAATTCATATCTTGCATTTATATGTTTTTCATATATTTACTGGGTGCCTTCAGGCACTAAACTCAGGGCTGCTGGCAATTTTAGAAAAAATCAACCGGAAAGGATGGGTTGTGGCTCCGCCCCTTTGGTGATGGATCATTGTCACCTGAGAGCTAGCTCAGGTGTCTGGCACCTAGCCTATGACTAGACTGAGGGATCGCTCAGCTATGTGAATCCTAAACATGTACTTTATGTCTAACTGAAGGCATACCTCAGCTCCCTAAAGCAATTGTCTCTTTGATTAGTCTACTCAGAGTGCATTTTAAGGTAGATGAAGAATCTATTTTTATGTATGTTTTGTATATTTTTACTCCAGGATGATATCTCTACAGAGGAACTACACCAGCACTCCCCTTGTGTAGGCATTGTATCACTCTGACCTGCCGTGTCAAACAAGTGTAGTTTGACAACAACATTTTTATAAAACCATATTCTGCTGTCAAGCTGTGTATGGGTCTGTAAACAGCAGCAACACTGTGACATTGAGTATATTGGGCTACCAGTGCAAAAGCATTGCACAATGCAAACACGACTTTGTGCACTACATGGTCCAGTATTATAATCAGGGCTCCTGGTTTCATGGTATTTATTTTTTTAATATTTCCGTCTGTATTCATCCATATTTATTTTTTAGCCATCTTATTGGTAATTAGCTATATTTATTTTGTGTTTTGCGAATATAGTCATAAAATGGTCTATTTCCACATTTATTTAATTAATAACCATGTTATTCAACTGATAAACATGCTCTCAACTTTGATACCTGTCGCATTTTACCAAATTACCATCCATATACAACAAAAACTGCACCCACAAGTGAATATTAACATTAAATACAGATATATGTTAATATATGCTGGTATTTAAGGAAATCTCATCCTACTTTTTACCTCCCCATGTTGTCTATCTACTGAGTGTTTGGCCTGGAATTCATTAAGAACAGCGTGGAGAATCACAATTTTCTGTATTTTTCCGCTTTTAAAAATAATTACAGATAGGAAACCCATTGTTTTCTGTCTGTATTTATCTGTAAAAATCTGTAAAAACTGAAAACTGGGAGCCTTAATTATAATGACTAACTGATAACCATGTTGTCCGCCTGGTGTCTCTCTTTTGCTTCATGAAAAAATGTCAATTTCTCTACCTAGGCATTATGATTTTCTTTAGTTAGTGTACACATGTAGGAACAATCGCTAGAGAATATGGTCATTGTACTCCAAGTAGTTTTGAAGAAATTTGTAACAAGCATTACACTTTATAATGCTCATTGCCACAACAGGTTTTAAAAACAACAATTATAGTTTAGTAGCTTTGGCACTTTTTGTGCTAGGGGTTTCAAGTCTGAATTGAAAGCATTGGTGATTATTATTATATATGTTAAAAGAGCCTCATTTTCTGTTTCTGATGGAGTTGCCTGTCTCTTTGCAGTACATTTCCTACCAGACATTTTAGATGTTCTGAAACTTGCAGGAATAATTGTACCACTTGCTTGCTTGAACACAATTCGTTCTTAAGTAGTTCCAATACACCTACATATTTTGCCAGTTCATTTGGGCTGGTGGCTTCCTGCATGGATGTAGCTCACTTATTTTACATAAGATCTTCTCAATGTGGTGTGCTAACAGCAAATATTTTATTTTGATTTAGGATAGTGCAGATTCCTGGCAGAGGAATTAAAAGGAAGTAATATTGCGAACTGTTTGGCACACACTTATGCAAGCTCAGGCCAGGGCTGTTTCTAGGTGTTTTGCTGCCCTAGGCGAGAATTAAAAAATGCCGCCCCCTCCCTTTTACTACCATCACTCTCTCCCCGTCCTCCAGGCTAGCAAAATTAATGCAATAGATATTCCCAAACTCATGTTTTTTGCCCCCCTCCCCCTTTTGCCGCCCTAGGCGACTGCCTAGTCTTGCCTAATGGTAGAAAAGGTCCTGGCTCAGGCGGAAAGAAAGATGCTTTAAGAATCAAACTTGTGACTTCCCGGTCACAGGTCCCATCATTTGGTGTGTTAACCCACAGAACTCAGCATTCTGAGACATGTACCAGTGTGGGGCCTCAAACAAGCATATGTTGCAATGTTCCCTATCAAAAGATTGAAAATGTACTTTTGGCCAGCAGTCAGGCAGGAGCTTCTTTCTAAAGATGGAATTAGAGCAATTTTGTGAGCTCGCTGTCATGTCAAAGAAAGAACTGTCAAAGGGGCCTTTGTCTATACAAAGCTTTGTAAAAATTGGCTCTAAAGTGATCTGTATTGAAATCAATACAAGCTGATCAACCACAGAAGAAAATATGTCAGACTAGCCCTTGCAGCTGTGCATTGGCAGCTAATTTCACTTAATTTCCTCTCTAGTATAGGCTTCACTTTACAGGATTTCACAGCTTGAGCTGTGATATTTTGTGCGATTTTAGGTGAATTTACGGTATGTGTGTGGATTCTTGCTTCATTCTGTTGGAGAGGTTTGAAGACAATTTGATAGGAGTGCTCTGCACTGTAGCACTTCACTCAGACATACTTGGAACACTTTGTTAGAATTACTCGTCCACTGATTGCTCTTTTCAACACCTCTTCGTTTCTCCGTGTTGTGGCTTCTTAGTGTTGTAATTGACAGCTGCCCGTGTTAATTGACATAATATTACTCATCTCGCTTGCCATAAGTAATTAGTCGCCGAGCTCTCAAGCTTCCCAGGTCCATGAGCGAGTATCTCCTCCATTCAATGATTTTATTGTGCATTCTGAGACTTTTGGAGCAGTTTTTTTAATGATATCAACCGGACTACAACTCCCAGAATGCAACCAAAACCATTGACTGGATGCTCTAATTGGCTACCATATGCACGTTTCCAGGGCATCTCAGTTTATCCACCGAGCCCAATAGATGCTTCTGACATCCACTTTTTTCCCATCTAAGGGGGGGAAACGGCCGCTATAGAGGTTCACAGTCCCCGTGTAATAGGACTGACTTTTGACAGTCCTGTGTTTCCATGAAACACCATAAAGGATGCTCAGACTCATACTTTATGGTTTTCCTATTAAAAGTATTGACACAGAAGTCCCAGAGTTCTTCGTTGAAAAAACAGGACTGGTTGAGCTCACTTTTATGACATGGATCCAGCAGAAAGCTGTGTGTGGGGGGGGGGGGAGTGGTTAGAACATGAGAGAGACGGGGAGAGTGGGAGGGAGAGAGAAGGAGAGGGAAGCAATGAGGGAAGAGGAGGGCGAGACAAAGGGCAGGAGATAAGGGACAGAACGCTGAGGAAAGAGAAATAATGGGGAACAGAGAAGGACAGACAGAGGTCCGTGATTAAATAAAGGCCGCAGTGATGACAAGAAACAGAGAGTCTTCGAGGAATGGAATGTGAAAGGGACCAGAGAGCCCTGGAGAGAACGAAAGGAGAGAACACAGACCCGGATCCCCCCACCCCCACCCCTCAAGAGTTGCACGGCACTGCACATCCAGGCGGCTTAGATACTGCAGTCAGGTACATTCCTGACAGCCCAGGACAGTGTAGCAACACCCACGCAACCCACAGCAGGCCACAGCAGTGGCAGAAGAGTGCTGTGAAATACTAGTAACTCACCACAGCATGACACCTCCCTGACCGAAACCACCTGCCTCTAAGCTCATGCACAGCTCTCACTGGCTGCAAGCTTGGGCACCATTGTTAGTTACTGTCCGCACCTCATGCACCATTGTTAGATACTGGCTGCAAGCTTGTGCACCATTGTTAGTTACTGGCTGCAAGCTCATGCACCAATGTTAGTTACTGGCTGCAAGCTCATGCACTGTTGTTAGATACTGGCTGCAAGCTCATGCACCGATCTTAGTTACTGGTTGCAAGCTTGTGCACCATTGTTAGTTACTGGCCGCAAGCTCATGCACCATTGTTAGATACTGACTGCAAGCTCATGCACCGTTGTTAGTTACTGGCCGCAAGCTCGTGCACCATTGTTAGATACTGGCTGCAAGCTCATGCACTGTTGTTAGATACTGACTGCAAGCTCATGCACCGTTGTTAGTTACTGGTTGCAAGCTCGTGCACCATTGTTAGTTACTGGCCGCAAGCTCATGCACCATTGTTAGATACTGGCTGCAAGCTCATGCACCATTGTCAGTTACTGGCTACAAGCTTATGCACCGTTGTCAATTACTGGCTGCAAGCTCATGCATCGTTGTTAGTTATTGGCTGCAAGCTCATGCACCGTTGCTAGTTACTGGTTGCAAGCTCATGCACCAATGTTAGTTACTGGCCGCAAGCTCATGCACCATTGTTAGATACTGGCTGCAAGCTCATGCACCGTTGCTAGTTACTGGTTGCAAGCTCATGCACCAATGTTAGTTATTGGCTGCAAGCTCATGCACCGTTGTTAGTTACTGACTGCAAGCTCATGCACCGTTGTTAGTTACTGACTGTAAACTCATGCACTGTTGTTAGTTACTGGCTGCAAGCTCATGCACTATTGTTAGTTACTGGCTGCAAGCTCATGCACCGTTGTTAGTTACTGGCTGCAAGCTCATGCACCGTTTTTAGTTACTGGCTGCAAGCTCATGCACCATTGTCAGTTACTGGCTACAAGCTTATGCACCGTTGTCAATTACTGGTTGCAAGCACATGCATTGTTGTTATTTACTGGCTGCAAGCTCATGCACCATTGTCAGTTACTGGCGACAAGCTTATGCACCGTTGTCAATTACTGGCTGCAAGCTAATGTATCTTTGTTAGTTACTGGCTGCAAGCTCATGCACCATTGTCAGTTACTGGCTACAAGCTTATGCACCGTTGTCAATTACTGGCTGCAAGCTCATGCATCGTTATTAGTTACTGGCTGCAAGCTCATGCACCATTGTTAGTTACTGGCTGCAAGCTCATGCACCATTGTTAGTTACTGACTGCAAGCTCATGCACCGTTGTTAGTTACTGACTGTAAGCTTATGCACCGTTGTTAGTTACTGGTTGCACGCTCATGCACCGTTGTCAGTTACTGGCCACAGGGCACATGCATCGTTGTTAGTTACTGGCCGCAAGCTCATGCACCATTGTTAGTTACTGGCTGCAAGCTCATGCACCGTTGTTAGTTACTGATTGCAAGCTAATGCACCGTTGTTAGTTACTGACTGTAAGCTTATGCACCGTTGTCAATTACTGGCTGCAAGCTCATGTATCATTGTTAGTTACTGGCTGCAAGCTCATGCACCGTTGTCACTTACTGACTGTAAGCTTATGCACCATTGTTAGTTACTGGTTGCAAGCTCATGCACCGTTGTTAGTTACTGGCTGCAAGCTCATGCACCGTTTTTAGTTACTGGCTGCAAGCTCATGCACCATTGTCAGTTACTGGCTACAAGCTTATGCACCGTTGTCAATTACTGGTTGCAAGCTCATGCATTGTTGTTAGTTACTGGCTGCAATTGCACCATTGTTAGTTACTGGCTGCAAGCTTATGCACCGTTGTCAATTACTGGCTGCAAGCTCATGTATCGTTGTTAGTTACTGGCTGCAAGCTCATGCACCATTGTCAGTTACTGGCTACAAGCTTATGCACCGTTGTCAATTACTGGCTGCAAGCTCATGCATCGTTGTTAGTTACTGGCTGCAAGCTCATGCACCATTGTTAGTTACTGGCTGCAAGCTCATGCACCATTGTTAGTTACTGACTGCAAGCTTATGCACCGTTGTTAGTTACTGACTGTAAGCTTATGCACCGTTGTTAGTTACTGGTTGCAAGCTCATGCACTGTTGTCAGTTACTGGCCACAGGGCACATGCATCGTTGTTAGTTACTGGCTGCAAGCTCATGCACCATTGTTAGTTACTGGCTGCAAGCTCATGCACCGTTGTTAGTTACTGATTGCAAGCTCATGCACCGTTGTTAGTTACTGACTGTAAGCTTATGCACCGTTGTTAGTTACTGGTTGCAAGCTCATGCACCGTTGTTAGTTACTGGCTGCAGGGCACATGCATCATTGTTATTTACTGGCTCCAAGCTCATGCACCATTGTTAGTTACTGGCCGCAGGGCACATGCACCGTTGTTAGTTACTGACTGCAAGCTCATGCACCATTGTTAGTTACTGGCTGCAAGCTCATGCACCGCTGTCACTTACTGACTGTAAGCTCCTGCACCGTTGTTAGTTACTGGCTGCAGGGCACATGCATCGTTGTTATTTGCTGGCTGCAAGCTCATGCAGCATTGTTAGTTACTGGCTGCAAGCTCATGCACCACTGTCACTTACTGACTGTAAGATTATGCACCGTTGTTAGTTACTGGTTGCCAGCTCATACACCGTTGTTAGTTACTGGCTGCAAGCTCATGCACCGTTTTTAGTTACTGGCTGCAAGCTCATGCACCATTGTCAGTTACTGGCTACAAGCTTATGCACCGTTGTCAATTACTGGCTGCAAGCTCATGCATCGTTGTTAGTTACTGGCTGCAAGCTCAAGCACCATTGTTAGTTACTGGCTGCAAGCTTATGCACCGTTGTCAATTACTGGCTGCAAGCTCATGTATCGTTGTTAGTTACTGGCTGCAAGCTCATGAACCGTTGTTAGTTACTGGCTGCAAGCTTATGCACCGTTGTCAATTACTGGCTGCAAGCTCATTAATCGGTGTTAGTTACTGGCTGCAAGCTCATGCACCGTTGTTAGTTACTGTCTGCAAGCTCATGCACCATTGTCAGTTACTGGCTGCAAGCTTATGCACCGTTGTCAATTACTGGCTGCAAGCTCGTGCACCGTTGTTAGTTACTGACTGTAAGCTTATGCCCCATTGTTAGTTACTGGTTGCAAGCTCATGCCCCGTTGTTAGCTACTAGCTGCAAGCTCGTGCACCGTTTTTAGTTACCTGCTGCAAGCTCATGCACAGCTCTTACTGGCTGCAAGCATATGCACCTTTGTCAATTACTGGCTGCAAGCTCATGCACCGTTGTAAGTTAATGGCTGCAAGCTCATGCACCATTGTTAGTTACTGGTTGCAAGCTCATGCACAGTTGTTAGTTACTGTCTGCAAGCTCATGCACCATTGTAAGTTACTGGCTGCAAGCTTGTGCGCCGTTGTTAGTTACTAGCTGCAGACTTGTTGGTGGCTGCAGATTCTGGGATGCTTCGTTGCCCTTGGTGTTTACATGGAAGCCATCATACAGTATGGGCAGGTCATGTTCTCACTACTAGGGTGTCACAAATACCTCTCAATGGCCTGAGGTGGAGAATTATACCTTTGTGTAACAGAATAGAGGCAGGTGAATTCTGCAGCAGGCGTGTTAGCCAAAAGGAGGGTTTGGGTCAAAAGAACTATTACTTTTTCTTCCCAGGATGACCATTTCAAGGCGCTATCTTGTTCAAAGGGCCTGGTCTGTCATTGGTCCAACTTTTGTTAGCTGAAGGCTCTTGCGTGACTCCATCATCTACCCCTGCGCTCCTCCCATCTCGCTTTCCTTTCCATCCATAGCTACCAGATGATTGATGGTGGCTCTTTTTTATTCTTTTTAGACCTATGATCTTTTGTTTTTAATAAACTATATACACCACTCGTCCTACAGGGGCTTCTGTCCGCCCGCTTCATCCATTGGTCTGCAGTAGTGTCATTCACATTTTGTTCCCACCCACTACAGCGTCCAGCAGGAGCTCTGGGCCTCCTCAATTCAGCCATTGACTAACCTGACTGTGAATGCCAGCAATCTCCGTTTGTATAATGTGCACAATAAATAAACCCTTTTGGTGCAAAGGACTACTGGTGCAATGCATGTTTTTGCATAAAAAAAACATTTTGGATTTCAGACAATGATGGGCCTATTAACGAGGAGGTTTGTATTGTGTTTGCACCACGCACCGTGGTACATGCGCGAATCAAACCTTAAGTAAGATTTACGAAGCCACACAAAGTCACATTGCGCTTCATGAATCTGGTGTAACCCAATGCAGCACTAATCGATGAGCTGCATTACTCTGCCCTGCAAAGGCTTCCATCGGCATTGCATGGGTGTTCCTATGCAACTGTTCATGGTTTTTGATGCATTACCAGATTTACCAGAGAATGCGGCAAAACGCTACACTGTCCCAGGTGTGGTGTAATGAGGAGAAATAGCTCTATTTCTCCATGTTTCTTCCTGTTTTTTGTGCATGAAGTTGCACATTCCTGCACAAAACAATCCTGCATGAAACACAGGCACCCTATGGTGCAAGGGTGCCTGCGATGGCGCTAGGCTGCCAAAAGGGCGTCAGCACATAAGAAATGACAGGAATTTGCCGCATTGCCTTACATACAGCACATTCATGCCCTTTCCCTGTCACGCAGTGCAGCTCAGCAAGGTGACTCGCTGCGCTGCGCTGCACTGCACTTTGTAACTTTTTCATGAACAGGGCCCTGAGCGTTTTCATACAGTGCATGCCTCCATGCAAAAAACATTCACAAACATAATATGGATTGGAAAAGGCAAATGGACAGCAGTCAATGCCAGACCTATTGTCTTTGCCGTAGCTCTTTTCATAATGAGTATGGAGTCTGGCTCCCTTGCACTTCCTTGCACTAGGGGACATCCAGGATGGCTTTGGGCATGGGCAAGCTGGGCCCAGGCCCAGGACACCAATCTTCAGAAGGGCTCCGCATTAAGGTCATGTGCACAGCAATGTCCCTCTACCTTGGGTCAAGCAATTTAGTTTAAAGTTGTTATAATAAATTTTAAAGTGTTGCAATCACTATATTTAACACCCTATCAGTGCCCTCCCATCTACCTTTCAACCCCTGACTGTCATAACTTGTTCCCATATTAAAAGTGACTCACCGGAGGCGCAAGGGGCTTGTAAATAAGCCCCTAAAGCTGATGGAGATTCAGGTGAGCTGGGGGCAGTGCAAGATGTTTGAAATTGAGGCCAGTCATTCCTTTGATGCAGCCAACCAGGGACCGACCTGTGAAAAGCAGCCCCCTGCTGCCCAATTTTACACCAACAGCGGCGAGAGCGGCAAATGTTCCGCCCAGGACGCACTCCGAGCAAGGGCCGTCTCTGGGGGTCATCATACGTTTTGCATAAACATAAGGCTTAACTTTTCTCAGCCACTTACCCCCGCCATTCGTCTTGATCACTTACCGTTCTCCCGTGCACAGCGCGGAGAAGCATGCCTCGATGCAAGTGCAATCTACAATTTACAATCACATCAAACGAAAAGTGCAGGCATCAAGGGAGTTATCGTATCGGCGCATATGAAGATGTATAGTGCGCGCCTGCAGGTGCAACTAGAACATTAGAGCCAGAACACGTGTTGTGCTGGATAACATTCTGCACAAACCCCATTCCTTTCTCAAAAATATTTTCCAAGAATCAAATGATAAACGTGACATAATGTAAAGCACCTTTATGAGAAGCATATGGACTGAGGAAGGGGCCAGGGTGCCTTCATTAGGACCAATGGTGTAACGAAACTTGAGGGGACCTCCCTGCAAGGTACATGGAGGGGCCCCTTCTGGACTCAATTAGGAGCTCTCCAGCCAGAATACTGTGTTGAGGGGCCCCACTGGAGCTTGGAGGCCTCCCACACGGCGGGGGCTACGGGGGCCTATGTTACACCACTGATTAGGACTCATTTTTAAATCTTGCTTCTGCTTTTCCCCAGCACCAATAACACCCACATAAAAAAATGTCAATTTCTTTTTTTGACTTGGTTTGTGAAGTTCATCAAGTTTCTGACTTTTCATATGGGGAAAAAATCCCACTTTTCCATCAAACACGTCTACAGAAGGTGTGTGTGTGTGTGTGTGTGCGTGTGTGTCTATATTTGTTGCAGGTATTCGTTAGCAAGCCTACTTCAGCAGAAACTTTTATCCACTGTTAGTGTTTCTAAACTTAGCAAACTTAAAGAATGTAACTAAGAATTCATATTTTGAATAGGAAATAAATTTGTATATTTTCACATCTCTCACAAGCATTGGCAAAGCCAATTGGTTGGGCATTAGTTAATGCTTGTTTTTCTGCAATAAGATATTGTTGGGGAGGTTGCTGAGATCTCATAAATCTAAAAAAAAAACGTGGCTCTCAAAAAGCACACGTTGCCATACCACTCTCTGACACTGAAGGGAACTACTTTGTGTGTGGATGTGCTACTTGTGAAAGGGAAGAATGCTGTCACTTATATGTAGCGAAGCTTGCCAATAGTTGAAGTGGGTAGAGGCATTCCCCAAGCTGTCTGCTGTAGTTGGCAGCAGAAACATTTTAATTATACAATAACAGACCAATGGATAAATAATGCTGAATGAAAGCCCGAAGAAATATATTAAACATATAATTTGAGTAAAATCAAAAGGTCTTATTTTACCCTGGACCTAAAAATGGACTCAGCCACTTTAAGCTATTTCTGAATTTTTCCCAAAGATTTTGCTTAAAAAATAATGAATGGTGGGTTTGTTTGCTCTTCACCTAAGTCTAGATCAGTTGATTTTTTTTTATTATGCAACATAAGCTCCCAATTTCCAAATATACGGGTGAGTGTATTTTGCTTTTTTATTTTAAGCAGTAAAACTTTTTCGCAAATTGTATCTCCTGTGTGGAACTGATTAGAGTAAAAAAAATGCCTCATCCGAACTGTGAAAGTGATGCGTGCCACAGGACATTTCCAACTCAATCCATTCTCCCGCCGATGTCTCACCTAAGATTTGTGCACAATGTATGCCTTTTCATCCAGTTTTCACGCAAGATTCAAGCCACAGGTATTTGGCGTCATTTGCCTTCTTCCCAAAAACTGCATGAGGGGATCACTTATTAATTACTCTCACTCTTGATCTTATGTTTTTCTCATGCGCGGCTCCATCCCTTCCTAATTCGTTGCCTGTAAGGATGACAGAGGAGCAGCATTTCTTCATTTCACTCAAGTTTATCCTTGCTCCATCTTTGACTTGGAGTTCATCCTTCATCAGTCACTCACCAGACCCCTCCCCCACCACGCCCCCAACTTTTGTTGTTGCCATTGGATCCTTGTCCAGCAGGAAAGGCAATGTGCTTATACTAATGGCGTTCAAACGTGACGTAAGCAAGGGGAAGAGACAGGGGAGTCTTGAAGCCCCTCCCGCTTTGGCAGCTGCAGTGGTGGAGGGGCACTTTGTGGGTCTCTTCTGTCTGCAACTCGGAGGAAAACAATCTCATAATTAACAGGATGGGGGAATTCAGCGTCAGTAGATGAGTATGCTCCTGCATAACCCCCGCACTGTGCCCACTCCCCTCCTGGGTACGTGCAACATTCCCCCACTGCGTTCCTTGCAATAAATAAACCAACATGCCATGGTGTCTTGTAGTGGTCATATGTTGGCCGCAGTTTTATTAGATCACCTGTATGTTGTCCTACATCATATCCACCATAAATCATCGGAACATTGCTAATTACTCATTAGACTGACAGTTCGTTGGTTAGTTCATTTTGCAGGTTTGCCTTGTTTCTTGGCCCTTCTGGGTCATTCCTTTGTTTGGTTGGATTTGCGCTCTCTCTGCGCGGGGGTTAGCTTCTGTCCCGGAGTTAGGTCACAACTCGCTACCTTGTTGGACTCTTGTTGTGCCCTGCCATCCGGCGGGGGCTGGGTTGCGAGCGCCGTCTCCGTTTGCCACCCCCTTTCGGTAGGCCAACTCACCCAGCCGTGAGGCATCCCAAAGTGAGTGGTCCTACGCACCGCCCTTAGGCCAACTCACCCAGCCAACAAGCATCCCAAGGTGAGTGGTCCCATTCTGGCACACCGCCCTCCGGTGTGCCTCCGTACCAACGCTGATGCTGCTCCCCCGCTCCACGAAGATAGGAACTTACCCGGGGGAGCGGCGCTTATATCCCCCCTTAGTGTTGTCCCGCCTTGCTAGCGGGTTCCCCTCATTGGGGGTTTTGTAGCCCGCACTGGCCCCCGTTGGCCGGGGAGGCCGGCGCATCTCTGGCGATCGCCGCAGGTGATTTTCACGCTCCTGGGTGCCTCAGCGCACCAAGAAACCGGTTTGGTCAGGGGCTCGGCGTTGGTTATGGCGCCGGCCCTCGATCCCCCTTTGGGGGCAGCCTCTGCTATACTCTTCTATTGACGATGGGAAAAACAAAAGGCGGTAAACAGAAAAGGGAACAAAGGATGGAATATTGAATAGAAGGAAGTGTGAAGGGAAGAATGGAGGGATGAGTAGGCGGATGAATGTGTGGGTAGATGGATGAATGGGTGAAATAATAAGTGAATGGATAGATGGATAGACAGGTGTCCGGATGGACCAGTGAATGGATGGATGAGTGAATCAATGGATAGATGGATGGAAAGGTGAAAGGATGGTAGAATAAAGGGATGGATGGCTGAGTGGGTGAAAGGATGAGCAAATGGATGGCAGAGTGGACTGGTGAGTGGAAGGGTGGCAGCATGGATGGATGGCAGAGTGAATGGAAGGATGATGATGATGGATAGCCCAATGAATGGATAGATGGATAAATGGCAGTGTGGATGGCAAGATGGATGAATGACAGAGTGAATGGATGGTGGAGTGAATGGATGGATCGGTGGATGGCAGAGTGGATTGATTGATTGAATGGTAAAAAATAGACTGATGCATGAAGAAATTAATGGATGTAAGAATGTAAAGGTGAAATTGTGGATATCAGTGGGTGGATGGAAGGGTGAAAGGATGTGTGGATGGAAGAGACAGGGGAGCTCTTCTAGGGAGGGGTCGGCTCACTTGCTTTGTTTGCTTTTTGCCACCAGAGCTTTCGTTTCAAAGTGGGGGGTACTTTAATGTTCTGGCTACTCCGGTTCCTTCCTGCTAGAGTTGACGACCTAGGAACTAGGGAGCCAGTTCGGATCCTGGCTTGGATCTCCACCTGACAAAAAAATGTGTAATGTCTGCTTCTCGTGTAAAAGCGCTCAAAAGCACCCTGGGCCTAGTTCACGCTATATAAAAACTTCAACAAACAAAAAAAACTACTGCAGAACTGCACACGAGACTATTTAAACCTCAGGCAAAAAAATACACACCCCCGTCCCCCAATGTGAATGACTGTAAAGTGCGTTCCGAACTATTTATTACTTAGTATTAAATATTAAAACTTTGATTAGTGTAGCAGTTTGAACGTGACAATGAACGTGCATAGTCAAGCAGCCAGTGCTGGTTCACTTATGAACACGGCAGTGGTGTTGTGTAAGTAAATGTGCTGCCTATAAATTATGAATTGTAAAACGCGAAATTCATTACCGTCTGTGATGTGCTCTGCTTGAGTTAATCGGCCTGCACGACGTGAAACATTCTTCAGTTTTGCCGGGCCCTGCTAAGCAAATCCAGCCCTGTTTATGTATCCCTCGGCGTTTTATGTTCGATAGGGCTTGTAAAACCCGCGGGCTATGAAATAGGGCGCTTGTGGGAATCCGCAGTGAGTGTTTATAGCAGGACTGACTGGTCTACAGGGCTCTTTCTCTCTCTGTCATTGTCACCTGCTATCACTTGGGAAAGGTAGCTCAGTGAGATGGGGCTGTGGCAGCAGTGAGCTGAGTATCTAACCCGCCCTTCTGAGGTTCCCTGATGACTTAATGTCCTCATTGTCACGTGCTAGACTCTTGGGATTTTGATTAACATCTAATGCATTATGGGAGCTGTATTTCAGGTTTACTTCTGTGTTTAGCTGTATTTCAGGTTACTTCAGCTGTATTTCAGGTTTACCTCAGTTGATCGAAATGAAATACACTTTAAAACACTGATTTCTAAAAGAAAAGATCATTTCGACCCTCGTGTCATGGAGGCAGCTGGTGACCTCGCACGTACCAAACCAAACAAGCGGGCAAGTTCTTCTTTTCATCCATAGGATGTTGATTAAGAGGGTGCAATTCAATGAGTGATGTTACCACCTTTATGTGTGACAAAGGAGCAGCAAGGTCCTCTTCGCAGTCCGGGTGTGTATAGACCTTGTATCTCATAGAGAAAGTGCAAACAATCCATCATCCGGCCCCGGCCTTCCTTTACACATTTCCATAAAGCTCCCTGAAGTAATTGATACACAACAGTTAAATTACGGGGTTACGTTCATATCCTTTGCAGTGTTAGTTGGCCTCCTACAAACTAAACACTCACATTTACAGTTAAGCCACAAAGCATTAGGTAGGAAATCAATGAAGACAAAGTGGATTTTGTATTCAAGTGGGCCAAAGGTTCTCGACATCTACCCACTGAAAAGCTGACACTGGTCCAGGTAACCTTGGGGTAGTCTGATGTTGTTGCTAAGATATATATTTTTTGGGGGGGAGTTTTATATAGCGCAAACTAGACTCAAAGGTATCAGAGCGCTTTAAATGAGCACCAGTTGCGTTACAGATAAACATGTTCATTTTTGTTAGGCACGGGGAGATTAAGTGAATTGCCCAGAATCACAGGGTGTTGAGTGTCCCTGCCGAGACTCGAACCCTGTTCCCCAGCTCCGAGGTCGACTTGTCCAGCCGCAAGGCCACATTTTCTCCCCTGTCATGTTCTTGCAGAACATAACAGGATGCTGGCGATGGACAGGTGGCCAATTGCTGGTATAAGGTGGATAGTCCTTGGCCATGCCGGTGGCAATCGCAGTATTCAGGCATTGCTTCTATCAGGCAATGGACTGGCATGCTACAACTGCTTTGGTCCAGGCCCAGGGAACGCAAATGTTCCTTCCAGCTTCTGTTCATAAGATTGTAAATCAAAGCCATACAGATGTACTCAGCTTTGCAGAGGATTCTACAGGAATGAAGGTACTAAAAAAAGCATAGGGTGTGGGGCATACAGGAAAAAGGAGGGGGCGGCAGAACTGATCACGTCCAAACCCTATGGAGATTTCTGTAATGTTAGTGATTTTGTACAAATTCAATACAATCAGGGGTAGGCAGGAGTCTGTATGGATTTTCCAAGGAAAGCTAGGGGAAAGTAGCTCAACTGGGATGCAGGTAAATAGGCCTGCATCCCAGTACTATAAACATATATCACCAATCATTACAGTGTCATGGGCTGGTCGTTGTGGACACGAGTCATCCATGTTAAATACATGCCACTTTGAATGTACTCTCATCAGCCGACAGTCTAACACACTGTTGGTGAGCAACATACGAAAATCATGCAGAGCACTTGTCTCTTCACATGATATTGTATAATTTGCAGCATACTGCTACAGATAGCCCCGTGTAACATCCCATTGCACCAAGCCACTACACATTACACTACACCACAGCATACCATTCAAACAACAGGAAGTTACTCCATGTCAGTCAAACCATACTACTGCACATCTCATGCCACACCCAGGGGCGTAACACAGGCCCCCGCATCCCCCGCGGTGCGGAGGGGCCCGAGCTGCAGGGGGCCACCTCAGCACAGTGCTCAGGCCCAATAGCTCGGATTAAATCCGGAGCGGGGGCCCCTCTGTGTGCGTGGCAGGGGGCCCCCCTCAACTTTTGTTACGCCACTGGCCACACCAAGCATCTGAATTGTCTTAGATGCACTTAAAAAAGGTTTAGGGAGGACCTGACTTGGCAGTTCAGGCTGGACTGTTCCCATTGGAGCAGGGTCAAGACTGATTTGCATATAGCTGGGTCCAAACTGAGGTGCTATGGTGTGCAAAATAATGATGGACTGGGCTGCGGCCCGAGTAACTACCAGTGGCTGAGATTAATTCAAGCATTCTACCCAACACTTTTTGTATACTTTAGTATGTCACCCTGTTGTAGGGCAGTGCAAAATGTTTATTACCGCAAAAGTATCACCTAGATTTTGATTAATGTCCAACACATAGGGCCTCAGTTTCCTGGTTTTCCTTAACTAAATGCATATCGCTTTTCTGATAAGCGGCAATCTTGGGTGATAATTTCCTCTGAAAATAGATGTGCTCTTGTCTTGAGAGCTAACTTCAAAACTGTTTTACTTGCGACTTTGAAACTTGATGAACACTGTCAATCTTTTCTTGCAACCACTTGAAAATGATGTGGATATTCCACTTTCAACAAAAACACCCACATGGAGAAATCTTCATGAACTACGAGTAGTACTAAAGGTATTCACAAGATGTTCTTGAGAGAAAACCTTTGCAGCTTAGCAGAATCCAACTCTACTTTCCGCCTACACTTTCTGGCAACACTACATACCACACCATGCATCAACATACCGCCCAAATTACAATGAACAATTCTGCATCATACCACAAATCACCACACCATACCACACTGCCCAACATCATACAACTGCAGTCCAGGCCACACCTGACTACACACAATTCCATAAAGCTTTACACCGCAGCAAACGATACAGCATACCTCACCACTTCAAATGCCATCCCAGGCAAGGCTCTCACACTATATGACACCATGCAAAGTATAGAACCTTTTAGTGCAACACATCGAATGACAATATACAATACATCACCAGATTACACAATTTCATATCACGCCATCCAACATAAAACTACACTGTACAACATTACTTGAACAAAATATACTACACTCCAACATCATCCAGCACACCACAAGAAAAGAAATAACACGCCTGATTCCATGCAGCTCACCGTTCAATACCCCTCTTCGCTTCAGAAGACCCCATTAAATCACACCGAACTGTTTATCAACGCATCAAGTTACATCGCAGAATACATCGCATCTTTCCATACTATATCACTACATCCACACTTCAGCTTGACACATGACACTATTTCAGACAAAATAGCATGTTTCCACACCTTATTGCTCAATATCCACAGACCCACATCACACCTACTTTACATCATTCGAAATGTTGATACTACTACTCACACCTCACCATCCAACATCACCCATCACCACGCTACAACATAAGGCACTACACCTTATCATGCCCACCATGTACAACAAAGTCCAGCTCAGAGTCCAGCACATCACTTTTTGACACATCAAACTCAGATCACAATGCCCATCATTGCATGACAAGATACAACACCACCTAACACTGCATCCCTAAATGCAAATCAACCTCTCGAAAATCAGAACCCACTTCACTAAGTAGCACCATCACACACCAAACCATTGTTCATGCCATGCCCCCCACACCAGACTGCACTACATCACACCACTCTTCACATCACAACTTTCCTCACTACATCACATCAATTCAAGCCATAATATACCATAGCGTACCACCCACCCATGATCTCGAATCCTAAAACGTAGTAAAGACACAAACATGGTCTACTATAAGTCTACTGCCAGTTAAAATGTTTTTCAATTATGAATTTCATATGTACATATCCTTTTAAAAAGGTCCTTCTTAGTCTATTTTAATATTTTCCTTTGGTTCCCATTGAATGTTTTTTTTTAGCCTGTTAAAAATGTCGCCTGCCAAACAAACAATTTGGCATAATATTTCCAAGAATGTATGACGTTACATCGCATACATTCACAACGCTGTAGTTTACATTGCGTTCGTTACAACGCAAGTCGTTACAACGACTTGCGCTAGAGGTGCTAGACTTAGGAATAGTATGATTTACTATTCCAACTCCAGTGTGTGGAACAGTAGGGAAGATGTTGGAATAGTAAATCATACTATTCCTTAGTGTAGAGCGCCATCCAGAGCAAGTTGTTGTAACAACTTGCGTTGTAATGACCGCGTTGTAAAGCTATCGTGGAGTAACGACCGCGTTGTAAACATCGTTTTCCTATTTCCAATCATATATGGCTAAAGTGTGCCTCTATTTTGAAAATATCCAATTAAAAGTATTTAACGTATAGTAAACTACTCTATTTACTGGTTTAATCTCATTACAACACCACACCACTCATTGCCACAGCATATCAACACACTTGAGAACAGAGATGACTGACCCGTCCCTCCCAGCACCATAGAATATGATATCACATTATATCACACCTGCATCACAGGAAATCTTGCCTAACCACACAACTGCTGCCACCATTCTATATTTTGAGACCATATCATACTATCCCAAAACACCACAGCACATCACAAAACAACTTTCCAAACTATGCAGTAGCCACCCCCACTATTTTGAACACCAAACGACCCCAAACTACATTACTCTTTCACTGCATGACAACCCACTTGACCAAAATATTACACTCACTGACTGAGTCATATCTCATTTCCAAACTATACATCACACCGTTAGACATCACTTCATAGCATACAAAAATATGACATAGCGCATACACCACTCCTCACTCCCATATCACACAACACCACCAGAAGACACCGAGACATGTAACTCAAAAATGGGTAAAAGATAGTCAGAACAAACCTTAGTAGAAACACACAGGAACAAATTGTGACGGCAACTCAAACTGGCATAGGACGTATTTAATAATCCACTATACTCACAAGAACAAACATAGTACATACAGTACACAATGGAGGAACCTATGGATAACCCACGCAGGTGATATGGAAGGGCAAAGAACAGATCCCCCATACAGAGGGAAACAAAATTGAAACACTTCCATAGCTGACATTAGTTACCTGGTTGCCTGAAAGATGTAAAAACAGCCTGCAGGCCACAATGCAGAGAAAGGGGTTAACTTGTAAAATCGGTGGATCCCTTCTCCAACGAAATACCGACATTTGCATCGAGGTGAGAGCACAAAGGATTGCCCCACAGGGACCTCAAAATTGGGAAAACCCATAAAGACAGTCAGCCTATCCGAGCTCCAAAAAGCATCAAGGATGATTAACCATCATGCAAAATCTTATCGCTATAGAAAAAGCAAGTAACTTCATACCTTCTCCGAACAACATTGGAAGGTGGAAGATTCCCCATGCTTCTCGTGTAGGGAAATAAATGATGCATGATGTGATCAAAGGTTGCATCTATCCTAGCAAGGAGGTATAAGATTTTTCTTACTAGGTGCCCAAGACATTAACATTTTCTTGTTACTTCCTGTCTTGTTCTTTGGTGATTGGTAAGGCTGTTCTCCCCTATATTTCCAACAGTACACTTTCTGTTCCTCCATCTCTCAGACTTCCCTCTATTCAACAATATAATAATGTGCCACTCCGCTTCCTGTATTCTGGGCACAGCATCCCATGGGCAAACCAATTTCTAACAGGTAAATAACCAGTGAATGCACATCTCTACGTCAATTGGTCAACAGACACAATTAGCATGTTGACTGTTAGCCTTTCAGACCCATGTCCCTCAGCAGTTGCATCAGTGGCCCACTAACGAGGAGGTAAGACTAGTGCAGAGATGCCGTCCCACATCTTCTGCTTCTAACCCTGTTGGCAGAGAAGGCTTCATCTTTTCTCAGACAGGGAAGCAAAAGATATTTATGCATTAAATAATGAGATTTTTATACTGTGAACATTATACCCAGAGGGTATTGGAGCACTTTGCATAGAATTACTTTAATCAGATACAATGATCTTACATTACAGAGCGAGAGAGAGTGCAGTATAAATGGGTACATGTCAGCTGCGTATGATTCCTGTAGGAGTAAGTGTGCACAGAGGATGAGGATCTGGTAGCGCTACTGCTGCTATGGAATACTGTAGGAAATACAGTAGGGCAGCAGGGCTTGTATCTGAGTATCCCATACGCAGTATTAGCCGTGCTCCATATTCACCATCATTTTCTGGCGTAGAGGATGCTCTTTCTGACAGAGGGTTTAATATGTACCTAGTATTAACAGCCCCTCTCTGTGCAAGAATGGTGTGACTCTCTAGGAGATCCTCCTGGCACAAATATTGACTGTCGTCCACATGACCCCGTGAAACAGAATTGGACATTCCAAACAGTCAGATGGGTACACATCTTTAGCGAATTCTCATTGAGCACCGATCACCTAAATTGATCAATAAGAAACAATGATTCTACTTCTTTGTATATCATTTTGCTCAATGCCTAACAGCAAGCAGTGATACTGTACAATCGACAGGCAAGCACTTTCTATAGTCATACGTTTCAGTAAGTGACCGCCAAGTGGCACTCACTCCCCGCTTGAGTCAAAAAGGGCTTTATGATGATAATAAGCATCCTTGCCTGTAGGTAAAACCTCCCAAGACCAGGCACAGTTTAGGCTTTATTCATTTTTTAGGTCTCGCCTGACCCAGCGCATGCACTGGTCTGGCGATACTTATTGAGAGGGCTCCAAAAAGTGCTGCCAGCCTAGAGCTACAGTGCATGTGCGCGGGCTCGCGCGCCACGCTTGACCGCAATTACTTTGACTTTCGTAGCCGCACGGCTGCTTTGATGTTTGATCGCGATCACTTTCGCGGCCGCACGGCCGCTTGGCATAACCAATATGTCTCGCTTTTGGGACCTTATTAGTTTTTAGTTATGCAACTGTTGCGTGGCTAAACACTTATAAGGTCCCAAAGGCGAGACCTATTGGCTATGCCAATGCTTGTCTAGCTTCTGCCAGTGCCTGAGCCTCAAGGAAAGCACACATAGAAGAATTTCCTACCCGTGTAAATTAGGTGGAAAAGAGAGTTTAAGTGCTCGACTCCGCAAGGCAAAATACATTAAAACATATGTCAGCACCATGCTTGCATCACAGCACAAGTACCTGAAAGTGAGGTTTGCGTCTTTGGAAGCTCCGTTGATGGCCCATCCCTTCCTAATGACTAATTATTTGCATTTGTTTTGACATTAGTGGCAAGCGACTGGTGTATGTGTGCAGTTCTCCTAACTGCGTTTGAAACGGCAGAAATGCTCTTATTTTTTTATCATCTCTTCAAGGGAACAATCTTCTATTGTACTGCCAATCTTGTTTCAGACCACTCTACAGCAGAGAGAGAGCTATCCTTCAAGGTAAAATAACAACATGCTCGTCAATGACAGAAAGTAAACTGTCCCCTAATCATGCTTGAACCCTCTCTGCAGCCTTCGACATAGTCAATGATCAAGCACTTATTAACACCCTAGAAACTCTAATGGGCTTCTTGGACAGTTGCACAATGGTTCACCTCCTATCTCATCAACCACCCCCAATGTGTACAGATTGAAATTGTAAGGTGGAAAACACCTCCCATTTCCTGCAGAGTACCCCAGGCTCCCGTCCTCTTGCCCATCCCCTTTAAGCTCTACATGAAACCCCTGTGATACTTATGCCTATTGGCACTCAACTCTAGCTTGAAATCTCCTCAACAAATGAGAGTCTGTTAACAACGAGCCTGCGCAAAAGAGGGTCCATATACAGCGCAAATAATAGAGGGGAAGACGGACACCCTTGCCTAGTCCCTCTTTCTATTTGAACTATGGATGAGTGGCCACTGTTGACTCTAATTCTAGCCGAGGGTTTGTTATATAAAGTCTGGATGGCTCTAATATAAACCTCGCCAAATCCAAACCACCTCAAGACAGACCATAAGAAATCCCAAGAGACCCTATCAAATGCCTTTTCGGCGTCCAAAAGCAACACTGCCATAGGGTCTCTTGGGATCTCGACGGCATCGAAGAGCGTAAGCACCTGTCTGATGTGTTGAGTGGTACCCTTTCCTGGAATGAAGCCGTGCTGTATAGGGCTGACAAGGGACTCGATAATAGTCGCCAATCTCTTTGCCAACACCTTCGAATAGATTTTAACGTCTGAATTCATTAGGGTGATGGGTCTATAAGATGAAGCTGCCAGAGAATTTTTGCCTTTTTTCAGAATGACTATAATATCTGCGCCCCCCCAAGACTTAGGAATAGAGGCCCCTATCTGCGCCTGAAGCATAGTAGATAGCAATATATCGCTTAATATGTCCTTGAATGCTCTATAAAATTCAACTGGGATTAAATCCGGGCCCGTGGCTTTACCGGAAGGAAGATCAATAAGTGCCCCCAAAATTTCTTCCAGATTGAATGGGGCTTCTAGCTGCTCCTTATCTTCCTCAGAGAGAATTGTTGGCTGAATATTATCGAGATAGTGTAAGATCTGTCCCATATCTAAAACCTTATCTGATCTATATAAGTCTTCGTAGAACTGCCTAAACACATCTCTTACCCCTTCTGAGTCCGTAATCATATTACCCTGAACATCCGCGATCTTTTTGATCTCTGCCGCTGAGGCTTTTTGTCTAGAGCGGATAGCCAAAAGGTGCCCCACTCTTTCGCTCATCTCGTAAGCCTTCTCTCTGTTTGATAAATACCTAGCAGCTGCCTTAGTAGCAATATTTTCACAGACCCTTGCCTTTAAACATATTAATTTTACACTCAACTGCTCAACTGATCGTTAACATCCCACCGGTAATAGTTAATAATTCACAGTTTAAGGTGCAGGCATATGCGGACGACGTTGCAATCATTACAGCAAATCCCACTCTAGCTATGTGCGCAGTAGAATTAGAAGCCTGGGATTTTGGTCAGGTGTCAGGGTATAGTCTTAATAAAACGAAAACACAAATAGTTAAAAATGTATATGTCATATGTAATGATTATAGGGTAACTAGCTCGGCAGTCTATTTAGGGATAGAGATTTCGGCAGTTTTGGAGAAGGTGGTTGAGCAGAATATAACTCTATTAATGGTGAGACTAAAATTAGACCTCGATAGGATGAATAATCTGCACCTTTCATTATTAGGATGTACAAACGTTATCAAAATGATCGTATTGCCTAAATTTCTATACCTGTTTCGCGCAATACCTCTGTTTTTTGGTGCACACTGGTTTCAGGCTTTGGAATTAGTACTAAATAGATTCATTTGGGCTCATGGAAAGACTAGGAGAGCGTACAGATTTATGACTCTTCCAAGGGCTAGAGGTGGGTGGGGCGCCCCCGACTTTAGGCTATACTATCTGGCTACCGCACTGCAATATATGCAGGGATTAATTGGTGGAGGGGAGCACCCTAGGATCTCCAAAATGTCAACTGAAGTGTATTCTATAGTCTTGGGGGCGGAGGCGGAGAACTGTTTCCTAAATTGCACGGACTTTGCATACTTTAAAAGAACAAGGTTCAAGACAGTTATTGCTGCTGTTAATATCTGGACAGCCTTTTTGAAGAGATCTGGATTGGGTAGATACAACAGATACACCCGCTTGTTTAAGAATAAATCCTGGCCAGGAGATATATTTGCAGACTCAATTTTTGCATCCTGGGATCATAATGGGATCAGGAGGATAGGGGATATTATTGGGATGGATGGAATGATGTTATTTGCGGATTTAGTTACCAAATTTCACATAGATTCAAGGACTTTTTTCAAATATCTACAGGTTCGAAGTTTTCTGAATACCAAGCGCGGTGGGTTGATAGGGTTTAAAAACAATGAAATATTGGATATGATTGAGAAAGGGGGAGATTGCAATATACGTAGTTTCTATGCTTGCCTTCTTACTTCTAAGAAAGACGATCTGGTCAAATATAGTACTAAGTGGGCCACGAAGCTAGGTATAGAAGCGGTTTGGTTTCAGGAATCATTGGCTCTCGGCCATACGGTTTTATGTTCAGCACCATTACAGTCACAGCACTATAAAACTATTTATTTTTTATATTATACACCAGCTAGAATTGCGCAATGGGGTGGCACCGTAGGGACAGACTGCCCACGGTGTAATCATATACAGGCGGACATAATCCATATCTTTGCCACTTGTTCTCAATTGGCTACTTTGATTAGGGAGGTAGAGGGATTTTTAGTGAGACATCTAGGTATTCAAATTAAAATTACACCCATGGTGGTTCTTTTGGGTATAGTAATAGATGGTCAGGCTACTTGCCAAGAGTTTGTCTTTATTGCTATGGCAGTGTTTCGGTTGTTAATAGCAAGAGCCTGGCGTGACAAAGCTGCTCCCACTATGAATCAATGGTTGGCCAATCTGTTGTTTGCCTACAATCTAGAAAAAGGGATTTACGAACGGAAAGGTCGAAGGGGGAAGCAATTGGGTCTGAGAATTTGGGATCCAATACGGAGATGGAAAGAACAAGTAGTGTAAATAGGGTGGCTGAATATGATTCAACTGCTTGGATTTTTTACTCTCAAAAAGAAATTGTGATAATGGCTGTATTGAAGCTATATATTGTTTATATATATATTGTTTATAACAACTGAATTGTATATTTTCATTGTTTATTTATTGTCGAACCCTATGCTGTGCTGTATCATTATATCTGGTATAAAATTTCTTTTAAATATAAATAAAAAAAAAAAAAAAAAAAATGAGAGTCTGTGAGAAACTGCCTCAGGCTAATCAAGACCTGGATATTAAATACCTACTTCAAGCTCAACCCAATGAAAACTGACTTGAAATAGTTCCAAATAACCACAGATTCAAACATGGCTTTCTTACTTGAACCTACACAGCTTAAACCACCAGATAACTAACCACGCACAATCACTTCAGTTCACCTGGCCTTGACTCAAACATCACATTCAAAGAACATATTGGTAAGAAACCCAAGACAGGATGGCACCAGCTCTTACTCCTGACGAAAGTGAAACCCTTTCTTCTCTAACCTCTTCAGTGCCCCGCCCTTTCCCCGCCCTGTGCCGGGCCTTTCATTAGCGGGCGGGGTTCATGACGAGATAGTCTTGTCATGGGCACAGCGCAACCGCGCTCCATGACGAGACTATCTCGTCATGGGCACTGAAGGGGCTAATCTAATTTGAGCATCAGTTGAATTCCTGGACTTCCCTGCGTGGATGGAGATAACACTCTATGTAATGGCCTTCTAGATACCACTCTAGTACCCTTTGAAGGCATGTTATGCCATACACCATCCCTCACACCCAAGGAGACAAAAGTTCCCTTCTTGTTCCATTCTGCACAGCTGATGGGAATGTGGTTAGGATGTATCTCCCCATAGAATCTAGAGATAAGAAATCTGCCAACACCCATCTGTCTGTGCTGGAGAGAGCTCTTCTTAGTTGCCCCAGGATTTAGTACATTCCTTTCCTGTAGCCTTAGAACAGGATATTTTATGCTGTCTACTCTTTCCTATCCTAGATGGGTTGTTGTACCATTCAGTGCAAGAGGCCCTTAGTTGGGTACCACACAGCTGATTGGTGCAATGGAAAATACTGATTAGGAATACAGTAAACACCACCAACTGAACAGCATCTTGCCATTTCAATAAAGGTATTATTATTTATCCATCAGCAGCGGTCCGTTTTATTGGACTCATCAGAAGTAGGAGCCGAGGTGGACCAGGCACAATGGGTTGCAATGTAACGATTCTGCCCGGTAGCAATCCTACGCGTTGACAAACGGGTTGGCTCAGTCCAAATCTTGAGTTGCCATGTTTTTGCCTTTTAAATACCATAGGGCATGCCCGCACAAGACCTTACTTTCCAAGCATCTTATAGATCTGCCCCTCAGTGTGCTTCTCTGCACGCCCTCCGTAGCAGGCACTGGCCTTGCAACATCGACCTTTATATCTGGGACCCACTGAACGTAACGGATAGAGTATCCCAGGAGTATGTCTCTGCTCATCCATTTATTGCTGCATGGAAGACGATGATGCTCGCGGTGAAGCGGCTCTAAGCAGACGCAATGGTTCCAGGTCAAGCCAGGAACAGCCCATACGCTTTTATATTCCCCTTTGATTTGTTTCAAACCCCCGCAGTACTGCAAAGGTTGACAGATACTATTTGGCAGGCATTTGGAGGCCACCTGCTAACTGCCTGGAGACCAGGGGAGATTTACGAAAGAAAGAAGTCGTTTTAGCATATTAATACGACAATCACGCCTGCCAAGAGATGTCTGGATTCAACACAGGCTATGTCTGTGCACCGTGCCTTACCTCAGAAAGACACCGCACACAGGCCCACGGAGGCGGGAATCTGCGAGGCCTGTTCTCGAGCAGACTGTACTGCCGGGAGGGCCCTTCTGAAAAGACATGGCCCCTGGGCACGTGGGAGGGAGGCTTGGCAGGGCGCCCATGGGCCACAGACACAAAAGAGCGCTCCAGACGAGGCAGAACCTGCCGTACCGGGCAGCACCGCCTGCGGGGGGCTCTGCCAGCCAGCGAGCGGGGTTTGAGCTCTCCGAGTAAACACGAGGTGACAAGAATCAGAAGTAAAATGTCTGCGCGCGGCAAGTCGGATTTGCCGCGCGCGCCAGTAAATGTTGGTCTGCGCCTGCGGCAGCGCCGCGCGTCGTGTCGCATTACTTCAGACGCCGCCCGGCTGCTTTAACTCTCCGACCGACTCCTCGCATCACGCAGATCTGACTCATCCATTTCACCCGACCAGACGCGGCTCCTCCTGACATTATCTTTACCGTTTTGTAATCATGAAATATTAATGACCGGGATTGAATTTAAAGTACAATTTATGTCTAAATTCTCTGGTGGAAAGGGCACTGGTGAAGTGAAACCTTTCCCAGTGACAGAAGGAAGTTCAGCGTGGGGGCCTTCCAGCAGATGCGGGGCGCGAGCGGAGCGGAGGGCACCGCGCGGCGGAGGGTTATATTAGGAAGGGGGTTTATTATTAAGAGTCGGCCATGTCTGATCTGGAGGTAGAGTGCTGGATTTACGACTGGTGCCTAGTGTTACTGTGCTCTACTGGGGTCCAATGTTACAGTAGAGTGCTGATTTTACAACCAGATGTAACCTAATGTTGCGGTCCCATGATGGGTTTACTGCTGTGTACCTAGCAGGGATTTAAGTGGGATGAAAAAACTGGGGGGTCTCTCAAAGCGGCGTGGTCGATGTAATTAAGGGCGTGGCTTAAAATCTTTAAGCTAAAAGTCTGTGCTTAGCATAGTGTGCTGCCCTACTAGTATTTTGCCTCTTCTGTCATTGCATCCAGACATATAACACTGCACGTAACATTACACCTACAACAAGCCAGGACTTATGTTATGGCTTTGTCAATATTTTTTAGTTGCACAAGATAAATAAGCACCAGAAACACAGTGGACGAACCCCCTAATATAGAGGACTCACTAATACTTTTTTGTGAACCAGAAACCCATTAGATTTTGTTAAAAGAGCCCTCACCCGCCAACCTAGTTGGTGGCATGCCTCATTATCGGGGTCCCAACTAGGTAGCCGAGTGTTACCCAGTTGTGCTATGGCGCCTGACTACAGTGGAGCTGGATTTTTGTGATAGTGTTGTAAAAAAGTGCTAATGAAGTGGTGCAGAGTTAAAATTGTCTCTGGGAGTCCTTACCGAATAATACTTTATTCCCAGCGGCCCAAGACAAAGTAAAATGGAACGAAGGACAACTTTAAGATAAACTGTTCTTAGTTGTCACTGAGGTCTACATGTTGCAGCCTCGTTACAAGTTGTGGGTCCTTCTTCAGGACCATGTGAAAATAAGTGAGGGTGTGGCAAAAAAAACACCACGTGTATATTTTGCTCAACACACGCGCTAAGGTGTGTTGTGCATGCAGTGGTGTCTGTGTACTTACGGACCCACTGGATTAAAAATACTAGCTACGTGTTTGTTGTAGCTATTTGCAGGACCCGGGAGGGGCGCCCGTCTGTAGTCTGTATTCACACATTCATCAAGACGAAGCGTCCACCAGTAGCACCTACTCCGGTCTCCTCACAGTCCTGGATGATAAAGAAACTATGGCTTTGTTGCATATAATACTGAAAATGCTTTAGTTCTGAAATGATGAGACTGACAGAACTATAATAAGTCTCTTTGAAGTGACATCATAGGCGGTGAAGGGTGGTCCTGCTGCAGAGTTATGATTTTTTTATGGAGAGCCCGATAGAGACCCGTCTCGGCACCTGTTTTTTAGAACTGCCGGTGCTGAGCACCAGCAGGACCCAGCCCACTTAAAGCCCCGGTGCCTGGTGTTGTTGTTGAATGCTCTATACTAGTATACACAGAAGCCTAATATTACAGTGCTGTGATGACAATGAATTGTCTAATGTTACTGTAGAGGCAGGGCCGGACTGGCCTCTTACTCCACCGGGCATTTCCTCGGTCAGCTGGGGCGTTTGGAGGCCGGTTTTGAAATCCCTGCTCCTGGTGCCCCTCTCACTTTCCTCAGCTCGCAGGAATTAATTGCTGCAGGCATGGGAGGCTTCGAGAGTAAGAATGTGATCAGAGAGAGAGAGGAGAGAGAGAATGGATAGATGGAAAGAGAGAAATTGCGGCAGAGATGAAGGGAGCTAGGTTGGTTTGAGCATTTTTTGCCAGGGCTGCTTTCGGTTCACCAGTCTGGCCTATGCACAGTGCTGGGTTTGTAGTCAAACGTCAATGGTTATTGTACAGTGCTGGGGTCACTAACAAGGGACAGATGTTACTGTATGATAATTAATTTGGAGATGACCATCTGTTGCTGCACACTGACAGGTTTGCAACCCAGACACTCGTTTTACTGAGGAATACTGTGATCTAGAGTGTCTAATGTTACTGAACAGTACTGGGTTTCCAACTGAATGACTAATGTTACCGCACTATGAGAGGTTTACAACCATGACAAGATATTAATGCGTGTCTACAACATGTTTAATGCTACTGTAGTTGCTGTGTTTACAACTAATTGTTTACCGTTACTATACAGTGTTGGGTTTATAGTCAGTTGTCTAATGTTACTGAACAGCATTGGGTTTGTAACCAAAGAGCCATGGTTACCACACATTACTGGGTTAACTTCTGAATGACTGATGTTACTGTACAATGAGGGCTTGACAACCAATAGACAGATATTGCTTTGTGGTCTAAATTTGTAAAGCTACTGTAGGTTCTGTGTTTACAACTAATTGTCTAATATTATTATGCAATGTTGAGTTTTGTAGTCAAATACCTATATTTTCTGTACAGTTCTGCGTTTACAGCCTGGTGAGTGGTCTTACAATGCAGTTTGCAATTAAGTGCTTCTTACTGCACAGTGACAGGTTTGCAATCCAGTGATTGTTGTTACTGTTCAATGGTCTGGTCCAAAGACTATGCAATGTTACTGGACAGGGCTTGGTTTAATACCATGTTTTTGTCACTTCACAAAACAGAGTTTACAACAGAGTACCTAATATTGCTGAACAGTAATGGTTTTGCAATCTAACATCTGTTTGTTGCTGCACATTGACAGGTTTCCAACTCACTGACTGACTTTGATGTACAATACTGTAATCTGCTGTGATACACAGCACATCTAATGTTATCCCGGACAGCTAGTTTACAACTGACTCTCTACTGTTAATGTAAATAAGGGGCTTACAACCAATAGACAGAAACACATGCATGGTGACATGGTCTACCAAATGTTTACTATTACTGAGTAGTTATAGGGAGGACCTCGTTTACATAGAAAACAAGTTTTAGTTTGCTTATAACATTGGCGCTGTCTGACAAATCTTAACAAAATTTAAAAAAATCTCATCCACCTCAGCTCCTTCCTGGAAAGTGCATGCAGAGAGAGTTGAGCCTGCTACCAATAACTACAATAAATGGCAGGTGTATATTCAAGTAGATATAAATTAATTGCAGTTATTTGATACCACAAAAATGTACCACAAGATATATGTGGACAGCAGACCATGGAAATATTGCTGCTTCAATTTAAATATGGGTATTAAAATAGAGGGGGTTAATCATGCAAACAATCAAGCAAACAAAACATTACCAAGCATCATGTGTATGTCTATACATATAAATAGCACAAATCTACCACAACTAATGCACAAGATCCCCCCCACACACAAAAATAAATTTGAACTAAACTACTAACTTGGGTTCAGGATTAGTGTGCTACTCTCTGAATAAAAATTCTACAATGCCTCGTCACGGCTCGTAAGTACTACAAGAACACATTTAAAATTGACATTTACAAATTTGCAGTGGATCCACAAATCAGTGGTACATTTAAAAAAAAAAAGGTGGGCTCCAACCTTTAAAAAAACCATGGGGTGGGCCTGCACCCAGGTGGGGGGATAGTAGTTATGGTTAAGGGTAGAGGGGCATGCAGCCACATTGCCAAGCCTGCTCAAGGCCCCCGGAACCCCTTTCCCCAGAGCTGTTTTTTAATAATTAGCAGAGGGGTTCATGCATCCCCCTCCTGAACCTCTATGCCACCCTGGGTTTTTTATAATTAGAGGAGAGGATGCCCAGCTACCTCCCCATGCCTATCTGTGGCTCCAAGGACCTCATCCGATGGGGCTCTCTGTTTAATAAGGAGAGGGTGGTGTGTGAAGCCCTGTTCCTTGCCGTAGGTTGGCACCAGAGACCCATCATCTAGTGCTCGATCCAAACATTGTCCCGGGGACGCCATCATCCCAGAATACTGCTGTTTCCTACCCAGGGAGAGTGCAGACATACCATGCCTGCACTTTACCTACAGGAAACACAACTTTGCTCCTGCCCAGGCGGAAGCAGTGGAAAGGGCTGCTCCCTCCTGGGTGGGAGCAAAGTGAGGGAGCTGACTCATGTCAGCACTGCTATGGGTGCTGTCTGGGGACACAGCTAGGGCCACATGGCCCCTGGGATTCCACCTCTGGCCCCCAACATGTTGTCAAGATGTGAGTGCTCCAGGTGAACACTTTGGTACCCACAGTGAAATAATGGCTGACTCCCACTGGCACCCATGATGTGTGCCGACTGGGGAGCCGACAGAGGCTGTGGGGACCAATGGGCCTCCCCCACAGCACCCAACATTTTGAGTATATGTGGGTGCCACGGGTGGGCACATGGGCACCCGTTTTGTAAAAAATATTTTAAAAAATGGCCTGGGCCTGCCACAGTGGTGGCTGGAGAGCCGGCTGGGGCTGGGAGGTTTTGGGGGCTACCGCCAGTCAACCCAACATTAAAAAAATGTTTGGCTGTCCAGTTGGGCACAGAGGCACTCAAAAAACATTAAAAAAAATAATGAATGAGTGGCAGGATCTGTTCATTTAATTATCACTACCTCAAACTAGGAATGCCTCATAGTGCCTTACAAGAGTTTTTTGTTTATAGTTTTGGACTCTTGTGGTGCCCTATGCAGGGGGCAAGATCACCCCCAAGAATTTTATTAATGTTGTGAGGACCTGCAGGGAGTGCAGCAGACTCCTCCATGACATTAAAAAAACACAGTAAGTCTCCTAATTATCTCCTAATTAGGTCATTAAATCCATGACCCCAGGAGTGCAGGGCCACCCCTTGATTTCGTTCTATGGCTGCACTTAGTTGCTTGAAAAATGTTAAATGAAATACTCAGATATGTTTTTGTAATATGTTTATTAAAACAAATTATAACAATCACTTTCAATAATTATTTCAATGTGTGAATTTATAAAATATATGATCATATGTATTCATGAATTTTTGACAAAGATAACAGGTCTATTTTATATATGTTGATGTCCTGACCCTTAGATAGGGCCAGCAGGCCCACTTTTTAAATTTGGTGTTCTGACCCTTTGACATAGGTTTTCATTATTATAATGACACCTTTTAACTGTAACGTCCAATAGTCAGTCGGGCACGACCATGGGGGTTGAGCACAGGCCCTGTGCCCAAACCTATGCATGGCCTTTAGCGATACATTTTCTAGGATACTGTGCCCAGCCGCGGTGCCCTGTGGGCAGGCAATGCGCTTATCTCTTTGGACCCTCTAGGTGATAGGCACAGGGTCTGGCCTTGTGCCCAACCCCATGCTGCGCACAGTGGAAGGCCATGTGCTGCAGTGGTAGGACACCCTCAAATGGGGTTGGGAGCAGGGACTGGCCATAGTCCATGCCCTGAACCCAACACTGCACTTTGCCAAAGGCCATGCACAGTGGGGGTTGGGTGCCAGCATGGGGGTTGAGCACAGGGCCAACCCCACACTGTGCATGTTGATGGATATCTTACTTTACATGAAGACAAAAACAAAGGTTAAAGTGGCATTGTAGTTAGGAATAGTAACAGTATGTTACTTTATATCAAAAACCTTAGAAATTCACTGAAAAAGACAAAGGTTAAATGGACGTTATAGTTAGGTGTAATCGTCAGTTAAAACATACCATTTTAAATTTAAAAATCCACTGAAATTCACCAGTTATAGTTGTCTCGAGTAACTATAATGCCTGCTCTAAATTAACTAACTATAGTGCCCCCACCATGCTCTGCTAATTTCCTCCGATATTACATCACTCATGACATATTCTTTGACATCATTGATAACATCCCTGCAACATCTGAAATTGCAGGGACGCTTTGCGGTGGTTACATTTGCTATCCCCACTCCTTACTTAAAAACTTCAGGGAAAGAATTTGATTTAGGGTGAGTTATATTTACCAATCTCTTTTGAAACTTATCCACAAACGCTAAACTTCTGTATATTTCAATAATGGAAATAAATGTACTAAAAATTGATAGATATAAATAAGTAATTCAGAGTGAAAACACATAATAAGCCTCGGGATGTAACATTATTACAATACAAAATAAGATATATAGAAAAAAAATTCAAACACATAAATGATCAAAACTAAATATTTAACAAATACATTTTAATTGAATATATTAAAAATTCCTAACATTACCATATATTTTAAAACCTTAAGATTATTGATTAAATATGTTTTAAAAGGTAATAACTTACAATAAAGATAATAAAATATTAATGAATTAAAGATAATATTAATATTGAACAATATATATTTTGTCACTTTTTTTTAAAGAATTCAATTCTAGAAAGTTTTAGAAAATGATATAGATGTACACTTGAAAAAAGTAAATAAATGCAACTATAAAATATTTTCTCAAGCATCTTTTTGGAACATATCATTCACAAATATTTAATAAAATATTGAAAACAAATAAAACATATTCCTCACTGTTGCCCTACAAGCCACTTCTAAAATATTAACAAACAAAATAATGCACATAATACTTATTACATTTTTCAAAAATTATATATTTAAATCTTAAAATGGTTATAAGAAAACATAGCAAATATGATATATACAAAATGGTTTTATAACTCAAGTATAAATTGCAACAAAATTAAAAAATACCAATCTTCTTACTTTTAATACAATATCCCTCGATCTTTCTGACACACAATATTAGTGCAATGATATTAACAACAGAAAATAATTTTTGACCTGATATTTATGTATAACACCCATCGAACAGTGGCAGGTTTAGAACCGAGTGACTGGTGTTACTGTACAGTATTTCTCTCTACATCATGTCTAATGTTACTGCAGAGTGGTGGGTTTACAACAAGGTGTCTGATGTTAATGTCAGTGCTTGGATTGTTGTCAAGTACCTGAACTAATTGTGATAAATTTAAAAAAACTGCCATTTTATTGTAGAATGCTGTGAACTACAGTGTTCAAAGTGACTGTACATTAATGGTCAGGAATTATCTCTCTGATGTTATTACACAAAACGTCTCTCTGCCGCTTTGTTTCTGATCTTATTACACAAAACATGTGCCTACTACCTTGTATCTGATGGTATTTCAATAAACCTATGTCTGTAATCTAGTGTCTGATGTTTTTGCAAAAAATTCTGAGTTATTACAAAAATTGTGTCCCCAAAATATGGTGTCTGATGTTATTGCAGTAAACTTGTGTGACATTACTACACAAAACCTTTTTATAACCTGGTGGCTGACGTTGTTAAACAAAACTTGTGACAATAATTGAATGTCTTTGCAATGACACAGAGCCAGGGTCTGCAATTGAGTGAATGGGGTAACAGTGCCAATTAAACTGGAGTGTATCATAGAGTGACTGACATCATGGGCTGGACTTTACAGCTTAGTATAAAATATATTGAACATGTTGGGATTTACATCGAAATGTTTGATGTGTTTTTACTGCGGTGGCCCTACAAGACACTTACAGTGTCACTATAGAGCAATTACGTGTACAGTGTTAGTTCAAGCGGGTGTGCAACAGTGAGTGGAGGTATTCCGCAATACTGTGTGTTGCAATGAGGTTGATGATGCTAATGTACGGTGCTGGAGTTTATAACAGTTCAGAACAGTGGTGGGTTTACTTTAAAGTAATTATATTGCATACCTCTGCACTTTACTGTTGTCTTTTGTCTTCCTGTGTGATACACAGCACTCCAAATGTTTGCAATTCCTGCATGCAGCTTTGGTCCCTAAATGTATGTAAGTTGGTACATGTTGTTGGTGCATATAACAAAAGCAAGGGGATGAGTTGGGGTATGTTTGGAATTCCACATTGTATATATTTCTCTTTTAAGTACATGGTGCAGAACTCAACAGGATAGTGCTGCTAATCACACACTATTCACACTCTGGGCATGTTTTAAGTATGAAACTTCCATGGGGTTGTGTTGTTGTGATAAGTCCATTACAACCATCTACACACGAGTTCCTATGTTAAAATTTAAATTCTGCAATGTGTGAAATCTTACCAACCGCTGTGTTTTTCAAGGTGAGGAAGAAGATCCCACCCCTCTGCCAGAACACAAAAAGAAGCACAGTATAAAATATCAAGGAATACACCAACAAAAGCATTGCAAAAATCAACTTTATGATACGAAGAATACCAACCACTGGGAAAGTGCAAAACTTCACATTAAAATGGGAAGAATCCCGTGACCAATGAAAGGCCAAGATTTATTAGAAATCTACGAAATCACATGCCACAAAGCTAGATTCACATAATAATGTGAGAAATTGAATTAATCAGATCAACTTAGAGCTTTGCTTTACAGTATCATGGAAAATACATCAACGCCTCACTTTAAAGAACTACTGATCGCACCCATCAGAGCAATGAAAACCTGCCCTATAGAGTATTAACAATCACACCAATCAGAGCAATGTTAAGCTTCACTTCAGAATATCAAGAAACACTCATGAGAACAATGCAATGCTTCACTTCACTATATAAAGAAAGAAACCAGAGCAAAATAAAGCTTTGCATTCCAGTGTTAGGAACTGCACCCATCAGCTCCATATAAACCTTCACTGTACAAAGCTAAGTACCACATCCATCAGAATAGTGTAAAGCTTCACTCTACAGGGTTATGAACTACACCCATCATAGCTATGTAAAGATGTACCTTACAGGGTCAAGAACCACTCTCATCAGAACGCTGAAAACACTTCACTTTCCAGTGTCATGAAATGCAGCCATCAGAACAAAGTAAAGCTTCACTTTACGATATGGAGACACCCTTCACAACAATGTAAGTTTCACTTTACAATATTGCATTCTGCAAGGAGCGGGCAGTGCATCCTTGATTTTTGTAACCAGAATATAAAGGGAAGTTTCTCCTTTCTCCATCTGGCCATCTTCAGCATCTCTGCAGTCACAGATGATATTTGTGGTGTCAGGAGGCATTGCAGAGTGCTATATGTAGAAGGTGATTGACAGACTTCGACTCCATGAGGGGTGTGACATATGGGTTTCCTTTTCCTTTGTGTACAATTTTGGCAAAACACATTTCTCTCGGAAGGATAAGTATTAGACCTGGCTTTTCAGCGGGTATGTCCCCAAGCTTTTTCCTTCTTGGCCTCCTGTTTTTCAACTTGTTTTGTTGGCTTTAGGACTCTGGGCACTTTACCACTGCTTTTCCGTGCTAAATTGCATATGCTCTCTGTGTACATTATGTGTTTCCATGATTAGCTTATATGATGTACTTCTAAGTCCCTAGTAAAGTGCACTGTATGTGCCCAGGGCCTGTAAATCAAATGCTACTTGTGGGCCTGCAGCACTGATTGCGCCACCCACATGAGTAGCCCTGAAAATGTATCTCTGACCTTCCACTGCAGTGTCTGCATGCAGTTTTGAACTGCCATGTTGACCTGCAAGTGCACCCCTTGCCAGGCCATAACTTTCCATTTTCTTACATGTAAGACACCCCTCAGGTAGGACTAAGGTACCCCCATGGGCAGAGTGCAGTGTATGTGCACATGTATAGAACATGTATTGGTGTGTGTGACATACCCGGATAGTGAAATACTGTGTATTTCGTTCTTCACTATTGAAAGACTATCTGTCCCATAGGATAGCATGTAAGATACTTTGTAACATCTTACAAGTATAACTTCCCCTGGGGACAAGATAGATGGATTTTAGGTTCGCTGAACTCAGAATTTAATAACACATCTTTTAGTAAAGATGTTTTTTAAATTGTGAATTTGAAAATGCCACTAGAACGTAGGGATTTTCTTGTCTAAACATTGTGTGCCTCCGGTGAGTTGTGGATTGACTGTCTGATTTTAGAGTGACAGGGGCTGGGGATGTGCATTCACTGCAGACAGTCACTGGGGGGTTGAGGAATGTCCTGCCTTCCCTGGATGACTCAGAGCTGAGTTGAATAGAGCTGGGCTGCATTTACAGTAGTGGGAGGAGATTTCCTTGTACCTGAATTGGCCCTGTCTCCTGTGCACAATGTTGTCTCTACCTCTGCCAGGAATCAGACAGGAACTGATTTGGACTGAACCAAGGGACTCTCTTCCAGAAGAGAACAAAGGAAAATGTGGTATAAATATGGGGGCCCAGTGATGTGACGACACACTGGATTGTAAACTGAAACTGTATTGTTTACCTCTAATGATCATTCACAGTGTCTGTAATCAGTATGTAACAAAATGCTAATAAAAAATAATTTGCAAAAAGAAATATGAGGGCCCTGACCCCAGAACTTTAGACTACTCCTGGACTCAAGAGGAACGTCTGCCAAGGAGAAAAGCCGAGAACGCTGAAGGAGAAGTTCTGCCCCTGTGCTGTGTGCTTTGTGGGGTTGGACTGCAGTGGCTGTTTCTGTCAAGGAGAGGACTAAGACTGAGCTGTGCTGTGTATCCTGCTTGAAGAAGATATCCAAGGACTTGGTGTAGAGCTTGCCTCCTGTTCTGAAGTCTCAGGGACACAAATACTTAATTTCCGCTGTCCTCCTGCACCTGAAACTGCTGTTTCAGCTGCCGCAGAGGGACATAAAAATATGGACACCAGCGAGCAATGCCGCGACCTGCAAGGAAGCCGTGGGCACTGCTCATGAAGTGCACGACACACCGCCCCATCTTGCACCGCAGCCCCAATGCTTGCTGACGCCGCACCGTACAGACACGATGCAATGACTGAGCCGCTGCCTGCACCGCTCGTGACGCTCAAGACGCACAGCTTGACTCGCACCGTGGCCACAAACTCACCGACGCCTGCACTTCATCATAGCGGAGCCGATACCTGGCGTGGGTGAACTCCTGAATCCACTGACCCCGCCTCGTCATAAGGAACCAACGCCTCGACGCCACATTAACATGACCTTCCCAGTAACATTAAGGAACCGATGCCTCACCTCCCTGCATTGTAATAAGTAACCGACGACTCACCTCCATTGTGGTTGTAAGGAACCAACGCTGCCCAGTGCCAATGAAGCATCACCTCCCCGACACCATGCACTGTATTTGTCTTCATCATTATCCAAGGTCCTGTTGTTTGGGGTGCATATGTCTCCGGGCCCGACAGCACACACTACTCGGTCGGCACCGTACTTTGGGGATTTTCATCTGTCAGGATGTCATAACAGCCCCATGTGGAGCTATTGGTTGCCACAAGCTTTATTTTTGTGAATAATCTACTTTTGGTGATATCCTGATAAATGTATGGTGGATTTTTGTCATTTTGATCTTGTTTGGTTTAGATACAGATTTCCTATTTTTCTAAACTAGTGTGATGTCTATTTGTAGTGTTTTCACGATGTTACTGTATGTGGGCACAAATGCTTTACACACTGCCTCTGAGATAAGTCTATCTGCTCCTGCCAAGGAGTTGAGCAGGGGTTGTCTAAAGGCGTAACTCCCTTACCCTGACTAGATGAGTCCCTACTTGGACAAAGGTGCTAACCATTGCCAACCAGAGACCCCCATTTCTAACAAGCATGACTAGCCTTGTATAAATGCATATGCAAGATGGTGGCCTTTCCAGAAGTTCCTAGTCCAATATGGCACCAGCCTCTTTTCCAGTGATATGATTTCTTGACTAGATAATAAGGCAGGAGGCTTGGGTTTGGCAAGATGTGATGTGTCACAACACATCCATCCCATCATTTTTCATTTTGGGAATCGCCCACTCAGTTATAATTCGTTCCTCATTTGTGGCTCTCTTTTTCTCTGGCAAGATTCCTTTGTGATTACCTCTTATCAATGACCTTATTAAAGGGTTTTTCTCATCCCCAGATTCCAGAGTGTGTTTTGAGTCTTGCATTTCAACCTCAACATCAACTATAAACTACGATCAAGAATTATCCAAATTATTGATTAATTAAGGTTTTTACTGTTTTTTGTCACTTGACGTCATTCACATGTATATTGCTGTGCTAAGTGGCTTGTGGCTGGTGTGTGTGGAATGATGCCACTTGAATAAGTGGAGAAAAGAGTTGATTCCGAGAAGGCACTGTGATGGATCACTGGTGGATTAGGTTGTATAAAGAATATCAATAAACTACTTTGGACTTTCATCTGTCTTATGGAGTGCCTTTTACACACTGCTAACCAGTGCTCTCTCTTTTAAGCATGGTAGAATTGGCTTACCCCAATTGGCTTATTAATTTACATGTAAGTCCCTAGCAAAGTGGTGCTACATGTGCTCACGGTCTACAAATAAAATGCTACTAGTGAGTGGGCCTGCAGCACTGATTGTGACTCCCACTTAAGTACCATTTTAAACATATCTCAGGCCTGTCATTGCAGCATGTGTGCACAGTTTTAAACTACCATTTCAACCTGGCAAAATAAACCTTTTGTCAGGCCTAAATCTTTCTTTTTTAATATATCTGTCACCCCTAGGGTAGGTCCTAAGCAGCCCAGAGGGCAGGGTGCAGTGTATTTGAAAGTTTGGAAGGCATTTTAGGTTTTAAATGTCCTGGTAGTGAAACTCTTAAATTCGTTTTCACTACTGCAAGACTTACCTCTCTCATAGGATAACTTTGAGTTAACCTATTAGATTTAATACGTGACAACTTTCAATTGGGAGCAGGCAAGAATGTTGAGTTTGGCATCTAAATAATTGTAATTTAAAACACTCTTTAATGGTAAAGTCAGATTTTAAACCAAAATTCTGAAAATTTTAGAGAGTTGGCATTTTGTTATCCTAGCCATTTTGTGCCTGCAGCCTCTATCTTGGGTAACATGAGTAGGTGTAGCTGACAGTTGGTTGTTTTGTATTGCTCCCAGACAGGGAGACAAAGACGGAATAGATGTTGGCAGGATGGGCCATCTCTAACTTGGTAGGGGGAGGAGCTGTCACCCACCGTACCAAAGGCTCTTCCTAAGCACACTCACAAAGGAAATGACACTAGTCTTTTGTGACCCCAGACAAGCCGGGTGGGGTCGGGCAGGGAGTCTGGAAATTCCAAACACCTCTGGACATGGAAACCTTCAGAACCTTCTCCTACTTCAAAGTGGGCACCAAGTATAAATAATGGATCCTCACACCCAACTCTTCCGTACAACTCTAGACCAGTGAAAGACTCAGAAGGACTGCCGTGCTACTCTGTTGCCCTACTGCCTGAGTGAAAAGGACTGGACCTGCCCCTTGATCCTAGGACCATCAGTGTGACTCCAAGGGCTAGTTGGCAGGCCAACTGATTAGAGCCTCAGGGACAGAAAAGTCTCCAACCAGCTTGAACCCAGCACCTGGACTCTGTCTGGTGTGAGTCTTGCCCCCAAGTCAAGTGGTGCTACCCCAGTCCTGGACCCTTGGAAGTGGGCCTGACAGTGCTATGCCAGCCCAGCTGTGGTCCTGTGGGCAGAACCAACACAGTGTTATTCATCTACTCGCAGCTCCTCTTCAGAACAGCCGCTGCATGATGCATCTCTGACTCAGGACCTTGCATTGCAGTTCGCAGCTACCTTTGAGCTGTTGGTGCACGATGTATCCTCAATTCAGGCCTTTGCATCGCAGACCCCTGGTCATTGGACATAACAGCCCGCAGCTTCCTCTGAGTCGCCAATGGGTGATTCATCCTTGATGCCGGACTTTGCATCACAAGCCGCTCGCATGGCCTCTTCGATGATTGCCACTGGACTCCACAACATAATCCTGCAGCTTCCTCAGAACTGCCTCTGTGCGACGCATCCTCAACATGGGATGTTGCAAGGCTCCACAACCAGGATTTAAGGTACTTTGTTCAGAGGGCCTAACTTGGTCCCGGTATCCGCTCCACGCTCCAGTTCGGTCGTCCTGAACTTGTGACTTTATAATTGCATAATTACTTAGTGGATTATTTTCTTTTTGGTCTCAAATTATTTATTAGAATTGTTTCTAAGTTGGTGTGGGATATTTCTTGTATTGTGTTTTTACTTGATTAATGTTGAAAGTGCTGCATTTATACTTCACATATTGCCTCTAAGTTAAGCCTGTTTGCTTTGTGCCAAGCTACCAGAGGGTTGAACACAGGTTATTTTGGAGTTTGGTTGTGTCTCACCCGGACAGAGATTGTGGTTGCTGCTTGAGAGGGGTTTCACCCCCCTCAACCACTAATGCAATGTCCAACAAATAGAATAATTCACAGCAGTATGAAACTTCGATTAACAGAGTTAACAATCTCACATTTGCAATGAAATGTGTTGCTTTACAACATCAAGAGACACACCCAGCAGAACAATGTCCATTTTAAGAGATAAAAGCTTCACTGTAAATGCTATGGGAGTGCACCCATCACAGCAATATAAAGCTTCACTTTGCAGTATTGTGTAACGCCTGACCCAACAATATGAAGAAACCCACCTTCCCAAAAAATGTAATCTTCACTTCTTGATCTAATGAAACACACACATCAAATCAACGCAAGCCTACATTTCCCAATGTGAGGCAACACATGAATCATGGCCAGTTGCTACTGCAACGTGATGTTTTCTGTCCTTGCAAGAACATGAAACTTGGTATGGACAAAAAGTAACATGAACAAAGGCTCTCAAAAAACACAATGCCATTATAAACAATGCCCCCCGGAGTATCCTTTGTGTATTTTTGTCAAAAGGTATTAAATGAGGTTAGTTAGTGTTGAAATGTATATCACGCTGACTGTGCGTTTGGGTGTAGTCTTCTTTACGTTGTAAGGTCCTATGAAAATATTCTAAAGGAGACAAAATTAATTTGACCTTTTTCTCTGTAATGATTGACTAAAAACTATTATCCATAAAGAGACACTGTCTCTGCCACTCCCCACTGGTAGCAAGCCCAATCTTTTCTGTCTATGGCTGCCAGCCGTTCTTTTAGTGGCTTTGTGTCATGTTTAACTGTAGCAGGTCATCCATAATAGAAGGGGTTGGGATGGACAAAATCATGTATTTGTTATGTCACAAATGTTTTCAAGGAAATTGTGCCCATTATTAGAGAAGCATTTTCCCCATCGCTTGTATAAAATTGTATATTGTAAAAAATGGTACCTTTCCTACAAAAATAATGAGATTCTGCTGGAGACTCTTGCGAGTAAAAAATGTCTCTCTGTTGTGACACACATCAATTTTACAATTCCAGCATGATATTTTGTACTCAAACCAAACTTTCATGAGTGAAAATTACACAAAGAAGTGTTACTGTCTGAAGAAAAAAACATAACTAGAATATATTTTACCCAAAAAACAGGATTTACTCTCATTTTTGGCTAATTACTATCTTATGCAGATCTGTGGAGTAATCAAATTAAAGTATGCAACAAAAGAAAAAGGGAAAGTATGGTCAGTGGGCTTCATGCTATACCCAGGGGCCTCTGGAATTATATGATTGTCCATTTACCACATAATCCATCATCTGCTCATTTTAACAAAAAACCTAGTTTCTAGCTCAAACGGTTCAAAAGTTACTAAAAATGCAGACACATGTTGCCGCATATTGGAAGGGCCTTCGCAAAGGTTGACTGGTCACCTTTCTGTAGCTTATTGCTGTGTTTGGGTGTTAAACTGGCACTAATAAACTACAACTAATGCCCAGATGGTGTTAAAAATTTTAAAAATGACCAAATAATGAAGTAATACTACCCCAAAATGTGCAGCATAATACCACATAATTTACCTTTTGCTTCATAATTTACTCAGACCTGCTGCATAATGTGGCCCTCCCCTGCCACATAATTCCATTGGCCCTGACTATACCCGTCTTAGATCATTAAACATGATGATACATGAGAATTCCACTTCTCCCAGACGCCTTTCAAATAATCCTCCATGAAACGTGGAGAAATTAGTTTGAGTTGGAAGCAGTAAGACGATACATTGGCTGATGAAGCTTCAAAGCACTGCGTAAACTTAAAAAAAACAAGCAGACTCATCCATTCACATAAGCAATCACTGCTTATGGTGCAAAAAAATTGAAAAACAAGCCTTCCACACCAGTGAGACCTTCCTTCCCTGCTCTGATCCTTTGATCCAGAGGATGGCTTCTGGGTCTGCTGGGAGGAGGGCCACCTGATTCTGGGCACGGATCCCAGCCTGGCTGTTCTGCTAGATCAATCTTGGGATTGGAAAGCCAGCTGTTTACCTTTCCAGGGCTAATATTAGCAATTCTCGTCCAGTCTCCCGTGCCGCTTATGCGCAGCGATGAGGATTCCGCATCCGTGCCCGTGTCCACTGTTCGTATAATTGAGATGATAAATCTTCCCGCCGCAGACGGCTTGTAATCAGAGCATTGTGTTTGGGCTCGTTTTAATTACTCTCTTAGCCGTGAGGTAGAGCAGGACCCCAGGGAGGCTGGTGTTGCCTGCACACTCCCTGCACTGCCCTCAACCTTCATTTATCTCCTGATGCTTGCAGCCTTGAGCCATCAGCTGGATCCATGCTGCCCAGGACAGCTCTGAGGAAAGGAGCGCTGAGGCAGGGACATTAACACCATCTGGAGAGTCACAGGGTGGATCACATGAGAAGTGCACAACAGGAGAGTTCAGGGACAGAGCTGGGGATTCTCAGTGCCCCAATGCTTAATATGGACAAGCTCATCACAGCTTTATGATGAGGCGTGAATTTGGGAGAGCCAAGCTCCAAAGAATTTCTTAGCCCATCACAAAGTTTTATGGACAACTTTGCAACTTCACAAAAATTGTGACTTTGGTGACAAAGCATGTCACCAAAAGGTGGACCTGCAGAGCCAATCCAGCAAACATTTGACATTGTGAATAGACAAACTCTGCAAAGGGTAAATTTACAAAGAAAGCGGGCGCTTGTGTTTTTTTTTTCTCATTCTAGTTGAGTTTGATTAGAGTGAAAATTATCTCTATACAAAACTTCATAAATAAAGAAATCTCTCAATGTGCAGAAAATATATGTATTACTGAAGGTCAACTTATATTTGAAAACCTCGTATACTTTGTGAATAACGAAAATCTGGAACCTAGTGAACTTTGGTAGCATAAAAAAGCTATTGCAAAGTCTTGTTGTTAACCGTAGATCAACAATTGAGCAATACTAATTCAACAAATAAAACCAAACCGTTCTTGATTCATGAGAATTTCCTGGGGTGCTTTTTCATAATATATAGGATTTACTAAGTAATTATTGAACGTTCATTTATATGCACAAACAATGTGTGGAAATTTAGCTTGTAACTGAACATTATCTGCGCCATCTTGCCTCTCCCCAGCGCCACGCACAGCGAACGCACGGCCGCCATTTTAGGCACCCCACTCTCTCGTCCGCTCATTGTCGATCGCCAGCGCTGCAAGCATCCCCCGCGCGCCGGCCACCCCCGCTCTCTCATACACGGGCCATAAACCCTCTCCTTCTGCGCGACCCTGCCATGGAATCACACCCCGTGCCTGACCAACACCTCCTTTCATCCCATATACGGTCATACATCCTTCCTGATGACCCCCATCCTCCGCGCCCGATTGTCCGAACCGATCCCAGGCCATCACCTAGCCCTACGGATGCAGTTTATTGCCCCTACTGTAAGGAAAACACCCCACATCAGAGGGATTACAGCAGATCAAGGCCCTCACCCCCTGAGACCCGACCGGTTGCACACACCCCCGGGAATTGGCGGATTGTCCAGCTGTGTGATAGCCATCTCCTACTGTGGGTGGGGTGGGGACTTCCACTGTAGATATGTGTGGGAACGAGCTCGAAGTGGGGATTCCGAGGATGTTCTTTCATACATCAAAGTGATCTCAAGAATGTGCCATGTATGATAACCCTGCAATAAAGTCATAAACGTGTGTATAAGAGACCAGGTCTCAGAGATGCAGTTAGAGCACCTCGTGACGATACCTTGCTGTCTGATCTGATGTGTTCTGCTCCGACGGAATAAAACTTTGTTTCCTGCCTTCCAGTCTCCGGCGCCTGCCTCTTTATTGGTTTAACATCGAATGGTATAAGAGGCGATTACCGCCGGGCAATACTTGAAAGGTTATCGACTGAAACTGCCGCTACCATTTAACAATTGGCGTCCCAAGCGTGGGGCCCATCAGCGACACGTGGATCCAGTGGGAGAGGTCCTGACGACAGAGTGAACGACTGCAACGATCGGGAGAGCTCCTGCCCGATAGACCCTCGTCTGGCAGCCGATCATCCAAACTTCACTGGTTCCGAGCAGACCTCTCTCGAGTGATCTACGGTCCTGACTGGGAACCATCAGGAGTGCCGCGGCAAATACGGAGAGTAGAGGACGATCGGGCGCTGGAGGCGGAAGACGAGAAACTGTCCACGCGGTCCGGGTAAGGTCGTGAAACACGACAAATTGCGTAACGATTGATTGATTGATTGAAATACTAGTATTGCTTATTGATTGTTCTCTTTGAGATATTCGCTGTCTACAAACGGGGAGGAGTAGAAATACTCTCTCTCTCTCCCTTTGCAGATAGTGAAGGGTAGGTAACGCAGACTTTTGTCCCCGTTGTAACCCGTCGTGCCTATCTTTATCTCCCCACTGATTGATTGTCCGAACATTGATTGTTTTGAAGAATAGTGCTCTTTGAGATATTCTCTGTTTGCAAATAACGTAGAATAGAAATATTCTGTCTAGTCTTTGCAAATAGTGAAGGGTAGGTAACGCAGACTTTTGTCCCCATTGTAACCCGTCGTGCCTATCTTTATCTCCCCATTGATTGATTGATTGTCCGAACACTAGCTGTTCGATATTGGTTCTTTGGAGGTATTCTCTGCTTACAAATAACGAGGAATAGAGATATTCTGTCTAGTCTTTGCAAGCAGTGAAATGATAGGTAGTGCTGACTTTTGTCCCCGTTGAAACCCGTCATGCCTATCTTCTCCCCACTGATTGGTAGTTGGTTCTGCCCGGACCGCTTATTAGAGGTGAACCATCCGGCTCCACTGGAGGGCACCCCTAATAAGGACATGTTCACTAAATATGGACTAGTCGCCGTAGCTTATAGCAAGCTATGGCATAAATATACCAAGAAGGACCCCGAGAGTCAGTGGCCACTGGTGGGATCCCTTTTGGACCCTACATAACTAAAAAAACGCTAGGAAATAGCCCTTTGTGGGATATATGAAACTAGGGGAAGGAGCTAAGCTCACGGTCAAGACGGCCACGAGGTAGCCCGGCTCCATCGCTCTCGCTGCCTAAACATGTCTGCCCTACCACCCACCCCGCCCAGTAAACACGACCGAAATCCCACACAACCGGAAGCCTGTTGATACCCACCATCGACGTCACCGAACTTGACTAGGATCACGCACAATTGGACTATGCCATTTTCCGATTACACTGTAACTAGATTGCAAATATGTACAACACTCCAACAAAGTAGTATGATTAAACATTTTAATAACTTATAGGTATAACAACATTCCGACAAGGTGAACAGGTTAAAACACATTTTAAACAACTATTTACATGACAGTCTGCTGCGACCTGCATCCCAAAGCATTTACGTCCACGTGACACCGTCCTCGCCTCTCCTTCCTCGAAGTTGCAACATTGGTCTGTTTTGGGCGGTCCTTTTAGTCGGCCTTGGGCTATAAAAGCCATGCAAAAATCCATTGACATCAGTGGGGGACAACTGTGCAAATAGTCCGGAAGCCACACGCGGCGCCAAGACCCTGGCAACGCCGAGGTGGGTCTGCCACGTCGTGCGGATCTTCCCATTCTCTTCTTCTTCCTTCAATAACGAAGGGTGCCCTGGCGGGGGGAAGCGACGCGGACGGACCTCCCCCACCTCCCCAGGTGGAGGCTCGCCAGCAGATGAGGGCACCCCAGCTGTCTCTTTCATCGGTCTGCTGAGTTGCACCCTGCCATTTTACTCGCCGGCCAGCCGAGTTGCACCCTGCCATTTTACTCGCCGGCCAGCCGAGTTGCACCCAGCCATTTCACTCGCCGCCCAGATGAGTGGGCACCCCTGTACTCACCGACCGGCTGCAACGGGACAGCCATTCAAGTCTTGCCTGCCGAGCAGCCGCTCAGGCGCAGATCCACTAAGATTGCCATTAGCGTTTGATTCGTGAGGTGGGTCCCCGCAGCAGAGTGATCAGGGACCCACCCCGGTGGCTGTAACGAAGAGCTGCTGCTGCCTTTGGACTCCGGCGGTCGGTTCTTCGGATCCAGGCCTAGCCCACCGTGAGACGGCCCTGGACTCGGAGGCTTGTCTGCTCGGGCGTGGGCCCCACCCCTTGAAAAACACCCTCTCAGCTTTGCAGGTTCTGCGGGAGTCATTGACATCCGACTCCCGTGGGCCTCTGGTGGGAACAATCGCTGCTATTTTGCTTGATTATTCCACGTTAACTTGTCCTTGCCCCGGGCGGCAGCCATCTTGCCTCCGTTTGGTGCTGTAAAAGAAAGACTGATTCAGGGCGACGGCGGAAGAACCCGCCTGCTGTCCCCGCCCCAAGGACGGACCACGGCATTGCTACAAAACCGCGGTGACGCCATGCTGACGCAAGCTGACGCTGACGAAAAGTTCTCGAACTACCGAAGGGGATTCTGGTCCGACAACTAGTTAGTGGAAAGGCTTAGACTGTGCACTGGACCCACCCGACCTCGCCCCAAAATGGCGCCGAGACGCCTCTCACACCGTGGCCGGCCTGAACAGTTGTAGGCCCGTATTTGTATACTGACATTGTTTTAAATAAAGGGCTTCTTAAAGGAATTACGGAATCCGTGTCATGACAAATCATCTAGGTTGGTAAAGGTTTTTTTTTGAATAAATGATTGTTACTCCCAAGCAATAGAAAACAGATAATGCAGACCCCATTTACCTGAATCTTTTTGATTAACGGAATTTGTACCCGTCACACCTGTCTTTTTCCAAGAGTTGTCAGAAAATGGTCGACTATAGCTTAAGGTATATACCGAATGCAAGGTATGGTATCTTGCACCATAATATACGACCGATTGAGAAACACATGTACGACCAGGGAACCCGAATCTAGGAGATGAAGGAAATAAAGCATCTTTGTCTCGGAAGAAAAGAATAATAGGTCTGTGGTATTACCCACTCCTGCGGCTAGCCTGGTACGTGGTAAGTAGAACTTTTTCGTGTCTACACACGCTAATGTACTTTGAATACTGCACATCCCCTCCCCTCTTTTTCCCCTCTATAGGTCACGACGAAGTTCCGACTGAGGAATGGAGTGGACATGGGCCGCACCGTGTTCAATATAGGGAAAAACATAGACAAACGTTGTGGGATAATGCGCAAAGTGCAGACCACCATTGGGAACATGGAAAACTGTATGGTATGATTGTGCGTGTGTGCTACGATTATACGGTATGAATGTGTATGCATTTCATGCTTGGGTCGCTTGAAGAGAGCGTCATCGTATGATTGAAGTGCTCGTCCATCGATCAAAGGGAGGGGAGTAAAAGGTCCGACACCCCCCCCCCCAAGATAAACTACAAAATACTGAAAATACGCAGCATGCATAGGAAAGAGGACAGGAAAGGAGAGGTCCCCATACTCAACGTAGCCCTGAGTCTCCGTCTTAAGTTTCTGCGCTTGATGCATGTACTGTCACACCCTATCCGGTATTTGTGTGTGCGTGATCACCGAATTTATGTCTTTTCCCCGCTTGTGTTTTCTTACATAGAACCGGCCCATGCTACTCCATGTTGTGTTTGCACCAAGTAGCCTATTATCGTACTCTCTCTCTCTCTCTCTCTCTCTCTCTCTCTCTCTCTCTCTCTCTCTCTCTCTCTCTCTCTCTCTCCTCTCTCTCTCTCTCTTACTCTCTCTCCCTCCCTCACTGAAGGCTTCCTTGCCCTCTTTCTTTTTGAATAAATTAACAGCACATACCTCCTCAGTCTGTGTATAATTGGCCTCAAACACGGCAGTGTTCGAACAAAATTGACAGAAACAAAAACGACCGTACTCTACCACGTTACTACCTCTCCTTTCTGCAAATGTTGAACTTAATTGGCTGAGAAAGAAAGGACAGGTAAGACGACTGATGTCTCCCAATTTGGCCCTCATCACGGGGACTATATGTCAGTGGTTTTCGTCTTAGAGCTTTAACAACACCATCTCCACCACCCAGAATTGCCTCCGCCCAATTACCCCAAACTAGAATGTCTAAGCACCCCGTTCTCCCAAAATAACCCCAGCCCTGTACTAGCCGTCTCAGAGTATTTCGGACAAAACAGCTGATGACCTTATTCTCTAAAGGATACATCACCTAAACTGATAAGGGTTACCTATTGTCTCCAGCAAGGAAAATGTTTAGCTTATGTCTCTCCCCGAAATAGATACCTGTGAACCCATGACAGTAGCACCACGCATTTTTTTCCTTTTCATAAACTTAGCAGTCCTCGGAGTAAAATGTGTATTAACAGAACTTGTGTTAAGATGAACGAGTCTTTACCAGAGAAGACGGTTCGAATTTTTGATAAAATAGAAAGTCAACAGATGTCAGACTTCCTGCAACGATTATAGGGCACAGAAATCGACACCTAGCAGGCCAGACGATGAACAGGAACACCCACAGAAAGCTGCACCACAGCAATGATTAATAGATTAGTAACACACACCGACATAAGAGTTAATAGACATCAATCATGCAGCGACCGACAAAAGCATTTCCCTAACTACTCGGTGGTTGGGAGAGGATGAAGTGTGTAAATGCCTTCCCTGCCAACTCTCTAAGATTTTGTTTCTTGTACTCATTTAAAGATAACATGCGGCCACCGGAAGAGAGGGGTCGGACGTGACGCACAGCCTGGCTACGGACCATGCAACATCTATGGCATCGACCAAGGGGGAAGCAACGAAGCAAAAAGGGCGTGAGACAAGGCACCATTATCAGGATGATAAGCGATGGAACGAAGGGCTATCTCGAGGCCCCCTGCTCGCTGACCAGCGTGCCTGAAGTCCCAACCCGTCGGGCCCGATTGATGGGCCCAGTGCTGGAAGATTCTGCCCCCCTTGGTCCGCTTTTTGATCCGACCCCACTCCACCCCCTCTTCCCCCGGCATCCCGAAGCACGCCACACCCCTTCTCTCTCTCTCTTTTATATGGATTTTGAATTTGACTTAACTACAGAAGAACAAAAAGCGGGTACCCCGTCTCAAAGTACCTATGATGAACTGTGTTAGGGAACAGGACTGTGATCGGAGAACAGCGAATGGTCACACCCTGCCACGTGAGAAATTGGATTTGAGCTGGACCTTAGCTCCACCGCCGGTGCTCAACAGTGCCAACAAAAGAAGAACAACAATAAGAGCTTACCAGTGATGGCTCTTTATAATAGGACACTGGAAAGAAGAACTCCCTCCCATGACTGTAACTCATGTTAAGTTGAATTCCTCTCCCAACCACCTTTTTATATTAACTATCTTCCTATCGAGTTTTCATGATGTTGCGTCAGTCACTTCCGACTGTACACTGAGAAGTTAAGAAAATCTAACTTTGTATAATGACATTCATACAACACCAGCCATGCACACGACTATACTGACTATTTTTGATCCACACGAAGTCTGGGCCTTAAGTAATGTGCGAAATATCCCTTGATTTGCCAGAAACATTTTTTTTGCTTTACAATATCATGTTTGTGCTCAAACAAGCTCTCCTCCTCCTATCCCTGGGCCTGACATGCGGCACAGCTGATGTAATTTTGTATGTACTACCTCCTCGCCTACTTTATCAACTGTATGTAACTATGTACAAATGTGTCAGATTACTCCTGCCTGTCCTAAAAACTCTGTACCTTTAAGGAATGCATGAAAAACATTAACGGTATTATAGCTAAAGGGTTAACGAAGGTGAATGTCGGCCAGGCAAGCTAGCGAGATATGTTAAAAGGGAGGACTGTGGAAATTTAGCTTGTAACTGAACATTATCTGCGCCATCTTGCCTCTCCCCAGCGCCACGCACAGCGAACGCACGGCCGCCATTTTAGGCACCCCACTCTCTCCCCCGCTCATTGTCGATCACCAGCGCGTTCCCCTGGCGCTGCAAGCATCCCCCGCGCGCCGGCCACCCCGCTCTCTCATACACGGGCCATAAACCCTCTCCTTCTGTGCGACCCTGCCATGGAATCACACCCCGTGCCTGACCAACACCTCCTTTCATCCCATATACGGTCATACATCCTTCCTGATGACCCCCATCCTCCGCGCCCGATTGTCCGAACCGATCCCAGGCCATCACCTAGCCCTACGGATGCAGTTTATTGCCCCTACTGTAAGGAAAACACCCCACATCAGAGGGATTACAGCAGATCAAGGCCCTCACCCCCTGAGACCCGACCGGTTGCACACACCCCCGAGAATTGGCGGAATGTCCAGCTGTGTGATAGCCATCTCCTACTGTGGGTGGGGTGGGGACTTCCACTGTAGATATGTGTGGGAACGAGCTCGAAGTGGGGATTCCGAGGATGTTCTTTCATACATCAAAGTGATCTCAAGAATGTGCCATGTATGATAACCCTGCAATAAAGTCATAAACGTGTGTATAAGAGACCAGGTCTCAGAGATGCAGTTAGAGCACCTCGTGACGATACCTTGCTGTCTGATCTGATGTGTTCTGCTCCGACGGAATAAAACTTTGTTTCCTGCCTTCCAGTCTCCGGCGCCTGCCTCTTTATTGGTTTAACATCGAATGGTATAAGAGGCGATTACCGCCGGGCAATACTTGAAAGGTTATCGACTGAAACTGCCGCTACCATTTAACAAATGTGTAATGTTAAGCATTTCTTTGTGACCCTAAAGTGAAGTGCAACACTTGAAACTACGTGTCAAAAAGAAATATGACAATATCAAAACTGCTACTTTATCTAAGGAGTGTTTGTATTACACCTTTTGAGTTCTGTAAATTGGCTGTGTGGCTTCATGACATGTTAAGATTGTTGTTAATGTCTTAATGAAGTTTGCCATCTGTTGTATGTTTTGTCACCTTGTTTGTCTTTGATGTTCATCTCTGTTTGCTAGCTTTGTTCAGATTTACCCATGTTCACGGTCATGATTGTTGGCGAAAGAGCTATATCAATTAAGGGCCTGATTACAATGGCAGTCGGAAGAGCATCAGACGGCCATGGCCGTGGGCAGCGGGACTGAGCCACAAGACATCAGCGATCCCGCACACCATATTTTGATAAGACTGCCATGTAGGCAGTCGGAAACTGCATTTTATTACTGCGGCTTGTGCTGCGGCCCTGAAAAGAGCGGCAGTAGAAAAAAGGCATGATTTCAAACATCCATGCACCATGGTGCATGAATGTTAAGGGGGCACCATATGTGCCAGGGCAGTGGCCCATGGGGGACGGGTTCCTGATTGGGGCCCTATGTCCTTTTCCATCTGCCTTTACATGGCGGTGGGACTGCCATGAAAAGGCTGAAGGAAAGGGACATCGTAATCCCTATTATGGTGCCTGCGCAGGCGCTGCCACTATTGTAGGGATTACAATCCGACCGTCGCCCCAATGGTCTCCTTGAGCCAGTCGGAGGTGGAGGTCTTTCCCCCTAACCACTGCGCTTTGACCGCCGGTATTGTAATCCAGTGGTTGTGCTGCTGCCCTTGATGTCGGCTGCACCGCCACTAATGGCCTGTCGGTGGTGGTCCGCCCAACATTGTAATGAGGGCCTTAGTCTGAGAGCACACCTACGGTTTTGAAAAGCCAGGGCATCGAGACTAAGAACAGGCTCAGTTGTGGAAATACTGTGGGCATGGAATGTTATGGGCGAGGAATTCAAGATCACATTGATGTCTTGGAATGAAAGACATGTAGATCACACTCATGGAAGAAAGGGATTTTCTGCGTCATCTGATAAATAGTTCAAGACTCACTCAAGATCTATGCTGCATCACAATAAATGGTACTTGTTTTAACTTAAAACATAACCAGTGGTTTATCAGAGTGATAAGGCCCAATCAATTCCTGTAGAAAACAGCCGCACATGCTCCCCAAAAGGATGTGTATCATATTTGCAGAGAAGAATGCAACCTGATATCTTACATTTGGGACAGGGGAGGGGGTTTTAGAGGATGGAAATGTACTTTTTGTTTATGGACATTATGTCAAAGAGCCTGAAAATCTATTTGTGGATTAAAGTGGGAGGGACATGGAGCCTTAAATAACATTCATGGATTGGATCGGGCGGTTAGTAAGCTTAAGTACAGACTCGTGGACTAGAGATTGATTGCATTTCCCTGGAATCACAATATTGATTTGAAAAGACATGTTACAAATAACACTCGCTGATTGGAATTGTATGGGTATGTTGTTAAACAAACAACAACAAAAAATATATATGTATGTTAGAAATGGGGGTCTCTAGTTGGCAGAGGTAGGTACCTTTGTCCAAATAGGGACCCTTGATTCTAGTCAGGGTAAGGGGGCTACACTTCTAAAATAATCCCTGCTTACCCCCTTGGTAGCTTGGCACGAGCAGACAGGCTTATCTCCGAGGCAGTGTGTAAAGCAGTTGTGAACACATACATTAATACAGTGAAAACACTACAAATGGACACCAGACCAATTTAGAAAAATAAGTAATCTTTATCTAACCAAACCACAAAAATCCACAATACAGTATTAAAAATAAGGCTTTCAAATGGTAGAAATAGTTCAGTTCAAAGCAAGTTGTAAATGCGACACTTTTCTCACAAAGTACCTGGGATGCATCACGTAAAGCAAACAAAATGACCGCAGGGAAGGTGATGCTTTGGTTGCTTACACGCAGGGAAGGTAATGCGTTGGTTCCTTGCTTCGGGGAGGTGATGCGTCAGTTCCTTGATGCAGCGCCGGAGAGGTGATGCGTCAGTTCCTTACCGGAGAGGAGGAGATGCGTTGTTTTCTTACTGCGTGGGGGGTTGATGCGTCTGTTTCTTACTGCGTCCCTCAGCGATGCGACAGTCTTAGCGCCGCGATGCGATGCGTTGATCCGGTACGATGTGTGGCTTCGTGCAGCACACAGCAGGCTTGATCGGGATCGGTGCGGTGATCTCGGACTTCGGAGATCGTTGCACCCGATGCGTTGTGAGGTGATTTCTCAAGCCACGGCAGGCGCTGCGATGGTTTCTTTGGCGATGCGTCGGAAACAGGTGCAGATGCAACACTCTTCTTCGATGTTGTGTGTATTTTCCAGCTCCCAGCGACAAACAGTCTCCAGAGGTCCTAAACAGCAGCAGGAATCTCTTTGCAGGTTGAAATTCCCAGCAAGGCTATTCAGGGGAGCTGGTGGGGAAGTCTTTGTGTCCCTGAAACTTCAGAACAGGAGGCAAGCTTAGTTTCAAGCCCTTGGAGATCTTTTCAGGTGACAAAACAAACAACAAAGTCCTTTTTCTCCTTTCCTTGGCAACAAGCAGCCACTGCCGGCCAAACTCAGACAGCAAACAGCACAGTGGCAGTATTCCTCCTCAGCTTATTTGGCTCTTCTCCTTGGCAAAGGTTCCTCTTGATTTACCAGAAGCGTTCTAAAAGCGTGGGTTATGGGCCCCTCTTTGTATACAAAAAAATCCTTTGTTCTCTGAAGGCAGATTTTGTCTGTACCCAGCCAAAACAAGTTCTGTGGGGCACTTTGCAAGTGCACAACAACCTCCATTGTCAGTGGGAGACCTGGCTCCAGACACACCACAAGGGGCGAAGCCGACATTGTGGAAGGCAGGCAAAGCCCTATTCAGGTGAAGGTGCTACTCCTCCCACCACTCCAAATGCACACCATGCCTATTCAGCCCAGCCCTGACTCATCAGACTTCTGGAGCCACTGACCCTCTCCAGATCCTGTCATCCAAAAGCCAGACATGCAATTCACAAACCTAGCAGAGGCACACCGGATGGTTAGGAAAGAAAATACCTACTTTCTAAAAGTGGCATTTTCAAACACATAATGCAAAAATCACCCTCACTAAGAGATGCATTTTAACAGTCTGAGTTCAGGCAATCTAAACTTTATTTTTCTACCTTGTTCGCAGGGCAAGTTAGGTTTATAAGATGTTATAAACAAACCCCCCATTCTGTCATTTGGGAACAGGTAGCCTTGCAATAGTGAAAAATGAAATTGCCAGTAATTCACTATCAGGACATGCCACACACACACCAGGGCATGTCCTACCTTTCACATACACTGCACCCTGCCCACAGGGGTACCTTGGGCATACCTTAGGGGTGACTAATATGTAGAAAAGGGAACATTTAGGGACTTGCGAGTGTGTGCACTTGCCAAGTTGACATGGCAGTCCCAGACTGTCCACAGGCTCTGCAATGGCAGGCCAGAGTTACATTTTACAGGCTGCTTCTGTGAGTGGCACAATTAGTGTTGCTGCCCACTTGCAGCATTTGAATTACAGGCCCTGGGCACACATAGTGCACTTTATTAGGGTCTGACTAGTAAATCAAATAGCCAATCATGGATACACCAATCCATCACAACAATTTACAAAGGGGGCACTTGCATTTTGGCACTGAATAGCAGTGGCAAAGTGCCCAGAGTCATAAAACCATCAACAACAGGTCTGAAAAAAATACAGGAGGGAAGCCAAAAGTTCTGGGATGACCCTGCAAAAACAGCCGAGTCCAAAAATATATATATATATATATGGATGTAGTTTCCATAGGAAAAGTGTTTGTTCATTTACCAATAACTCTGGCATCGTTTGATAAATTCTCATGAAATTTAGGAATTATCATTTAAAAACTTTAGAAATTCCTCAAAAAACCCAAGGTTACAGAGATGTTATAGTTACGGGCAGATTTTACTCACACAAATCCAGAGAAATTCAGCAGTTATAGGTAGCTGAACTAACTATAACTTGTGCTTCCGCAATGCACTGCGAATGACTTATATTACATCACTCATGACATGGTCAGTGACATCAATGATGACATCTCAAATGACATCACTGATGACATCATCCACAGAACCACTCACACACCTACTCTCACCCCATACAACCTCTTGTACACCCACCTACATGTTTGTACAACCACTGACATATCCTTCACAGACCTATACCAGTACTCACACACCCACTCACTCCTCCATAGAGCCACTTACACACCCACTCACTCACTCATACAGCCAATCACACAAACAGTCATTAACCCATACAGCCCCTCATATAGCCAGTTACTCACCAAAACAGCCTGTCACATAACCACACATTCACACATACAGCTACTCATACACCCACTTATTTACTTACAAAGTCACTCCCACTCACCCAATCAGCCTCTCAACACAACCACTCATTCACCCATACAAGCCCTCATACACTCAGTCACACAACCAGTTACAATACCCATTCACACATCCATACAAGCGCTCATACATCCCTGTACTCACCCATACAGCTATGCAATTTCCACAGACACTCACTGTCCAATACAGCCACTCACCTATGAAGTCACTTAACGAAACATCTACTCAAACAGCCACTCATTCACCCATATAGCCACTTACACACCCAGTCACACACTCACACAGCAATTCAGACACCCACTCAGTCACCCATACAGTGACTACACACCTACTTACCCACTCATAGAGCCACTTACACTGTCACTCACCCACCCATACAGCCACTGACACACCCACTCACTTACCAATACAGCTACTCACACATCTCACTCACCCACACAGCTATTCACACAACCACTTATACACCCATAAAGCCACTCACACCCATATGCAAAAGGATACATACAGACATACAGCCACTCACATCATATATATTAAAATTAGTACCACTCATTTTTAGTACACTTAGTTTACTACTTTAACTTATGTAGTAGCTTATTATATATGTTTTACAATCATAAACTCTTACAAAATACTTACACTTACTGGATGCTGTCATCATTGGTAACATCAGTGATGTAATTTGAGATGTTATCAGTAATGTCACTGAGCATGTCATGAGTTATGTAATATGTGAGGTCATAAGCAGTGTATTGCGGGGCACAAGTTATAGTAAGCTCAGCTAACTATACCTGCTGAAATTTCTCTCGTTTTGTACGAGTAAAATCTGCCCCTAACTATAACATATAGCATGTTAATTCAAAGTAGATTGTCAGACAGTAACCAACCCACAGGGATGTGTTCAGGCCACTCGAAACAATTGATTACGATTTTGAATTTCAAAACCCCACAAAGCAAAGGAAAAGGCGGTGTAACAATATACATGAAAATAGCTAATGGATATTGGAAAGCACATACCACTTGCATGGAACAAGCATATTGAAAACTCACATATTAACAACTTAGGACCAATTTTAGAGTTCAGTTCTGAATTTTAACTACAATGCACCCTGCTCTCTAGTCTGTTAAGGGCTTACCCTAGGGAAGATGTATGTGTATTAAAAAAGGAAGGTTTAGGCCTAAGGAAAGGTTTATTTTGGCAGGTCAAAATGGCAGTTTAAAACTGCACACACAGGCTGCAATGTCAAGCCTGGGACATATTTGAAAGGCTATGTAAATGGGTGGTACAATCAATTCTGAAGTCCCACTAGTAGCATTTAATTTACAAGCCCTGGGTACCTGTAGTTTCAATCTACTAGGGACCTACCAGTAACTTAAATGTGGCAATTGTGTGTCAGCCAATGTCACAATATTTAAAGAAAGCAGCCGAAGCCCTTAAACACTGGTTAGCAGTGGTAAAGTGTGCTGAGCCCTAGGGGCAACAAAAAAAATTTCAGAACAACTAGTGAAGTCAAAACGTTTCGGTGAAAAACATGTCAAGGATGTCAGGTCTAACACTCAGCACAAATTCTTGGATTTCCAGTCTCTCTCTTGATTACCTAATACTCTTTCCCACATCCTCCAACCTAAACAAATAACCCTCCACTCTTCAGTAACATTTGCATTGCAGTGGCCTTCCTGCTACCCCCTCTCCAAACTTGACATAATAATAAGGGGTGGGCATAACTCATATAATTTGCTGTAGTGTGATTATGTGAAATTACAAGACATCTTGAGAGATTAAGAGGAACTAAATGAGGAGTGTAGGAATGTAATTTTTGGTTCAAAAGAGTAATACAGATTTACTAAAATTACTCCAATAACTCTGGCACAGTTAACATTTCTCACAGCCTTAATATTAACCTCTAAAGAGAAAAATCAACTGCATTTAAGAAGGGGTGAACTCAATAGTTTGTACAAATATTTTCTTTCACTGTATCACGTATTCCAAGTTTAGTGTCTTAGGTATTGCACAGTTGTCTGTGTACACTCATTTGGCCTTTTATAATTAATACATTCTCTCTTGGACATGTCAGGATAAAATACCCTTCATGTTCCTGCAGACACCAACACACTCTCTTGAAAAAATGTCAATTTTAGGAGTTCCTCTGGTGGACTATGCATTGCATACTAGAAAGTGGTTCAGCCACATGGTAGAGCTGCATTTTGAAAGAGCATGTAACTCCATCAGGTGAAGCAGCCACCTAACCTAACAGGCCAGAAATCCAGGAACAAGTCCAATGGTCTAATGTAGTCCATGGATGACAACTTTTTCCCTACATAGAGAAGAAGAAACCTGTTTAAGATTCGCCTTTTATTTAAGCTTGTGAGATCAATTCACAGCCTTCTTCTGCCAGTATCCTTCCAACCAAGACCTTGGAAATTATTCAACACCTTTGGAAATAACTGTTCTCTGACTTCCTCTGCTTCCCTATGACCTGTAAACACTTCTCCTGTTTTATGCTCTATTGGCGTTAACCCACACTTGGGGAATTCATCTGCACATAGCACGTCAGACGACACTTCTCTTTTTGGGCCATGCCTCCAACCATCTGTTTTTCCTTCTGTCATGCTGACATGAACCCACACAACTGAACTTGGGACCTTCTCTGGGGCCCAACTTCATCCAGTTTTCTTGTTGATGTGTCAAGATAAGAATCACTCATACTTATGCTAAACATATACCTTCCCAACAGTTGATTCTGAAGTTCATCCCATCAAAATGTGGATGATATCTATGGGCCAACCTCAGTGCCCCACTAGCCTCACATCTGATTTTATCAAAATTGCTTTCCCTTCAAAATGGCCTCGGAAACATCTCCGGAGATTAAGCAAGTTTGGAACAAAAGGCAATGATTAGACTAAGCATCCCACCATGTAGATTTTTTCTTCTCAAGATTTATTCTTCCTCTCCTATTCAAGTACTAGAACCTGTTTTTCATTCTGTTTAGCTGTTTCTTTCACTTTGATTCATGAAGCTCATCTAGTTGACAGACTACTTGTGTTTTGCTTGGCCTCATCGGCTTGCGACAGTTCTTAACCATGCTCCCTTTTGTTCTACACACTCTACACTCCACATCCAGCACACCACTTTCAGACAAGGACACTCATCTGTGTTAGACCGATACGTGGTACACACACATCTATAACACACTCCCAGGAACCAGTTTTCAAAATGATGTTATCCAGTGCTACTTTGTTCATTCTCTCTGCCTTCTTGCATATCTGTACTGTAGTGTCATGATATGTAAACAGACGACACTGACACAAAGTATGTTGCATTGGAGATTTATTCTTAGTACGTCTGCCTTCTGCCCCTTCCTGCTCCTAACTAACTCTACTCGCCCCGCCTGTTCCGCCTCCCTGTTCTCCTCCCACCTTTATTCTTACTGTGCCGGTCCTAGTGCCCGGAACATCCTGCAGCATTACATGTACTAGTGACAATTTGCACAAGGTTCCATTGTTTGCTTTCATAGTGCCTCAAAGCATGGCATGGTGTGTTACGCTAAACATATTATTTCATCCTGCTTTGGGTCATCTCTAAATCTCAGTTCTACCCTCATTTATTTCTTTTCTGGTCCTAACCACTGATGATTCTTTCAACAATATGACTCACAAATTTGAATGTTGATGTTTATTCCTTAGTTTTGTAACATCATTCTCAGTGCTTTCCTCTGGATGGTGGGATCTCATTCCTCAAATATTTCGCTACAATACAATGCTTTTCTTTCGGTTGAAATGCCGGTCTGTTTTACTTGAGCGCATCACAGTCACGTCATCCAGTAGCTTGTTCATCACTGAGGCCCTGAAGATGGTCAGATATGCTTTGTCCCGCTTCCCTTTAAGCCAATTGCCTTAACCACACGCCTCTGTCACATAATTACAGGCAATCTTCAATTTTCCTGTTTCAAAATTGGCTCTCCTGCTGAGATAAGAAAGACAGAATGTGACAATACATTTGCATATTCAGGGAGTGATATCATTATGTGAACAATGAATCCAAAATACCATATAATGTGACACATCAGCAGCACAAACACATATTCTCTGGTGTACATTGTGTTATCAGAACATTTAAAACCCCAATAGGCTCCTCCTCTGTAGCAGAAATAGCTAAAATTTTCTTGCAGAAACCCTTTGATTGCCCAGCTCAATAAATGCAACTTGAAAACGCAGCAGGAGAATATTTAAAAGCCCCTTGCACCACTGGCGCAGTGTGGTGCTTCATATTTACGAGGCCACGTAAAGCCACCCTGCCTGGCTTATCGTGGCTTTGTAAATACAGCGCAAACACGGGAAGAATTGGGGACCGGGAGTAATATTTAGAAAGTAGGAGGTCCAGTACCCAGGCTCCCAAAAAATCAGTATTTAAACAAAGGGGTAACTGTTCCTCAAAAAAAGGGAATCAAGACCAGGTAGGTAAGAGTGACACACACATAAAATGAGTTAGTATGAGTAATAGAGGAATTGCTCCTATAGTTTATAGTGCCCTCACACACCCTCACGGGTGTCATGCTTCATCATAGGGTGATGCTCCTCGTGGGGGTGGCGCTGCAGTCTCTCACGGGCCCCGCTGGAGGGCTCTTTCACGGAGATCTTTTCAAGGAGTCGCCGCAGTTGTGCATGGGTTTATGGGGGCTTCGTGAAAAGGATGAGTGTGTTAAAATTACTAGATGGAGCCCTGAACCAAAGTTTTTATTCATGGGCCCAGTCTGTAAATTAAAATAGGGTGGATCCTGGAGTGCCTCTTCGAGAAAGAATCTAGAGGGCAGATGTATAACTAGCTGCTGCTCACAGGATAAATGTGATAGTATTAAGAATACGTAATGGGGTCAACATGTTTCGCGCACTTAAATGGTCCATAAGGGATCAGTTTGCGCTTCGTCAGGACCAGTGATAAGGAAAAAATTGTGGTAAAGAGAACCAGATTCCAGGAGGAGCCTGTGAATCAGAATACCTTTTAATTAAAGGAGGGTGCGTCCATGCGCTGAGGTGCTTTAGTATAAAGGACCTGAATCCAACCTGGAAAAGATAATAAAGAAAGAGAGAGCAAAAAAAAAACAGACAAATATAGTCACTATATCAACTAGATTAATGCCGTAGCCATGTCCTGTATGGTGGTGTGTGAACATAAACTCACAAAACATTCACTACTCAGTAGTGACCAATAGGAAGATTTGCATGCTGGTGTATTCATCAATAAGAAGTTTATATACAGATATATAAGGGGGAATACTCAGAGATATAGTGTAAATACGGCTTCTATAGTGCACAAACCCAGAGCCAGAGTCATAAATGTAGATAATGTATAGAGAGAAACAGGGGTATCGGTAAGAGGATGGGTTCTGTGTAGGTCAGAGGCGCTAATAGGGATGAATACGCAGGTGCCTGACTCACAAAGTAAGAATACAAAGGCACCAGTACTTGTCCGGACAGATAGTGGATGAGTGGAGAGGTGTGGCTCACTGGTTAGAGGCGGCAGACCCGTAAGCAGAGAATCGGCCAGGGACCAGGGTTCAATTCCCGACGCGGCAGGGTCGTGGACCAGGGTCAAAACGGACTCGATAATTCTCGCCTCGGTACCTACTCTAACCAGGAACACACTCGGCAACTCTGGGCATTAAGCTTGCCTCATCTCTACAACGGCCCCCCACAGACGCCGGGGATGCCTGGTTTCACCTTGGAGATACCCAGAAAGGGACCATCTCACAGGGATAGCCAGGACGGGTTCCCCAGCGGTCTATAGCGCCGGGACACTTCCGAGTAGCTGTGCGCTGAATAAATTAAAATAACATAACATAACATAGTGAGATGGAAACTAAAATATGGGTGGTCTGGAAAGGAACCGCCAAAAGTGCACATAACTACGTGAATTATCGACGCAAACAATAACAGAAGGTGGAGCCTACCCCTCCTGTAGAAGAGCAGGCTCCTTCGGCATCGTCCGGATGGTTGAGCTGAGAGACTGAAGAATGAACAAATAAATCATAATAGAAGGCGCAAAGAAGCATCTTAACCAAGGACGAGTGCATGGCCAAGGCCGCGGTCAGAAAAGCGGTGCCACGCTAGTGTGTACTTACTACTTCTCGCCTGATAATGGGTGGTGTGACGTACCCCTCCGTCACGGATGCCGGGAGAGTGGAGAAGGATGCAATGCTGTCCTAATATATCTTATGTAGAGAAAGCCGTAGATGAGGCAAATGCTTCCTGTAATGACGTCACCGCGTAAGGTCTGGTGGCGCGTGTGTTGTATGGCGTGTAAGAAATTGTAAGCTAGAATGCAATATCTATTGTAAGAGGGCGGCCATCTTAGCCTGGTGTATAAAGACAGTGAAGGAGAATAGTAACGGGTATGATGTACATAACTCATGGGCTATGTCAGAATTTTTTGGGGCTAAGTCAAAAAATATATTGGCCAAATAAAAGAAATCCCCAGAAAACGCGGGAAATCCAGAAAAAATAAAATGAATGTTTTCACTAATAATTAACATATAATTGTCTAGATGACAACAGGTAGTAGAGTAAAAAGGGGGGTGGGAGAAACCGGGAGGGAAAAAAACAAAACACAAAAACAGAGCAGAATGAGGGGGATTAGGACAACACAGACAAATACAGCCCCTTTCCACGCATTACTTTGCATGAAAGGGGCGTGCCATGGGTGTTGCTGTGGGTGTTCCCACGCAACACTCATAGATTCTGCCGTATTCCCAGATTTACAACATTTCGTAAACCTGGGAATGCGCCAGAATCCTACGCCTTCCCAGGGGAGGCGTAAGGAGGCACAACGAGGAGAAATACTTATATCTCTTCTCGGTTTTCCTCTTTCTATGCATGCTTCATCCTGTAGCACAGAGAAAGAGGAAAACACCTCACATGATTGTTTTTGTGCAGGAAGGTGTCCCTTCCTGCACAAAAACAATCTCTCTTGCGTTGAAACGCGGACACCCTAGCGCCATGGCACAAGGGGGCCTGTGTTGGTGCATGGCAGCCAACTGTGAACCTGCACAGGGATGTGACATATTGTAGTAAAAATTACGCATCCCTGCGTCCTTCATCACTTTCTTGTAAATAAGGCCCAGGGTTTTTATAGACTTTACAAGAAAGAGTTAATCAACATTGAAACACCAAGAGAGATGTCTCTGGAATAACGAAAACATAGGGAGAGCTTCCTTCAATAGAGGGTCTACCAAACTGCACCAGCATGTCACTGAGTCTTGTATGAATGCACGCGTCTTTCTCTGTAAAAAGCCTCCTTACAGAATAAAGCTGAAAACCGCACAAAAGCAAGTGTCACCACTCAACAACAGATTTCAGTTCTGTCGGGAACAGGGTACAACTCTCACCTAAGCCTGTGGCACACTGGAAATCAGCAGTGGCGATGTGGTGAATTCATGCTCATGAAAGCACTTCACCACCATTGATCATTTAACGCAGACGTCAAATTTTAACAAATAGTGAGTGAAGAATCGCTTAACAATTGGTTCGAGGGATAACTTAGTGTTTGGCAGGTTGTAGTGTTTTGTGCCAGGGCAGCAGAGGGGACTACTCCACTACCAGTAGCGGCTCATGGAGGGAGTTTGTGGGGCAGTGAGGCGGGGCATTTTGCGATGCAGCGCGCGCAACGAAATTCGTTATTATTTATTTAAATGTGTTCTTACCTCCGTTCATCCATATTCCGGTGTTTACATTTCCCCACCCTGCCCCTCCCCCGCCCCGCCTCACTGCCCCACCGAACTCCCTCCACGAGCCGCTACTGTCCACTACCCCTGCAGACTACAGCCACTATGTTCAGATATCTTCACTAATAACCCTGCCACCCTGGTGGTTTCCCTTAGGGTAAGTGTACTATTTTTTTTATTTTATGTGTTTGGGACTGCCATAATCCAGATGGTCTGAGGTACTTAGTCCGACAGCCTGATGTCTTCAGAATCATAATTCTGGTTTTAGTTGCATTTTTTTGAATTTTTATATCAATAATCATGTTCATGATTTGAATTTGGATGGGTCTGAACACAGGAACTACAGTCTAACTCTACGCAGATTCACTCACACAATTTGGAGTTGAAAGAAAATAATATGATAAAATAGGTTTGAGGGTGGTTTGTAAATAAAATGGTACACCTCAAAAAAGGTTGAAATTTACAGTGCAATATCACCACATTTTCCAATTTTTTTTAAAACTAAAGCATCAAGACAACCGGCAATCACACCCAGCATTTGTATTTGGATCAGTAAAAATCACTGCACCAAACATAACATATTTTGGGGTGAATTTGTGTACAACAGTCACACCTGAAATTTTAAGCTGGATGAACACAGGCCATAGAATTAAAAATCAAGCCCAGTGCTTTGTCTTATAACAGCGTGACACTTATATCCTTGTTCTTGATTATACGTTGGATGGATGTACCATATAGGAATCACATAAGCCTCTCTTGACTTGAACAAAGTCCCTTAGCCAGTTGGTGATGCATCGCACGCAAAGTAAATAGTTTTATTTATTTATTTACTTACTTTACTCCTTGCCGTCGTATGTCTGACTCCACTACCCCCCCACCCTGCCCCTCCACCGCCCCGCAGCACTCCCTCTGCGAGCCGCCACTGGGGCAAACCACTTCTCCCCCATAACCCGAGCCCCACACTAACCCAGCCCTTAGTGAGAAATAAAATGATAATAACCAAGTTAATTATCATTTTAATTCTCCGCTGCACTGCTCTTCAAGCAGTGGGGAGACTTTCCTCCGCCTTAACGGAGGAGCCGCCACTGCTCACAACGGAACATTGACAGGGGAATGAGAGGGAACTGGAAAGTCCTTTTAAAATGAGGATGCCTCGCAGCCACTGCAAAATCAAAATGCGTTTTTATGGAGCAGCAATATCAATTTTCTACCTATGGATTAATTACATTTACAGTTTTTGTTTAACCTTTCTTTAAGGCATATTCAAGAAAAGCTGGTGAAAAAGGTTCAGTAGAATTATGTTTATGTAGGAAAAAATCCAGCATGGACCTGCTATTAATAGGAGAAGTTTACCGCAAAAACAATATTGCAAGACTATAGACCCCAATCTTTTCATGAGTCACCTCGGCTACTTATAAAGATATCGGAAATTCATAAATTTCACAAATTCACTAAGTTGAAAAGTTTAAAGAGTCATACATATTAATTGTGCATGATTCCACTGTTAGGCCCAAGAGGCACTGACACTCATTCGCTTCAGCTTCTTCTCTGCCATTGTGAAGGGGAGATGCACAGTACTTGAGAAAGGCTCCCGAGTATTCAAAGAGACCCATCAGATAATGCATCATAGCGTCTCTGTAAATGTCGTCCCCACTATAAATCAAGCAAAGCTGAGGATTACACTCATTACTTTGAGTTAGTAAGTCTTGGTACCAACAAATAGCATTTGACCTTTTTAAGATGGATGGGTCTGACAACAGTAATCAGATTCGTGGTTTGGGGTTGTCAGAGAAGCCGACCAAGAACAACATTTGTGGTTTGAAGCCGTAAGGCTGTTGGTCTACGAGTCACGCCCTGTATCTGAGGATGTATGGAAATACATCACACTTATGCTTTAAAACATATAGGTTGTGACACTCACGGTTTACAATTGGTAAGTAAGATCCACCACAAACACATCACACTGCTCACTTGAAGGTAGATATCAAATGCACATATCACAGCTCCAAAAATCAATTCTGAATTTGAATGAGAATGAGTGATAGCTCCAACAATCGCTTGTTGTTTAGATCAGTGAAAGTTAACACAAATCACAATCCTGTTGTTTTGGTGCCTCATCATTTATCAACCTTATTGTTCTTAGATGGGAGGGCTTGAAAAAAATACCCATTAAGCAAGTTGGGGTTGAATTCACCCATAACCACATTCATCATTTGAAGTTTGTGAACATCAATTGTCACTCTCATCAGGTGGCATTTGATGAACATGTAGGCTCACACCAATCACTACACTCATTATTCGGAGTGGGATGGACATCGGCTATGGAACCAATCATCGCATTTGGTATTTCACACTGAATTAGCCTATTCCATAGAATTAATAGCCACATTGCTTATTTGGATTGGATGGATATGCAATATGTCACTAATATCCACAGTGATGATGTGAAGTCCAGTTAAAAATGCGCATTGCACCAATAATCACATTTAACTTTTGGTGTTGGTTGACCATGTGACGCAGGTCTGCGGTGGCAAGATATCTGTGTCAGAATATTGTCTGACATAAATATTGTTTCCAAAATGTTGTGAATAAAAATATTGCCCCATTGGCATCGATAAAAGTAAATCTGCAAACAGTGGGGAATATATTTTTGGAAACAATACTTAAGGCACACATGCCTGGCTTTAATTGGTGTTAGTGGTACAAATTCAACTCCCAATGCTGCAATATTTTTAGAAACGGCATTTAGGACATGATATGTCAGACACCAATCAGAGGTTAATAATAGAAGAACCACACCGAATGTCACGATATTTTTTTAAACAATATTTAGGACACATTCATATTATTTTTCATGAATTGTTTTTAAACAATATTTAGGACACGGTTATTTTGTCAGACCATATTTCTGTTTTCTTTCCTGAAATGCAACTTGGCGTAGTGCCAACTCCTACTCACTCCTACTTTGAAGTTGGATAGACATGAAAGAGAAGGACTACAAACACATCCTTAATTTGGAGTTAAGCGAACATGAGATATAGAACCAACATGGTCAGTCAGCATTTGATGCTGGGTGAACTTTCAAAATTGCCGCACTCTTCATTTGTATTTTTATCAAAATTAGTAAGCCTCAGCAGCATGTAAATCACAGCGACGTATTTCACGTAATTCGTCGAGTTTCGCATCATGCTTCTTAGGCGAAAATTACGCTACTAAGACACTTCATGGAATAATGCACCATCCATTATAAAACATGCTATTCATGTTAAAAAAATACAACAAACACACAGAAACAATTTAATGCAAGCGGCTGTGGCGTTTTTGTTTTTTTTCCCACTTTTTTTAGCACAGAACGTCCTTGCGTCAAAAATTGATGCAAGAGCGCATTGCATGTTAAAGATAGTGCAAAATGATTTGTGTAATTAGGCGTAATTTTGTGTTATTTCGCATTTTTTTTTGTAATTACTCAATAGCAAATTACACAATGTTCGCCGACCTCTAAAAATAAGGAAATGCACCAATAATCACACTTCCCATCACGAGTTGGATGAGTGTGAGACATTAGAATTTGAGAAACGCAGGCCAGCCACGGCTTAACCTCCAGATAGCCTGTCTATTGTATTTAGACCGCAAAAACAGCAAAACATTCTAAATTGTCCAGATGGGACATCCACCAAACTTCATACCCTCCCCTTCCCAGCTAATTTGGTCTAGATAGTTCGAGGCACGCTCAGTCCTGGTTTAGTGAGATGCTCCCCCGACCCTCCCTCCCTCACCACCTCCAGGGCTCCTTGGAGCTCAGGGTCACACAGAGGTCTTGCCTGCTCAGCATGCAAGCTCAGAAGCCCTTCGTTTTCTTTTGGGTTTATGTTCTCCTCTGTTCTTTCTCTTTTCAAATTAATGTTGTTCTGACTCCTGGAGGGGATGCCGACAAACAGTGTTTCATTTTAATTCTGTAGCCCGTCGAGGTAGGCTCGGCATCTCCCTCCTGTCAATCACGCCTCCTCAAGGCTGACATCAATTAGTTTAAAAATATTGGATGTAATTTTTCCTGACACAACATATTGCCTGCACCGCAAAATATCATTTATATTACCAGAAGAAATAATTAAACTAATTTATATGTCAGTCAGCAAAGATGGGGAGCGGAGGCAAGCGGGGGTGGTGGGGGAGGCACGGCAGCGGACAATTATGCTCCTGGGGGATCAATCGGGGACATGCGAGACAGTTTGTGATGCCCTAACAGTGGCCTGACAACGCCGGCCATTAATGACCTCCCTTTCTTCGCGCCCAGGCTTGGCTTCCAGATGTGGACGCAGCTGCCCCACCGCCCCAGCTGCGACTAGCAATTCAGAGCAAGATCAGAAATCTTTCCTAAGGGATAAGGTCTTCACCCGAAACAACACCTCGACACCCATTTTTACGTCAGGCATTAGCTAAGACCTTTCAACTTTACTAAAATTATATAAAGAATGTAGGGCCACATGTACGAAGCCTTTATGAGGTCGCAAACTGTCCGATTTGCAGAATTGACCCGTTTGTGAAACCAAAAGGGCATTTTGACACCCAAATAGCGATTCGGTAACCTGTTATCGAATTGCGATTTGGTATTAGGAAGCGGAGTGTTGAGGGCGTCCTTTCCTACTACCGAATCACACTGGTATGTATAAATGTTTTGCAACTGAAATATGGTTGCAAAACATTCCGTTTTTTAACACCAAATTCAATTTGGTGGTAACCCATTCGCAAATGGGAAGGAGTCCCTAAGGGACCCTTTTGAATGTTTGTAAAATAATTTTTTAAGAACGGGCTGCATTTAAAAAACAAAAAAGGATTGCTTTATTTAAAAGAATTGACAGACATGGTCATCTGCTGACTCCAGCAGGCCACCGTCCCTGTGATTTTAGCAGTTGCCAATGGGTCACAAACCAAGACCTACCCCTTTAATAATCATGAGGTATCTGTGTCCCGCTGGGAATCACAAATGAAACTCGAAAGAGTCTCATACATTTTAAGAGTGATTTCCCAATTGCGATTCACAGGAAATCACAATTAGAAACTCGCTATTTCAAACTTTCGTACCTGCAACCCCTACTTCCTTATAGAGGCTATCAGCCAGCCCTCACTGTCCTTTTGTCTGTTAGTTTGCCCTTGTGGGTGGCATTATATCGCCCTTTGCCAGGAAGCCCATCCACATACAAAGTAGTTGCTTAAGTGACAGGAAATAGCACTGAATTGCGTGCTTTTGTGACCAAAAAAATATTCAGTTTTTAAAGTCTGACAGGCAAGTGCCAGAACTATTGGCCCTAACAATGCTTGTTTGGGATGCCAACTGATCCATCAGTCCACGGCATCTGCTGCCGCCTACCCCACCCTTGCCCCCGTCCATGGTTACTCTCCTCCATCTTGAAACCATCCAATTCCTATGGGTAGAGCTGTGCGCTTGAAGTTAACATTTAAGCTTTGGAGCTTGCCTTTGCGATTCCTATCTCGCTTCCCTGAAAAGGAAGACCGAAGGGAAATGTTTAATCAGCAAAGTGGCAGATCTGGATGAGCGAGAGCGATAAAGCGTGCGGCGCTTCCCAGCTGGAAGGGGAGGGTTGAGGTGCGCAGCTAATTACTGCTCAGAGTTAAAGGCCTGTGTCCCCCCGGGTGTGGCGGCCCTTGCCTCACAACCAGGCTTAGCCTTATCAACAATCAGGCAGCAGGCTGCAGAGCCCACCGCATGCCAAGGGAAGGGCGCAGGGGGCTCATTTGCTGGGAACCTGGAGGCGACGGAAACATTTTGGGAGGGCGAGAAGTGTTGGAAGTAAGTACTACATTATGAAGTTTACTCGAAAGGAGAGCGCAACTACGGTCAGTACTATCTTTAAGACCAAAGGAAGGCGAGAGTAAACCACAGCAACAACTGAACTCACATGAGTGTCCTGAAGCCTACTCAGATGCAGAAGAGCAACCAGTGAAACCAACCACAGCTTGCACTGTGTGACAGACTCCTCAAAGTGTGACTGCATCACCAAGTGTGATGTGTGCCTGCCCTCAATTCAATTACCGGTTACCGGCAGTACAGCTGTACGGGTAGGTTTCCCGCGACGTAAGGCCAGATTCTAACCTTACCCCGCGGTACTTGCTGACGGAGCCCATCTTCTACTCAGGGAGGGCTGTGAACAGGATTAACGTATAAGAACGGGTCCCAGACACTATTTGTCAAGCATACCTGACCTAGGTAACACATGGGATTACGGGTTGTCTTTTCCCGAGTTCCATTTCTAAGTTTTCTTTATGGTCCTGATGAAGCGCTCCGGGATCCACTAGGGACCATTCTATAGCACGAAACATGTTGACCCTTTTCTAAATCACCCCAGTTACACACTACACGGGTTGAGAGAAGTGGGATTCTATTTGGTCTTGTTTCCCCTCTCCAATCAGCACTACCGTGCATCTCCATCCCCGTGGACTTTTTATTCTGAACCAGGGATCCTCTGATTAAAGAAAATAGGGTTCCTGTCTCATTTTAACCTGCACTCACTATCACTCCCCAACCCACATACCCTCAGACACAAATGCGGCAGCTCCTAGAAGATCTCTGCTAGAGAGCCCCTAATCAAGGGCCCGTGAGGGACTGCAGCGCCACCCCCACGAGGAGCAATCTTGCCCGATGATGATGCTATACACTCGCAAGGGTGTGTGAGGGCACCACGTACCACACAAAGGAGTACTCTCTCCCCACTTTGCACACTCACTTACCCTATGGAGACATTCTCTATCATTTACAGATTACCTGCCTGCTGTAATTCCCCCTCCTTTTTAAAGGAACTGAAACCATTTATTGTAATCATCACTCAATTCAATGCAACCACTGTTTGTAGGACACAGGAAGTAAACAAAAGATGATCATTCCTTTAGTAGACGTGACCTTGGACTGTTGGCGAGAGAGCAGTTGGATTGATGGGGAGGACGTTGATGGTGTTAATCGTTGCCTTTGATGCCCTGGGCTTTAATGTCTTTGATGTTGACTTCACTGGGATCTAAAAGCCCATTTGCTGAATTTTTACTTTCTGCCCCTTATTTTCCTCCAGCAATCTTTCAATCCTGACTTTTTATATTCGATTATTAACAGATATGACATTTTAGCTCTGTGAGCTGGACAGTGCTGCAACCTACACTTCTAACATTGATTGCACTTGATTCCCCTGCTCCACAGCCTTCCTGCTCTCCTTCTTTCCTACTGTACCATCCTTTCTCATTCAGACTGGTCGGACCTGCCGCACGCTTCATCAAAGCCTTGTGTTTTGTGGAATTTCTGCACGCTAATTTGGCTCGGTTCTTCCATGGCAATTTATTTTTCATGTAGGGCCAACATGTGTGCACCAATCAATCAGGATTCTTATAAAGTGCGACTACTCACCCGTGAGGGTCTCAAGACACTGAGAAGGTGGGGGGGATTAGCGGTTCAGTTTAAGAGCCAGGTCTTGAGGTCCTTCCTGAATTCGAACACCCCTGGACCGATGCATAGAGTGTAAGGTGAAGGGATAGGTATTAGGATGAATTCATGCTTCAACCTTCTAGCTTTGGTGGGTAATTCCTAGTCTTGTGTGTCTCTCTTCTTCCAGCCTCTTTCTTCTTCTGTCAGTCCTCTTCAATTCTCAAATATCGCACACAGTTTGAGGCATGAACGCTAGAGACAGCGGGAAAGAGGATAAAGGAGAACCGTCTTGGGGCTGCTGTGATAGATGCTGCAGTCGTAAATGTTGATTTTGTGGTAATATCAGCACTCAAGGAAGCAGCTGTGGGTCTTTGGGAATGGACAGTCTTCCCTTTCTTGTCTTCCAGATTTTCAACAAACAACAAATTACAGCTCCCACTACCTTATGTTTCTCTAACTTGATCAGCAAGTATATGCAAAAATGTAAGAAAATCACAAGTGACTTTTGTTAGTTGAAGTTATATGGTTAAAGAATGGGTTGGGCAGTTTAGGTGATTACTTCACTGAAATTGCAGCAATACCGTTTGTAAGCCTTTGTACAGTAGCGGCTGCTGCCTACCTAGATAGAAATAAAATATAACTTAAAAAAAATAAAAAAGACTTACCAGCTGCTCCGCTCCCGCTGACGCCTGCCTCGTGGCTTCTCTCGTCAGCTGGCCCCAAGGGAATGGGCACTCAGGGCACAGGCTCCACACCCAATCCAGACGCTGCTCATACATGAGCGCAGCGCCAGGATTGGTCTGAGCAGCCTCGTTTGCTCCTCAGACAGTAAATTGGAGCCAGTCGCTTTCCTCCAACCCGGCTGTATAACACTGCCGATTGGAGAAATATAAGTGTGCATATGTGTTTGGCCGGTCTAGGACAACACATGCGCATTTATATGAGTGCACACTATTCCTCCTCCCTGCCATGCCTGACTCCACCCTATAGCTATTGTATTGCGGGGCTGAAGCAGTATAAATAAAATGATAATAACATCCCGCTATTATCATTTTATTTATCGGTAGCTGGCACTGGCTTGTGGGCGATGCTTCTCCGCCATTATGGAGGAGCCGCCCCTGCCTTTGTACGTGGCTCACGGTGTGGCTCAGTAACTACGTACACACAGATGTAAACAGAATGGGAAGATGAACTGGTAGTACACGCTACATCCAGTTTTGATGCCTTCTTCGTGTAGGGGGTGATGTGTGACAGCCATGTCACAAATCACTGCACCAGTCCGTCTACGGAGGCCGAGGCTCAACCGGCTGCCAGGCTCTCTCTTCTGCAATCAGAACTCCAATAGAAGCATTCAGTGGGAGGTGGGAGAGACAGACAGAATCCTACCTCCATGCCCGCAGATGTGCCATTAGGGGACCACAGCTGTACCAATGGATGGATGTAGCGTCTATGTTCATGTAGTGTTCATGCGACCAGGAGCATCATGCTGAGGTGTTGCCCAACAGGCCACGTAAAAAGCCTCTTCGTCTGCACATGCATTGAATAGCGGCAATTTCATCCTGAGTATGAATTTATGGAGTGGAGGAGAGAGTACAGCCAGGATTGAGTTCAAATTCAGCAAGCCCAATACGTAAAACAAGAGCCAGGAGAAAGTCCACCACAGCTAGTACCGCATATAGGAGATGATGCTTGAAAGCAAAGGTGAGAGTACAACCTCTGTCGGCTCAATTGAGAAGACAAGAGAAAGGATACTTCTAACATAAAAAGCTCTGCATGGGATGGAAGATGTGAAGGAATCGGAGAGAGTCCAACCACAGGTAGCACTTTGTCTGGGGTGTGATGTATGGAGGAGGGAGAGTCCACCCAGAGCTAGCTCTACATATGCCTTTACATGTACGAGGGTGCCACAGCTATTACTATACGTAAGGCAGATATGGGAAGGAAGGTAATAGTAAATCCATGTATAGTACTACATGTGAGACAGGAAAAGGGTATTACTGCCACTAGCACTATCCGTGCAATCAGATTCATATAGGGCTGCGGGTTACAACCGCATCCAACAATCTGAGAATATATGTAAGACACCACACATGGAGGAAGAGAGATGGCGTCCTTATCTTGCAACGTATGAAGAAGAAGAAACGTGCAGGGAAAAGTACATAATACTTAACACAGTAAATAAAAGTTGTTTGGAGATCAACAAAATATAACAATTTCAAATTTGTTATGTACGGTAAGATGATAGAGGTGGATAGTGTACAACCATGTCTATGTTTATGTATTGGACAGGAAGCTTGCAGGGATAGAGAGTTCTACCAAATCAAACACTATACCAATCACTATAGGAAGAATGGAGTACATGGAATGGTGAGGAATTGAGGAATGCCATATCTAGCATTTAGGATGTAAGGCAGTGAGGGGAACGAGTGGAACCACATCTAGGGAAGTATGGAGGGAACATAATCCAACCATATGTAGCGATATATACAATACTAGATGCATAGAGGAGGCAGAGAGTAAAACCATATGTAACACTTTGTAAAGAGGGATTCATGCAAGAAGAACCACATCCATGGCGTGCATCCATTGTGTACAAGATTGATGAAGGAAGGAATGAGTCACCCACAGCTATCATAATATGGAGGACTGGATGTTTGATAGAGGTGGGATGGATCTGATCACAACGAGTATTGATTAGCATTCACATTGTTTATAGGCTAAATTCACAAAGGATGTAGAGGGTTCAACCACAATCTTGCACCACATGTAAGATGAGATGTAGGGAGGAAGGAGAGAGTTCATTCCCAACTAGAACTATAGTAAGACATGATGGAACAGAAAGAAGAGAGTCCGGCATTAACTAGCGCTTTATGTAAGATTCCATGTATGGCGAAAGGAAAGATTCTATCCTCAACTATAGTAAGACCTGGTGAAAGGAGGAAGAAGGGAATCCAAGGATAGCTAGCGGTAAAAGGAAGATTAAGGTATGAAGAACGTACACATATAGCACTATATGTAAGATGCAATGTATTGAAGAGCAAAATAGTCCATCCACTTCTAGAACTATATTAAGACTTGATGTAAAGTGGAATGAGAGTGACAGACGACAGAATTTATGTAAGATGAAATATATGGAGAAAGGAAAGGGTTAATAAACAGCTAACACCATATGTAAAATTGAATATATTGAGGAGCAAAAGCGTCCAGCCGCAGCTAACACCATATGCAAGATTAGCTGGATGGAAGAAGGAAAGAGTGCATACACAACTAGAACTTCAGCATGAACTGATACAAAGAGGAAGGTGAGACAGTCAAATGATTGCTATTGCTATATGTAAGATGCTGTGTATGGAGGAAGGAAAGTCCCTCCACAGCTACTACTGTATCTAAGATGCAATGTATGGAAAAGAGAAAAAGTCCATTACATTTTCGTCCATCACCCAAGTCATTACTTATGAGGTGGAATTCTCCTCACTAGTACTCACTGGCACGAGAATGAGTAGGAGTAAGCGTTATCATGATTTCCAGTAAGAAATCAGAATATCTCCAACTAGCACTAAATGTACGATGCAGTGTACGGAGGAAATATTGGAGAAGAAAGTGTTACACACGGGATTGGATGCATTGAGGATGATGTCTGTACCCATGAACACACAATTTGTAATGTATTATTATCTTAGTCCTGGTCAGTATACCCAGTCTATTCTGCACCTGTGCATGGCAGGCTCCCATCACTACGTCCAGATGTATGTATGTTTTGCATCATCCTGTCACTGTCGCTATTTATACTATAAAAATAGGAAATTGGAATATTATATGGTAAGGCTGGGTAGCCCTACCATGTAATATTATCACAATACCCCAGTGATGATCCTTGGATTCACAACAACAAATTCTTAGCTCAGTGCTGGTAGTGCTGCTAGGATCAGTCAGCTTTCCTGGAGGAACATGTGTTAAACATTTTACAGTACCATTATGGTTCATAAGTAATTGAGACATTTCAATAGACATCCAACACCAATTTATACAAACAGAGCTTACTTTTATATCTAATTTTAGACATCAAAACAAACTTTTTAGCATACATATAACCGATGTTATGGATTTTCAAAGCAATGGAAAATAAGTGCATTAAATACAGCTGTCATATAACATTGCGGCCGTCGGCATAAACTACTAGTGACAATTGGTCACTTAGGGGTCGATTTGCATTTCACCCTCACAGGGTAAAGGTGGTGGGGGGCCTTGGGACCAGCCAGAACAGTCAGTTCAATTTTATCAGGAGCCCGGGCGTAGTGGTCGTCCTAGCTGTAAGTGGTCCTAACGGGACCCACGACAAAGCTGATTCCGGTGCTGCCAGAAAAGGGATGCAAAATCACAAGAGCAGGGTCATTGGGATGTCTGTTGCAGGTGTTGTGGAATGCCTTCTTAATGTAGTGATGAGTTAAGCGGTACGTTACCAGACGGATGACCAACAAGCCTTGGTAGTGGTAAAAGTCATTTAAAGGCACTTCAACGTCTTGAGGTCCAGGGGAGTGAGGAAGCAGCTTGAAACTTTGATAAAAGTCAGACTACAACTCCCAGAATGCACTACACCATTTAAATTGGGACAATCCTCCAGAGGCCCTGAAGCCTGCGATACTTTGGTTCCTGCACTTTGCAGGGGACTGGTTCCATCAGTCCAGGGGAGTCTGAGGTTGCTTCTGGCTTCCAAAAGGGTCCCTCGCTTTGTGAGTGTCAAGTTTTAGCCAAGGACGAGGCTTGTTCACTAGTCTGTTGCCTCACGGACATGATATCCCTCTTTTGGTTTGTGCTGGTGTGGGCAAAGTCATGTTGTCGGTGACAAACTGCTACTCTTGGTCCTTGTTTGAAGTAAATTGTTCAGAACTGAGGTTCTGGTGTCAGGAGGCCCCTTAAATCATCCTGGATTTACAGTGAGTTAGAGTAATGGTAGCTCGTAGCAAATGGGCAGCTAGTCCCTTACAGCTAATCCGCCCTTGAGGAGACCAGATCAAGTGGTGTAGGTCACCTTTTCTACCTAGAACCCACTATTTCTGCCCTCCTAAAAATGGCAGAAGTCAACTTTAGGTGTACATATCAGGCTGCTCACCCTTGAGATGTGGCCAGCCTTCCTGGCGGTGTGCATACCTTATTTGCTACCTTGCCTGGGTCTAAGCATGCCTGCAGCAAGGAGAGGCCATTGTTGGCCTTAGAGGGACTGCCCACATGCATATCTGAGGCAGTGCAGCCTTTGAAGCTCACCACTCAGATGTGTCACTTCCCTAGCCCACTTAGAAGGATGGAGATGTGACCTTCTTCTGCTCATGCCTTTGTTCTGACTCCTGGGAGTGCTCACACTTCCTGGCAGGAGGTCAGAAACCTGTCTTGGTGGCAGCTGGGTCAGGAAAACCAAGGCCTGCCAGCCAAAACACATCAGCTAAGAGAACCAGATGGGCAACCACTAGATAGCCACCTGGGTGCATGCCAGTCTTCCCTTGACACTAGATTTGTGTCAGGGAGGAAAAGACACATTTGTTTGACACCAAACTCGACATATTTAGGTGGTACCATAAGGGAGCTAGTAACCCGGGTTTGCTTGGGTGCAAGTCACAAGTTATCCTATGGACCACCTTAAAGCCCCTACAGAGACATATAAGCTTGCACTTACATGTCTAAACTCTTAATATACTACACCCTGTCTCCTGGACACAAGAAACCTTCTCTAGGGTTGACTGACATGTACTTAAAAGCAGTGCTGTGGCCCCGTTACACATGGTGAGGACAAAGTCGAAACGGAGCAGTGTTGCATGTTCATGCAGTCTACAAAGGCAGGCCTGCTGTCATCTGTTTACCTTGGTCACTAAGAGTGACACAGCCAGGGCTGCAGGCCCTGAGTACCCCTTTACCACCCATGTCTTGAGTAACTTAGTACCACTTACCTGGGACTTACAAGAGAGGTATTGTCTCTGTCAGTTGGGGATGCCAATTACATGTCACTTTTAGGGAGATAGCACTGGTACTGGAGCCTGGTTAGTAGGCTTCAGTGCACTGTGAGAGTTGAAAATTAGGCTCTAGTAGTCCAAATAGGGTCAGAAAGTAGGGGTGCATCAGCAAAAAAGCCCTGTTTTCTTACATCTATCGCTAAGCAGTTGATGTTGTTCTTCTGGGAACGCTGGTGCAGGGTCCATAACCTCTTCTGGTGTGCATCATCAAGGCCTCTTGTCAGACTGTGTTCAGCAGGGTCACGACTGATTTGCATATGGCTGGGTCCAAACTGGTATAGCATGGGGAGCAAAAAAACGATGGATTTAGACCCAGATCTCTGTACTGGGGTGAATGTCTGACATTTTTCTGCATTCTGACCATCAGTTGTTCTTTCAGCTTTTGAAAAATTACACTGCAGTCTTATGAGTACACTAATCAAGGGTGCAGTACTTCTAAATGAGTAGCTGTATTGATTGTGCTTTCAATGGAAAATAGAAGTGGCAGTTCTCACTTATCCCAGAGAACCAGTTTGCTACTGAGCAGTGCTGGTACTCTGTCATTAAAAGAGTGCACACTTGGTAAACAGGGCTGGTACTCTCCCTTTCACATTTAAAGGAATCCAGATACTCAGTATTTGATGGAATCTCCCCATTTAAAGCACCGACTATGGACACCTTGCTTAGTAAACATGCTCAATTTGTGAAGCGGTCTCAGTTTGTGAGGACCGAACTGATGTCACAACAGAAAACTGAATTGCAGGAAACCCAACAGCACATCTTATCACCCATGCATCACCACCACACCTCCACTGCATCACTCAGTGTAACATGGCATTCCCCAGGCAGATCACGTTGATAGTACCCTTGAAAAAACAGCCTACATTCCCTACTCTCCAAATGTCATCCCGCCTGCTGTTCTTGGTTCTAGGTGTTGGTGTTCTTGTGGATGGTAAATAGATAGAACGGGCTGGGATAGACTTCAGTGGGAGGGACGAAAGGCACACAACTAAACCTGAGATGTTGTAGATGGGCAGTTCATGCTCTAGTTCTTAAGGACCACAGAGGAGCTGCTGTTGCTGTGGGATGAGACATGAACTTTGCTAGTTTGATGGTGGCTCAAAAGCTGAGTCTAGACTCTGCCTATGTAGGCCTCGGTCTGTCAAGACTTATGACTGATATAAGAAGTGGTGGCTGTCCTGTCATGACAGGGCCCCAAGATATGTTAGAAGGATGGAAACAACTAAGCATGGTCAAGGAGCTTGAAACAATGAACCAAAGAGCAAGAAGTGGCTAGGGAAGACACCGGAATTTAAAGCAGCAGAATAGGAACCCTATGAGGCAACATCTTGCAGAATGAATGGATAGACTGGAACAGGTGGTCATGGGAATTGGGGACCTAGAAATAGGTTTTAAATAAGTAATTATTTTATAAATGAATTTTGATTTTATTGTTTTACTATCTGTTATTCTCCAACGGAATGAATTTTATGTAATTATTTTATTTAATCAAACCAATAAAATTAATTCAACATAGAAATAGGTAATACTTGCACTGTGATGGACTACCAGACACAAGACCAATAATAAATTAATTACAGGCTACTAAATCAGGATAAATTTGGGAGGCCATTATGAATAGAATGTAACAGAACAGGCCCCAGCCACCTGATACCTGGTCAGGTATGAAACATCTCTCTGATAAGGGTACCTCAAATACCACACCATGATTTCTTTAACATGCATTCGCTAAGATCATGTGAAAGTGCACAAGGAACTGAGCCCCCATTGTGAAGCATCAAACACATGCAAACTATGACTTGTACCACAGCCATATTGGTTTGTTCCAAAGGTTGCAAGACACATTGCCGGCTCGCTGGTGGAGCACCACCATGCCAAAACATCTCACCTTTCACACTAAATCACTCACATTCAATCACCATTCCGACCAAAGGAGTAGCCAGATAATTAAAATAACCCCCACAATCTAAAGCATTGATGCCATCAAGCAAGTAAAGCAAGAGAGCCAAACCCACCTTAGAACAGCTTCATTGTCTCTTCCATCCACCCATCCGTTCATCCATTCATCCATCCATCCATTCATACACTCTGACATTTATTCATCCACTGCAATCCATCAGTCCACTCTGCCATACATCTAGCCATTCTGCCATCCATCCATTTACTCTGCCATCTATCCCATCCATCCATTCTATCATCCACTTATATGTCCTTCATCATACACTCTGCCATTCATCCATTCATCAACTCTTCCTTCCATCCATCTATCCATCATCCACCATCCTTCATCAATCCACTATGCCATCAATGCATCCTTCCATCCACCCATCCATCCATCCATCCATCCATCCATCCATCCATCCATTCATCCACTCTGCCATTCATCCATCAATCAATCCACTCTGCTATCCAACCAAACATCCATTCAGTCACTTTCCCAACCATCCATTCACTCTGCCATCCATCCATTCTGCCATCCAGCCATTTACTCTGCCATCCATCCAGCCATCCATCCACCCTTCTATTCATCCTGCCATCCATCATCCATCCACCCTGACATCTGCTCACTGGTCTTTTCACTCACTCACTCATCCATCCATCCGTTTAGTCTGCAATCCTTTCACCTGTCCATCCACCTATCTATCCAACACTCTTCTCTGTCATCCTTTCACCTGGTCATCCACCTATCCATTCACTCACCCATCCCCCCCTTTACTCTGCCACTCTTTCACCTGTCCATCCAGTAGCCCATTCACTCACTCATCCATCCACCCATCCCTTTACTGTACCACCCTTTTACCAGACCACCCATCTACCATTTATTCGTCCGTTCATCCACTCATTCATCCACATACTCATTCATCCATACTTCCTTCTCTTCAGCAATTCCTTCTTTCCTTCCCTGTTCTATTCTCCAGACATTGTTTTTCCTTGTTCCTGCTTCTCTTCCATTGACATAAATATTTTAGTCTTTGCCTGTTGAGTTGCAGAGAGAGGATGCCGATAAGGAACCCCACCCCCGCTATAGCTGCTAATGCAGGGGTTCACCACGCCCTTCATTCCGACCCACAAAAAAGACCCGCCATTCAGGGGCGGCTCGTGGCATTTCAATGTGGTGAGGTATAAAAGATGGCGGTGAGTTTTATGTAGCGAGCATAATTTGGAAGGGACGGTACCGGCACTTCTCAGCACTGCTCCAATGCTTTGAATAGGAGAATACTGGTGCCCTGGGAGAAGATTGGCTTATTAACATAATGAAGGTAAGTGTGGGAATTAGGCACCCACATTCAGCAGCACGACTTCACAGTGCGCCAATAAACTATAAACTGTTGGGACCGTGTTAACCATTGTGCTGAGGGATGGCCATGTTTTGCTTATGAATGTGCAATGCCACAACCCATGCTAAATACAGCCTTTAGAAGTTTAATTTTTAGAAATTTTGGGCCATGTTATCAAGAAACGGCGATAACATTATCGCCGCTTTAGCGGCAGGAAACTGACGCTAAAGCGGCGATAATGGGCTTGATAATATGCCCTTGTGAATCCCCACAGAAGCCCAGGTTCACACCAGAACATGGGCTTCTATGGGAATTCACAAGGGCATATTACCAAGCCCATTATAGCCGCTTTAGCGGCAGTGTCCTGCCGCTGAAGCGGTGATAATGTTATCGCCGTTCCTTGATAATATGGCCCTAAATTGTAGTTGCAATTTAGGCTCTATTTTGAAATGCCTTCATTTTGAAAAGTAAAGGTGATAAAAGACGTGCCACAAACGTAAAGTGACCGATGGATTTCCTTTCCGTCAGTCCACGTTTTTCAAAATAAACTACTGATAACGTTAAAACCGTGATGTGCTCCTTTTTAATGAAAGCCAGAAGTTCATTTGCGCTGCCGGAAAGGGAAATCCTTCTGACTCCCAAGTGCACAACCCCAGAGTGCAGTACCTGCCGCTGCTGTTGTAATCTCAAGTTGTCACGCGCTCTTGGAACTTCAATAACGAAAGAGGTCTGGTTCTCAAGTAAAGCGCTTTGTTGCCCTGTGCTGAGCTCGCACTATATTGTATTGTATTGTAATTGTATTTATATAGCGCTTACTACCCATGACAAAGCATCAAAGCACTTTTCGGCAAGTAGCACAATACTCCGGAACCCAAAGAGGATTAGTGGTGAATTAATATAGGGATATATGAAATGAATGTGAGCGGTGGACATGTGAGTTTGTTATTTGGGTTGAAAATGGATTGGTGGAGGGATAGAAGGGTTGCATTTTTATAGCACTTGCTACCCCAGATGAGGTGTCTAAACCTGCAAGAACAATTAAGAAGTAGGACAAAGCACCCAACCTTCTTGGCCATGCACTTCAAATTAAATTTAAAGCGAAAAACAATATTTGGGCTCCCCGACCTGGCCATTGGCGACTTGCCCATGGCCAGTCAGTTTGATCAGTCACCAACATTCACTGACTGGTTGCTAGAATAATAATTTACCTAAGGTACCTCTTAGTTCAGTAATTGCTTTGTCATCAGGGCAGGGGCAGGAATGTGTCTAAGGTCTCTGTAGGATCGCAATACATGCTGGGCGCTAGGACCAGCCCACGAGGGGAGGGAAACCCTGAACTAGGAGTGAGGAGTGAAGGTGGGGAAGGCAGATAGAGTTAGAGCAGGGTACAGTACGGTAGTAGAATAAAGAACCCGATATAAGTATTCATGTGTCCGTGTTGTGCTTACTGACATACGACACCACAACTGGCGACGAGGGGTGGTCGTGGACCCTGCCTCTCTTACCTACAGCCTGGTGTGCTTCGCTGCTGTGGAAGCCGTGCTGTGACCCGCCACGTTGATCTCCGCTGCTTCGGAGCTCTGCTGCACCCTGGGGATCCTGTAGTGCTGCCGTTATCATCGCGATCCGGGAGCCCACCCCGGTCGCGTGCGTGCCCTCCGATGGTGGATCTGCTAGTCGCGACCCGGGAGCCCACCCTGGTCGCGTAGTCTGTGCCCTGCGCTCGTGTTGCTGCTGCCGTCGTGGGAGGAGTGCTGAGTTCTGTGAGGCGACCCGTTGCCGAATCCAGCTGCGTTCTGGTACCGGTGCCTGTGTATGTTCAACCGGCTGCAGCTGCTGCCCTCGTGTGTGTTGGGCTTGCAAATCTCGCGAGGAGCGAGATCTCATGGCGGCCATCTTTGAGTCAGGCATCTCCTCCAATCCCCTTGCAAGGAGTGCCCGGCGGCCATTTTGGAGTCAGGTAAATAGCTGCAAAGAGCAACAAGCCTTGGCAAATGTTCCTCTGAAAGACTATTGATGCTTTAAAGGACGATTACAAGGCCACATCAGCATTATGCGTGGATTACATCCCCACTAGGCTCCCTGCTGGTGAGTCTACAGAACATACAAGTGCGGACACGTGCCACATACACTGCATTAAATTGAGTGACAAGCGCTGCGAGGGCTCTGGAGCAAGACTAGTCACTGCCAAGGAGGTGATCAACTGTCCTCTACATAGTTGCATATAATGTCTGGATCGCCCACATCAAGGCAGGGTCATGCCTCTGCGAGTACTAGCGCCGGACCGGTGTCGTCCACGTCCACCGCGCACATGGGTGGCCAAAGACTTGGCATGCTTGGAGTCCCCTTTTTACGGCTGCCAGAACCTCTAGTCCTCATATCTGGGGGAGGCATGGGTCTTCGTTGGCAAGAATGGCTAGAGGACTTTGAAGACTTCATGAAAGGGTCACATGTGACGGAGGAAGAGCAACAACTGATTGCACCACGCAATCTAATCGGGAAAGACGTTGGTCAGATCATAAAAGAACTTCCGGCCGATGCTGCTTCGTCATACGTCAATGTGCGTGACGCTCTAAACAGAAAATTTCTGCACAAACAAAACATTGATTATGAAAGGTACACATTTAACCTGGCATCTCAAGAAAAAGATGAGCCCATGAGCACGTTCATTATGCGACTGCGACGTTTTGCTCATTACTGGTAATTTGACTCCTTCACGACATAAGATGCCCTTCGCCTGCGAATCATAGAAGGATGCCAGTCTGAGTTGTTAGGCAGACGACTATTAAAGAAAAGCTACTCTCTGGATGAAATCGAAGAAATGACGTGAGTACACGATCAGGCAGAAGAACATGCCAAGAGAATGGAAGCTGGAAGAGGCAAAAAACGTGAACAGGCATTTAGGCTCCAATCTCGCAACACTAAAAGGTACTCCCCTGCAAAGCAACATTCATCCCGATCCAAAGTGCAGTCTCACTATTCAAATCGCCGTAGTACCAGTCGTACTGATAAAAGACAGGAGCACCAGCTTAAATGTTATCATTGTGGATATGACTTCCCTCACACGGAGACCTGCCCTGCGTTAGACCAAAAGTGCAGGAAGTGTGGCCTGGACAACCAGTTTGAGAATTTGTGCGGAGCACCACGCAAAGACAATCAAGGAGACAATTACAGACAGTCCAGACCGTCCAACACTCGTCATCATGCCAAAGCGGTGTGGGACCACAGAGATTCGTCCACGGGTTCTTCACAATCCTGCCGTCATTCTCATGGGACCTATCAATCCCGTCTATCGCAATCTCGCGAGTCAAGGTTGCTGTCACCAATATCGCAAGACAGCGATGAGTCTGCATGGTCACGGATCCGGACCGATTAAAAAAATACCCGCGATTACACCTTAAAATGGACACTCACTTGGCCAAGTTTGTTCTGGACAGTGGAGCATCTCTCAACTATATCTCAGTTGCAGAATACAAGAAAATGAATCCGCCACCACAGTTGCATAAAGCTGCCGTCCGTGTGTACACCTGGATGTCAAAGGAACCTCTCCCGTGTTTGGGACAATTCCCGACTAATCTCACATACAAAGACAGGACTATTCCAGCCCGCATCCATGTCATTGATGGTCCTGAAGCAGATTGTCTTCTCAGCCTGCCAAGGGCGGAACAACTTCACTTAGTTGAAATTTTATACAAAGTTGATGATGAACCTGACATAGTTCACAAGTTTCCTAAGCTATTCACTGGACTTGGAAAGATGGCGCACTGTCAGGTTCGACTGCACATAAATGAACGTGTGACTCCCCTAGCACAACATCACAGAAAAATCATGTTTCACCTGCAACAGTCTGTAGAGGAGGAACTGCAGGACCTTATCCAGGCTGACATCATCGAAAGGACATCATGACCCACTCCCTGGGTTTCTCCAGTGGTTGTAGTGCCCAAAAAGGGCTCACCTGGCAAAGTGCGTCTCTGCGTAGATATGAGAGCACCCAACAACGCCATAGAAAGAGAACGACACCCAGGGCCTCACATCAGTGACATGATTGCGTCCCTCAATGGTGCGCAGATATTCTCTAAACTAGACCTTAACAAGGGTTATCATCAACTGGAGCTTCACGAGAAATCGAGATATATCACCACCTTCTCGACTCACCAAGGCCTATTCAGATACAAGAGACTCAGTTTTGGAGTTTCATCTGCCACTGAGATTTTTCAGGAGGCTATCAGGAAGGTAATTCATCACATTCCCAACACGCTGAACTACAGTGATGACATCCTTGTCTATGGCGCGACACTGCAAGAACATGACACAGCACTAGACCGAGTCTGTCATGCATTGCTGGATGCCAATCTAACGTTAAACAAAAACAAATGTGAATTTTATAAATCCACACTAAAATTCTTTGGACACATCTTCTCCGGCGCAGGAATGAAACCTGATCCAGAAAAGATTGCTGCCTTGAATGAGACCCCCAGGCCCCAAGACGCAGGAGATGTGCGTTCGTTTTTGGGCATGGCAAGCTACTGTGCCCGATACATCAAGGATTATGCCACCATCAGTTACCCTCTGAGACAGCTAACCAAACAAGGACACCCGTTTCAATGGACCACGAGATGTGATCAAGCTCTTCATGCAATCAAAACTGCGGTTCAATCGGCCAACAACCTGGCATACTTTAATCCTAGAAGAAAAACGGAAATCACTGTAGATGCAAGCCCTGTAGGACTTGGAGCTATACTAGCTCAATATGACAGAGAGAATGATCAGCAACATATTGTAGCATATGCCAGTAGGAGTCTTACACAAACACAGACACAGAGAGAGCATACTCTCAGCCGGAAAAAGAAAGCTTGGCGGTGGTCTGGGCCTGCGAACATTTTCACATCTTTATCTACGGAAAGCATTTCACACTCATCACGGATCACCAGGCCCTGGTAACCATCTTTGGAAATCCTCGAGCCAAGATGCCACCCAGAATAGAGCGCTGGGGTATCCGCCTTCAAGAATATACCTACACCATCATCCACAAACCAGGAAAAGCTGCCAATCCGGCTGACTATATGTCCAGAAATCCCAAGGCAACGTCCACATCTACTCCCTCAGTAGCTGAAGAATATATCCATTTTGTGGTGGCTCAAACCAGATCACCAGCCGTCCCGTTGGAGGCCATCCTTGACGCTACCAATGAAGATGCCACACTCCGAAATATAAAACATCACATTCAGACGAATAGCTGGAGACATTTGGAGGAATCCGAACAGAGTGAACATATTGACAGTCCTGAGCTGTCCTCTTTCAGGCATGTGAAAGATGAACTATCTATCACCTCAGATGGTCTTATACTAAGGGACAAACGAATCATCATTCTGAAACAGCTGCGCCAAGGAGTCATCAACCTAGAGCATGAAGGGAACAGAGGTTTCGTTGCCACAAAGAGGGCACTGCGGGAGCGAGTCTGGTTCCCGACGCTTGATCAGATGGTCTAACTTACACTGAAGGACTGCCCACAGTGTCAGTTGGTGAGTCAAGTGGAGCATCCTGTGCCTCTCCAAGGGCCATATGTAGGTAGGGACACATTTACCACTTCATAAATACCGAATTTTACCGATTCGGTATTTATGAAGTGGTAAATGATATGTAGGTAATTGGTCGGTAAATATTACCGATTCTGAATAATTCGGTAATTACCGAATCGGTATTTACCGATTCGGTAATGAGGCATACCTTCCCATTGATGGGAAGGTATGCCTCATTACCGAATCGGTAAATACCGATTCGGTAATGGGGGGAACACATGCAAGGGTGGCAGGGTGTCACATTGACACCCTGTTGCACCCCTGAATCGGCCATGTGTGCACATGTGGCACACATACATGCCCTAAGGGCATGTATGTCTGCCACATTGCACACTTGTAGGCTCTTGGAAATGCATTTTCACATCCATTCTTCATTTACCACCAACTATTAGTTGGTGGTAAATACCGACTCATAACAACACCCACACACTCCCCCTACATCTCATTTCTGTATTCGGAATTTACCGAATCGGTAAAATTACCGATTCGGTAATTTTACCGATTCGGTAAATTCCGAATACAGAAATTGTCCCCCTACATACCAAAAGCCAAAATACCGTCAGTAACGGTATAATTACCGAAAATCGGCCGTTACCGACCGGTATTTGGCTACCTACATGAGGCCCCAAATGTCTAAACTGCCGTATGGTGTGTGGCATCATGTCGCAATGGAGTTCTTTGGCCTGCTACAATCTGGCAAGTACATCCTGGTCATAATGGACGAGTACTCATGTTTCCCAATCGCACATCTCACAGCGTCAACTAAAGCCGCCTCCACCATACCTGTAATGGATGAGGTCTTCGCAGCATGGGGCATACCGAAGGTAGTCAAAACGGATAATGGCCCACCATTCAATGGGCAAGAATTTGCTGCTTTTGCCAACCATGTAAACTTCAGACACAGGAAAATTACTCCCTTGTGGCCACAGGCCAATGGAATGTTGGAAAGATTTATGGCCACCCTAAAGAAGACCATTCAACAAGCAGAACTGTCCAAATGTGACGTGGAAGTGGCATTGAATGAGGTATTACGAGCATATCGAACTACACCGCATCCTACCACAGGCAGGTGTCCAGCAACACTAATGCTGGGTCGCACCGTGCGCACAAGAATACCGGTCTGGGAAGACGTAGCCAGTGGCGTGTCTCAAGACTCTGACCACGAAGAAGTATCAGCAAGAGACAAACTACAAAAGGAGAAGATGAAGGAATATGCAGACAGACGAAGAAAAGCTGCACAGCCATCTATCCAGGAAGGAGACTTGGTATTGGTGCGACAAGAACAACAGAGAAAAGCAGACTGTCGATATCATACATGTCCTCTAGTGGTGACGAAGCAAAAAGGGACTATGATCACAGCTGAATCGGAGGACAAGAGAATCACGAGGAATGTGACGCATTTTCAGAAGTGCACGCCTCATGTCAGAGATATGCTAACTGCACCCCGTAGTGTGGTCCAAGGAGATGCACCTGAGGTAGCAAGCGATCATCGACCTGCCATGTCTCTGGTCGAAGGGGAACGGGCGGCTCAAGAAGTATCCCTCCGGCCTCAGCGAACTCATCGAAGACTCGTTCGCCTGATCGAAGAACTGTAACTATGGGGTTTTCTATGATTGTATACGCCGACATGCATGGACACACTTGAAGTATTTCAAATAGTTAAGAAGGGGGAAGATGTAGGATCGCAATACATGCTGGGCGCTAGGACCAGCCCACGAGGGGAGGGAAACCCTGAACTAGGAGGGAGGAGCGAAGGCGGGGAAGGCAGATAGAGTTAGATAGAGCAGGGTACAGTACGGTAGTAGAATAAAGAACCCGATATAAGTATTCATGTGTCCGTGTCGTGCTTACTGACATACAACACCACAGTCTCGTTCAAAAACTCACTTTTACTTAATACCTCCCAACAGAGTCGTAACAGGACCAGAAATAGGCCTGGGCACCAAATTAAAAGTGTCCCTCCTTAGGAAATCTCATAGCTAAAAAGAAAGAACACATTTGCAAATTAGGCCAGTTTTGAACTTGTAAAGGAACTTTGTGAGGGTATTTTACAAGGTATGGAAGATTCCATTAACTTGTGATGCAGACAATGCTTGTGGTAATATCAAGGAAGTCAACAGTAAATACAGACCCACCTGGCCATAATACAGGTCCACAAATTGCAAAAAAACAACCACCCACACTGATCTGTCAGACCGGCCCAACGGATACTGCCTGTTTGCCCTATAGGCCAGCCCATTCCTGCTTAGTAATCGTATGCAGTAAGTTCAAACTCTTCTGTATGTTAAAGAAATACATGTTTTTAAAGTCTGAAGACACTTCATAATCCAGCATACTGTTTGTTTCAAACTTTATTTGCCAAATATTTTCCAGACTGGAGTCGTGCACTGGCTCCTTTGCCCTCCGTGCCATTTTGATGGCTTGCCCACCTAATTACTGCTATTTGTTCCTCTCTCTTTTCTCATTGTCTGGGAAGGGTCGCAGGAGGGATTGAAAGCTAAAAGGCTTTTCTAAACTCCATAGAGTCTGTTCACCTGGATTCTATGGGAGAACTTGGTATAGAAGGATGGGAAGCTGTGAACTGGATTCTGTCAATGGGCCACTGAAACTGGTACTGATACGCTGTGCAGTGGCCCCACCGAAATTTGAGCTGATAAACGGTGAAGAATTCAGTGCTCACCTTACTTGTAGCAGCCTCCTAACTTGTCACAGGGTGTGGTGGGGTCTGGGATACTCCCTGACCCCACCACACCCTGTGACGAGTTGGGGAAGGGTAGAAGTGTGGAATGGTCCCACTTTTAGACCGATGTTAAGCCCCTGGCGCTGCTGGGCTTCAGCTTGACGTGCCAAGGGCTAACTTGAACAACATGTTATGAAAGGGTCCATATGCCCCCGGGTCACTTTGGTATTACAAAAGGGACCACCTGAATCCCTTTGCCTCTGCACTCATGCTGTATTATAGACCCGGGTGCAGAGGCAAAGAATCGGTCAGGAGGTGCACGTAAAAGGTGGTGCATTGTCAGTTCGCCCCTGATGGCTGCCTTATGGAGGGACGAAAAGCGGTCCCTTGGACTCCCCAGACATCCCCTTGCATATGGATTTAGTCACTCACTGCTCCTTCCTGCAAGAGGACCCCTAATCCCCTTTAAAAGTGCAGTCCGGTTGCCACCTGCACATTGAATCATGGAGCGGCTCCTTCTGAGCCGCTCCGTTTTTCACTTGAATGCGCTGCACTGGGGGAAGTGTGAGTTAACAGCTGCCCTGTGGGCAGCGCATTCTATGTAATAGGGCACACTTTTCCTGTTTGCGCCCAGAATACCTGTTTTAAGGTGTGCCGGGTGCAAACAGGGAAAGTGTGCCCTATACAATATAGGGTCCCTGGAGGCTAACACTTTGCCTGTTGATGACCTCACAGGCCTCAGGGATGTTTAATTGTCACCCCAGCAATTTGATTGATTGCAGGCTGTGCAAAATGTGCCTGCGTGTAATCCATGGGCTTATGCAGAGTTTAGCGACAGTAACATGTGACCACTGCACGTGTGTGTGTGAGTGTGTCAAAGTGACTGAGGACACGAATGAGTTCAAGTTTGTGTATGTGTCTTTTTTATCCCCATTACGTTTTTTATAATTTGATGCAGAAATCATTAACATAAAGAGGGGGCAGTGCTCCAATGCTCACTAGGGGTGTCACCCCTTCCTCCATTTGGTAAACACATGCTCCAAGCACCTGAAATGTAAGAGGGGTGTTTCGACAAAATATTGAGAATTAAATATCATGTCCACTAAATGGTGTCTCCAAAATATCAAAGACTAAAATATCTTGAAGGTAAGTTTCAAAGCGTAAGAAACGTTTTATTATACTTAACTGCACACATACGTACCTTGACAATATATATCTTCAAGGTATATAGATGTAGAGTTAAGAATAGTAAATCTATATGTACCTATTTGCACTTACCTTCTTGATATTTTGGGCACAATATTTTCTACATCCTTATTCAATAAGTGAACCGGTTGGCCAAAGTGTTTCTCCTGTCACCTTAATCGGAGGAAGCCGCTCTACAAATATGTACCTTGGTGACAGTAGCAATTTAAAGTATCTGGGGTTAGCATTTTTCTTGCACCCATAGTCGTGAGATCTCCTTACTCGCCTGTGTAAATCCATTGTAGGCACCAGAGCATTGACCTTTTTCTCTATGCAGTGTGTGTCTGTGGTCAGATGGGGTTGGGTGGAGGGAATATTTGTAGCTCCTGGTTAGAGGCATGTGTGGATAAGAGACCACTGGGCATATTTACAAGGGAATGGCAGAGCATGGCATTAAGCACAAAATGCTAATGCCACGCTCTGCCATTCTGAGAATGCAGGGATGAGCCGTATTTGCAAAGATGCGGCACATCCCCGCGTTTTCCCTAGCACTGGTGCTAAATTAAGCTGCCTAGTGCCAAAGCAGGCACATTTGCATCATAGTGCAAGGGTGCCTGCATTGAGGGAATGATTGCTTATGTGCAGGAAGGTGTCCCTTCCTGCACATAAACAATCACAAAGGGTGATTTGAAACTTCTATGTGTGGTACAGTGTGTAGCACACACAGAAGTTGCAAATCCTCATTTTTTAATGAATGTTTATGTGTAGGAAGGGACACCTTCCTGCACATAAACAATAACTCATGGCCTTTTGCTGTTTCTATGTGTACTGCACAATGCAGCACGCATAGAAACAGCAAGAATGAGGAGAAATAAAGAATTTCTCCTTGTTTCGCCATGTTAAGACCAGGTTTTCCGTGGTCTTAATTTTGGCGCTGCCGCCTACGCCACCCTTGTAAAAAGGGGGCAGCGTCAAAATCAATGGGTGATGCGGTGTAACACCCACAGCAACACCCATTGCCCACCCCTTTCACGTCAAGTATAGCGGTAAAGGGTGCCTTATTTACAAAGCGGCATTAAGCCACATTAAGTGTAAATAAGGTGAATCCCATATCGCCACAGGGACGTCAAAAAAAGTGACGTTCCTGTGGCATTAGGGGCTTGTAAATATTCTTTCCACCCTCAAGAGCCAGCACTCCTTGTGGCAGTTTTTTGTACCTTGAGTTGTCATGCTTTTTTTTCGGGCGCAAAGAGAACCCTTTCCATATTTTTCTACCACCAAGAGATGTTTTTGAGGTGTCTGTCCCTGGGAGCTGAATCACAAAGTGACCCAGCCATTTCCGACAGAAGACAGTTATCCAAAAGGCTAGCTCATTAAATGGCAACAAATCAGGGTTTACTTTTAGATTGGGTCCCAGCAGGGTGATAAAACCAATCAAATGGCTTATTGGAAAATGTAATCCTGCCTGAAACTAAATGTATATCGGGTAACTTGGCCCAGTGTGTTAAGAAAATGATGACTTCATCTTGATGACCTGAGACATGTGTGTGCTGTCACTCAGAAGAATGCTGAACAGACATACTGTCTAAGTGAGGGAGAAGGAACATGCCCAGTAGCCTGAGAGAACTGTTATGCCATGGCAAGGTTGAGAAGTAACCGTGTCTCGTGTGCTTTCTCATCTATATACCATCATGAAAGAGCCACTAAAATGTGTCTACCAGAGCCTCTGCCTGGTGCTTGGCCATGATAGACATTGACCTCATTATTGTCTGTAAGGGTCTCTATTTAAATAACTGAGATATTATTGATCTCCTTGTGTAGACTTTTTTTTTTACTTGGGAGCCTTATCATTCTTTTCCAGTGCATCCCCAAGAATGAAGGTATTCATCTGTAAAATTATCTTTCAACTACAACCTGTGGTTCTTGAGGTAGAGCACTCTTTAATAAACCTTAGGCTGCCCAGCCGTTATTTGGGGCCTACATTGCATTGCAATGTTTTGATTGTAATTGCTGCTTACACTACTGTTGTCTACTACACGGATTTATCTTACTAAGATCCTTCACTACGCGAAATAATTTACATGCACAGTGTTGCATGTTAAGCCCCTGACGAAGGGCTCAGTGCTCGAAATGCATTGGGCATATGTTAAAATCTACACATTCTAAAGATTGTATTACTGTTATGAATGAATAACAAATGATATTTAAAAATGAATTCAATAAAATCTACTGAAAAAGTTGATTAAGGAAGGATGAATTGAATTACTATTGTATTATCGAGTGCAAGTTGGAGATGCCCCTCACATCGTGAGGTCAGAGCTTTTTGGACCTTGATTGTAATTGGGAAATTCAGAAAGATGAGCTGTGAAGATGCAGGATCATTCGGCATCAGAAAAACATCCAACCAGAACCAGCAGGTTTCAATATACTGTCCCCTGAATCTGTCAGAGTTGCCCAAACTTGATTGTGAGCTAAAGGAGGCTTCAATGCATGCGGAATTCTGGTGCTACATTACTGGCCGGAAGACAGTGTGAACAATTCCCAGTCCCCCTACTATTTGTGGTTTTTCCAATTGGACACTGCCTAGTTCTCTACAACAGGAGCCTAAAACTCAAGAGCAATTTAGAAATAGAGGGACGCCAAGATGGTTGTTCCTCATGATATTGTTTATACTTTCATTGACTAAACCTAAAAAATCAACACAGAAGTAAGTCTAGTACTGTAATGTTTTGTAATGCCAGCTGCACACCACAAACAGAGACAGAAGCATATTATATGGCGTGGAAGCTAATTTGGAATACTGTTACTCCGTATGCAGCATCTAAAACACCAGGGTTTGCCTCCAGTTTGCATTTTGTGGTTTCCCGCTTTAGAATAGCGAGTGCTAGTAGGCGGGTTCCCACAGTGGGACTGTCACTGTAGAAGAGCTCCTGCTCAAAGTAAGAAAATCACAATCTTTGGGTGAGCTTAAGATACTAATGTATGCAATGTTTTCTCAATTAGTTCCTTTTGGAGTACTCAGCTTGCTTCCCAAGGAAGCCATTTTTAGGTCTCGCGCCTAGCGATGCAGTGTGCAGCACTGCTCGTGCAGCGAGAGTCCTTTTGTCCAGGGTTCCCAAACGAACCATGGAATTGTACACGCTTGTGTGTGTGTTTTTAGTTTTGGCTTCCGTTATTGGGCTTTGAGTGCGTGTTTTTGTTAAACAGAGCACCCAATAGGCCAAAGGCGGGCACATTGCTCCGCCCATGGCCTATTGGTGTCTGTTATGCTTACCAAAGCCCATGTGGTTTCAAAAATCGTGCCCAGACAGTGGCGCGATAATTGAAAACATATGGCTTGCTGTGGCGCACGTGCGCACCACTAGCGGGTGTGTTTTTTTTTTACAATAGCGATCGCTTTCGCGATCGCTTTCAGTGCCGTTTGTTTTGTTTATAATAACTTGATTAACTGCTGTAGTTTCTTGAAGTAAAGAAAGAGAAGCATAATTACCTGACATGGAATGATAGATGGTTCACGAAATTAACAATTTACCAGCCTAATTGGTGTGCCTGACCTTGGCATGACTGCCTGCAATGGAGGAAAGTAGGAGACGGGCACGTTAAAGCCAGTTACTGTTTCCAGGTTAATTTACTTTCAACTTGTGTTGAGGCTTGGAACACACGCACAAGGACTGAATGAGTGCCGATTTGCTGAAGTGTAGGCGGATGTCATCTCCGAGTGTACTTGCCCAGGAAGGTAATGCAGATGCGGTCTGTCCTCCCGGTGTTGGCTGCAGAGTGCCTAAGAAAATCCTGAAGAGGCGGAGGCTGCGAGTGCAGTTAGCTGGGCACTGCGCGGTTCTTCATGTTTGCGCAGCGAAGGCCGGGAGCTGGCGGCGGAGAGGTCAGGCTCAGCTACGGATATTATGGAGTGGAGCCATTAGGCAGCCGAGCACCAGGACGGGGGCAAGAACCTCTTCAGCACTGGGGGCAGCAGGTTTCCATTGGCTGCTACCATCAGCAACAGCAGCAGCCGCAGGAAATTGTTAATGGTTGGGGAGACCCGGGTCGAGCCCGTGGGCACTAGGTGAGGAGAAGGAAGCTGGCACGAGCGTGGTGGATGCTGTGTTTGTGGTTCACTATTAAGGTAGAGCGGTCAGATGTGAAGAAGCCATAAGAGGAGTAACATTGCTAAATGGACAGAACGTGAATTTCTTTTGGCAAGGAGACAGTGGGAATCAAGGTAAAGGGAGTGGCACGAGCAGCCTGAAATCTTATGAAGGCGAAGGCTTGGTTGCCTGAGAGAGCTGGAATGTAAACGGCGTTCCAGGCCTTTTAAATCGGCTTTCTGGGTTATGTGTTACTGTGGGTGAGCGGCCTGGCAATAGACAGGGATGTGTTTTGGCTTGAGTAGGTAGTAGGACAGTGCAGCAGCAATGCATAAGACGTTCCATGCATTTACGCATGTTCCACTTCATCCGAAAAATCATATGAACGTTTTCGTATCTGCTGATTGGTAAGGAAATGTGATATGGTCAGCAGTCTTCCTTCATACTGCACTGATCGCATGTTAAATGGATGGGACTTAACAGCAGTGTGGTCTAGTTGGTGTTACTACTTGTTCTTAACTGGAGTCCTAATACTACTGTCACTAATAAGAACAGCCCTCAAACTAGAACGTGTTCAAAATGTCAGCCATTTCTCCAATTTACTGGTTAATATCACCAATAAAGCAACAACCTCACCCATGGGTTTACTCTCATGCTGTTCCGTGGTTTACTGAAGCCACAGCTGACCTGCTAAATGACCTTCCTCGTGTCGTTTGGCACAGTTGACAGAAAGGCTTCAGGTTCCAGTTGTTGTTAGGCTTCTGCTTTACAAATTCCTACAGCTTACTTTTTATCAGGATCATTGTATCAATCGGTATTTGAGCACTGTAACAAAAGATCTTTACCAACCTGCACAAAGCGGTTTACATGTAAACAGTTGATACAAAGTTTCATATAAGAATGGATTTGTAACTAGTGAAGATCACATAAGAAAAGTTTTTGTTGTTCTTGTTGAAAATCTTTTTATTAATTTTTAATACATAACAGTGGAGTGCAGCAGTATGTTATGTATCATGGTATTCCTAATATGAATGGCACAGAAAGGGGGGTGGCCAAGTGGATTCAAGAAACGAGGAGCAGATTAACATCATGCGGACAGACATGCTCCAGTGTTATAAGCGTATGCCGTGAACCCACTTGTGGTAGAGGGAGCATGGGAGTGTAGGCGGAGGGGGGTTGCCTGTTTGTTGAGCCCACTCACATTACCCGACTGTATAGATGGAGCTGCATCGTCTCCCCCTGATGCGTTGGAGTTTGAATCATCTCCCAGGTCAGTACCCTGATTGCCCAACCTGTCCAACACGTTGCCCCAACTTTCAAGATCTCGTTAGCAAATAATAATGCAAAGCGAATAACTCAAACTTTCAGTAACGCGAGACCTATTGCATTGCAAATGCTTGTTAATCAGTCTGCTTTCAATTTCTGAAGACCTGGGTCTTTGTGACCCAAAGATGAGGTCATCCAGGCCTCTAAGCTTTTTTACTGGAAAACTGCACAGCGAAGGATCCTCTACCAGTCAACAGTTTCATTCCTAGGCATGTTTTTTCTGCCGTGGGGCTCTTTATCAGCAGCCAATCATTTAAAAGCTTTGTGTCCCTTAAGGAAAAGGAGGCAATAGGTTTGTACTTAATATGCGCTGTGGTTGCTGGATGGGCAAAAAGAACAATTGATGGAAAGAATGCTGATCAATGTCATACATTCACCCCAGTACAAAGATCTCAGCCTAAATCCATCGTTTTTTGCTCCCCACCCCATTCCAGTTTAGACCCGGCCATATAAAAATCAGTTGTGACCCTGTTCTTCATGGGAACAGTCCAGTCCGAACTGCCAGGCCAGGTCCTCCCTGGACTGGAAACAAGCATCCTAAGACTGGTTTCATGCTTTCAGCCCTCATCAGCCAGGATAGCTCGACTCTAGTGGCATGGAGAGCACGGGACCCACGGCTGGGCATACCTGTCCCACTTGGGGGGAAAAATGCAAAAAGAACAATTGATGGACAGAGTGCTGAACAATGTCATGCATTCACCCCAGTACAGAGATCTGTGCCTAAATCCATCGTTGCAGGATGTGGGCACCGGGACTTATGTTTCATTGTGAGACATTCACCCAGAGAGAAAGGCTGAAAAAGGAAAAGGAAGGGTAGGAAATGGTGACAAAGGGAGACAGGGGGTTGAAAAAGAACCTGTGAGAGAGAGATAAAGACTAGGAAGTGGAGTGTCTTGGAAGAAAGGAGCATGAGGTGGAGCCAAGACTAGGCAGCTTTGTTATTTTGCAATTTCTACGCTGGACAGCTTTGAGTAGCACAAAAGGTGCGCTTCTAAGGTAAAGTTTGAGACCCTTGACTATTTTTTTTGTTACAAACTAATACTGGAATACATGTACCCACTGCACTCATCGACGTTCTTTCTGTAGCTGAGCTACAATTACAGGAAACTGACCACGTTAGAAAATCCCCCAATGACTACACGATCCCCAAATACTTTTCCCAAAGCCTACGACTATCTTTGGGCTAACAAAGAATTTGTTATATTTATTTTTAAAAGAGTTATGAACAGTTGCAGGACTTTGACTCGGCGCATTTTAAGTCCTGTGTGGAACTTTTTAGAGTTATAAAATGTGACATAGTTTGAGAACTTTTTATTTAAATGCAGCAAAATGTGATTAAAAAAACTGCAAAAAATGTGTTGGGCAAAACCCTAACAATACCTTTTTCCAACGAATAAAAGCAAAATAGGTTTTTCATTTATTTTACTTAAATAAAAACCGCAAATCCTCTATTTGAGGTAGATGTTCTGTTTTCCCAAAAAGAGCACTCTGTAGAAAGGCACTTTGAATGACGCTTTACTGACAAAAGGAAAATAAAAACTTTTGTGGCTCTGCACAAAAAAACATTCGCGTTCGTCCTGTTCTTCTAGAAGAACATAAACTTCGACCACCTTTAATTTGGATATCACATTTTATGTAAAAAGTATTCTTGGACAGTATAGTGTCTCATATTTTGAACAGAACCGCTGTACTTTATTTGTTAACCTTGCCACGCTCAGTGCTTCTTTGTCCAGCATTTCCTTCTGTTGAATCTATCTAATACAGCTCAAGATTTGATGTGGAAGTGGGAGGTTTACATTATATTGCTTTACTCATTGAGTGTGGAAGGTTTGAGGTGGGGGTGGTGATATTATAGTGCTTTCATTTAAGGGTGAAGGAGATGTGGAGAGGGAGTGTTTGACATTATATTATTTTACTAGGATGTGGGGAAGATGAAAGGTGGGGAGTGGCAGACATACTGCTGTCCTCTTAGGGTGGAGAAGCTTTGAGGTGAGGGTGGTGTCTGACATTGTATTGCCTTCATCCCAGGGTGCAGAAGATTAAAAGTGGAGAAATGTGTCTGAAACAGTAGTGGTCCGTGGAGGGAGTTTGGTGGGGCAGTGAGGCGGGGTGGGGAAATGTAAACACCGGAATATGGATGAACGGAGGTAAGTACACATTTAAATAAATAAAACGAATTTAGTTGCGCGCGCTGCATCGCATTTTGCGATGCAGCGAGCGCAAAGGAATTCGTTTTATTTATTTAAATGTGTACTTACCTCCGTTCATCCATATTCCGGTGTTTACATTTCCCCTGCCCCGCCTCACTGCCCCACCGAACTCCCTCCACGGACCGCTACTGGTCTGAAATATTGACTTCTGCTTAGAATGTGGCAGTTTTGTGGGGTGGCAAACAATGGGGCATATACACAAAGTAATGGTACGACGCTGCAAGCAATTTAGCAGTGACATGCTGCGTCATTTAGAAAACACAGGGATTCGTCATATTCACAAGAATACAGCGCCCCCCTGTGTTTACCCTTGCGCCAGTGCTAAAATAAGCTGCCTAGCGCCAACACAGACAGACAGACACTCTTGCGCCATGGTGCAAGGGTGTCTGTATTGCATGGATGATTGTTTATGTGCAGGAAGGAACACCTTCCTGCATATAGACAATCCTTAAAAGCAATTTGTTCTTTGCAGAATGCAGCACACATGGGAAGAGCAAAATCTAAGAGAAATGAAAGTATTCCTCCTTGTTGCGGGACTGTAACACCTGCTGATTTTCAGGGGCATTCGTTTTAGGCACTACCTCAAATGAACACATCTTTGTAAATCTTGGACAGTGTCAAAACGCAACTGGTGTTGCAGAAGAACGCCCACAGCAACACCCATTGCTCGCCCCTTTCACGCACATACCTGCATGAAAGGGTACAATATTTACAAAGAGGTGTTAAGCCAATCAAAGTGGCTTAATGCTGCTTTGTAAATACGGAGCAGGGCATTGCAAGCGTCGTAAAAAGTGATGCTCCGGTGGCGCAACCCCCTTGTAAATATGCCCCAAATATGTTGCTTCTCACATAGGATGGGGAAGTTTTGAGGTGATGGTAGGTCACTTTATTTTGCCTTCCTCTTAGGGTGGGGATGATTTGAGCGTGGGTGGGTGTCTGAAATATTGCTTTCCCTCAAGATGAGGAAGATTTGAGATGTGGGTGACTAACAATATGTTGCTTTTATCTATGAGTGGGGAAGATTTGAGGTGGGGGGGTGGTAGATTGTTTTCCGTTTAGTTTGAAGGAAGTTTTCAATGGAGGGGTTTTGGGTTGGTTTTATACTTGTCTATTTATAAGGGAGGTGAAAAACACTGGATGATACAGATGCCCTCCACACTATATTCCGCACAACCTGTGGGGCTCTCTTACCAAGCATAGATTAAACCTCCTGAGTGGTCTCATGGTAGTGCGCAATGGCCCCCTGATGTCACTTTAGATCATGCTTGTAGGTTTGGGCCACTTGTCATCTTGGGGTGCACTACCACGATGAAGTGTGTCTTTCATTTGAGGTGCACTGTTAATATGAAGGTTTGTTATGTGTTTGGGGTGAGGACCTTATGTAGTCATGCTCCGAGTTTAGGCTCTCAGGTTCCCACTTGCATTGCCAGTATGTCAAAATGAGTTACACTCTTATGCCATACTGTTCTTAAAAGTGTGGGGCGCACTTCTGAGGGTGGTGTTTTTTTAGTTAGGTTAGCTATTCTTGGGGTGCACTTTGGTAAGGATCATTCTATAGAGGTTGAATGGCATTGGTAGTGGATGTGGAATTTCTTTAACTACAATCCCTTGTTACAAAGGGGCACGAGTAGTGAAGCAAACTAACAGAATAAGGTGCTCTTTTCAGGGTGGTATTCACAGTCATTATGGCATGTCCATAGAGTTTGGGGGATTTCTACTAAGAAGTTGGTGTCTTAGTACAGAGACATAAAGAGTCTATCCAAGCTGACCATTTCCTCTATTGCATTTCAGATGACGAGCTGAAAGTGTCTCGAACAACGCTCAGGATTCGCATCCTAGATGTAAACGACAATCCGCCAGAGTTAGCCACACCCTACGAGGCTTCTGTGTGTGAAGACGCCGTCCCGGGGCAGGTAAGAAAGAAGGCTTAGCAGGCCGCAACATGTCAATGCAAGCTTATGGGCTAGAACAGGGTGTCATGCCTACCAGAGGAGCTTGCATAGGAGATCGTCCAGTGATCCCTCTGCATGCATGAGCTAGAAGGTCTGGTAAGCGTCTCCTACACAATACCTTTTAGACAAGTACTTTGACAATCATCTCTCAGGAAAAAAATGAGACACAAGCTAGATCAAATATCCAAAACAGAGCCTAAAATGACCTGTGTCTCTTAAACGAGTTGAACTCTGTCACCTGCCTCAAGCCAGTTTATAACAAGATCTGTGCATCAAGCAAACAAGACAAGATATCTGGCTAGTGTTCCTCAAAAAGTGTGAAGGACACAAAGACGCGAGGGGATCATATGCAAAATAAAATAGACTGACTGGTAAACATGTATGTGCCTATGAAATGTCACACATCAAAACAAACTATGAGAAGCAATCAAGAGCAAATATTTCAAAGCACTGAAACAAAACAAAGTAAATGAAAGAACAGGCGTACAAAAGTATTGATGTTACAATCACTTACTGTATATTAAAGTCCAGACAAAAAGGTGCTTGAATACGTTTTCAGTGGGTTCAGATAAAGAAATAAAAAGGCACCTATCCAGTGTGTTAGTTGTACACCATTTTTCACAGTCCATTTGTAAGACAGATGTGTGTAAACTTCCATTCTCAATTCAGTAACATTACGGAGAGCGTGCCATACTGACATAGATTATGGCCAATGATGGTTGGTCTAAATGCAAATTGTGGAGGATGGATCAAAATATCTGTCTCCTAATGTACTGAACCCAGAGGTCATCTTCAGGGATGATTTTATATGATGATTGTTGAAGACCCCTACCTAGGTTCTAAATAGAATAAAATAGAGAATTATATGAACATCTGAAAATATACATACCTAAGGGTGAGGGTGTTGTCACTGTCACTGCAAAAACACGTGTTCCACTGCACACAAAAGGAGTGGTGAAAAAATTGTTTAAACAAGTAGTGCTATTCATAAACAAGCATTTGCAATGCAATAGGTCTCTCATTTACGCAAGTTTAAGCTATTGGCATTGTAAATGACGATGCCTTTTATTTATGTTTGAAAAACGAAAACACAAATAAAAGGCATTGTTATTTGCAATGTGAATAGCTCAAACTCGCGTAAATGCGAGACCTATTGCATTGTAAATGCTTGTTGCTCCTTTCACTGTAGCAGTGACCTGGTTTGTTTTTAAAAAAATAAGACCTTTGGCCTCCCGCTGTTTGTTCATTTGCATCTCACTGATGCTGGGAACAAAGAGATTGCAATCTTTACTGCCGATCTTTACTGCCGTGCGGCCCGCGAAAGTGAAAGCAAACGAGTACTTTCAGGCCTCCAAATGGTGCGCGCGCCCGGCCGGCGCACATGCACTGTATTTGGAGGCCTGAAAGCACTCGTTTGCACTTCCAGATCCCCCATTTCCAAAAGCTCTCGCGAGAGCAGCGCTAAAGCGCTGTCTCAGGCGAGACCTAAAAAGGGTTTGGACAAAAAAACTGTAAAAACACACCATCCTCCTGGAGGAAAAACGGACTGGGAATATTCTATAAAAGAGGTGAGTGACACCCAGCCTACAAAATAGTGCAAGACCTAAATACTATAAGTCTGAAACCAAAATAACCTCTACTCACTAATGGGATTAGTAAAATAACCTGTAGAAAGGTCCTGAATTTACTTGAAGGGGCCAGCCAATAGCTGAAATAAAGTTAAATGACTATTAGGATCTGTTAGTCCGCAATCAACCATCTTAATTCTGTACCTCTGTGTTTGAGTGGCAGTTTTTCAATACAGGTGGCTTCATGAAAGAGTATTAGAGGTGAGTGATTGGACATGAGCTTGGCCTAATTTTTTAGATATAGATTGAACTGATCTTAATGATTTGAGTGGTAAATGATTTTGGGAGCCACTTGTTATATACCGGCAGCTGTGGCTCCTTCGCAATGGTGGGAGGAGCATTGCCCACTGGCTCAGAGCCAGCAGCATAAAAATAAAACAAAATCTTACTATCTGAGCCAGCGTATGCAGGGTGGGACTTGTAAGTGCGCGTGTCATTTTGGCCGGCCGTTTTAGGCCAGCCAAACTGACATGCGCACTTTGCTTTCACCAACCCAGCTGTATTGTACAGCTGGGTTGGCGAAGCAGCACAGACTCACTGTGTCTGCGCGAGTGTCTTTTCAGCCCGCTCAGGCCAATTCCCACACTGCTTCATGCTTGGGAGCAGTGCGGGTATTGGATGGGGAGTCTGTGATGCTGCCCCAGGGACTGCTGGGAGCAACAGAGCAGAGAAGCAGCGAGAGGCGATGTGACCGTCATCATGAGGTAAAGTTTTGTTTTTTTATTTATTAATTCCCTGCGCGCTCACCCCTCACCCTCATGCCCTCTCCATATGCCACCCCACTTTTAAATGATATTGGCCGCCACTGGAGACCGGTAGATGAGCTTGAACTATCAATTCTTAAAGGGTAGTGGCGGCATTACTTGGAGAACTTCAGATGAGCTTTCCACTTTGACATGCAAGAAATTGGGATCTCAATCTGCAGGCATTATTTTAAGCATAGTTCAAAACTTCAAACATAACCAAGGCTATCGTTGTGCTAGGGAGTTATAATTCCAAGAGCTGGATGGCCCTCTGAGACGGGCTCTGGTCTAAGAAGTTCAAAGGAGCTTGAAACCCTGGACTTTTTTTAATAGTATTTTTGCACAAACCCCATTGTTTGCCATTTCCATAACTTGTATTTTGTTACCTGTGAGAGCTGAAGATGATTAATTATTCTTAAAGGACTCCGGTCAGCAATCTGCAGTCATTATAGTTAAAAACTCATGTTTCGATTAAGGCACTTCTCTCTAAATGTGCTTTGCAAAATATCCGGAAGCTAAACCTGAAGTCAATCCAAAATTCTGCAGCTCTTTGTGGATTTCAGAGCTTTGGTTGTTCCTTTTCAACTCAGGAGCACCATAATTGGCTTTTATTGAGAATGCGTATCTACTTTAAGGTACTGTGCATTGTCCAACTGACGCTTTAAATCCTGATTGATAAATCATATTGCCTCTTTTTGTGCAAGCGGAGCTGGTATACTGTGTTTCATCTCAATAACTGTGCTCATTTGTACCTGGCCTTATGACCATACCTTGTTTAAAGGGGTTTTGTTCTGGTGGCAACTCATTTTGATTTCTTGTTCCCATTCTGTGGAATAGTCTTCCTTTCGTCCTCGATAGCAAAGCATGACAATTTCAGATAAACTTGAAGATCTGTATGTTTAAGACATTAACTCTCCTTTTTCCATTGCCTGATAATGTTTTTCACCAGGTAACCATTCATGGTCAGAGAGCTCTCTATTAAATGGTCACAGCTAACTTAGCTTAGCAGATATAACTAATAGTGTGCATGTCTATGAAAGAGACTCAGCACTGTGTGGTATGTTAGCATACGAAAAGGTTGGATATCTCTTCTTAGAGAGAGAACAAGATGTCTTGCAGAGACTAAAATTTATCTGGGTATCCATTCTTAGAGGGGTCAATGAAAGGAGCAGGGGCTGTCTCTGACTTTGGTATGGGAGAAGCAGAAACAGCTACTAGAAGGTCAGAAGGAACAGAAGGAATGAGACTAGGAAGGCCTTGACCTAATACTTTCCATTCATGAACCTTCAGAGTCCAATTCCAATCCCATTCCCCATATTTTGTTTGTAGTCCCTGGAGCAGGACAGAATTTTCAATGAAGAGGAAAGAGAGGTGTTGATCAGTCTTGTCAATGTCCATTGAGCTGGATGTATTTTTGTAAAAAGAAGAGGGCTGTTGTAAAAGGCCTTGTGTACTCTACTCAGAATTCTAAAATCAGCATACTGAGGGACACAGAGCCAGGATAGTACAGGATAGGCAGAGGTCATATTATTCATGACATGTTAAGAAACGTTCACCCTTAAGCCTCTAGGAACAAGAAAGCAGGCAATTAGAAAATTCAACATAGACGCCAATTTGAATACTCAACTTTGGACAAGACCATTGGTGAGGACAGCCCACCTTGTTTGGAGATAAGGAATAGGCTCTTAGAGACTATAAAATTAAAAGTGAAAAGCTGGGGCTCATTGGAGAGCTCCCTATCAAGTAGGACTCCCACATTTTTCAGACGAGGTGACAAAAAGAGGCATTGTTTGAAATTAGAAGGCCAGGTGCTTAGAGTCATGGGCATCTGATGGGTGTCTACTACAAGAATCTTATTCTTAGATAGTTTTAGCTTTAGGTATTTAAAATGTATCCAGCAGTCTATCACTCAGATGCCTTCTGTTAAATTATCCAGCTTCCTGACTAGTGATGAAGACTATTTCATCCAGAATTGAGTACTATCAGGATATTATAGAGTGCTAAATGAAAATGTGTTTAATCAGGGCTATTAGAGACAACAGGTAGATATTCTCTGCAAAATTTCAAGTAAGCATTTAAATTGAACTGCATGTACCAGGATGCAAAGGAGCGAACTGTGCTGGGAGGTAGCAGTGTGCTCCCATCCCCCTTCTGTTTCAAAAAGGCTCCCTTGAGCCACTGGGCTGACGAGCTCATGGGAGGCACCTGTGCGCCAGGGAGAGGTACAGAGACCTGAGAGGATTGTGGCAGCTTTCTCAGCAAACCCCAGAAGAATTTCGTTTTATCTTTACTGAAGAAGGATGAAATCCAGAAACACATGTGTCTAGAGATTAACAGCACTAACCTGCACCAACTTTGGTGAGACACTCTGCAAAATTTCAAGTAAGCATTTAAATTGAACTGCATGTACCAGGATGCAAAGGGGCGAACTGTGCTGGGAGGTAGCAGTGTGCTCCCATCCCCCTTCTGTTTCAAAAAGGCTCCCTTGAGCCACTGGGCTGACGAGCTCATGGGAGGCACCTGTGCGCCAGGGAGAGGTACAGAGACCTGAGAGGATTGTGGCAGCTTTCTCAGCAAACCCCAGAAGAATTTCGTTTTATCTTTACTGAAGAAGGATGAAATCCAGAAACACATGTGTCTAGAGATTAACAGCACTAACCTGCACCAACTTTGGTGAGACACTCTGCAAAATTTCAAGTAAGCATTTAAATTGAACTGCATGTACCAGGATGCAAAGGGGCGAACTGTGCTGGGAGGTAGCAGTGTGCTCCCATCCCCCTTCTGTTTCAAAAAGGCTCCCTTGAGCCACTGGGCTGACGAGCTCATGGGAGGCACCTGTGCGCCAGGGAGAGGTACAGAGACCTGAGAGGATTGTGGCAGCTTTCTCAGCAAACCCCAGAAGAATTTCGTTTTATCTTTACTGAAGAAGGATGAAATCCAGAAACACATGTGTCTAGAGATTAACAGCACTAACCTGCACCAACTTTGGTGAGACACTCTGCAAAATTTCAAGTAAGCATTTAAATTGAACTGCATGTACCAGGATGCAAAGGGGCGAACTGTGCTGGGAGGTAGCAGTGTGCTCCCATCCCCCTTCTGTTTCAAAAAGGCTCCCTTGAGCCACTGGGCTGACGAGCTCATGGGAGGCACCTGTGCGCCAGGGAGAGGTACAGAGACCTGAGAGGATTGTGGCAGCTTTCTCAGCAAACCCCAGAAGAATTTCGTTTTATCTTTACTGAAGAAGGATGAAATCCAGAAACACATGTGTCTAGAGATTAACAGCACTAACCTGCACCAACTTTGGTGAGACACTCTGCAAAATTTCAAGTAAGCATTTAAATTGAACTGCATGTACCAGGATGCAAAGGGGCGAACTGTGCTGGGAGGTAGCAGTGTGCTCCCATCCCCCTTCTGTTTCAAAAAGGCTCCCTTGAGCCACTGGGCTGACGAGCTCATGGGAGGCACCTGTGCGCCAGGGAGAGGTACAGAGACCTGAGAGGATTGTGGCAGCTTTCTCAGCAAACCCCAGAAGAATTTCGTTTTATCTTTACTGAAGAAGGATGAAATCCAGAAACACATGTGTCTAGAGATTAACAGCACTAACCTGCACCAACTTTGGTGAGACACTCTGCAAAATTTCAAGTAAGCATTTAAATTGAACTGCATGTACCAGGATGCAAAGGGGCGAACTGTGCTGGGAGGTAGCAGTGTGCTCCCATCCCCCTTCTGTTTCAAAAAGGCTCCCTTGAGCCACTGGGCTGACGAGCTCATGGGAGGCACCTGTGCGCCAGGGAGAGGTACAGAGACCTGAGAGGATTGTGGCAGCTTTCTCAGCAAACCCCAGAAGAATTTCGTTTTATCTTTACTGAAGAAGGATGAAATCCAGAAACACATGTGTCTAGAGATTAACAGCACTAACCTGCACCAACTTTGGTGAGACACTCTGCAAAATTTCAAGTAAGCATTTAAATTGAACTGCATGTACCAGGATGCAAAGGGGCGAACTGTGCTGGGAGGTAGCAGTGTGCTCCCATCCCCCTTCTGTTTCAAAAAGGCTCCCTTGAGCCACTGGGCTGACGAGCTCATGGGAGGCACCTGTGCGCCAGGGAGAGGTACAGAGACCTGAGAGGATTGTGGCAGCTTTCTCAGCAAACCCCAGAAGAATTTCGTTTTATCTTTACTGAAGAAGGATGAAATCCAGAAACACATGTGTCTAGAGATTAACAGCACTAACCTGCACCAACTTTGGTGAGACACTCTGCAAAATTTCAAGTAAGCATTTAAATTGAACTGCATGTACCAGGATGCAAAGGGGCGAACTGTGCTGGGAGGTAGCAGTGTGCTCCCATCCCCCTTCTGTTTCAAAAAGGCTCCCTTGAGCCACTGGGCTGACGAGCTCATGGGAGGCACCTGTGCGCCAGGGAGAGGTACAGAGACCTGAGAGGATTGTGGCAGCTTTCTCAGCAAACCCCAGAAGAATTTCGTTTTATCTTTACTGAAGAAGGATGAAATCCAGAAACACATGTGTCTAGAGATTAACAGCACTAACCTGCACCAACTTTGGTGAGACACTCTGCAAAATTTCAAGTAAGCATTTAAATTGAACTGCATGTACCAGGATGCAAAGGGGCGAACTGTGCTGGGAGGTAGCAGTGTGCTCCCATCCCCCTTCTGTTTCAAAAAGGCTCCCTTGAGCCACTGGGCTGACGAGCTCATGGGAGGCACCTGTGCGCCAGGGAGAGGTACAGAGACCTGAGAGGATTGTGGCAGCTTTCTCAGCAAACCCCAGAAGAATTTCGTTTTATCTTTACTGAAGAAGGATGAAATCCAGAAACACATGTGTCTAGAGATTAACAGCACTAACCTGCACCAACTTTGGTGAGACACTCTGCAAAATTTCAAGTAAGCATTTAAATTGAACTGCATGTACCAGGATGCAAAGGGGCGAACTGTGCTGGGAGGTAGCAGTGTGCTCCCATCCCCCTTCTGTTTCAAAAAGGCTCCCTTGAGCCACTGGGCTGACGAGCTCATGGGAGGCACCTGTGCGCCAGGGAGAGGTACAGAGACCTGAGAGGATTGTGGCAGCTTTCTCAGCAAACCCCAGAAGAATTTCGTTTTATCTTTACTGAAGAAGGATGAAATCCAGAAACACATGTGTCTAGAGATTAACAGCACTAACCTGCACCAACTTTGGTGAGACACTCTGCAAAATTTCAAGTAAGCATTTAAATTGAACTGCATGTACCAGGATGCAAAGGGGCGAACTGTGCTGGGAGGTAGCAGTGTGCTCCCATCCCCCTTCTGTTTCAAAAAGGCTCCCTTGAGCCACTGGGCTGACGAGCTCATGGGAGGCACCTGTGCGCCAGGGAGAGGTACAGAGACCTGAGAGGATTGTGGCAGCTTTCTCAGCAAACCCCAGAAGAATTTCGTTTTATCTTTACTGAAGAAGGATGAAATCCAGAAACACATGTGTCTAGAGATTAACAGCACTAACCTGCACCAACTTTGGTGAGACACTCTGCAAAATTTCAAGTAAGCATTTAAATTGAACTGCATGTACCAGGATGCAAAGGGGCGAACTGTGCTGGGAGGTAGCAGTGTGCTCCCATCCCCCTTCTGTTTCAAAAAGGCTCCCTTGAGCCACTGGGCTGACGAGCTCATGGGAGGCACCTGTGCGCCAGGGAGAGGTACAGAGACCTGAGAGGATTGTGGCAGCTTTCTCAGCAAACCCCAGAAGAATTTCGTTTTATCTTTACTGAAGAAGGATGAAATCCAGAAACACATGTGTCTAGAGATTAACAGCACTAACCTGCACCAACTTTGGTGAGACACTCTGCAAAATTTCAAGTAAGCATTTAAATTGAACTGCATGTACCAGGATGCAAAGGGGCGAACTGTGCTGGGAGGTAGCAGTGTGCTCCCATCCCCCTTCTGTTTCAAAAAGGCTCCCTTGAGCCACTGGGCTGACGAGCTCATGGGAGGCACCTGTGCGCCAGGGAGAGGTACAGAGACCTGAGAGGATTGTGGCAGCTTTCTCAGCAAACCCCAGAAGAATTTCGTTTTATCTTTACTGAAGAAGGATGAAATCCAGAAACACATGTGTCTAGAGATTAACAGCACTAACCTGCACCAACTTTGGTGAGACACTCTGCAAAATTTCAAGTAAGCATTTAAATTGAACTGCATGTACCAGGATGCAAAGGGGCGAACTGTGCTGGGAGGTAGCAGTGTGCTCCCATCCCCCTTCTGTTTCAAAAAGGCTCCCTTGAGCCACTGGGCTGACGAGCTCATGGGAGGCACCTGTGCGCCAGGGAGAGGTACAGAGACCTGAGAGGATTGTGGCAGCTTTCTCAGCAAACCCCAGAAGAATTTCGTTTTATCTTTACTGAAGAAGGATGAAATCCAGAAACACATGTGTCTAGAGATTAACAGCACTAACCTGCACCAACTTTGGTGAGACACTCTGCAAAATTTCAAGTAAGCATTTAAATTGAACTGCATGTACCAGGATGCAAAGGGGCGAACTGTGCTGGGAGGTAGCAGTGTGCTCCCATCCCCCTTCTGTTTCAAAAAGGCTCCCTTGAGCCACTGGGCTGACGAGCTCATGGGAGGCACCTGTGCGCCAGGGAGAGGTACAGAGACCTGAGAGGATTGTGGCAGCTTTCTCAGCAAACCCCAGAAGAATTTCGTTTTATCTTTACTGAAGAAGGATGAAATCCAGAAACACATGTGTCTAGAGATTAACAGCACTAACCTGCACCAACTTTGGTGAGACACTCTGCAAAATTTCAAGTAAGCATTTAAATTGAACTGCATGTACCAGGATGCAAAGGGGCGAACTGTGCTGGGAGGTAGCAGTGTGCTCCCATCCCCCTTCTGTTTCAAAAAGGCTCCCTTGAGCCACTGGGCTGACGAGCTCATGGGAGGCACCTGTGCGCCAGGGAGAGGTACAGAGACCTGAGAGGATTGTGGCAGCTTTCTCAGCAAACCCCAGAAGAATTTCGTTTTATCTTTACTGAAGAAGGATGAAATCCAGAAACACATGTGTCTAGAGATTAACAGCACTAACCTGCACCAACTTTGGTGAGACACTCTGCAAAATTTCAAGTAAGCATTTAAATTGAACTGCATGTACCAGGATGCAAAGGGGCGAACTGTGCTGGGAGGTAGCAGTGTGCTCCCATCCCCCTTCTGTTTCAAAAAGGCTCCCTTGAGCCACTGGGCTGACGAGCTCATGGGAGGCACCTGTGCGCCAGGGAGAGGTACAGAGACCTGAGAGGATTGTGGCAGCTTTCTCAGCAAACCCCAGAAGAATTTCGTTTTATCTTTACTGAAGAAGGATGAAATCCAGAAACACATGTGTCTAGAGATTAACAGCACTAACCTGCACCAACTTTGGTGAGACACTCTGCAAAATTTCAAGTAAGCATTTAAATTGAACTGCATGTACCAGGATGCAAAGGGGCGAACTGTGCTGGGAGGTAGCAGTGTGCTCCCATCCCCCTTCTGTTTCAAAAAGGCTCCCTTGAGCCACTGGGCTGACGAGCTCATGGGAGGCACCTGTGCGCCAGGGAGAGGTACAGAGACCTGAGAGGATTGTGGCAGCTTTCTCAGCAAACCCCAGAAGAATTTCGTTTTATCTTTACTGAAGAAGGATGAAATCCAGAAACACATGTGTCTAGAGATTAACAGCACTAACCTGCACCAACTTTGGTGAGACACTCTGCAAAATTTCAAGTAAGCATTTAAATTGAACTGCATGTACCAGGATGCAAAGGGGCGAACTGTGCTGGGAGGTAGCAGTGTGCTCCCATCCCCCTTCTGTTTCAAAAAGGCTCCCTTGAGCCACTGGGCTGACGAGCTCATGGGAGGCACCTGTGCGCCAGGGAGAGGTACAGAGACCTGAGAGGATTGTGGCAGCTTTCTCAGCAAACCCCAGAAGAATTTCGTTTTATCTTTACTGAAGAAGGATGAAATCCAGAAACACATGTGTCTAGAGATTAACAGCACTAACCTGCACCAACTTTGGTGAGACACTCTGCAAAATTTCAAGTAAGCATTTAAATTGAACTGCATGTACCAGGATGCAAAGGGGCGAACTGTGCTGGGAGGTAGCAGTGTGCTCCCATCCCCCTTCTGTTTCAAAAAGGCTCCCTTGAGCCACTGGGCTGACGAGCTCATGGGAGGCACCTGTGCGCCAGGGAGAGGTACAGAGACCTGAGAGGATTGTGGCAGCTTTCTCAGCAAACCCCAGAAGAATTTCGTTTTATCTTTACTGAAGAAGGATGAAATCCAGAAACACATGTGTCTAGAGATTAACAGCACTAACCTGCACCAACTTTGGTGAGACACTCTGCAAAATTTCAAGTAAGCATTTAAATTGAACTGCATGTACCAGGATGCAAAGGGGCGAACTGTGCTGGGAGGTAGCAGTGTGCTCCCATCCCCCTTCTGTTTCAAAAAGGCTCCCTTGAGCCACTGGGCTGACGAGCTCATGGGAGGCACCTGTGCGCCAGGGAGAGGTACAGAGACCTGAGAGGATTGTGGCAGCTTTCTCAGCAAACCCCAGAAGAATTTCGTTTTATCTTTACTGAAGAAGGATGAAATCCAGAAACACATGTGTCTAGAGATTAACAGCACTAACCTGCACCAACTTTGGTGAGACACTCTGCAAAATTTCAAGTAAGCATTTAAATTGAACTGCATGTACCAGGATGCAAAGGGGCGAACTGTGCTGGGAGGTAGCAGTGTGCTCCCATCCCCCTTCTGTTTCAAAAAGGCTCCCTTGAGCCACTGGGCTGACGAGCTCATGGGAGGCACCTGTGCGCCAGGGAGAGGTACAGAGACCTGAGAGGATTGTGGCAGCTTTCTCAGCAAACCCCAGAAGAATTTCGTTTTATCTTTACTGAAGAAGGATGAAATCCAGAAACACATGTGTCTAGAGATTAACAGCACTAACCTGCACCAACTTTGGTGAGACACTCTGCAAAATTTCAAGTAAGCATTTAAATTGAACTGCATGTACCAGGATGCAAAGGGGCGAACTGTGCTGGGAGGTAGCAGTGTGCTCCCATCCCCCTTCTGTTTCAAAAAGGCTCCCTTGAGCCACTGGGCTGACGAGCTCATGGGAGGCACCTGTGCGCCAGGGAGAGGTACAGAGACCTGAGAGGATTGTGGCAGCTTTCTCAGCAAACCCCAGAAGAATTTCGTTTTATCTTTACTGAAGAAGGATGAAATCCAGAAACACATGTGTCTAGAGATTAACAGCACTAACCTGCACCAACTTTGGTGAGACACTCTGCAAAATTTCAAGTAAGCATTTAAATTGAACTGCATGTACCAGGATGCAAAGGGGCGAACTGTGCTGGGAGGTAGCAGTGTGCTCCCATCCCCCTTCTGTTTCAAAAAGGCTCCCTTGAGCCACTGGGCTGACGAGCTCATGGGAGGCACCTGTGCGCCAGGGAGAGGTACAGAGACCTGAGAGGATTGTGGCAGCTTTCTCAGCAAACCCCAGAAGAATTTCGTTTTATCTTTACTGAAGAAGGATGAAATCCAGAAACACATGTGTCTAGAGATTAACAGCACTAACCTGCACCAACTTTGGTGAGACACTCTGCAAAATTTCAAGTAAGCATTTAAATTGAACTGCATGTACCAGGATGCAAAGGGGCGAACTGTGCTGGGAGGTAGCAGTGTGCTCCCATCCCCCTTCTGTTTCAAAAAGGCTCCCTTGAGCCACTGGGCTGACGAGCTCATGGGAGGCACCTGTGCGCCAGGGAGAGGTACAGAGACCTGAGAGGATTGTGGCAGCTTTCTCAGCAAACCCCAGAAGAATTTCGTTTTATCTTTACTGAAGAAGGATGAAATCCAGAAACACATGTGTCTAGAGATTAACAGCACTAACCTGCACCAACTTTGGTGAGACACTCTGCAAAATTTCAAGTAAGCATTTAAATTGAACTGCATGTACCAGGATGCAAAGGGGCGAACTGTGCTGGGAGGTAGCAGTGTGCTCCCATCCCCCTTCTGTTTCAAAAAGGCTCCCTTGAGCCACTGGGCTGACGAGCTCATGGGAGGCACCTGTGCGCCAGGGAGAGGTACAGAGACCTGAGAGGATTGTGGCAGCTTTCTCAGCAAACCCCAGAAGAATTTCGTTTTATCTTTACTGAAGAAGGATGAAATCCAGAAACACATGTGTCTAGAGATTAACAGCACTAACCTGCACCAACTTTGGTGAGACACTCTGCAAAATTTCAAGTAAGCATTTAAATTGAACTGCATGTACCAGGATGCAAAGGGGCGAACTGTGCTGGGAGGTAGCAGTGTGCTCCCATCCCCCTTCTGTTTCAAAAAGGCTCCCTTGAGCCACTGGGCTGACGAGCTCATGGGAGGCACCTGTGCGCCAGGGAGAGGTACAGAGACCTGAGAGGATTGTGGCAGCTTTCTCAGCAAACCCCAGAAGAATTTCGTTTTATCTTTACTGAAGAAGGATGAAATCCAGAAACACATGTGTCTAGAGATTAACAGCACTAACCTGCACCAACTTTGGTGAGACACTCTGCAAAATTTCAAGTAAGCATTTAAATTGAACTGCATGTACCAGGATGCAAAGGGGCGAACTGTGCTGGGAGGTAGCAGTGTGCTCCCATCCCCCTTCTGTTTCAAAAAGGCTCCCTTGAGCCACTGGGCTGACGAGCTCATGGGAGGCACCTGTGCGCCAGGGAGAGGTACAGAGACCTGAGAGGATTGTGGCAGCTTTCTCAGCAAACCCCAGAAGAATTTCGTTTTATCTTTACTGAAGAAGGATGAAATCCAGAAACACATGTGTCTAGAGATTAACAGCACTAACCTGCACCAACTTTGGTGAGACACTCTGCAAAATTTCAAGTAAGCATTTAAATTGAACTGCATGTACCAGGATGCAAAGGGGCGAACTGTGCTGGGAGGTAGCAGTGTGCTCCCATCCCCCTTCTGTTTCAAAAAGGCTCCCTTGAGCCACTGGGCTGACGAGCTCATGGGAGGCACCTGTGCGCCAGGGAGAGGTACAGAGACCTGAGAGGATTGTGGCAGCTTTCTCAGCAAACCCCAGAAGAATTTCGTTTTATCTTTACTGAAGAAGGATGAAATCCAGAAACACATGTGTCTAGAGATTAACAGCACTAACCTGCACCAACTTTGGTGAGACACTCTGCAAAATTTCAAGTAAGCATTTAAATTGAACTGCATGTACCAGGATGCAAAGGGGCGAACTGTGCTGGGAGGTAGCAGTGTGCTCCCATCCCCCTTCTGTTTCAAAAAGGCTCCCTTGAGCCACTGGGCTGACGAGCTCATGGGAGGCACCTGTGCGCCAGGGAGAGGTACAGAGACCTGAGAGGATTGTGGCAGCTTTCTCAGCAAACCCCAGAAGAATTTCGTTTTATCTTTACTGAAGAAGGATGAAATCCAGAAACACATGTGTCTAGAGATTAACAGCACTAACCTGCACCAACTTTGGTGAGACACTCTGCAAAATTTCAAGTAAGCATTTAAATTGAACTGCATGTACCAGGATGCAAAGGGGCGAACTGTGCTGGGAGGTAGCAGTGTGCTCCCATCCCCCTTCTGTTTCAAAAAGGCTCCCTTGAGCCACTGGGCTGACGAGCTCATGGGAGGCACCTGTGCGCCAGGGAGAGGTACAGAGACCTGAGAGGATTGTGGCAGCTTTCTCAGCAAACCCCAGAAGAATTTCGTTTTATCTTTACTGAAGAAGGATGAAATCCAGAAACACATGTGTCTAGAGATTAACAGCACTAACCTGCACCAACTTTGGTGAGACACTCTGCAAAATTTCAAGTAAGCATTTAAATTGAACTGCATGTACCAGGATGCAAAGGGGCGAACTGTGCTGGGAGGTAGCAGTGTGCTCCCATCCCCCTTCTGTTTCAAAAAGGCTCCCTTGAGCCACTGGGCTGACGAGCTCATGGGAGGCACCTGTGCGCCAGGGAGAGGTACAGAGACCTGAGAGGATTGTGGCAGCTTTCTCAGCAAACCCCAGAAGAATTTCGTTTTATCTTTACTGAAGAAGGATGAAATCCAGAAACACATGTGTCTAGAGATTAACAGCACTAACCTGCACCAACTTTGGTGAGACACTCTGCAAAATTTCAAGTAAGCATTTAAATTGAACTGCATGTACCAGGATGCAAAGGGGCGAACTGTGCTGGGAGGTAGCAGTGTGCTCCCATCCCCCTTCTGTTTCAAAAAGGCTCCCTTGAGCCACTGGGCTGACGAGCTCATGGGAGGCACCTGTGCGCCAGGGAGAGGTACAGAGACCTGAGAGGATTGTGGCAGCTTTCTCAGCAAACCCCAGAAGAATTTCGTTTTATCTTTACTGAAGAAGGATGAAATCCAGAAACACATGTGTCTAGAGATTAACAGCACTAACCTGCACCAACTTTGGTGAGACACTCTGCAAAATTTCAAGTAAGCATTTAAATTGAACTGCATGTACCAGGATGCAAAGGGGCGAACTGTGCTGGGAGGTAGCAGTGTGCTCCCATCCCCCTTCTGTTTCAAAAAGGCTCCCTTGAGCCACTGGGCTGACGAGCTCATGGGAGGCACCTGTGCGCCAGGGAGAGGTACAGAGACCTGAGAGGATTGTGGCAGCTTTCTCAGCAAACCCCAGAAGAATTTCGTTTTATCTTTACTGAAGAAGGATGAAATCCAGAAACACATGTGTCTAGAGATTAACAGCACTAACCTGCACCAACTTTGGTGAGACACTCTGCAAAATTTCAAGTAAGCATTTAAATTGAACTGCATGTACCAGGATGCAAAGGGGCGAACTGTGCTGGGAGGTAGCAGTGTGCTCCCATCCCCCTTCTGTTTCAAAAAGGCTCCCTTGAGCCACTGGGCTGACGAGCTCATGGGAGGCACCTGTGCGCCAGGGAGAGGTACAGAGACCTGAGAGGATTGTGGCAGCTTTCTCAGCAAACCCCAGAAGAATTTCGTTTTATCTTTACTGAAGAAGGATGAAATCCAGAAACACATGTGTCTAGAGATTAACAGCACTAACCTGCACCAACTTTGGTGAGACACTCTGCAAAATTTCAAGTAAGCATTTAAATTGAACTGCATGTACCAGGATGCAAAGGGGCGAACTGTGCTGGGAGGTAGCAGTGTGCTCCCATCCCCCTTCTGTATCACTCAGATGCCTTCTGTTAAATTATCCAGCTTCCTGACTAGTGATGAAGACTATTTCATCCAGAATTGAGTACTATCAGGATATTATAGAGTGCTAAATGAAAATGTGTTTAATCAGGGCTATTAGAGACAACAGGTAGATATTAACAAGATGCTATTGTAGGCTCATGGGGACCCACACCGCAGTAAATCAAACCCTGATGTAAATGAGAGAGAGGCAACTAGAGCAAAAATAAGGTGCTTACAGAGAAGATCAATTCCTTGGCAAAGCAGTGCCAGCAATCCTGCACGTCTGCCAGCTTGCTTAGCAGTCTTAAATTGAGCCAATGGTTGTAGGTGGGGCCCATTGTCCCTCTTATTTGGGGACCAGCACTTATTTATGCTCAACAAACATTGATCCAGAATAAGAGGAAGAAAAACACAAAAGAAGGAAAGCATGTCATGAGGTCGAATCAAGACTACTCAGCCTTGAATTCAGTACCCCAACTTTCGATAGCACCAGCATCTGACCATAACTCCCCCCCTTTTTATTCTGTTACAAATTTAGCACTGCTGCTGAGCATAATTGTGTAGTCAAAATATCAAAGGCTGCAGTGGAAAGGTGAATGTGGTGGTACAGTCTTGGCCCATCTCTTACCTCAGGTCAGGCAGGTTCGCCTTGACTTGGCGCATTCCCCCTATCAGACCTAATCTCAGCCTCCACAGAATAGAGTATGCCATTATCATCCACTTCTTATTGATCAACAATAAATTAAGCTATTTCTTAAAGAAACACAAGTGCATTAAACCATTTCTAGGGCGTGGGAGATGTTTTTGCGCAGTCATTTCTTAGAAGAGGGTAATTGGGCTTGTATTGCATCTCTTTTAGAGTGCAGAAAGCATTGTCTACTGTTTCTGTAAGAAGAGTTGTTTAGGTTTTGCATTTGGTTTTTATTCAGTGATAGTTATGTTATTATTTATGTTTAGAGCACAGCTTACAGAAAAGCTTCTTGTCACTACAGAACGCCCAAAAAAATAAACAAATGTCCCGCTTTCTTTGCCACTAGGATTTGTAGAGGGAAGAGTAAGTTAATATAAATCCCCATGTTACACATCAATATAAAAGTGGTGGGTAGGGCATTGGATTCAAACTTTGAGACAGATGCTATCATTCAAAGAGGTGAATTGTGGTCATCTGTTTGAAAGGGGTACCTTCCAGGACATTTTCAGATATCCACCGCCTGTTCACTGATTTTGATTAAAGTTCAAATTATCTATCCCTGTCCTTAGTTTTTGTTGAAGGTTTGAAACCAGTCAGGTGTAAAACGTTTTTAAAGAATTTTGTCCACCTTCTTTAGTTATTTTTCACACCCTGTTCTGTATAAGGTCCGAGGACTCTATTTCTGTTTGTCGCTTAATCTCTCTCCTTAAGACCATTTTGCAATAGAGGCATTAAGACCTGTCAGAGCCAGCGTCATTAGCATCTGTGATATCCATACATGGTTTTATTTGCCGTCTGGTTATTTTCTTTTAATCTTTTTGTAAAAGTTTTACTAATTATACAATACATTTCTAGTGTTATCAGCTCACATTTGAGATGTGGTCCCCCCACCTGTTGGAAAAGATGGATGAGTGACCACATGCAAATGTTAAATAAAAGGCTGATCTATTATAGAGCTGTGTGAAATTGCCTATTTTTTCTCAAGGAATTTCACAAAATCCCATGAAAATGTTGAGATAATGTGCAAAATTGCGCTTTCATTGCAAATCGTGGCTTGCAAGTGCCTCACATGCAATTTGTTTAAATGAACGTGCAGGTCTCTAAAAAAGACTCTTGAGATACCCACAGGAGGCTGGTTCAAGCCAACACTGTCTCTAGGCGAATAATTTTCTGTCTGCACCAGCCTCCTAATGGTATTTTGAAAGATTTATTTTATGTGAGGTGCATGTTAAATTGAATAAAAATGCAGTATTTAGAGAAATTTCAAAAACTGCATAGTTTACCAGAATAATTCAAATTTGCCCTGGCCTAGATGGAATTGATCCAGGCAGGACACCATAGTTTAGTTTCTAATGATGAGTATTGAAAGTTGAATGACAGGCTGACTGGGTTAGAACCTTAAAAATCTGTTAAACTAAGCTTCGAGAACAAGGTGGTATGGTCAATGGTGGCAGATTAACTCCCCCACCCCACCACTCACTTCCTCTCAGGGGCAATCATCTATAATAGGTAAGATATCCAATTCAGTGTTTGCTCCAGGTCTAAAACCTGCTTCTAAAGGGTTGTGTCCATTGGCAAGTTCCTGGATGTGTACAAAAAATGTATTCTCTATGAGTTTTTTAAAAAAAGGAGACAAATGAACTGAAAGTTATTAAGATCATTCAGATTAAATGCTAGTTACTTTTTGCTGAGGTTTTACCTTGTCCCCTTTCTCTTCATCTGTCATTCTCCTTCACCAGACCATAATTTATGTATGCTACCAGCTGCTTTAAAAACCTATTGGGCGTGGATACAAAGGGCAGCCAATTCTTATAGAACAGTGTTGAGCCTGGACAGCTTTTGAGATTGAATAGTTGTATCTAAGTAAGTAGAAATGAAAACTTAGGGCCCGATTTATATGTTGACAGAGAGGCAATCCCATTGCAATGGTGATGGAGTTCCCTCCCTGCTAACAAAGTGGTCCACCTGCCCAATTGTGATGCAGGCGAACCTCAAGTTTGGCCACGGCAGTGATTTGTTCACCGCTGCCATGGTCAAACTTCTCCACAGCCATATGGAGAAAGTGCTGTTAGAAAATTGGCTATATGCCCATCAGCCCCAAAAACATATAGGCGTTTCCTTACTGTTTGTCATATATATATATATATATATATATATATATATATATATATATATATATATATATATATATATATATATATATATATATATATTTAATTAATCCACAAAGTTACTCCTTCTGAAGTTCAAGCCCCTATGGGAGGGGTGGCGCGGACCGGCGGAGACAACCGGCAATTTTATCAACACAGATTGGAGTCCCAAACGCGCTCTCGGAGTCAAGAAATCACCAGGGAACGGGAGGTCACTTAGACACAGGTAGGTTTATTAACGTCATAAACCTGCTGCAACGCGTTTCACCCGCGAACGGGCTTGTTCACACAGCGTGTTCAAAACAAATGCCACATTACATACTGATTCGTGTAGACATAGTTGTCATAGAGAGAGGACTTCGTAGCTCCCATTCAAAGGTACATGTATCAGCAATTCGAGTTACATACAGCGCCATTTTGCACTCTGTTAGTATTACTGGTCAGTATTGTGAAATGAACATTAAATGCATTACAGTCTTTGCATTTCATAATTGTACGCAGTAAAAACCAATACTCTAAATAATAGTACAACGGTGTGGCAAGGTCGAGCAATAATGTAAGATTGACACACAACCTAAATTCATGGTCCAAAAATCGCGTAATCATTCGTAAATTAAAGTGTTAAGTTGTCCTCCGCTATGTGTCATTGCCAGCGTGGCATCTATTGTGGCGCCTTGGACTCAGGCAAAGTTACTTTTACTTTGTACAAGGAAAACTTTATACAGCCTCGTGTTGAAAACACAATCTATTGTAGTCGCCTAATAGTGGCTTAGAGACTGTCTATAATAAAAAACGCTTTGCTGCCCCTTACCTACGCATGTCCAAAGAGTATGTAGGGAAATGCTAAGGGGCGCTGACCCAACAGTGCAAATAAGACGATGTAAAAATAGTAACATGTAAAACCAAAAAGTGTAATGTTCGCCCAATAGTGGCACAACATAGATTCTATTCTTTCAGTCATATACGTAAAAGGTATAAAGGTGTCTAGGTGTATGCAAATAGTGCAATCAACGGGATCCATTCAAAAGGGATAACCTTATCGTAACAGGGATCAAGACACCTAACTCACGTCTAACAGATAGATGTGGTCTCAAATTATGTAAGTGGCAAGTTGAGTTGCCCTGTTCACTCTATATTCCTTAAACACCATCAGTGTAGGCCACAATCAAACAATATAGAAAAAAGGAATCATATTGGAGAGGGAGAAAAGAGTGCATCTTTGTTTCTTAAACAACATGAGGTCAAATGAAAGGTTGGAGTATTAACATCTCTAATTGGTACATATAAGATTCAGTTCATTGTTAAATACTCGGAACCGCAACTTAAAGTCAAGTGCTTGATAGTTGTCACAAGGCCAAATGCCCGGAAATGAGAGCGAAGAAAAGGGTAGGGACCCCCTTGGATCCTCTAGGCAACAGTCCCTTCCTTTCCTCCTGCAGACAAAAGAACAAGACAAAAGAGAGAAAAGAAGCACAATGAGAGAGAGCCAGCGAAAAGTCATTGGTCATTAAAAACACATGGTCAAGTTCAAAAACAAGTTCAACTGTGAGAAACATGTCAGCACATTGCATGTTCTGTTCCTCTGGAATACTATATGCTATTAACCAAAGGAGAACATTATAATTAAACCTCATGGTTATGGTCATATAAGCAGGTTAATTAAAACACAAGGAGGAAAACATGGTAAAGTGCATGGTAAACAGCGTGAAGGGAACTTTAAGGTAAAGAAGAGGGAATTACAATACTTTCTGCATGACATTCAATCTGATTGTAAGTGAATTGCCATCTCCTCATCCATGTTATGTCCATTTGGAAATCTGGTACACATCCCAATGATGTTTCTTGATTCCCTTTGCCTAAGACGTAGGATGCGGTCCCCGCCTCGTTTGTTCGGTAAGATTTGTTCTATCCCATAATAGGATAATTTTTTGTAATCTGAGAAATGAAAGCTTTCGAAGTGTCGAGCGATAGGATATTGTTTGTCTTTATTCGTAATCGCTCTCATATGTTCCAGAATACGTTTTTTCGCCATGTGTGTTGTACTTCCCACGTACCTTAACTTACATGGACATTCCAGTACATAGATTACAAAGGTAGTATTGCACGTAAGAAATTGGTTGATGTTGATCATAGTATTAGTACTGGTGTTACAGAATTCCTTCACCATGCGACTATTGGCACAGGCCTTACAGTGTCCGCATGGGAAGAAGCCTTGAATGTTGATACCTCTCGGGACAGTACTAGATATTAGGTCGTTATGGATCAGCAGGTCTCTAAAAGTGCGGCCCCTCCTATAGGTGATTTTCGGTCTATCTGGTATACTGTTACCTATTATGGGGTCATTTTTTAGAAGCTTCCAGTTTTGTGTCAGAATCTTTTTTATAGGTTCAGAGTTCCCATTGAATGTGAGAATCATGCGTGCAGAGTTAGATTCATCATCGTTGTCTAAGTGTTCTTTCAATTTGTCTTGTAAGAGAGTGTTTCTCTCAACATTGGATATTTTTTCCATTGCTCTTTTGAGTACCCACTGCGGGTAACCCCTTTCTCTAAATCTTTTCACCATTGTTTTTTCTTCATTCTGGTAGTCGGTCAAATTACTACAATTTCTTTTAGCTCTGAGAAGTTCTCCGTACGGAATGCTCCATTTCAAATTATCCGGGTGGCTACTCATGGCATGGAGCAGTGTGTTGCCTGCCGTACTTTTGCGGTAAAGAATCGTTTGTAACTTGTTCTCCACAACTCTAACTTCGGTGTCCAGATAGTTAACTTGCTTATGACTGATGGTACTTGTAAACGTCAGGTGTTTATCATTCTGGTTCAGAGATTGAATGAAGAGACTCAATTCATCCTCTTCACCCTGCCAAATGAAAAAAATATCATCTATATACCTTAGCCAAAGAGCAACCTTGGCTAAAGTATCGCAGAGGGTAGAGCTCTTGTGAAGGTCCTCCTCCCATGCTCCCATAAAGAGGTTCGCAAAACTAGGGGCAAAGCATGTACCCATAGCCGTCCCTAGAGTCTGCTTGTACATCTCATTATTGAACATAAAAAAGTTATTGCATAGGCAAAACTTGATCATGTCAAGGATCATGGCTGAGTGACTTAAAAAACGTATATTCCTCCGTTTGAGAAACCTGGCGCATGCCTCAAGGCCTTGTTCATGGTCAATCACTGTATATAAGGAATTGACATCCAAGGTGACCAAGATGTAGTTTCGCTTTTGCATTTAATGTTTATTTCACAATACTGACCAGTAATACTAACAGAGTGCAAAATGGCGCTGTATGTAACTCGAATTGCTGATACATGTACCTTTGAATGGGAGCTACGAAGTCCTCTCTCTATGACAACTATGTCTACACGAATCAGTATGTAATGTGGCATTTGTTTTGAACACGCTGTGTGAACAAGCCCGTTCGCGGGTGAAACGCGTTGCAGCAGGTTTATGACGTTAATAAACCTACCTGTGTCTAAGTGACCTCCCGTTCCCTGGTGATTTCTTGACTCCGAGAGCGCGTTTGGGACTCCAATCTGTGTTGATATATATATATATATATATATATATATATATATATATATATATATATATATATATTACCTACTGGCGGTCGCCAGTAGGTAGTTATAGTTAGGACCACGTTTCCATAGGAAATCCGCAACATTCTATTTTGAATAACTTTGGCGCCGGTTGACGAATCCTCGCGAATTTTTCAAAATAGGTGGGGCGCTCCGCTCCGCTCCTACCCTGAAAGTCTCGGGGGGATTCGTCAAGCAGGGGCTGAGATAAAAGGGGGGTCCCAAAACGCGTTTTTCCCATGCATTTTTCCATAGGACCTTTAGACACAGCTACAGCCCGAACGGCTGAACAGAATTACTTGAAATTTGGCAGAGAGGTAGTCCTCAGGTCAAGGAAGTGCCTTTTGTAGGTTTGGTGTAAATCTGTTCAGTAGATTCTGAGAAAATAGCCTTTAAATCAATATATATATCTGTGGCAGCTTACGGTGCGCTTACGGTGCGCTTACCGTACGCGTACGGTGACGTGCGCGAGCGCGATTCTGATTGGCCCTTAGATCTTAGTAAACATTCGAATCGGTCGAAACCAGGAAGCCGCAGCCGCCATTTTCTCTCTCGCACTCTGACAGGGGGTTGAAAAACAAAGGGCAAAAACATGTAAAGGGGCTGTTTACACAGCTCCCAAGCACCTAGCCATGTCGAGGGAGTCCCCAACGATCCCCCAAGTGAAAAAAGGCGATTTTAATTTTTTCGAAAATTTCGCCGATTACGCTTACAGTACGCGTACGGTAATAAATAATAAAAACAAAGAACCAATATCCACATTCTCCCCACCCCGTGTGCAAAATGTGCCCGCCGGTGCACCTTTTGTGCATGGCTTTATTATTTTGCGGTACCAAACATATATTTTACCTGTCACAACGATGCTCATCATATGTCCTCCATGTGCGCACGGTGCGCGAAGCGCATCGTGCGTTCATGGCCCATCTAGCGTAACGTGGGCACGCGGTGCGCGAAGCGCACCGCGTGCTCACTGTGCGCGCACGGTGCGCGAAGCGCACCGTGCGCGCACGGAACGAACTGCGTTAAGTGGGCGCGCACGCCACAAATGGCGTAAAGTAACTTAGCATTTAAAAAACCGTACAAATTCACTGAAAAACCATAGGTTTCACACACGTTATAGTTAGGAATTAGCATTTAAAAAACCTTGCAAATTCACTGAAAAAACCATAGGTTTCACACATGTTATAGTTAGCTGGACATTTTACTGATAAAAAACCAATGAAATTCCCCCGTTATAATTACTGTAGGCAACTATAACTCACGCGACCGTAATCCTCTGCTGATGACATATGTGTCTTTATGAAAAACAAATATTTGTAATATACGTATAGCTAAAATTTAATGGAAGAAGACATGGGCAAATAAGTGTCTAAATACAGTATTAGCATCAGCAGAGGATTGCGGTTGCGTGAGTTATAGTTGCCTACAGTAATTATAACGGGGGAATTTCATTGGTTTTTTATCAGTAAAATGTCCAGCTAACTATAACATGTGTGAAACCTATGGTTTTTTCAGTGAATATATATATATATATATATAAATATAAATATATATAGATATAGATGTGTATATATATATAAAAATATATATATATAAATATATATATTTTTTTAAATCGTCTAACATTTTATTTTTGAAATTAAAATGAAGAAACCTGTTTAGTGCAAGGCTACATCATGTTTACAGAGCCCTGCACCAATCAGCGAATTAATAGGAACCACAATGACAGCGGTTTCTGCCAACACTTTATAAATGACAACCAGCTTGGCGAGCATTTATGAATCTAATGGGCAGTAATTTACTCCGTTACCCTGGTGGAGAAACAGGCCAAAGATGAACTGAGGGTGAGCTCAGGTGGTTTCCCCAGACATGGTGATTAAATCTGTTCCTGCCCTGAGTGAGAATACCTGTGGATCCACATTTGTCTTTATCAATGCAATGCAGAAATATAGTATAAAGTCTTTAATCCCTAAGGCAGAAGTTGCCATTGATCCCACTTTAAGAGAATCACGGGCATTATCACGGGGTAACAAAAATCACTCTGCAAAGGTTCACTTACTCTACAGCTTCTGCACACAGCAAGAATACTGGTTGCTGATTTAAAGATATTGAACCATAATCTTTCCATGACTGGATTAGGATAACTTTAGATCAGTAATATTGCAAAGGTTCAAATGTTATATCAGATTCATTAGCAAAACTTTAAATCTTCAAAAAGTAATGTGCATTCACACTCATCTGGGAGATCAATTTATCTAACCAAATACTGTACTGAATGTCAAAACCACATTCACCTCATCCACGCAACACTTAACACAAGGTAGTGAATCAAATTATGTGGTGCAAGCAAAATGGTTACCCAGAATCATGATACACACTTCAATAGCATTTTTAGGCCATTTGACCTTTATCTGCATTGCTGGATATTGTTAAAAAGGGTACCCATTTACTGGACTTTTTACTTACAGCATTCAACTGTTGTGCTTGTGCCAAAATGCCCATGAATGAATGGATGATGAACTTTAGAAGTAAATTAAAATGTAAAGGAACACAAAAATAACACTTAGCTGTGCTCATCCTTGTATGAAAGACATAGCACACTGAACCTTCAAAAACATGTACAAAAACCTCCCACTTCTAAAACAAAAAAATATATATGTTTTTTAGCTAGGCCTAAACATATGCAAAAGTGGTTAATTTGACTTTCCTTCTATGTCACAGAGCCTTGTTGTATCAAGCCTTATTTGATGATATTTCCAAATATAACAAGTTTTGATCTATTTGAGTTTTTCTGAAAGTCATTCTTCAAGATATCAAATTTGTCACTACATCAAATGATGCAATCTGATCTTGATCGAAAGCTTATTTACAGGTAATCTGCCGCTGAGCTTGCCAGCCAATCATTTAATGTAAAGGTTGTTATATTTTTTGATCATATTTCTTCTGATACTCGTGTACAGATTTACCAGTTCCAACCACAGAGTGTTTGTGGTCTTACACCATTTAACTAGAGTTTATTATTGCTTCGCCTATTTGATTTTATCTGGGTTTAGCCTCAGTTTCCCCACCTTTTGTTTCAAAGAGTAATGCAAGATTGTTCAAGATTGTTGACCCATCCTCAATGTACTGTGTCCAGTGGTAATCAGTGGAATTTGAGCCACTCTTTGCCTAGTCTTTTGCTCATGATTCCTTCTTGAAGCCTCAATGTCTTACACAAGCCTAACGTGCACAGTCACTTGCTCACACAATCCTCTGATGTGCATCCCGCATGGTGGGATATTTATTGCAGTACCCTACAAGGAAACCCTTCTATATGTGTTACACAAACAAAGTGCATTATTTTGCACTTAGCACAAAATAGCACATACTGTGTGGTACCATGTACACACCCAAGATGATGTATCAAGAACTGTTCAGTATAGTACACACTATAAGAGCTGTTATTAGGTAAACACAGTATTACAGAGGTACGCATTGTGCGCTGGTGCTACATGCTCAGATCATTATACCAGTCAGTGCTGTGTTGCACCAGCATTCACTCACTTTAAGCTGCAATATAGAATTCTTACTGACCTCTTGCCTTTTTACCAAATTTTAGCTAATTCAGACAATCAGTGTGGTGGACCGAGACGAGCCACAGGGCGGTCATCAGTTCTATTTTACCCTATCCCCGGAGGTGTCTGGCGCCCGCCACTTCACTCTCCTGGACATAAAAGGTGAGTGCCACTATCCATGCCCGTCTTCAGTCTTTCATCCCATATCTCTAGTTAATTTACTCTTTGATCATTCTTCATTCAGTTCTCTATTTAAATTTAATTTTTTTTGTCAATTTTTCCCCTTGATGGTTCTATGTCAGCCTCATTAATTCTGTTTCTGTCACTCTCTTTAATTATTTCTAATTTTCTCCTCCCATCCTTTTTTTCTCCAACATATCCTTCTTCTTTGTGTCTCCCCCACATTTTGTAGATTCCTTTCCTTTATGTATGACTCTCTTATAGAATCTCTTTCTGTCTCAACCGAGGGGACTGAGGCACGTGTTGCTTGTATGGGCTTGTACTCACAAGGCAGCTTCCTATTTAGGAAGTATACTCGGTGTTTGTGCACACATGGGGATCTTTATCAACTTTTTAAAACCTATTTTTCCTTAAAATATTTCTCAAGGCAACATAAACAATTGAGGAATGCAATGCTCCCTAATCTTGCCTAATGTTTTCTCCTAGAGTGTTACTGAATCATGTAGTGTTAATACTAGTTCTTGAGACTTTTGGAAAAGTACATTAACCAAGATGTTGCCCTAATCCTGCCTTATATGTCAAAGTCAATTTGATTGCATAAGGCTTGTTCTCAATTGTTACTCAAAATTCTGATGCACGAGGGAAACCAACACAGGTTGACTGACATTTGACCGGATCATGCAATTAAGAACATTGGTGTAAGGTGGGATAGTGAATCAAGTAATATTAACTAAAAGCTGACCATGAGGAGGGCTGGTGAATAGGAGAGCAGGGACATGTAGTTGTGTTGCTCACCATCACTGATGAATTTCAATGGTTTTTAGGTTTTGTTTTGATTGTGTTGCTCACCATCACTGATGAATTTCAATGGTTTTTAGGTTTGGTTTTGATTGTGTTGCTCACCATCACTGATGAATTTCAATGGTTTTTAGGTTTTGTTTTGATTGTGTTGCTCCCCATCACTCGTGAATTTCAATGGTTTTTAGGTTTTGTTTTGATTGTCTTGCTCACCGTCACTAATTAATTTAATTGTTTTTTAGGATTTGTTTGGTAACCATAAAGTCTTTACAGTGTATGTTTATTAGTCCACTGAGTTTGCAAGGTTTTTTTATTAACAAATATTGTTTATCTTCTATTTAACTTCCCTTTAAAAACGTTTTTGTATTACATCTTTTAGGTTCTCTAATCAATGGTTTTGCACCTAGTCCATATGACCCAGAGCATTGAAACAGTAGCCAGCTGTGTAAGGCCGAAGTTTGGGGCTTGTTATGGGAAGGAGCTTTTCTACATATTTAGATTACATGGCTATAGCCCAGAGGGAAAATTCTGCACTCCCAGTTGCCATAGTTCATGTGAACTTGGTCTTTAAATCCTAAAAATGATGTCTTATTATTTAGCACTTAGTTTAAGGAAAAAATGATTATTGAACCAGAACCCTCTGCTTTACCAGGCTCTCCTGGAAAATGAAATCTCCCAAAACAATTTTGTTTTTTTGAGAGGAAGATTGCTCGAGCCGGAGGTCACAGCTAAAGGTCCCTTCTACGGATGATACCTATTCCTGCACTCCTGGGCATCCCCCAAAGAGTTGAGACTGCCTGCCTTCTACTACCTGTTTTTATCCCACGTGTAGCCGGGACTTTGGACTGCATGCTTTTCTTGTATAATGTATCCCCTATTTTACCCAATTGATCCCTCCCTTCCTAACGCTTTGTATACCACCCTTAATCCTGTAAAGCGCTCTGATACCCTCACGCTCTATAAAACTATACAATAAATAAATATTAAATAAATAAATAAAATTGTGGACAATTCTAATGGGTAGCTGGTGAAGTAAAAGTTCAGTTTTGAAAGTGATAATTATACTTAAATGTGAATTGGAAAACGTAGCTACAAGGAAGGATGTTGAGACTGGCAGTCTGTCCAAATGTTTGACTTCAGAATTACTTGTTGGCCACTCAAGCCCCCAACCAGAAACACTTGTTGTTTAGGTGCATTGTTGGACATGTAATGGAATTAATTTGGGGTCAGGTAAAATTATGTGCTATTACCTACAATTGAGATGCATCCTGGAACAAGGTGCCCCCCTAGGGTATTGCCGCTCTGTATAGCACTGCAACAGGACAGGAGCGCGCTGCGCTTGCGAAATATATATTTTAAACAACTATCCCTCATTTTTGTATTTGGGTTGAATATTATTTCTTTTACCTGGATTTTAACTGCGCTGAGATCGCGCACGCTGCCCCCCACTTGCATTTTAAAAGTTCGCATTGGCGATTAAATCACCACTTTTAGAGCGGGCCCCGGATCACCTAGGACGCCATATTTGGTTAGGAAGCGCCGTTTCCCGGCGCCATTTTCGCCAGCAGCGCTCTAGCGCTCACGCGCTTGGGAGGAGAGCCTTCATAAGCAGGTCATGAGCACGCGCAGCGGTAACGCGCAGCGGGAGCGCCTGATGAGCGCCGGAGGAGCGCCAGAGGAAAGCCCGTTTGCGCCCGTTCGCGCACGATCGGGCCTCGGGCCTGGACACTCTTCTCAGGTAAGAGTTTATACCCGTGATGACCTTCTAGCATTCAAGGGATCTACCATTCCCCGATGCTTACATACGATAGATTTGACGAAAGGCCACCGAGCATGTAATCATTGCCCTTTTCAAGCATCGGAACAGGTTTTCGAGGAGTCTAAACAGACTACGATCTTGAGGATGGCTTTACTGAACTGTCGTTCCCTGCCTGGACATAAGGAGGAAGTCTCACTTTTCATCTCCTCCGGAGATCTTGACGTCCTGTTTCTTGTGGAGACTTGGCTGGGGGAACATTCTGGCCCAGATCTGGTCGAGGCACTGCCCCCAGGATACACAGTACAACACAAAGATCGTCCAGGGAGGGCAGGAGGAGGGATTGCAATTATCCATAGGGAGAGTATAAGCTGTCGATTACAGGACACTGGGATCCAGGGATGCGAAAGCACACATTTTACCCTCCACCCCTCATGTGAGAGCTCAGTAACAGGGATGTTGATATATAGACCACCAGGCCCCCTCGGCAGGTTTCATGAAAGCCTACTGGAGGCAGTTATAGGAGGGGTCTGCACGGTCACGAATTTCCTGCTATTAGGAGATTTCAACCTCCACTTTAATAAGTCAGGAGATAAGGCAGCGAAAGACCTAGAAAAAGATTTAGAGAGCTACAACCTTAATCTTAAGGTTCGGCGCCCTACACACAAGTCAGGAAATACACTCGACCCCATTTTTACCAATATGGTGAATATAACAGTCCTGAAACCTTACCCTGTCCCCTGGTCGGATCACTCGGTGATTCCTTTTCACTGGAAAATCTCCAGGATGACCACTAATACCTCCTCAAATAGAGGACTAATAAGAGCTTGGACAAAACTTAACATGGACGAGTGGAAGGGACAGTTAGAAAGCACTAAGCCACTGGATAACTCTAATCTGGACGGGGCTGTCAACAGTTTTAATCAGTGGATTACCCATTCCCTAGATAAGGTTTTACCGAAAAAATCCTCAACAATTAGGAAGGGAGAGCTGAAACATCCATGGTTCACCTCAGAGTTAAGATCATTAAAACAGGAATGTAAAAGGGCAGAACGCCATTGGCGGAAGGATTTCAGTGTGGAAAGGAAGATTAGTTACAAAGCCACATTGAAGAAATATAAAACTACTCTCACTACCACCAAAACGGCATTTTTTGCGAATAAAATCGAATCCGCCGCCAATGCCCCTAGGGAAATGTTTAAGATTGTAAAGCTTCTAACGAAAACTCCAGACCCCCCCATAAAAGCAGATGAGCAGGACACAAGGTGTGACGATATGGCGAATTTTTTTCAGATGAAAATACTTAAAATTCTCGAGACGATCCCGGTATCGGATTCGGCCTCACATCACAGGGTACCTCCTTTGGACGACAAAACGGATTGTCCAACACTCACTGAGTTTGCCCCCCTCACGGAAGAGCTTCTCCCCTCTTCGATGAGGAGTATAAAAAGTGGATCCCCACGAGATCCAGCTCCCATGGCAATACTAAATCAGGTACTGCCAACCATTAGTAAACCGGTAATTAAGATGGTCAACCTCTCCCTGGAATCGGCTACAGTACCAAAGGGATGGAAGCTGGCCATGGTGAGATCCTTGATTAAAAAACCGAACCTCGACCCAGGAGACCTGGCGAATTATCGCCCGATATCCTTGTTACCCGGGATGGGGAAATTAACCGAAAAACTGACAAATATTCAATTGGCGGCATTTCCGGAGAAATACAAGCTTCTCCACCCATCCCAGACGGGTTTTAGGAAGGGACAAGGCACGGAGACGGCATTGTTGAGGGTGGTAGAAGAGGCCAGAGGGATTTTGGATGCTGGTGGCAGCGCGGCCATTATCCTTCTGGACCTCAGTGCCGCCTTCGACACGGTAAGTCATCACCTGTTGCTGGCGCGACTTCAAAATATCGGAGTAGCCGGGAAAGCCTTGGAATGGCTGAGATCCTTCCTTGAGGAAAGATATTTTCAAGTGTTTGACGGAAACAACCGCTCTCGCCTTTTCCCGTTACAGTGTGGGGTTCCACAGGGGTCGTCCCTTAGCCCCACACTGTTCAACGTTTACATGGCCCCGTTGGCGGAATTAGTAACTCCGTTCGGCATCCAGCTAATAAGCTACGCGGACGACACCCAGTTGGTGTTTTCCCTGCAGCAAACAGATGCCCCCCCGAACAACTTGGCTAATTGTTTGGAGGTGGTGGTAAATTGGATGCACGTGTCTCAGCTCAGACTCAATGGAGGAAAAACTGAGCTGATGCTCCTAGGAAAACAGGATATTCCCGAAAGTCTAGCTTGGCCGGCGTGCATGGGTGCCAGACCATCGCCCAAGCCGGAAATAAAGAGTTTGGGCTTTTGGCTGGACAACGCCCTGTCCTTCGATACGCAGGCCAGAAAGACGTCTGCAGTCTGTCATGGGATACTTAAGTCCCTGCGCAAAATCCTGCCCCAACTTCCTGAAAAAGCAAGGAAAACCGTAGTTCAGTCTCTGGTGTTATCCCGAATTGACTACGGGAATGCGATTTATCTTGGGGCACCGGCCTCCACTTTTAAGACCCTACAAGTGGCGCAGAATTATGCTGCCAGAATTCTGACGGGAACTAGTCGGTATATGTCGGCGAAGCCAGCACTAAGATCACTTCACTGGCTCCCGGTGAGGGAACGGGTGCGATTCAAATCCCTATGCATAACCTACAAGATCCTGCATGGAGAAGGTCCCTCCATTCTGGAAAACTTGATAAGTCCCTACAAGCCCCAACTTAACCTCCGCTCGAGCGAACATAATCTGGCGATCATTCCCAGAACAAAACGAGCACGATCGGGCGGTCGACTCTTCTCTCTGCAAGCTGCAAGAGAATGGAATGCCCTCCCATGTAATTTGAGGCAGGAACAGACCTTTCTTCAGTTCAGGAAGAAACTTAAAACTTTTTTATTCCCAAGAACCAGCTCATAGTACGATTGCAGATCGGATCAGCCTAGGGTCTCTGTTTTCCAAGAGCGCTGGGATGCCTACGGGTAGCCATGCGCTATATAAGTGATTTTACAATTACAATTACAATTACAATCCTATGGAAAAAAGCTAATTTTCACTCCCTATGAGAATAATGGAGGAAGATGTCCATCTTATAATGCTTGCATGTCCTTTGTATGATTAAATATAATACATGGTCATTTTCAGGTGGGGTTGCATGCTTGTTTTAATAAGTTTAATTTGGGATCTAGTTTGTGTGACAATTTCACATCATCAGTAAATATATAAATGCATACATGAATTCAATTAAATCAAGTCTGAAGACCCTGTGCAGCCGGTTCTGGTTGCAGAATGTAACCACTGGCCATGCCCTCTGCTCACTATCCTTGACCTTCTTTCATCTTAGCAGCTTGGATGCAGAGTCTATAGCCTTCAGTCACATCTTGCACCCACTCCATAGGCCCACAGAGCCTACAACTACTCATAACGTTTGGATGTGACCAGCAAGTCTGGTCGTAGGAGGATACCTGTGGTCAGGACCTGCACTATTTCCATTGGCCACAGGCACACTGGACATTGTCTTCCGGTGTGCACTGCAGCAAAAGGCGAAGACACCGCCCTTTGGCTACACCCTGTGGCTAGTCCACAGCCCATGAGAATAGTTTGGTGATGCAGAATAGACTCTTCTCTCCTGGTCATGCAGTCATGCTCTCAGGTGTGTGGTAGCAGAATATCATTGTCAGGATATTTCCCCACTGCAGTTAATCAGTGAAAATCTGCACCTCATGAAACTATATATTTTAAAAGATACTTGAGACATGATATTCATATCAAACAATATTTCTCTATATGATATTCTGACATACAACCCCCTGCACCCACTTCTGCAAGGCATGCGACAATTTCTAGGCAGGAAGACTAATCACAGTCTTTTTTTCAGTACAGTCATCTTTTGTGTGTTTGACGATTCCCCATTACTTGTTTTGAAGTCCTCCAAGCATCCCTGAATGCACTTGAGAACTGGTTTTGAGTTCTTGAATTTAATATCCAGATGTATACATTTTTCAGTCGAATAAAATACCTTTTATTCTTATGTGCCTTGTAGAATATTCTCCTCTTAATTTTCCACTTTGACCTTCAAGGTGTTCCTTCCATGTTGTTGTTTTAAGACAACAGTCAGATAATGATGGTTCTCAAATTACTCTCATTGGTCTAGAATCACAAGCATGGTGAAAGAAACAACTCTTTCAACCAATCAGATTAGTATTTGGAATTTAAATCCACTTCTTGAACAGTTGTTCTTGAATCCTTCTCAGTCCTATAAGTAAATATATCCTTGTTATTAACTGAAAATCTCCTGACATATTTTTGTTGCAAGCATCCTAAAAACAAACAAACAGGTCTAATAATGGAGACACATTTAAAGGATGAGTGTGAAAAGACGTGCCTTCCATCTTAAGTCCCATAAGAATGTGTGCTTTGTGCTAGTGAAAAAAGCTACTACATGGATTTACACTAAATTATCATATAGGTAGAACGTTCCTCAGAATAGGCTCTTTTTGTAGTTTGATGTCAATCTGTTAAATTGCGATTTTCTTTTTACAAACGTGTCAGTTTATTTGTAAAATTTGCAAATTCACATCGAAGATGGATCAGCAGGTGAAAAATTAAAAAAAGTACGAAAATCTGGATGGAAGATGGGCCCTTTTTATTTGCATTCTCCAGTGCGGAGTGTGCATGTTTGAACTGAACTATTGACTGGACGACCTTATTCACCAGCCATTACTGTAAAGTTTTGTTGCAGCTGCCAGTACATGATTTGAGAAGAACCAAAATTATTTTTTGGGGGGGATGTAAGAGGACATGGGAAGCATCCCCCGATTACTGGACGAATGTTAGGTGGGGTGGGGTCTGAAGGGACATATATTGCCCTCATAAATGAAATGAGCTAAAAAAAAGTTTCACTTAGTTCAGCATATCAGCTTGAAAGACTTGGGATATTGTACTGCCTGGTTCTTAATCATGAATCTGCTGATATATCCTAATATCTGTCTATACAAAATAAAAAATTTAGGGGCATATCAGCAAGGGCCGGTGATAATTATCGCTAAGCGCACTTAGCACTAGGATCATTATCGCCGGCTAGCGTGGAATTTTATCGCTGAGATATCGTGCTATCAGCAACGCTGATCTCAAAAGCAATAAAATTCCTCGCGCTAACAGCCAAAAGTGAGATTATCGCTGGAAATCCAGCGATAATCTCACACATTTTGGCGTTAGCTTGCTGATAAGGCAGGGCATACTTAGCCATTATATCCACCTTACATTGGATATAATGGCTAAGTCAGGGTGAAAGCAGGCGTAAGGAAAGTAGCGTTAACTGTGGTTAGCGCTACTTTTCTTATCGCTATGCCTGTTAGAGATTCCCTTGATAATTGGAGAAATGTCGCTTAGCGACATTTCTCCAGTTATTTTGGGACGGAACGCCCACTTTGGGAGCTAAAGCAAGGAATCACGCGTTAGTGTGACCTTGATGATTAAGCGATAAAATTATCGCCGCTATTCGTCCGGAAACGGACGCTAAAGCGGCGATAATTTTTCATCGCCAGCTTGCTGATATGCCCCTTGGAAGGGAGTATAAGGGAACAGGAAGGAGCTCTGTCAAGAAAATGAAGAAGTTTTAATGAAAAAACAATGAACACATGACACTATGGAAGATGAGACGCCTTGGATCCTCTGTGCATTAGTGATTGATTATAAGATCTGCATTCAGGCATTAGGTGCAGGTTTCTACAAATGCTCCCAGGAAGTTCATGTGGTTTTCCATGGGGGCGCCTAATTCTGCTGTATGGTGTTCTCCATAGCGAATGGCTCTACACTTCGGGAATAAGGTTCACTGTGGAAATGCACTTTTTTCCTCACAGATAAAAATCTATTTTCCCATGGAGAAAGCTCTTCCCAGACGCTTTTAGCAAATTTGCGGGTGATTCCTTTCACTTTCCAACATTTAACCTGAGTTATGCCAGATCTTTGCTGCAGTAAATTTATAACTCTTTCCAATTTGGAAAGTGGGTTGATTGAAAGTTGGAAATGCCCACAAAAGTACATGTTTGTGCATGTTCCCAAACGTTCAAGGCAACTCATGCCTGAGTGGGATTTGTGGCAGCACAGATATCCCCACTCATGGCCAAGAGGCCCACCTCATAAATGGGTTTATGCCCACTATGAATCCATTGTGAAATCCTGGCAGGCAAAGGAAAGATAAATGCTGCCATAAACATATGTTTACAACCTTTGTGAATAGGGCTCTACATTCCTCGGGAAATGCCGGAGCCCCGATTGACATACAGATAATTGCTGGTTACCCAGATTTCTCCAGGCAAACCTGCAAATATTGATCCATCAATCATGGGGGGTTCAATCTATCCTCTACTCAACATACTTATACTTACTCTTAAATAGAAAACTAAAGCACATCTTTGCAACATTAATTTAATTTATTTTAAAGGTTTCAAGAAAATGCAATACTGATTTACAGAAAAACTACTTTGTGGAGCATTTGGTGGAGATCGTGACAGTATCAGATTCTATGTCAATATCATCCATTGACGACTGTTTGACTACATGTCGATACCACTGCTGTCCCTCCAGGAGGCATACAACCCTGTTAGGGTATGGTAGGGTATGAATCATTGATGGTCCGAATAGAGACAGCAGGTATCAGTTTTGACTTTCAGAAATATTTTGTTTCTGTTTCTCTCAACTTTCTCACATCCTACATCATATATTACACACTAAATAACAATAGGGTACGAAAAATGTTTGAGGGAATCTAAGTACTTGAAGAAGTCCAAAATCCCATTTTAGGACTTTTTATGCTGGCCGAAACATGATGACATTAGGGATGTATGATTGAATGTATTCCAAAACAGACTTCTCCAATTTTTTTAAACTTACCAGTGACATCATCAATACATTTTTATCAGTTGTTCGCCAGGTAATTTTATTTCAGTGAAACAGAAATTGGATCCAAAGTCCAAGAGTACCTAATTGTTATACAATAAAATAACGTCTTAAGACTGCAGATAGGAGCCCATTCAGACAAGGATGCTACTTGATCCGAATGAGGAGCATACCCGATGGTGGAGCATACCACTATCGGTGGGTGAGGGTCTTCAACCCTTGTAATAGGGATATCCCATTGATCATCCAGCTTTTTTCATCGAGATTTTAAAACAAAAAGGTAAGTTTGGAATAACTTATTTTTGTCCGTACTCTGTTTGGGAGGATTTTCATTGGCCCTCTATAAAATCTCCTCTCACACACCTTTTATATTGTCGATTTGTGCTAATGATTCCGAATTTGCTGCTTGTAAGTGTCTTTGAGGGCCTGGTTTTCATGCTTCATCAAGTTTGGTTAAATTGTATAATTTGGAGCAGAAATTATTGCATACTTGTTAAGCATTCTTTAACTCATTTTGCTTCTGAAGTATTGTATTCTATTACTAATCAGACCTCCTTTTGTGTTTTGGGGCCTGCTGGAGTCAAGAGTGTGCACTCAGATCCTATTATATTAAAAAACTATGGTCAATAGAACAGCACATTCTGAAGTGTGGCTTTCTGAAAGCAGAGTGCAACCTTTTGTGTTAAGACCAACGAAACTGAAAGTTTAGAACAATGTGACACAATCATTTGAGCTAGCTAATAGAAAACAGCTATTTTTCTTCTAATAATTCCTTGTTTTGTTTTGACTATTGGTTTTTTGTAAAGGGGCAGCTTCTCATGTAGGTCACTTTCATGAAAAACCTGAGAGTTATTTCTTCCATACCAAATCTGATGTTAAGTATTATTGTGTCAAACTGGTAAATTTGTTATTAAACCCAGGCAGCACCTGGACAGTGCTTAATTTGTAAGTATCAGATGTATCTGTGTGCGTATTTTTAAGCAAAGTTCATCAGTGGAGCATTTACCTATTCAATATATCTTTAAAAAATAATAAATCTCAGACTTAAGCATGCAGTTTAAAGTGACTTGTGGGTTGTGCCGGCAGCAGTTGGCCCATGTGAAATACTTTAGGCCCTGGCACTTAAGTTTTCACAAATTAAGCACTGCACCAGGACCTAACCCTTCCGGTTTACTTTTCTTCAACACTATTGGAAATGTTCTGGCCAATTATTTTAGGCCACAAAAGTTGCTTGCGAAGGCTCCTCAGTTTTAGCTGCTATTTATTTACATGCTCTCGAATTTCCTTCTTCAAGCATACATTATTACATTAAGCCTAGGAGCAGAGCGAAAAAAAGGGTTTCTTCAGTTTAATGGAATGTGAATGCGTTTTAGATATTATTTTCCTTTTTTGTCAGCAGTGTGTATCTTTTCATGTTTTTTTTTGTTTTGCTTTTCATTAGTTTATTGTGTAGAGTTTTGCAATGAATTGAACCAAGGAGGCTGTGTTTTACCCTATGTGGCTATGTAGTTGTGATGCATAGGCTGTCGCCTTGAGACTATTTATAATGTCCATTGAGTGTGTTCAGTGGCTCCTGGATTTAGTCTACAGTCTCTCAGTTGGAAGATTTTGACTTCTCCTTGTCTCCTCACTAGTGAGGATTTGCTACCACTGGTGTTTTCTGTGTCTCTGTCATTGTTTTTCAATGGGAAATTGTGGAAACTGTTTGATCTTTGGCATCCATTATGTTTTACTTCAAATTAATCCATAAATATGATTCGTTAGTAGTGGTGACTTCGGTGGATCTGTGGGTTAGTGGTGAATGCCTTTGTATGCATGGAGGGTTGTTGGTGACCACCTGCTCTATTAATCTGCTGCCTAACTGGCAGCTGTGTGTGATTTGTTCAGATGAACCCCTGCTTGTCCTACCAGTATTTAGTAGTAGCCCCATATCTTTCCATTGGCACTATTATTTATGTTTGGGGAGTTTCTTTGTTTATTTATGTTTCAGCTGGGTTCATTTTTCTCCATGATGCTCTGTGCTTTATTCTTTCTTCTGTTCTACATTTCTGTCTATCTGCCATTCTCTCCCCTCTTGTGCCTTCCTCTCTCATTTTCTCTGTTTCTGTCTACATGTGCCTTGCCTCAAACGTCTGTGCCACCCACTGTTCCCATTCCTACCAGTCTAATTAAACGTTTTTCTTTTCTATTTCTCTCACGTCCTGTCACTCTCTAGGTCTCTGTCCCTCTAGATATGTATGCATTGGTGTAGGGTGAATCTAGGTAGGATAGGAAACAAAGGAGCTTTACATTACATTAAATGGGGGCTGGGGGGGGGTCGGAAGAAAGTCTACAAGATAGTGGGCATCAACTGGGAATTACATAAATACATTTGACACATTTGGACACAGGGAGATTAAGTGATTTGCCCAGAATTATACGATGAGGCTGAGATTCAAACCTGGGTCCCCAGGCTTCAGTGTTGCAGCTCTAACCATTTAACCACATTTCTTTCCCTCTAAGTGTCTTTAAGTCTACATTTATGTTCCTCCCACTCTCCCTCTCGCTTTAGATGGCTCCTGTGCCCTCTCTCCCTCTCTGGAATCCCCTCTCAGTTGGTATCAGCGGTGACAAACTGCTATCTCAGGCCCATCTGTTTCTTTGTACACATTTGAAACCAGTTTTGAAGCCTGATTTATAAATATTGCCTTTGCAGCTGGGGAGTGACATTGATAGATGTCTGAACAGATGGATTCTGCAAGCTCTTGGTGAATTCCTTCCTTCTCTCTCTCTCTCCCCCCCTTCTCTCTCTCTCTCTGTATCTCGCGCTCTCTCTTTCTCCTTCTCTCATTCTTTCTCTCTCTCTCTCTCTCCTTCTCTCACTCTGTCTCTCGCTCTCTCTCTTTCTCCTTCTCTCATTCTTTGTCTCTCTCTCCTTCTCTCACTCTCTGTCTCTCGCTCCCTCTCTTTCTCCTTCTCTCACTCTTTGTCTCTCTCTCTCTCTCCCCTGTTCCTCTGGCAACATCTGGTCGTTCCTGTCTAGTGTTTACCTTTACCCTGGAGCATTTGACGCTTTTGGTGAAGGAGGGAAGAAGATGGCTGAGTCTTTTTTTCTGGCACTTCTGGAAGGGTTGGGCTGGATTCCACCTGTGCATTGCATAATCCATCCAGTCTAGGTGTGTCTCTATTCAAATACTGAATCGATGCTGCACATAATGCACATGCATGTGTGCGAATTCACCGACAGCTGAGTAATCATCTGCTCTGCGTGTCCCTGTCTCAGCTGTACCTCATATGACTATGGGGCCGATTCACAGAACTAACTTAAGACAAAATCCTAAACTTACTACTTTTGGTATTCACAGAAGGCATTTAGTAGTAGTAAAGTTAGGATTTTGTCTTAAGTTTGACTTAAGACAAACTTAAGACAAACTTAAGACAGACTTAAGACAGATTTAAGACAGACCTAAGACAGACTTAAGACAAAATCCTAACTTAAGTCTGTCTTAAGTCTGTCTTAAGTTTGTCTTAAGTCAAACTTGAGTCAAACTTAAGACAAAATCCTAACTTTACTACTACTAAATGCCTTCTGTGAATACCAAAAGTAGTAAGTTTAGGATTTTGTCATCAATTAGTTCTGTGAATCGGGCCCTATGACAACCCTCCCAGTGGGGTACCATGATATTATATGTATGCCCACTGGTGTCATGGCCACGAACCTAAATCCTAGCATTTATTGCACTTATTTGTTTCAATTTCCATTAGGGGTCTGTGTCTTAGCTTAACAATTTTGCAAGTGCTTCTCCTGCAGTGTTAGATCTTTCCCCACCAAACTCAGCCAGTTTACCTCCTGTTCCCTAAACAAATAATTAATTTCCTACAGGGTCTTAAAGTTGTTCTTTTAAATCTCTGGGCTGTATATTCTTATTGCACTCTTGGGGTGCCATAGAGCATCTGCAGGAGATTTCGTCAATGCCCCAGACTGCCCAAGGTAAATAAAGACATGCAAGAAGTTTTCAGTCTATCTTGAAGGTTTAGACAACTGATCCAAAGCCTGGAATCTCTGATGAGCCAATTTGAGTGCAGTGGGGGTGGATTGTAGTCTCCTTGAATGCCCAGGACCTTTCTAGTTCTCACCAGTTTCCGAAGACCGGTTGTGTACAATACCAACACGTGAAGTGGGCTTGGAGTCAATCCATTGTTGTTACATCTCGGAGCAGAATTCAGAGCAAGACTCACAAGCAGCAGCGTGTTGCTTTGGCCTCGTGTTCTGTACAGCGAAGACAGCGTGTCTCTGGGAAACGCGTTCTGTACGCGTAGGAGGTATACCTTCACTCTTTGTTGCCAGCGTCAGTATCTCTTTGGTTGGATCCACTTCGCAGGTCATGTGGAGCACTGAGTGCAGGAGTGCAGGGAACAGATGCCAAGTTGCAGAGGAATTAGCTAAGTCAAATGTGGTCTGATCATTTCCTTATAAAGCATTATTCAGAAATGTTATTTTTATGGAAGATTAAGCAGGCCTAACCTCTCATCTATACCTATGCAAAATGGCTATCTCTGCATTTTGCTGTCTGAAAATCTAAAACCAAGAAGGTTTTCCTCCTTCGTTGTCCTTCTCCCCCTTGATATCATTTTATGTCTTAAGAAGTCTTACATTTGAGCAGGATGATGTTTTTTATCATGTTTACAACCCATTGCTAATCCTATTTGCCCCTGAATTTTGCATTTTCCCTATTAAGGTTTTCTTGTGGATTTGGCGGTCAGAAAGTCTTATTCAGGGCTCCTTCTTAACTCTGATTCAGGGTGCCATTGGTGCCTTGCTGAGCAGACTTTGTCTTTCATCTCATCTACAATCAAAGACCATCACAACTTTTTAGGTTTTTTGCATTACTGCTTTTTTCTCTCAAATGGTACCCTCAAAAAGAGACACCAGATAACTTTCACATTGGAAACAAAGTGCAAGGTGGTGGAATGGCTACTGGAAGGAAATAGCCTTATCCTAGGGCAACTGAGAAGGAAAATTGGGACCTTCTTTGCATCCTTCCCTTGATATCCATTGTACTGACTTTCTAATTAATCTCTGGCCTTTGTGTTTTGTTGATGCTGTTCAGCATTGACCAACAATCATTTTTGCTGAATGATAGTCTAATAGCGTTCAACGATGAGACCTGTTGGCTTTAGCAGTGCTTGTTCTGTGTTTGGTGTGCTCTCCTACACTGCAGATGCACGGAAGAAGTGCAGTGCAAGTGATTATCACCCATTTACAGTCTCCTTGTATCTACTCTAGAAGACTTTACATCTAAATCATACATGCACACTCCATCTGGGAAACCTTCAGCAAGGAACAGATTTGTTTCTTATGAGATGGTTTAATGCTCTTTCCAGTGACATTGACTTCTACTTTAGGTGTCATAAACTAGTTACATCTATTGGTTGGTCAAATTAGTACATTCAGCATTTGTTAACTTTATTATAAAAGCAATTTTTTAATAGTGGTTTAGAAACCTTTAATTAAAAGTTTGAAATACCTCGAAAGTTGCCATTGTGTGACTCCTGATGTCTCATAAAAGACTCCCATTAAACTTTCTCTTGTACCTGAGTACTAAATGCCTTTAATCTTTACAATATGAGGCTTTTATGCCAGTGAAATGAATATTTAAGTGCTTGTGAAGTGGAGGCAGCTGTGCACAAGGCTGAAGCCCACTTATTGTCTGGATCCATTAATTCCTGTTGTGTTTATTGAGTTCGCTTGTGTAGAGACAGTGACGTAGAACCCTTGACTCGGCTATAGTACCTGGCTGGAAATTAAAACTGTGCTACTCGGATCAGCAAAATAAAGCAATTTTCAAATTTGAGTATGGTGGAAATGTGCAAATATAACCTGACCAGGGTAGGACTGGGACACAAAATAGGCCTAGGTACCAAAACAAAAGGGGCCACGATTAGTGAACCACATAGATAACAAAAAAGTGGTCCACATTTTCAAATCAGGCCAGTTTTGATCCTGTAAAGCAACGCTGTATGGGTCTTTTGCACATGGGAGGCTGCATGTATTTGTGTTTGCTTCAGGCAATGGTTGTGGTGCTTTCAGGGAAATCAACAGTAGAAATTGGCCCAGCAGACCATAAAACAGGCCCACAAACTTCTAAAAAACTGACTCACACACTGATCAGTGAGACCAGCCCATGGGGCACTCACTGCCTGATACCGTATGGGCCAATCCGACCATGAACCTGACCAATAAAATTACATTATTCAACCCTAGATTCTCATACAATTTCGCCTCCTAGTTAAACTTATTTCTAGTTGGAATGATTGGATGACTGGGCATTTATATCACCCGAGGATCCTTTTTCAATCTGACCTTGAAACTCAAATCTCGGACCACCATGATGTTTCAGGGTTTTGCCAACTTTAAGTCACCCCAAGGTCAGGTGCTAAGTTGCGTTTGACCTAGTTCAGTTCGCCCTGCCTAATTTCATACGTTTTATTTTTTATTTTTCGGTGTTTGGTAGAGCTCTAAGGGCCTCGTTTTGAGGCCCTAGCGGAACTTTTGCGTCGCCGGAGCATCACTTTTTTGACGCACCGGTGGCACAATGTGCCGCAGCATATTTACAAGGCCACGCAGCTTTTCATGGCCTTGTAAATATGTGCCCCTTACATGCAGAACACTGCGTGAAAGGAGCGTTCCATGGATGTTGCTCTGGGTGTTCCCACGCCACATCCATGGAATTGGAAGCATTCCCAGATTTATGACAAGTTGTAAACCTGGGAATGCGTCAGATTCAAACGCCACTCCAGGGGTGGCGTTAGCGAGGCACAATGAGGAGAAGATTCCTTGCAGCGATGCCCTTTGCCAGGCAGGTGGGAAACTGAAAGGCGTACAGAGCTGTACCGCCTCTAACTTCCACAAACCTACTTCGATAGGGACACTGTGGTGTCCTGCTGGACACACAGCTTTAGTCAGACACTCCCCGAGGGCTGACCTCACACTCACCTCATATCCATCCAACAAAGGTGTCATGAGCGGCGAGCACACGTGCTTGTGGCCAGTTTTAGTACCCTACCACACTGTGTCCATGTCGTTATTACTCAACATGCGGGCTTAGGGCACAGAACTCAACATTGGCGATGAGGGCGGTTGTGCCCACCGTGCCCCGACATTATGTGTCTGACCTGGTAGCACCAGTGCTGACCAAGGTCACACTGAGGGCACTCGACCTTCCCGTGTACAGAGCACCATGACTTGGCTGGGAAGAAGGACTCACAAGACAGCCCGCATGGAGGCAGGGCACCGGGCCACTGAAGAAAGGACAATTGCTGTGCTTATCTGTCCTGTCCTCCTGAACAGAAAGGAAAAATAGCAGAATAAGGGAAGGTGAGATCGCATTGGGCAGGAGTCCCGCACATTACATGGCATAGCGGCTGCTACCCACCTGTTGAACACCACGTGATACACAATACCAAGTGCTGCGGCCGATGAGAGGCATACTGCCTCGGGACCCAGCTGCCAGCAGTCGATTACAGCGCCCCGCCAGCAGAGGTGAAGACCGAGGCCGCATCATATTGTGTTGTGCGGCTGCCTAGGGTCACTGCGAGGCATTTTAACCCCGACGGCAGGGATATAAGTGGGCCGGGTCTCACCGGGTCTGAGCACCGGCATTTCCTTAAAGGGGGCCTCGAAACGGGTCTCTAACGGGCTCTGTTTTGTGCCCTGGCACACGCGGTCCGTTTTTTTCCTGTTTGCAGTGACAGCAGGCACATCGATGTGTGCCTGCTCATAATGCTCACTTCTCACTAGTGGAGAAGTTACGGCATGATGTCATGCCAGGTGAGCCTTGTAGGGGAAAAGAAATACTTTAAAGAGAGTCATTTTCTCTCTGGGTTTCCATTCTCTTTTTGAAACTCAGGAGCAGCAACATTGTTGTGGTGTCACCAGGGCTTAAAGTGGAAGTTTTTTTCATTATTATATATGACAAGCAATAGTTGCTGCTTATTTATCCTATGCAACTAACAACCATCGACAAAGCAAACAGTCCTGCCTTGTTGTAGGTATGATTTTACTTGTTATATCATATCTGGATGCAATGACAGAAACAGCAAAATACAAGTTGGGCGGTGTGGCGCTATGCATTTGAGGCCACTGTGGGCCGACCGGGTGCGCAGGGGCTGGCTCGCTGCACAATTACTCAGGTCACACCAGTGTGCCGGTCCGGAAGTCTCGCCCTCGAGCGGGCGCTTCCTTTTATTCATTCCCCACAGGCCACGCCTGGCCTGCGGATGTGGTGCTGCAGCCTAGTAGAGACTAGACTGCCAACCATTACATCCCTATCCAAATCAGTCTCTGAAACATTAAACAGCTCACACAGTTCAACGGACATGCACACAAAAGGTAGATACTTGCGTGGATCCCCAGATGCGGAGGCCGGGTGACTTCAGCAGGCAAAGTCTCGCAGCTGCTGGCTTGGACGAGGGTTTGGTCTCAGGCTGTATCTCTGGGGAAAGCCACGCAGTTGCGTGCTGCCAGGAGCTGAGCCATCTGGATCCGGACTGGATAGTTGCATGGTGTTGTTCTCCTGAGTCTCTCGGTCGCCGCTGCTCCTTGGCCTCCCATTGTGGGTCTCTTGTGCTTGGGTATCGGTGCCTTCTGGTTGATCACCGGAGGGCCTCGCGGGGTGTTCTGATGGGACTTCTTTGAACCATGATACGTTTCGGGACACCTCCTCTTCTCCTCTCTGTGCGGTCACCATGGTTCCACGGTAGGCAATGACTGTCCATGTCCCGGGTTCATAGTTCGTTCTGAATTTCCCGCCGGGGCGACGGTCCCGCAGTAGGACGGTGGCCCCAGTGCGGAGTGTTCTTGGCGTAGCATGGCGACTGAGGCTTACTTGTAAGTTTCAGCGGGTTCTCCGGTTTTGTGTCTCCTCAGTCTCCGGTGGGGGTGGTGACCACCCCGGACAGGTGGGGAGCAGGTCTCTCTTTGGGCCATTAAGCATCAGTGACCACGGGCTCCTCTGAGTGGTACAGTGGGGGGGTGCTCCGGTATTCTCTCAAGAACTCCTGAAGTCTCTTTTCTGGATCCACCTGTTCTGCCACGGCTATGCAGAAAGTCTTGTTTAGTGTACGTATGAAACGTTCAACATCGCCATTGGGCTGTGGACCCGTCGGTGGTGGATCCCTTGCTGTTTCAGGAAGTTGGCAAATTCGGCGCCTTGAAACGGTGGCCCATTGTCACTGTGCACTTCATGAGGAAAACCAAACATGGCGAATACCTTTTCCAGGATGGGGCCCACGTGGCTGAATGCAGTGGATGCGACTGTCTCCATGATAGGGAACTTTTAGCATGCGTCCACGATTACTAGCATGTGCTTCCCTCCAGGGAGACTCCCGAAGTCTATGCTCACCTTGGACCACGGGATGGTGCACGCTTCTTCAGTAATCACTGGGATCGGTCTCTCTGGGGCACTGGTTAGTTGGCACGGCGGGCAGCGACGGACATACTCTTCCACCATCTTCTCGAGCTCTGGGAACCAGACTTTTTCCCTCATACGTGCCTTCCTTTTTGTTACGCCGTGGTGCCCTCCATGGGCTAGCTGGGTCTCTCTGTACTGCAGGGATTGGGGTATCACCAGCCTAGATCCTCGAAACAGGATCCCTTCACTTGTGGCACTGAGTTTGTGCCGTATTCGCCACATTTTTGTTAGGTTCTCGCAGTCCTCTTGGTTCCAGGAGTTGGCCTGGCGGAGGTAGTTCACCCACAACCCTTCTTGGACCACTCGTAGGGTTCTGGCAGACACGGCATCGGTGGCAGCCACCTCTTTGACATCATCCAGGGTCATACTCTGGGGGCATGCCGCGATGGATATCATGTTGACGTAGTGTTCTGCCTCTTCCGCGTCGTCTTGTGCGTCTGGTGGAATGGGGTGTCTCGACAGGAAGTCTGCCGGGTTCTTGGCCACTGGCCTGTAGACCTCTTCCATTTCGTATGGCTGCAGCTGTACTGCCCATCGCTCAATGCGCGGAGGAGGGTGAGGCGCAGTCCCTTTGAAGAGAGGTACTAGGGGTTGATGGTCGGTGACCATGGTGAATGGCTGTCCTCGTAGATAGAGATGGAAGTGATTGCAGCCCCATTTGATGGCTAGTGCCTCTCGTTCTGTCTGAGCGTACCTCATTTCTGTTGGTGTCAGTGACTTGCTGGCAAATGCGAGAGCTGCCCAGTGGCCGGGTTCGTGTTCTTGGGTGAGTACTGTGCCGAGCCCAACTGGGCTGGCATCCACAAGTACTTCCGTTCTCTTTGCTGGATCGAAGTATGCTAATGTCGCTTCTCTCAGGAGGGCGTCCTTTATGCCTTGGAATGCCTCTTCTTCTTTCTGTCCCCATTGCCACGTGGCGTCTGCCTTTGTGAGGGCTCTCAGTGGTTCTGCTCGGGTAGCCAGCCTGGGGATGAATCTCCTGCAGTACGTGGTCATGCCTAGAAAACTACGTACTTCCGTTCGTGTGGTCGGCGCAGGGGCATCTTTGATTGCTTGCGACTTTCTGGGGTCCACCTGGATGCCCTCCTGATTGAACACATATCCGAAGAATTCTAGGAGATCTGGAAAAACTGGCATTTGTCCTTATGTAGAGTCGCTCCGTGTTCACTAAGGCATTGTTGTGTGTTCCGGAGATGTTTGTGGTGATACGCTGCCGTCGTAGAATCGGTCAGAATATCGTCGCTAACATTGAGTACTCCGGGTAGCCCAGACAGCATTTCCCGTATTGTATTTTGGAATACTTCGTCCGCCGAAGATATTCCAAAGTTTAACCGTTTGTATCTTCGTAGGCCGAGATGGGTGCTGAAGGTGGTGATGTACCGGCTTTCTTCTGACAGAGGAAGTTGATGGTATCCCGCGTTCAAGTCAATTTTGGAAAACCACTTGGATCCGTTGACATCAGCGATGATATCGTCCATCGTTGGCGTGATGTGGCGTTCTCTTCAGATAGCTTTGTTTGACAGCCTCATGTCGATACAGAGACGTATGGTTCCTGGCTGCTTAGGTTTTTACGCGATGACCATTGGGGACACCCATGGTGTAGGCCCCGACACCTTTCCGATGACGCCTTGTTTTTCAAGGGTTTCTAGCTCCTTTTCCAATAGTGGCCGGAGATGGAATGGGACTCTTCTGTGTCGCAGAGCGACTGGGGCAACTGTCCTGTCAATGTGTATTTTGATGGGGTCACACTTAATGCACCCAAGCCCTTGAAAAAGTCTGGGGAATTGGCTAAGGAGCTCCTCCACTTGGTGGGTTTGGATTCTTCTTGCGAAGGAAACAAGACCAAGGTCCTCCGCCGTGTGGCTGCTCAGTAGGGTGTCCGCCTCCCTGTCGATGACATGAATGGTCGCGGTGACTTCAAGGTCGTCTGCCTTGATAGGGACGGAGATTTTTCCTTTCAGCGGGAGAGGTGTGTCTGCCCCGTAGGCGTAGATCCTGGTCTTGGACGGTACCACCGGGGGCGTGGCCGTAGACGGTGATATTGTCACGAATTAGGCTGTACTGGCCAGTCACCCCAGCACCAAATGGCCACCATTCACCTATCAATGAGGACATAACATGGAGTGGTCAACCCTGCCAAGCACAAATGAAAGCGTAGCCTTGAGGAACAAACACTGGGCCCTCTAGTGAAGGGGATGGGGATGGAAGGTTATCTACCATACATGGGGTAGAGCACTAAGAAGATCCCTGAGGAGGGGACATGCGAAGTGTGGGTTGATGCCACACCGACCTGAAGAGAAGAGTCAAATCCTATGAAAGTTATAGGGCCTGCGAATGGTCCACGATGGGAGGAGACGCACAGTCCTATGAATACGACAGAGCTTGTGAGAGGTGGATGATGGGAGAAGACGCACAGTCCTACGAACAGGACAGGACCGTTGTAAGCTACATGTGAAGAGAAGTTGCGACACATGGCTATTGCCAAATCCACACCAGAAGAAGAAAGGAATGCATGCAACGTGTGGCCGGATGCCACATTGCAATGAGAGAACTGAACAAGTAGAGGAGAAAACAGTGTGTCACCAGACCTGTCACACTGAAAAACCTGACACCACCCAGCACCAGAAGAAGAGAGTGTGGTACAATGCCACAGTGAAAAGGAGACCTGGAAAAGGGGATGAGAGAAAGGTGTGGGACCTGATTGGTCATACTGAATCTCCTGACAATCACAGATGTGCAGGAAAAGATGCTCAAGACTGCAGGAGATGATCAAGGGTGACAAGACCCATGGGCAGAAGAGGATCAAGGGTAACAAAACCGAATACTTGTGCCAAGACACAAGATTGCACCTACTGACACAAGCAAGCTAACAATATGGAGTGACAACACTAGCAACAGTCCTGTGGGAGAACCGAAAGTAAGTCACATGGATGCGCGAACCGCATATCTCCCCCAAACTTCCAATGTGACCTTCCGGTCAGAGTCACCAGCTGATTAAACTGCATATGCTGTAGGGGAAGAACAACACTAGCAAGACAACGAGCTACAGGGATGCAAAGTCCCTCCAGGCACCCTACCCCTGCAACCCTTTGTCACCTACCATACAGGTTGTCTAATAGCAACAACACCATAATGCCATGTGCTGCACCCTAACCACCAAAAGAGCTTCTCACCACCAGAGTGAAGCTTTACAACCGCAAACCACCAAGAGACCAAAGAGGCACTCCTGGCACCATGAGGGACCAATTGTCTAGAGACTACCTGCTGGTCCTTTTGGTGAGTAAACCTAACCATGGATTATCTACCCTTGTGATTGCACAATTGACTCGGCTGTGGCTCTGCTGTTGGTCTGGCAGTAGTCCCCGCATGGTCCACTTGCAGCCCAGCACAGTTCATGAGGTCCCGTGGCGACCTAGCGTAAAGGGCCTTAAGGGAATCCCACAAGAGAGGTAGGCCTGAAGCTGATCCACCAACAGGCACTGGGGCTTCAGAAGAGGATGTCCAAACATCATTGATGCTGTCCCAGTCCTACAAGGTCATCCTTCACGGAGTCAAGACAACCAAGAGAAACCTCTGCAGCCGACTCCAACGATGCTCCTGATGCACCCCAGATTGAATTTTTACACCAACCACACCACCACGAGAGCACGCCGGAGCGATCAACATTGCATGGGTGGACTTTAACCCAACCAGCATGCTGTCAAAGGATCCGGATTCATGCCCTGAATCATCTGGTTAAATTATGGATGCGAGCAGCGATGTCTAGGTGCTCCCAGCTGCACCTGTCCATTGTCCACTGCTGTCTTGTGGACTGCCTCTAGAGACTGAGAGTCTCAGTGGTGTTTAGTATGCTTTATTTATTCCCATAGAATGGACTTGTTTTTGTTTTTTCATTAAAATTTGGGAGGGATGTAGTGTCCTGCTAGACACGTAACTTTACCCAGCGACTCTTTGGCGGCTGGTCCCACACTCACAGATGTCACAAGTGTTGTGGCGCCTGCTAATAAAAGGGGCAGAGCTCACGTGTTTGTGGCCACTTTTAGTTCCCTACCATACTTTGTCCATGTCGTTATCACTCAGCATGCGGGCCTAGGGCCCAAAACTCCACAGACATGTATGCAATGCAGGTCAGATTTGCATATGGGCAGAAATACTTTTTTTTGACTCTACAATGTTGTGAGACATTCCTCTAAACAAGCAGATTTTTTTTTTTTATAACATACATATATCCGAATGTGCAGTCTTACAGGCACATAATTATACAGAAATACATAGGCATACTTGCAGACTGACACAGGCGTAAGTGCATGTGCACAGTGATAAATTAACAAACACTGGCAAATGCGCAGATATACTTTTACCTGGTTACACTATGACACATGCACAGGAGCATGGCCTGCTATAGGGTAGTGCAACTGGTGCCACCCCACTGGGTGCTGACTTCGGGTGGGGGTGCCATGTTTCCAAGTATATTAGGGTTTAAAAGCACCTGCTGCTGCGCTCCTGGCCTCCAGCAATTTTCAGGCAGTAATAAAAATGTCAAGATTAAAATGGTGACTAATGCTCTTCTAGAAGAAAGATTGGAGTTTTGTCTAGTGGAAGTTTTAACTTATCATAAGGTAGCACGGGGGTTAATATGCTTGCTGCAAAGAACGTGTACCATACAGATCACAACGTGCATATAATATTATAGGTCATTGGGCTACTGCTTCTGTCAGAGAGATCCCTTTGTTTCTTGCAGTTAGTAAATTAAAATCCTAATAGAGAACAGTGAGCTATTAACTGTCATCAAAGAGCTGCACTCAAACTACAAGGTATTGATAAGAGCACTATGATTTTTCCCCAGCTTTTCATTATCCTAATGTTGCAAAAAGAAAAGGATTCATTTGTGTAGAAATTAATTCCTATTATTAAACAGAACCCCCTTCCATGGTGTTGCTTTGTAAATTCTGAGTTTGTGCTTCTCCAGACCAGGGACTCTTAAACTACCCTGCTACCAGTATGGATGTCATGTGACTCCTACATCTTGTAGTCCTCTGTGTTCAGTAACATTACCTATACACTGATTAACTCACATCTGATTGATTGTCTCTGTGTGCTGTAAAGTGCTCTGACACCCTACACTGGTACGAGAGGCGCTATAAACTAATTAAATGCGTCTGAGAGGGAGAGTGGCTATGGAGACTTGAGAGGCACTGTAAAAGAGTGGTAGTGAGGGAATCCATGATGGAGGTAGTCATTGGTGGAGCGCCAACAAACACTGTCGCACCGTGCGCCCCCAGCGCTAAAGCCGGCTCTGCACAGCAGGGTAGTGCACAGGGATAGCTCCCATCTTAGGCGGTGTTAGGTTGAAGCTCAAGCTGTCAGAAGACTAGCCGGCGCGAGGCTCTCTTGCTGCCGGATGTCTGTCACACGCACACGCACGCGCACACACGCAGCAGTCAGACGGCATCTCCTGCAGAGCTCGCAATCTACCTGCCTGTCCCCGAAGTGGCAGGCGGCCGGGCGGCCTCGTGCCCACACACTGCGCTCTGATGGGAAGTCTGATTGGAACCACATGGGGCACAGCGAGCTTCCGGCGACTGGTGCCTACGCTGCCTGCAGCTGGTAGGCCCCAGGCCTAATTTCATTAGTGAATATTGTATGATTTCTTTTTGTCCACATGGGTACATGGCGTGCTGTACCTGCATGGGTAGGAAACGGACGTGGTGGGCTATCTGAGCGTGAAGGTTTACTGGCCTAGGCAGGCATTCAGGCTTTATTCACATTTAATGTTTATCTGGTGGCGGTTGGGATATCTGGGAGGATGTTACAGGTCTCTGTGAAGCATGATTTTAGTATGCGACTTTTGTATTAGCGGTTCCTTGAAGGATGTCTTATCAGCCTCTGACGGATAATATGGCGGTACAGTTTGTTTACCTGTCAATGATAATTAATGTTGTAGTGTAACTTACCTTCCAGTATCAGCTAATCTTGTCAGATGGTTTATGTGTGTCACTGTATGGTTACTGTTGATCTGTTAGGATGGTTTGCCTGCATGTGATGGTCTCTATGGTAGAATGATTTATCTTCCTGTGCCTTCATAGTCAGTACCATCACTTAATATCTCTAAAGGCTTATCTGGGAGGATGGTATACGTCCTTTGATGGCTTATCCAGTAGATTCGACCACTAACCTGTGATGATCTATGTATCGGGATGATTCACTTGCCTATGGTATCAATTTTAGGAGGTTAAATTACATATCTGCGATGGTCTCCCTAGAAGAATGGTTTACCTGCCTGTGACTATTTATTAGAATGGTTTACTTCCCTGTGGTGGCATATGTGGTTGATCGTGCCTGTGATGGCCTGTGTGATATGACTGCTTACCTCGCCATGACGGGTCATCTGGTAGGATGGTTTAAATGTTCATGATGGCTTTCTGACGTAAAGGAATACCTGAGTGTGCTGGCTCAAGTGGTTGGATGTTTTAGCTGCCTGTGACTCCTTATCTGTTGGATTGTTTACTTGCCTGTGGCTGCTTATCTTGTAGGACGATTTATCTGCTCAAGATGTCCTGCCAGGTAGGATGATTTAAATGTCCCTGATGGCCTATCTGGTAAGGTGGTTTAAATGCCCGAGATGGCCTATCTGGTAAGGTGGTTTAAATGCCCGAGATGGCCTATCTGGTAAGGTGGTTTAAATGTCCCTGATGGCCTATCTGGTAAGGTGGTTTAAATGCCCGAGATGGCCTATCTGGTAAGGTGGTTTAAATGCCCGAGATGGCCTATCTGGTAAGGTGGTTGAAATGCCCAAGATGACTTTCTAATCTAATGACTTGCCTGCCTGTGATGGCTTCACTGGTTGGATGTTTTACCTTCCATTATCTGTTAGACATGTTTACCTGCCTTTGATGGTCTATCCGGAACAAGAGTTTACATGGCAGCCGGGCGTGTCATTAGGGTGCTGGGAAGTGATGGCTTAGAGACCAAAAGTTTTCAGTGCTCAGCAACACAGGAAGTGGTTGGCCAAGAAGTTATGGACGAGGAGAGTAAGTTATAAAGCCCTGAAGAGATGACAGCGAAAGCTCTGTTACCATTTATCAATCTGTAAAATGATGGAACCTGAAAAGATGCACTTTAAAACGGTCCACCTGACGAGTCAGGGCATATGGTTCTAATTTATCTTACAGGAAAACTGGTTCATTGTTGTGTTAGACTTTTGTACCTTAAAAGGTGCCTTGAATCAAACACAATATGCTGAAGAGGTCAGTGGAAGAACACCGACACTGTAGAGACAGCTTTGTTTCTCCGTCATTTTAAAACTGCAGCGTCCTGTCCTCTTGTGACCATGCACAAAAGAGTCAGTGTTTTCCCCAAGTAAACATTATACAGGTGTGAAAATCTGGTACAATAGAAGCTTAAAGGCAAACGTGCAGAGATTATTTTTAAAAGACTAAGATAAACTATAAACATATATGTATATGGCGTTTTTAGTTATTAATGTACTATATCTACCATGAACTTTTATCTGGTGTGAGCATGTCACCCTTCCCACAGTTCAAAGGTACCCTCACTCTCATCCACATAATTGTTTTCTTGATGTAAATATCTGCGCTACATAAATTTGCTCCAAACCATTTGGTTTTCTGTTGTTTTGTCTAAGGGAGGATTACAGAAAGCTAGGCTGCACACAAGCTGGCAAGGCCAGCACAGGCTAGGGGCCCGATTCCGATACAGTTTGGAAATCTTCCCGACCGAATGGGTTTGGAATGGTTTTCGACCGACTCGGATTGGGAGAGTCCGACCGACCGAGTGCGATGCATCCGGATGCTTCCAGATACGATTTGGTTGGACTCCCATGGACTTCAATGGTAGCCTATGTTCCGACCGAATGCATACGCTTCCATTGAAGAAAGGGGTGGCTGGGGAAAATCGGGCACCCTGTGGCGGGCACCCACTGGTGCCTGCCACACTGTACATGGCTGGTAAGGAGGGACCCACGGGTACCCCCATGGGCTCGATTGGGAAGACTCTGGGTGCAGGGGGGCCTGCTTTGGGCGCCCATAGTGTGATTCCGACTGTCTATTCGAGTCGGACAGCATGATTCAGAAAGGCTGTCCGAATCCAGCATCGTACTCGGTCATTCGGAAACGCGGTCCGTAGAGACATACAATTCTGCTCCGTACGGCCCGGTCATTCCAAATGCCGTCGGGTTCGGATTGGGATATTCCGAACGCCAAACTTGCATCGTACTCGGTCGGTCTGAAACCTTTCCGAGTCGATCGGAAAGACACGTTCCCGATCCGATTTGTATGGAGCAAATGTTGTTAGGAGGCCTTCCTAACCGCATCAGAATCGGGCCCCCAGGTCTTCTGCTTGGTGGTACGACGGTACAACGCAGGGAAATACATTGCATGCATTTAGCACAGATTTTTTACCACACATGTTTTTACCACGCATATGATTTTACAATGCATACTATTACCACACATTGTTTTTATACATAAAAACAATGTATTTGATGGGGGAGACCCCCACAATCCCCAACTTTCCTTAAATGTGCGGTAAAGGCATGCATTGTAAAGGCACGTACATGGTAAAAATATGCGTGCTAAAAATGCATGGTAAAGGCACAACGAAGTAAAAACCTCTTTGTAAAGGCTGTTTCCCCTTCTGCTTTCTTGATGGAATAATGCCTGCTTTAGTTACAGATCCTCACGTACTCACCAGTGATCTCTAAAGCTTTCCGTTCATCCACGTATGTCACCGGTGAACTGAAGGCAGAGCACTTTGCTGAGTAGTCACCAAGTTTGTTTTGCCCACTCAATTTTTTTTTTTTTTTTTAACGCAACAATCTCCCAAAGCAGTATTATTTCTTTCTTGAAAACTCAAAAAAATTAATGGACCACATGCTGTGGTAGGTTTTACCCAGTGATCCGGATCATTTTAGTTTTATCCTATTTGGCACTACCAGGGTTTTTGATGGTCCTGAGCAGTATAAATGTTCATCAGAAGGATGAACCTAAGCAGGGCAGACATTGTGGCGTACATCATTAAACAACAGCCATGTGACAGACAGGTTAAAGGTTGCAGACTGGAAACCTGGTGCCTTGTCTACCTCCAAATAGGGCATTTGCTGCCTTTTTGGCAGGGCCTCACGCCCACCAAACTTCAAAGGACCTACTAAATCTCCACCACTTAAATCTCAAGCTTCATACCCAGTCTTTACGTAAACCAACCGCTGCAGCTTCTGGTTGAGTGATCCCATTCAAACAAATAACAATACAAATATGACGTTTTTATCTGGATCGCTGTCTGGATTTTGTCTAATCAGAGTTATGGGATTGGGCATAGGAGTAGTCTGGTTTGGAGACTTTGAAGAATGGGGCAATGGGAACTGAGAAAGCATGAACACTAGCGGTTACCTGGTGCTGTGTACACTTCGCTGTCACTTCCTTCTCTGAAGACGCTACTGGGGCACAAAGGGTAAAGCCTGTATTTAAGGGCGTAGCAACATTGAGAGGATGCCTGGAAATGTGTCATTAGTTATTGTGGATTTCTGTGTCTTACTAGTGTGCACCAGTTATTGCATCCTTCACATATGTTGATGTATTCTCTTTTGGTTCGCTCACATCCTTAGGTTTCCTCAGGACTCATGCTTCCTGTTTCCTGTGTGGGTGTCTATGATACCTGTGGGTATCCTCTATCTCCCTCTTGCTTCCTCAGTTTCTGCCTGATCTGGTTTGTGATGGGACAGGGGACTTCCTTGTCGTATCCTGGGAAGTTTGCCACAGAAACATCCATCACTGAAAGAACTGGTGCAGTAAACTCCCATACTCGTGCCAGTGAGGCCTTCCACGTGACTCTTAACCTACACAGAATCCAATCCAGGAGTGAAATCTAGTCCTGCTATTCTCTCTCTCTCTCTCTCTCTCTCTCTCTCTCTCTCTCTCTCTCTCTCTCTCTCTCTCTCTCTCTCTCTCTCAATCTTCTCTAGCCAATCCTGGATCACTACCACAAGCTAGTAGTTTACATTGCTCATTCATACTGTCGTTCAAGGTTGGTGAGATCCTTCAGAATGTCTGTGCACAAAGAACCTGACAATCTGCTTAGTTAGCTGAAGATGATGGCTCATCTATTAGGGTATTGTACCTGCTTAGGGCAGCATATTTGGATATGTTGATTACTTGCATGTGGATGTTTATCTGGATACAATGATTTAACTACCTATGATGTTTTGATCTGGATCTTTTGGATCAGCAGCACATGATGACTTATCTTGATATATCAATTTTCCAGCATATAGGTGTTCAGCTGCATATGAGGATAACTTGCATATGATGGGTCTTCGTTATATTTCAGTTTTACTGTATATGACGGCTTAAATGTTATGATGTTGTACCTTCAAAGGACGCTTTACATTGATGTAGTAATTTACCTAGATGGTGGTTTATCTTCATATGGTTACTTGCCTGGTTTTATTCACTGGCACCTCTTGTCCTATCTTTTTTTGAGGCAGTAGAGTTTATTGAGAAGGGGAGTAGAGAGAAAGCTGCCTTGCGGCTAGATAAAGGTATAGTCACTTGTGATCATCGGAATACATTCTCTTGTCAAGTGTTTAGCCAGTGGTTTGTGAAATGATGAGGCAGGCTTTGGGGATAGTCTTCTTTTGAAGAGGTAATGAAGAAGTACCCTGTGTAAAAGTTTCAGAGTCTTCTCTTGTAATGGTGATGGAGCAATATGTTACCATGGAGATAGAGAACTATCTTGAAGGTGTGAAACAGCCTTGTCTTGTAGGAGTGGTAAGCAGTATGTAGAAAGGCAGCTGAAGCATTTTGTTATCACAGAGATGGACTATTTTATTGAAAGGGTGAAAGTTATATCTCTTAGACGTGTCAGGGCAAGTTGACATATATAGTAGAGGTAATACTGCAGTATACTGATGGGGCAATGAAGGAACATATTCTATTTCTGGAGCCATATCATGTGGAATGGAACATTGTCTTGAAGAGGTTAAGGACGTATCTCATAGACATGTTACAACGGTAGTTTCAGGATGAAATGAAGTGGTATATTTTCATGGTTATCTTATTTGGGCCATGGAGAGGTATTTTGTAGGAATAATTGAGTGGTATATTGAACTGGTGATGGGGCAGTATATTGAATAGGAGATGGTTCAATATATTGCCACGGTCCTAAAGCCTTTTCTTTTAGTAGTGTCAGTGTGGTATGTTGAAAGGAGGAGGAACAGTATATTGAATGTGTGATGAAGCAGGGTGTAATTGTGGTCCTTCAGGTATACCATGAAGGAGTGATGGGGCTGTATCTTTAAGGAATATTGGAGTAGTAAGTTGAAGGTGTGTTGAAGCAGTATATAAAAGGGGTAATGGAGCAATGTATTGAAGGTGTAATAGAGTAATGCGGTGTGTGTTGTTTGGGTGATTGAGCAACGTCATGTCGGTGTAGTGGAGAAGTACCTTTTAAAGGGGATGAAGAAATTCACTGTAAATTTGTGTGGTACTTAAAGGCCATGTTTCTGGGGGTGATGGAGCACTTCCTTGTAGAGGTGACCCAGTACCTCATTGTACATTACTGGGCTGATTGATAACTTTCTTGTTCTGGTGATGGGCGTGTAGTTTGTGGAGGAGATGGACTACTACACTGCATGTTATTTGAGTGATTGAGCATTGTCCTGTTGAGGGGTTGAGGCTGTATATTGAAATGGCCACCACACAGTATATTTTCATGATCCCGGAGATATTTCTTGAAGGGGAGATGGGTGCATAAAGATAGCAGTGAAGTTGCAGTATATTAAAGGGGAATCCAAGCAGGATGTTGAAGGGGTGCGGGCACATTATACTGAAGGGGTGACAGTAACACTGCACTCTGTATTATTGGGGTGATTGGCCACTCTCTTGTTGGAATGATGGCACATAATCTTGTGGTGGTGATGGAGTGCTCTGTATAGTATTGTGGTGGTTCAGCATTGCTTTGTTGGGGTGATGGTGGAGTAGTTTGTAGGATTGATAGAGCCTAACCTCATAAAGGGGAAGGAGAGGTTTCCTATAAGGTGCTGGTGCACCTTATTCTAAAAGTGATTGAATTTTAAAGTCTGCCTTTGGGAGAGTTGATCTATGTTTATCTCTATATATGGGGTCTTGTTGAATTTACTTGTAGTAATTTTCCATAAAGTGTGAGAAGCTGATTTCCAAAAAAGCCTTTCATCTTCTTTGCATCAGACACATGGTAGAACTGTGTGTGGTAGTGAGTGTGGGGGTGAAATAAATAAACAGCACATTTGAATAAAAAAAATCCATCCTCCTTGCAGCCGTAAATTGAACCACACCAACCTATCATCTTACTAGCATGGCAAACTACAGCTCACATTGGCAGAAGAAACACCAGCAACAGAAGCATTCTAATTAGGTAAATTGTGTTATAGGTTTCTTAATATGCCATGCAGAGTAAAAAACAGCCTGGTAATGAGCCTATTAGAAGACAAAAACGAAAAGATATAATTGAGCAACTTATTTTGAAAACTGTTATCTTGGGCCTTTTCCTACCAGGATGAAAAAGAAGTACATTAGCAAAGGACTATGCGGGAGCAGATACTTAATATGCCCTCCCTTGTACATCAGGTTTGCAGAATAGCACATGCAATATAGTTTCAAATGAAATTTTAATCTGCACCTACCAATTATTTAAAGATTTGGTTTTTGGTTTGCTAATTGCAGACTGCCTTATCATTTTCAACAGAGCATTAATTATGGTGGGCATCTTTAGAGAAATCTGAGTGTTGATCCAGCATAATTTGAAAGCTTAATGTGGGTAGACTGAAGGGGTGTTATGCAGTCTCTCAGAGTGAACGCACTAGGGGGCTTATATGCAAGCCCCTTGCGCCACGGTTTCATAATATTTTGTGACGCACCGACAGCGCATCCTACTGTCCCTTATTTACAAGGACACGTAAAGCCACCCTACGTGGCTTTTCATGTCCTTTTAAATATGGCCCCTTTACATGCAACAATTTGCGTGAAAGTGGCGTGCAATGGGTGTTGCTGTGGGTGCTTCTGCCGCATTTCCAGATTTACGAGAAAGACGTAATGAAGAGAAATTTATTCATTTCTCCTAGTTTTTTTTCTACTCTTTCTAAACGTGCTGCATTCTGCAGCACACATAGAACGAGGAAATCACCTCTTGTGATTGTTTATGTACAGGAAGGTGTCCCTTCCTGCCTGCACATAAAAAATCATTTAAACAAATGGCATTTTGCAACTTCTATGTCTGCTAATGCAGCACACATAGAAGTTTCAAAACTTCATTTCAGATTGTTTATTTGCAGGAAGGGACACCTTCCTGTACATAAACAATCCTTCCTGTGACGCAGGCATCCTTGCACCATGGTGCAAGGGTGCCTGCGTCGGCGGATGGCAGCTAATTGTGCACCAGCACAGGGGAGAGCAAAGGAATCTGTCATATTGTTGTAGCTATGACGCACCCCTGTGCTTCGGAATTAACGCAGCGCGACGCAGCCAAATGGCTTGTGGCACCGTGCTGCGTTAATTCTTTGTAAATAAAGCCCTTTGTTGCCAGGGTAATACCAAGACTGTTAGTTAGATATGAATAGAGGCTTACCTGAAGGCGTCACACATTGTTTCTTCAGGACAAAATGCCATTTTGTGACTAAGCCTGTCCCTAAGTAACGTATTCAAAACATTAAGGGGAAAGTCAAAATATGTGTCAAGTTCTATGTCTGAAAGGCAAGTAAATCATGTGGCTCCTGTTGCAATTCGGATATAATAGGTATACAATAATAAAAGATACCCTTTCTCTGGGTAGGATTTATTTAAGACATATTGGTGGTGTGAGATCCCCTGGGCCTTGGGACCTATGCTAGTGCAAGTGGCCTAGTTCCACTGGTTAAACAAAGCACTTTGTACCACTGTCCTTCCTTTGAAATGCTGTATTCCAGAGAAAGACATAATCAAAGAAAGGTACAGTAGAAGTGTGAATGGATTGTGGCAAACAATATCGTTGACAAAAATATTGTTTAAAAATATCGTTTACCACAATATCGTGATCTGATACTTATAATGGAAAGTACACAAAGATCGGCCAAAAAATATCATTGATGCTAATATCGTCCACAAATAGACAGATATATCATTTTTTAAAGATAGAGTTTAAAGTAGTAAATGTTAAATATTCCAATATATAATTTTAATAGAATGTAAGTTAAATATATTCCACTAATATTTATTACTATATATAAATATGTAGTTATATAAACAGACAAACACATATATTTGTTTATGAATGTACACACACACACACACACACACACACACATAGTGTAACATATTTAATATACCTATTTATTTTTGTAAACTATTTATTATTACCATCCATAACATAAGTGAATACAAATGTGTTTCATAAATAAATAAGATAGATATCAAGAAGCATCCATATTTCTTAAAAAGGCTTAGACAAATTCATTATGTGAGTGAAACAGAATAAAAACATCACTTACACAGTACAAAAGAGACCAGATACATAAATACATTCATATTAATCCTTCATATGTTCAATCATGGGCCCCCATATCTGTAACCCTCGTTTCCATTTTCGTACCCCCCTTAAGAGCATAAAGACTGTGTTCCAGATCAAAAATAACAGAAAATCTAGCTCTCCAGATTTCAAAAGTCAGGGTTTCCTTCTGCAGCCACATGGAGGCTATACAAAGACGAATTTTGGATTATCCTTAGCTTTCTCATGCCAAAGCACTTGTAAAAATTGGTTACACTTGTATGCACTGTGGAAATAGGTCTGTGCATGCATAGAGTAGCAATAATGAATTGTGTATAGCTTAAGTTGTTGTAATAAGAAACATTATTTTATGCAAATGCAAGAACAATGTATGAATGAAAGATTAAAAAAAGATAAAACAAATACAAAAATAAACAAAATAGACAAAATGCATATGTATAGTTGGTGGTCTTTTTCCATGTAAACCCACAATAAGTTAAAGAAATATAGGTCTTGAGGGATACTGTATATTATAGTTGTTTGTCCTTTATTCCCCCTGTTCCCTGACCTTAAATTAAATCATTAGGGGGTCACCTTATTTAACTGGGCTATACAAAGACGAGCCACTGCAATAAAAGTCAAATATCGAAATTCAAAGGCTGGGTGTCCATCTATCATGTCCTCCTCTGTACCCAGCAGCATAGTAGATGGTGTAATACTTATTCCAACCCCGATAATTTCCAAGATGAATTTTTCTACATGGCCCAGAAACTGAGTTAATTACCTACACATATAAAAAATATGTACAATATCGTCCGCACCACACCAGAAGCTTTTCCCATCATTAACTCCTCCCCATTTCAGCATTTTCACAGGGGTGTGATATAAATTAAATATGTTTTTAAAATGCTGTGTTTTTAGATTAGCGGAAATTAGTATCCTCTCTGCCATACCAATTAAATGTTCTATATGTACGTCTTGACACCTCAGTCGATTTCCCTATTTCATATTTTGATCCTCTAAATCATCTTTCTGGATATCAGTTATATATCACACCAATCCGTTTTTTACTTCTAATGGCCTCAACTATCGGGTTCGGCTCTATTATCCTCTGCCTTTTCTTCAAGAAGTCCTGCATCTGCATAAATGTATAAAATTCTTTAGGGAGTTTGTATTTATCAGCTAACATTGAAAAGGAAAGCAGGTACCCATTACTGTATAGATTGCTCATATATAGAATCCCTTTATTCTTCCAATTATGCACAATCCTATCGAAAAAGATAGCAGGTAGTAGGGTGGGTGTGGCTATATGTGTATAGTGACAAACCCCTTCAATCTGTTCCTTCCTTCGAACCACTTTCCACACTATTATCACCTTGAAGCGGGTCTTTTTATAGTAGTTAAAAGCCAACATCCTAAATAAACAGTTTTTAATCTCCGGACCTAGTAACATCTGATATATAGATGATGATTCTGCAGGGTTGTCACCCTACTCCCCCGTCAGCATTATCCACATATTTTGTAGGATACACGCATAATAATAAAATGTAAAATCCGGTACAGCCCAACCACCTTTCTCTCGGGGTAATGGCATAAAACGCATTGCTGGATGTGGCTTCCTTTGAGACCATAAAAATCTAGAGCAGTATAATCAAAGAAAGGTACAGTAGAAGTGTGAATGGATCGTGGCAAACAATATAGTTGACAAAAATATTGTGTAAAAAAGATAATTTACCACAATATCGTGACCCTTTACTTATACTAGTAAGTACACAAATATCAGCAAAAAAATATCATTGATGCTAATATCATCTAAAAACAGGCATAATTTTAATAGAATGTACATTAAATATATTCCACTAATATTTATTATTATTTATAAATATGTAGTTATAAAAACAGATAAACACATATATTTGTTTATGTATATATATATATATATATATATATATATATATATATTACCTACTGGCGGTCGCCAGTAGGTAGTTATAGTTAGGACCACGTTTCCATAGGAAAACCTCAACATTCTATTTTGAATAACTTTGGCGCCGGTCGACGAATCCTCGCGAATTTCTCAAAATAGGTGGGGCGCTACGCTCCGCTCCTACCCTGAAAGTCTCGGGGGGATCCGTCAAGCGGGGGCTGAGATAAAAGGGGGGTCCCAAAACGCGTTTTTCCCATGCATTTTTCCATAGGACCTTTAGAACGAGCTACAGCCCGAACGGCTGAACAGAATTACTCAAAATTTGGCAGAGAGGTAGTCCCTAGGTCAAGGAAGTGCCTTTTGTAGGTTTGGTGTAAATCTGTTCAGTAGATTCTGAGAAAATAGCCTTTAAATCAATATATATATCTGAGCCCGCTTACGGTACGCTTACCGTACGCTTACGGTAAGCGTACGGTGGCGTGCGTGAGCGCGATTCTGATTGGCTCTTAGATCTTAGTAAACATTCGAATCGGCCGAAACCAGGAAGCGGCGGCCGCCATTTTCTGTGTTTCACTCTGAAAAAAAAAGAGTGAAAACAAGAAAAGGGGGCAATGAGGAGAGTTACAGACCCCCTTACATTTGTGAGGGGGTCAAAGAAGGACTGTAAAGTACAAAACAAACATTTATTGATTTTTTAAAAAAATCACGGGGTACGCGTACGGTAAGCTTACGGTAAGCGTACGGAAGAAACATGGCGTGCGCGAAGGAGATTCTGATTGGCCCATAGATCTTAGTAAACATTCGAATCGGCCGAAACCAGGAAGCGGCGGCCGCCATTTTGTGTGTTTCACTCAGAAAAAAAACAGAGAAAACAAGGAAAGGGGGCAATGAGGAGAGTTACAGACCCCCTAACATTTGTAAGGGGGTCAAAGAAGGACAGAAAAGTACAAAAAAACCATTTATTGATTTTAAAAAAAATCACGGGGTACGCGTACCGTAAGCTTACGGTAAGCGTACGGTAAAAAAAATAAAAATAAATAAATGAAAAGCAGATTTAAGAGTTTAGAAATTAGGGAGCTCTAAAAAGAGCTGTTGTGTTTATGAAGTCATTTTTTTAGTGGTACCTACAAGTAAGTACCGATGCAGAGTCTAAGGTTCAAGAGGAAGACTCTGTTCCCTTCATCATTGAAGTGCAGTAACTTAGCATTTAAAAAACCGTACAAATTCACTGAAAAAACCATAGGTTTCACACACGTTATAGTTAGGAATTAGCATTTAAAAAACCTTGCAAATTCACTTAAAAAACCATAGGTTTCACACATGTTATAGTTAGCTGGACATTTCACTCATAAAAAACCAATGAAATTCCCCCGTTATAGTTACTGCAGGCAACTATAACTCACGCGACCGCAATCCTCTGCTGATGACGTCAGATATTACATCACTGATGACATATGTGTCTTTCTGAAAAATAAATATTTGTAATATATGTATAGCTAAAGATTAATGGAAGAAGACATGGGTAAATAAGTGTCTAAATACAGTATTAGCATCAGCAGAGGATTACGGTCGCGTGAGTTATAGTTGCCTGCAGTAACTATAACGGGGGAATTTCATTGGTTTTTTATGAGTGAAATGTCCAGCTAACTATAACATGTGTGAAACCTATGGTTTTTTAAGTGAATATATATATATATATACACACACACATACACACACATAGGTGCCGATTCCGATCCGGGTACAAACCGTCGGTCGGAGTGTTTTCTCCGTCCGACTCGTACCCGGGGAAAAAAAATTACAAACATGCAAGTACGATTCGCACGGAAACACCATTTCCGTACGAACCGTAAAAAACACCGACCGACGAAAATATCCATACAAATGTGATCCGGGAAAGCGCCGACGTGACGTCGGGGCGCATTCCGGCTGCGTTTCACGAACCAGGAAGTACGATTCGAACCGACAGCAGTCCGGACGGCAATATTTTTACGGCACCCAAAAAGTGCCGGAAAAGCTAAGTACACCGCGTTGCCAGCGGAATAGGGGGCCCGGTACGCGCCGTACCCCCCCCCAGCCCCCGCATGTACACCCCGAGCCCCCCCCCAGCCCCCGCATGTACGCGCCGAACCCCCCCAGCTCCCGCATGTATGCCCCGAACCCCCCCAGCCCCCGCATGTACGCGCCGAACCCCCCTCCCAGCCCCCGCATGTACGCCCCGAACCCCCCCAGCCCCTGCATGTACGCGCCGAACCCCCACCCGTGTATGTACACCAGTGTAGGTACGCACCGTACCCCCACCCGTGTATGTACATGGGTGGGGGTTCGGCGCGTACGTACATGGGTGTACATACACGGGTGGGGGTACGGTGCGTATGTACATGGGTGTACATACACGGGTGGGGGTACAGTCCGTACCTACACTGGTGTACATACACGGGTGGGGGTTCGGTCCGTACATGCGGGGGCTGGGGGGGGGGGTTTGGCGCATATGCGGGCACATGTCTTCATGGTTGCTATGGGAGTTCGGTCCGGACGGTGTTTCGTCCATACGGTTGTAAAATCGAAAGGACGGGACTGATCGTACTTGCGCGGTCGGACTTCATTTTTCCGATTCGTACGGTAAATCGTCCGGGGATGTGTCGGACACTTTTTCTGACCCGAGGACGTGTGGGGGGATTTTCCCAATGCGATTCGTATGGACTTTTTCCCATGCGAATCCTACTTGCCAGTTTGTACGTTACTTGTACGATTCGTACGGAAAAAAATCCGGATACGATTCGTACGGGGAAAATTTTTCCAGGATCGGAATCGGCACCATAGTGTAACATATTTATTATACATATTTATTTTGCATTATATAAATGTTTTATATTTTAAATGCATTACTATGAATATATATATTGATATTTCATGCAAATATTTATTTTACACTGTATTAATTTTTTATATTTCCAATATATTAACATAAATATATACACACACACATAATAAAACCATAAACAATATAAAAATATGAATAAGAAAAATATATTTGTTTGCAAGATGGCCGAAGGAGCAGAAACGCCCCTGTAAATGCCCGAGGGCAGGGATCACCATCGGTGCAAATCCCTGATATGCCCCAGTCATCCAACTAACATTGGACCCCACCTAGACCACAAAGATCACTTACCTATAAAGAAGCATGGTTGGAATCGAAAAACAGGTCGGGGAGAGCTTACCGCGTGGTAGGCAGCGATTCTGTCCTTGAGTCCCCCGAACGATGATCTTCCCTCAACAGGACCAGATTTGGGCCGATCCACTGCACAGGAGCCGCCTGCCGTGCTGCCATGATTGGGCTTAGGTGGCGCAACCATATACTTTCAGCTGTTCCCGGTTTTAGAGGGAGTCTCCCGTAAATCTCTACATCTTACACTCCATCACTGCCTGGAAGGGAGCTAAGAGATGCCTGCAAAACCCCACACCCTGAACTCCTACTGCTACAGGACCACAGAGGTGCGATCCCTATGTGGCAGGAACCTCCTTCCTGGACCGGTGGCTGCACAGTTCAGGAGCACAGTATGCTTGAGTCTCCAAGCTGTACTCTGGATGGCAGACCCTGCCGAGAACGACTGTGTTGGGGCTCCAGAGGGACAGTGCATGTGGCATGACACCCATGCCAGGACTAGGGGGGCCACACAGTGAAGTAGTGTAGCGAGCCTGAGTCACCGAGCCATAACCCTGTCCATGGACCCTTGCCAGGATCATCTGCAGTGGGGCGCAGATGGATGGCGCATGCAGCCGAAATCACTGCTGACCAGACCAGGGAGCAAGATGGTTGGTGACTCAATTAACCTCCTCTCACCGGCAAGCAAGCAAGAGGCTGGAAGCAGGGCTGCCGGTGAGTAAATGACCTCATCTCACCGGTCCCGAGGGACCATGCAGGCATATGAGGACCGCGAGAGCGACTGAGGCAAGAGAGTTGGTGAGGTTGCGGCCCTGGTGCAACGAGGCTATCCTCACCGTTAACATTTGGTGAAGCACTCCTGCTGCCCGCGTGATCCAACAGCAGCGTTCTCTGGGGAGATAAGACTTACCCTGGGAATCCACACCCTCCGCTTTGCTGTAGGCCTACTGAGACTCCATTATGAGAGCCATATTTGAGAAGCATCCATCTTGGCTTTTCCTTTGCCATAAGGGAAATAAAAGCGGAACAAACTATTTTGCAGAGGAGCAGTCATCTTGGATTGGTCTGTCACTCATCCGCCTAAACCATCAATCTTGGCCTTCTGAGACTCCATTCTGAGGCCCATTTTTGAAAAACAACCTTCCTGGTTGCTTCTTTGCTATAATAGAAATAAAAGTGGGGCTAGCTATTTCACAGAGCCGTGACCATCTTGTATTGGTCTGCAGCTCATCTACTTAAAGATTTACATAGCCCCATGGTTCTTTATTAAGCCCATATCTACCTTCCCTCCCCAACAACAGCTCTCAATTATATGGGAATCAGAACCTCCTAGTCATTGGGATGATACTAGGAGTCTCCCAGAGCTCCCATAACGGCGGACAGCTTGGATTGACATAGATCCAGTTACTTCCTCACAACCTCAGACAAGGGTTAGAAAATTTAGAACCTCACTAGCTAAGACCTTTACTGACGTCAACCCTAGATCTAACCCAAGAAGGAAATGGACCATTAGATAATGTCAAGCAACTCATCTCTGAAAATGGTGACAGCCACGTAACCCCCCACTCATATACACCTGAAACTCAATGGCCAGAACTCTTTCTCTATAACCTACTCCCCAACTTCTCAGCTAATGGCACCAAAAACTTCAAACATAAACTGCTCAAGCAACACCCTGAAACACTCATAGTGGATTTGCACTATAACACATCCAAAGGTCAAGAGAGAACCGTTCTCATCTTCTATACAGCGGGCCCAGCAAAATGGGGAACTAACCTAACTAACTCCCTAGGTATAATGAAAACCTCCAATATCCCATACAGCCACAAGCTGTTTTCTCCTACTCACTCAATTTCAAAGGCTATGCTACCATAACTATATTCAGAAACTGCTATGTCATGATCCAAGCTAATGACACCAACCTTATCTCAATTGTGTCCTTATTCCCAACATTATGCAACTCTATCTCCCATTCCCACAACAATCCTGACATGATCCATCATTCTCCTTGAGTCTCAATGCTAGGAGTAAAACACATGAGACACACCAGAAGCACACTCTCCATTTATAACTTCAACAGACACTCTGCCTCCTCATCCCACACATCTGTCATACCACTAGCTCCCAGGACCCCATCCAAACCCCACATTGACTCAATGTTGAGCACACAGACAGCCTCCACACAACAGCTAGACCCACTCCCAACACCACTTCCGAACCCAAATCCCACCCTAACAACCATTCCCCCACCTATCCGTCCCAAACTCCCCAACCACTATCTCCCATGCCCTGCAGAATTAAGACCAAGAGGCTCCTGCCACTGGGAACCCCAACCTACCATTAGCATGCACCCTTCCAAGAGCTGATATCGCACAACAATGCCCTCAAAATCTACACCCAATACCCATCGCCACAGAGGAAGAAAGACATGACAACTCTACTCACATCCCCAATATCCTACTAACCCTGAGCCCAGAACCCTACACAGACAACTCACCCCTCAACGCCTCCACACACTCGCCACTGAATCATATGCCATCGAGGGACTTAATGAAATGCCTAACTCACATGGAAAGTCAACGCAAATTACTATCTCCATTTAACCATATATCCACTATAGGCATAACCAATAGTTTAACTCACTTGAAGAATCAACTCGAAAAGGTATTGAGGGGTGTCAACAACACGATGCCATTACTATGCAATTCATTACATCGACTTGCAGTAGATGGCGCCATAACATTAGGAATGTATAATTTACCTTTGCAACTCCAGCCTACGCAACAGTGGGGAAGGTGTTGGATTAGTAAATTATACTTTTCCTTATGTTAGACCGCCATCTAAAGCAAGTCAATGTAATGACTTGCGTAATAATGGCATTGTGTTGTAACAACGTGGTCGTTGTAACGGCCGCGTTGTAAAGGCATCGCAGTCTAATGAGCACGATGTAAAGGTTGTTTCCCGCCAGGCCACCAGCCCAATACATCAAAATATCAATGGCAGCCCTCTCACAGAAGCAGCAGCAATACGAACTGCATGCTCATAGACTGTAGACCGGTGATCAATCATGCAACAGAGTTGGCAGAAACAATCTTGAACTGCAACATGACATCACATTCATCACAGAAACTTGACTTTCTAGTCCCCCCAGGTTTTTCCATCATCAAGAAGAACAGGGAGGACCGACACAGCAGTGGCATAGCTATCATTCACAAGAACAACATCACTATGACAGAGACAGACTCTTTCTCCTTACCCATATATGAATATCTCAGCAATACCATAACGCCTAAAGGCAATAAAGTAACAAAATGTCACTTTCTCTTTCACCTACCAGGAAACACGCTCCCCTTCAGCGAACACCTGTTGGATCTGGCACAGCATTGCTCCCTCTCCAACGCCAAGAACATAATCCTAGGAGACCTCAACCTCATTTAGAATGACGAAAAGGACAAACTTATCCGATCTTTAAACAAACTCTTACTTAGCAAAGATCTTACCCAACATTGCAAAGGCCAAACCCACAAGAGAGGCTCAACCTTAGATGCTATCATAGCCCAAAACGAAGCGATAACCATAGACAACATTCTGCCAGTCGACTGGTCAGATCACCACATCATCCTGTTCTACCTGAACCAAACTGAAGCACCTCTAAACCGATCTTGGAATTCTCTGCAATGGTTGAGAAATATAAACAGATACCCCTCTCTGATCTGGAAGAAAGAATGATGTCCACCCCCCCACACAAGCGACATTACCACTGATGAGCTTATAACCCACTACAATTCAACAATAAAAGCCATCCTAGACCAAGAAGCCCCTCTGAAACAAAAAAATATCAAAGACACACCTTTAAGATCCTTGTTCAACAAAGACCTCAACTAAGAAAGAACACAATTAAGAGGTGCAGAAAGACTCTGGAGAGTCAACCTGTCCCCAACCCACCTCTATCAGCTCAGAAGTGAACACAGGAAATACAAAAATCCTATACTAAAAAAAGGAAGCCACCTTCTTCTGCAGTATGCTAGATAAAGCGAAAAAACACCCCAAAGAGCTTTTCAACATCATCAAACATCAAACTTCCAAACCTACCAAAGAAGCCCCTCTTGTCTCCAAAGAACGATGCAACAACGTTGTCAAATTCTTCAACGATACAATCATTAAGATCAAACTCTCCCTAGTCTGCCACACGCAGATGTCCACTGGCACCCCTCCCACCACAAAAGCTAGCAAATCCTCTACCTCCCCAGCGATCCCGCCAGAAGCGGCTTTTCTGCCTTTGACTACTGGACTTAATCAGATCACAATGTCCTACACAGCACCCCTCAGTTGCAAGGCTTTCCACCCACTCAACACTCACTAGATGTGCAGAAGACATCTACCAGGTGATTGCAAAATCCAAACCCTCCTCGCACTATGCAGACCCTCTTCCAGCCTCCCTGGCTAAAAGTCTCAACCACACCATAACCCCTCTCTAGACCAAGATATTAAACAGCTCTCTCATCAACTGAACAATGCCTGACTGCCTCAAACAGGGCCAAGTCACACCCCTGCAAAAAAAATGCAGGCCTGAGTCTAACCTCCCCTTCCCAGCAAAAACTCTTGAGAAGTGGGTTGTCTCCCAACTCAACCAACACATTGACACCAATAACCTACCCGATTCACACCAATCGGGTTTCAGGAAGGGAAGCAGCACGGAAAAAGCTATGCTGAATATAACAGATGATATACATAATTTCTGGATGCAGATAAATGCTGCCCGCTTATCCTCCTTGACCTATCAGTGGCCTTCAACACGGTCGACCACAAACTACTTTTGAACTTACTACAACAACGAATCTGAACAGATGGCACGGTTCTGCAGTGGTTCTCGTTATTTCTACATAACCGATCTCAAATAATAAAAATAAACAACTCAACTTCTGCTACTTATGCCATCACCTTAGGTGTCCCATAAGGTTCAGCACTCTCACCCTCACCTCCATTCTTCAATATCTACATGGAACCTCTCATCATAATACTTAAACAAGCAAACATTGCCTACCACCTATAAGCGGACAGCACCCAATTATACCTGGAAATATCCTGTGTGGATGACATACGCTGGCTAAACACCACTCACACACAAGTCCAAAACTGGTTGACACACAAGCGCCTTACACTTAACCAATAAAAAGCAGAACTCCTACTACTGTCTAATCACATCCAGTCCCCTCAGATACAAGAATGACTAAATAGCCTAGATGCCTTAAAATTCAACTTGACTCTGGCGGACTCCGCTAAATCTCTGGGGTTCACCCTGGACTCAAATCTGAACATAAGCACTTACATAAAGACTACAGCAGAGGGCACCTTCTACTCCTTAAGAAAATTAAGCCCTTTCTCCCTCCAAAATGATCCACAAACTGCCACACAAGCTCTGGTACTATCCAGTATGGACTACAGAAACTCCACCCTCACATGCATCCCAAAATCTCACATGGCCCCTCTAGGAACCACTCTTAATGCAGCCGCAAGGATGGTCACAGGAGCAAAGCGATTCAACAACATCCCCCCGCAATGAATAGCCTAACGTGGCTAACCATCAAGGCACACATTTGCTTCAAGATTGCCTGCCTCACCCACAAAGTTCTGCACACTGGTAAACCAGCACACCTCACATCCAAACTCACAAAGGCAGGCCAAATAAGAAATTTAAGAAGCTCCAACACACTTCTCCTCACCCCCCAAAAAAACATAAACAAAGAGCCCTCTCTCACTCCTTCTCAGGCAATGCCCCCAAAATCTGGAACTCTCTCGCAGAACATACCAGAGCTAACCCTTCCTTCATGAGCTTCTAAAGACAACTGAAAGAAATCTTGCTCATTTAACAGCTTAACTATCCAGGAAATAACATCTAACTCACTCTGAAACTACCAGCTCATTCTATCTTGTTTTTGCCCAAGGACTGTACACTGACTTGACTATCGTCACTTTTATTATATTGTGTTGTTACTGACTGATTATGCCTTGACAATGTTGTAAAGCGCTCTGATACCCTTGGGTCTAGGCAGCGCTATAGTAAACTCTTAAATAAATATTAAGTAAAGTAGACAATATACAAAACATTAGCAATAGAGGTATTCAAAAAACACATTTACAAAAATTCCTTAAAAACTAATTAAAATATAAAAACAAATAATGTAAAATCTAAAAAAATAATGTAAAATATAAAAAAATGAAACGTAATGCTATAAAGTCTATTTAATTACCATTTTGAAAACTATTGGGGTCTAAGAATATTAAACATATTATTCCCACTCTAGTTTATGCAACGGTAGGGAAAGTGTTGGACTTCGGAGGGACAAACGTTACTATTCCCACTTCAAAGAGCGCAACTGTAGAGGAAGTGTTGGACTTAGGAGGGGAAAAATTTACTATTCCCACTGCAATCTGTGCAACAGTAATGAAAGCACTGGACTTCGGAGGTTGAAATTTACTATTCCTGCTCCCCTCAGGGCAAAAGTAGAGAAAGTGTTAGACTTTGGAGGAGTAAAATATACTATTCCACACTCCAGTTTGTGCAACAGTAGGGGAGGAGTAAGATTTCAAAGCAGTTATTCCCACTCCAGTCAGCGCAACAGTAGGGTAAGTATTGGTCTTTGGAGAGGTAAAATTTACTATTCCCACTCCAGTCAGCGCAACAGTAGGGTAAGTATTGGGCTTTGGAGGGGTAAAATTTACTATTCCCACTCCATTCTCTGCAAAAGTAGGGAAAGTTTGGATTTCAGAGGGGTAATTTGTACTATTCCCACTCCAAACAGCACAAAAGTAGGGAAAGTTCTGGACTTTGGAGGGGGAAGATTTACTATTCCCATTTCAGTCTGTGAAACATTAGGGAAAGCATTGTATTTTTGAGGGGTGAGATGTATTATTCCCATTCCAAACAGCGCAAGAGTAGGGAAAGTGTTGAATTGCAAAGTGGTTAGTTTTACTATTCTTACTGCAGACTAAACAAGAGTAGGGAAAGAAATTCACCTCAAACACATTACATATATAAGTCGCAAGATGAATGTAGAAAGATTTTTAAAGTCTTGATTTAAAAATTATTATTTTGCATTAATGTATATGTCATAAAAATGAAAAAATAATCAGTGTTCATAATTGCTATCCAATAAAAAAAATAATGATCTATTAATAAATGATTACTATTCAATTATGAATTAAATAACTTCCCACCCTTTATCCCTACAAACTTAGCAGCTTGCACATAAAATATAACTTTAAAAAATAAGTATTCCATAATTTACATTTTTTAAATCAATGAAATAATTAACAATAAAAATTATTAATTCATCATTAATAAATTAATTTCCCAGCCTAGATCCCTACAAACGTAGCAGCCTGCAACTAATATATAACTAAATTAAATAAGTATTCAATAATTTACATATTTAAAATTCAATAACATAATTAATTTACAAATAATACATAATACATAATTATTAATTGACTAACTTCCCACCCTATACCCCTACAAAGCTACCACCCCACAACTACAATCTCAGCAAAATAAATCACTGTTCCATATTTTACATAATTTTACATAATTAGAAATGGGTTAAATATTCAATTAAAATTAATAATTATAAAATAATTATTACTAAATTCCTACCCTAGACCCCTACAAACCTAGTAGCCCACAACTAAAATATAAGTGAAATAATTAAGTATTCCATAAATTACATAATTAAAATCACTTAAATCATTAACATCATAATTACTTGTTATTTAATTATTAATTAATCTACTTCCCACCCTATACCACTACAAATCTAACAGCCTAATATTACATAATTTATATAATAAATATCAATCATGTGATTAAATATAATGTATTGCATAATTCATAATTATTATTAAAAATTACCTTCCCGCCCTATTTTCTTATAAACCCTACACCCCACTATGCCACTATAAATTACTGCAAAAAATAAATAAAATATTCGATCTTACTTAAAATACAAGCTATATTGAAAAAATGCCTTTATCTAAACAATAGTGACACATACAATTAAGATATCGACTAAAACACTTTCAAAGAATGAAAATAACAATATTTTAACCACTATAATATTGAAAACATTATTTAAAACATTGATATTATCTAAAACTGAATTACTTACCTCAAAAACGATATTCTTGTCAACGACGTTTGTGCATCACAATATTTGCGTTTCACAATATGGTGCCGATTACGATCCTGGAAAACCGGGTACGAACCGTCGGTCGGAGCTTTTTCTCCGTCCGACTCGTACCCGGTTGTAAAACTTTACAAACATGGAAGTACGAATCGCACGGAAACACCATTTCCGTACGATTCGTAAAAAACACCGTCCGACGAAAATATACATACGACTGTGATCCGGGAATGCTCCGACATGACGTCGGGACGCTGTCAGGCAGCGTTTCACGACCCAGGAAGTACGATTCGAACCGACAGCAGTCCGGACGGCAAGATTTTCACGGCACCCAAAAAGTGCCAGAAAAGCGAAGTACGCCGTGAAACGACCAGAATAGGGGGCCCGGTACGTGCCGTACCCCCCCCCCAGCCCCTGTGAGTACGTGTCGAACCCCCCCCAGCCCCCGTGAGTACTCGCCGAACCCCCCGTGTATGTACACCCGGTACGCGCCGGGGGTACGCACCGTACATACACGGGTGGGGGTACGACTCGAACGTACACGGGTGTACATACACGGGGGGGTTCGACACGTACACGGGTGTACATACACGGGGGGTTCGACACGTACTCACGGGGGCGGGGGGGGTACGGCGCGTACTCACGGGGGCTGGGGGGGGGTTCGGCGCGTATGTGGGCACATGTCTCCATGGTTGCAATGGGAGTTCGGTGCGGACGGTGTTTTTTCCATACGGTTGTGACATCAGACGCACGGGATGGATCGTACTTGCGCGGTCAGACTTCACTTTTCACGTTTGTACGGTAAATCGTCCGGGGAAGTGTCGGACACATTTCCCGACCCGAGGACGTGTGGGGAATTATTCCCAATGCGACTCGTATGGAGTTTTTCCATGCGAATCGTAGTTGGCAGTTTGTACGGCACTTGTACGATTCGTACGGTAAAAAGACCGGATACGAGTCGTACGGGGAAATTTTTTTCCAGGATCCTAATCGGCACCTATGTATTTGCCTCCCATTATTTTTAAATCTATATTTTTTGTCCAAAGACCGTCTTGATACATCTGTCCTAGATAATAGTTACTTGAGATTTCAATGAGTCGAGGAGGTTGGTGCGAGTGACGGTTTTCCAGAAAGTAGTGTTCTTACTGGCCTCTATTCAGTTCCTTAGTCGTCCACATGTAAGCGTGAGATGCATATGCTTACTCTTTGGTGTAAAGCCAGTTCCCTTGGTTGCATCGCTGCTTAGAGGCCTTATCCATTCCATTCCTACAATCAAGAATATTCTGATTGCTTTTCATTTCTCCAGTTAATATTTAGCTAGCGAAGTCTGAGGTGGTTGTTTTTTATACCTATTGCATGTTCTTGAATTCGCAGATGCATCCATCTTTTCAAGCTCTGCTTGTAGCTCCGTTAGCATGCATAGTGTTCAACATATACCCTAAAGGTGCTTTTGAAGCCTGTACACCTCTTTATACAGTATTTAGATGCATTCTTAGTCCATTGTATTCAGACTCAAGGACAATATAACCTCTCTCTCCTCACCTCTCTATCTCTCTTTTGTGCTGCGGTATGTAGCTGCCAGTGTACAGTTGCCTATGGGACCTTACTGATTATACATTTTCATTTACAACATCATAGATATGCTTTCATCCAGCTCACGAAAGAGTCATTTTTGGCCTTAGGACCTGATTACAAGTTCCCGTGGTGGAGGACAGACCACCACCACGCTGCAGGACCTCCCGCAGTATTACGAATACGACGGTTGGACCGCCATGAGACCGCCAACACCACCGGAATCAGGGATCCTGCTGGGCCGGCGGACTTTCATCAAGCAGAATATGCTGGCAGTGCCGTAGCCGGCACCTCCAAACATCTTCTGCATTGCCATTTCACCACCCTTTTCATGGTAATAAACCCACCATGAAAAAGGTGGCTGAATGGCAGCAGTTAGGGCCCCCTGCTATATTGGGCCTAGTAGTGCATGCAGAGGGCACATGTAGTGCCACCCTGGATTTGCAACTGCCCTTCCTGCACAGTGTAGCATATATGCCACACCGTGCAGGAAGATGCAGTCGGCTCTCTGACAGCGGTGGTCTGCATGATAGGCACTTCTATGAGCCTAGCAGACCGGCGCCATCAGACCGCTGCTGAACCAGCCACCAGACCAGGATTTAACTCCTAATCTGGCAGGCGGTCACACCACAGATTTGGCGGTCCTACAATGGACGACGCTATGCACCGTCTGATGTAGGACCGCCAAAGTCGTAATCAGACCCTTAGCTTGAAGGTTCATAGTTTGATTCCTCCAGTTTGCATGGTCATGCGTCTGCTTATAGGTCTAGAGCCTCATCGATTTCTGTTGTAGTATTGACGGTTATTGTCATCTGCTCATGTAGCTCAATAGAGAGTCGATTATAGCCCAGTGGTTAAGCTCTTAGATTCTGAGTCTGAAGGTTAAGCTTCGAACTCCTGGAATTTCCATGGTCCTGCATCTGCCTAAAGGTCTGTTCAATCATAAAGAATTTCAATGTTTGTTGAAATAAATGAAACACTCATAATTATGGTTTTCTTGGAAGTAGATGAAGCTGTATGTTCTATGGGTGGTGTCTCAATCATTTGAATGAGATAGAAACATATCTTGTTAGGTGATGGATCATTGCCTTTTGCTGGACCAGTCTCTTGTAGGATGGTGGAGCCATAACCTGTAAAACTGTACTGTGCTTTGTAGGAGGATGCAAATCCGTATTGTAAAGCGAATATGGCGGAACAGACTCCCATGGTGAGGGGGAGCTGTATCTTATAAGTAAGTAAAGCAGTATGTAATAGGTGCACAAGACCTGCCTCTTGAAGACATGATAAAGTCATCTCTTCTGAAGGTGATAGAGAACCATTTTGATAAGGTGATCAGGCACAGCGTATTGTTGTGATGGAACAACAATTCTCTTGAGGCAAAAGAATAGTAGAGGGATTTGCCTTCCACGCGCCCCGCCTCTCCAAGCCTTTTCATCTGTTATTGATCATCGAATTAGCACCTGCTCAATGGTTCTCTTCTGATCCCTAATTGAAACTAAAAGGCTGTAAAATTGAACAGGATAAACAGTGTGTGTATCCACTGGTTTGTGCCTGGGAGTTTCTGTTGGAAAAGTTCAGTCGTGCTTGGTTTTGTGTATGTGCATTGGGTAATACTGTGTATGCTAAAGAGTCTTTTATTTGATCTTTTACATGTTGGTGCGTTTGTCCTGTATTTTGTGTGCATTTATGTTTTGTGGCCTGTTTCTTATGGCAATATATTAGTTAATATAGTAGTTGTTGATATGTTTAGGTGCAGCTGAATCTTTGAAATAGTGCGCCATTCCCTCTGTATTTTTATTTGATTCTACATGTTTATGTGTTTCCCTGTTTATAACATAACTTCTGGGTGGCAGTTGTGTAAGGTATCTGATAATGATGCTTGCCATTTGAGTGTCCACCACGCTGGCAGTTCTTCTTGTTTTATTTTTTGCATATGAATTAGTTAAATGATAATGTGTGATTGACTGCCGTGTAGTAATGTATTTTATGGTGAAGTGCATATGCCTTGGTCTCATAGGTATTTAATGCAATTGTTTTTTTTCATGTTGTATTGTGTCTTACATATTCGTGTGTGCGTGCGTGCGTGTGTGCGTGCGTGTGTACGTGCGTGCATGTGTGTGTGTGTGTGTGTGTGTGTGTGTGTGTGGTGGGTGTGTTTCCATGTGAGCTGACATCTATATTGTGGTTACAGGTGGACAAGCCAGAGGATTGACTGGAAAGGCCGAGCCAGAGCAATGGCCGGTGTCTGGCTTGGTTCTAAGAGCCAAAGCATGAGCGGATCCAGACAAAAATTGTCACGTGATTACAACTCACCTTCTCTTATTCTTCTTGCATCTAGGTATCCATGTCGTTATCCTCTTTCTCACTCTTTATGTCTTTTTTTCTCCCTCTGCCTTTCTCTTACTCTCTCCTTTGTCTCCTTCTGGGTCCACTTTCTGTCTTTGTTCCTTTGTCTTCTTCTTCTGACATCTCCCCCTTTATCCCTGTTTCTCTGGTGCCCTCACTTTCATTCATTCTCATTCCCTACGCCCAGGGCCACTGGAATTTTGCGGCAGGAGAGGGCCAAATTATGCGGCAGAGTTGAGTACATTTTATGGCAAGAAAAGTCAAATTATGCGGCCTAATGCATCACTTTTTGTAATATTTCTTTATTATTTCGACATTTGTATACTTGTAACACTCTCTGAGAAGTGGTTGCACCTCATTAGTACAAGTTTAACACTCAAATATAGCTATAAGCAACAGAAAAGGGATCAAATCCAGCTTTGCAAAGGACCTTCCACTGTGCAGTTTCTTATTAACTTTTGAACCGTTTGAGCTAGAAACAATTTTATTTTGTCTGCAGATTATGCAGCAGATGATGAATTATGTGGCAAATGCAGCACAATTATAATAATGTGAAAATCAACGCGGCTGCACAAGTGCATAATTCCACTGGCCCATCTATGCAGTACAGTTATCTTTCACTCTGCCTGTCTCTTTCTGTTTCTTCTTCAGTCTTCCTTGCTCTCCACTCCCATTGAGGTTTTTAGCATGATCTGATAGTGTACGAGAAAGATGCATGGAAGCAACAGCTATGGTTGCTTGGCTTGGCTCACAATTGGCTCAAGAGTCCCAGAGGACCTTTTGCCGAGCCAAGCTGGACACCTAGGGCCCAATTTCGGTCTTGCTAGGAAAGCCCTCCGTACGCCTTGGATCCGGAGGGCTTTCCTAGCGAATCGCGCTGTGCGAATTTGACTGAACCAGTACGATGCAGCCGTATGCTGATGGACTCGGTTTGCTCGGACTCCCATTGAACTCTATGGGAGCCTGTTTACCGATGCGTACACAGGCTCCCATAGCAAAAAGGGGGGTTGGGAAAAGCGTACACCCCATGGTGGGCACCCCATGTTGCCTGCCACACTGTGCATGCTTGGATCGGGGGGACACATGCGCACTCCTGTGCGACTGATGTGGAGGGCTCCGGGTGAATGGTGGCTTGCTCTGAGACCCCCAAAGTCTGAATCTGACAGCCGTTTCATCTCGCTGGGACCGAGTCAATACGGCTGTCCGAATCGTGCATCATACTCGCTCGTTCGGAAGCCGGGTCCATTGTGTGGTATGATTCGGCTCCAGATTTGGGTTCGGAAAAGATTTGGTCATCGCAGACGAGATCTCCGTATCATAATTAGTCGCTCAGAATGGGGGACGATTCGAATGGAAACAGTGGCTCCAAATCAGATTTGTTCATTCTGGATTCCGTCAGAAGCCCTTCTGACCAAGATCAGAAGCAAGCCCCTGGTTGGAGCTAGGCTCAAGCCTTCAGAAGTTTGCCCACTTATAATCATGATGCATTTTTTTAATGTGAGTGTATGCTCCTGTGTTTTTTGTGTGCTTTTTTCCTTAGATATCCAACAGTGGATCTTGAAATTTGTGTGTATATTAATGTGCCTTTTGTGAAGATTGAAGTGGTCTGTCAGTGTACTTTTTGTGCAGCATTTGTGTGTTAGTGATTGTCCATCTTGGAAAGCATTAGTGTATTCCATTGCCAGTATTATATGTGTTAATCCTTCATGGCAAAGGGAGCATGTCCTCCAGTAATGACAGTCCCACGTGCCCCCACAGTCTACCCAAGAGGATTGTTTAATTGGTTAGTGGACCCTCATCACTTTTCTCGGCTGGCCTCCCATTGGTTTGCAGCTAAGCGTTGTGGGATGGCTCAGCAGGGGTGTGGATGGGCTATGTATAGAAGAATGTCATGCATTGAGAGAGGGCTTGTGGCCCTCAACTTGTGTCTCGGAGCATGACTGACTCAGGCAGACTGTGTTCTACACAGGCCCCAGTGCAAAAAGCTACCTAACTTTGCTCTCACTAACAACAGCTACAAAGGTCAGTGTATTCTACCAAAAATATTGAATATATATAGTGTCAAAAATATTGTTAACTCAAAAATGTCATGTACTGAATATAAAACGGAAGTAACACTTTTTTTCAGGTACATACTAGCTTAAAAAAAATATAATTGCATCTAATCTCGTTTTATTTAATATTGTTGTATAAAATATTGGTAATATAGCAATATAAAATATTAGTACTATATAAATGTGTGCATTTGATACTTTAGTACAGTTTGGCATTTTAATGTGAAATTTGCAATTTTTTAAATGTAATTAGAATGTTTTTAAAGTATGTTTTATTTTTCATTATTCTTGTCACGTAAAAAAGAATTGTATAACTTATTTAATTTTATTTATGTTTAATGTTCAAAAATTTGTTTTTGTTTTATATTTAAATGTGTTTTGAAAAAAAGTTTCATCGTTAAACTAAAAATCCCAACTTGCCTAACGTCCCTGCACTTCTCTAAAGTCCCTTCTTTTGTTTAAGTTGGAGACGCAGTAGGAAATGTAACCCCTGCCAAAGTCCAACATTTTCCCTACGTTTGCCCAGATTGAAATGGGGAAAGTAAATCCAACCCCTCTTACGGTTCTCTTCTTGCTTACGTTGATGATGGAATAATAAACGTGATACCTACAAAGTTTAACACTTTTTTACGTTGGAGTGGAAATAGTATGCCTGCCTCTTTCAAAATCCAACACTTTCCCTACTGCTTGCATATGTTGGTGTAATAATAGCATATTACCCTCGATTAAAGTCCAACATTCTCCCCACTAATGTTTGGATATGATTGTAAATATTTACCTTATTTAATATTTTAATCATTTTCATGGTTTTTTTCTAACAATAATGATGTGGGTTTTTAAATTTATATTCTAGTCTTATTTGTTTCATACTCGTATATTTTTATGTAATTTATTATGTGTTTGATACATTTATGTTTGTTCTTTTTTATTTTTAATATTAATACTTTGTATGTAATGTTTTTAATTGTTTATATATGTTTAATTTTTCAAGTACATATATATAATTATATATGTTACTATAATTATAATTTATTTTGTATGTACATTTAAATATATTATTTAAACTAATCTTTTAACTAAATTAAATCTAATGCCATATAATAAAACACTTAAACATATATACTTATATAGTTTTTCTATCTATCTATCTATCTATCTATCTATCTATCTATCTATCTATCTATCTATCTATCTATCTATCTATCTATCTATCTATCTATCTATCTATCTATCTGTCTATCTGTCTATCTGTCTATCTGTCTATCTGTCTATCTGTCTGTCTGTCTGTCTGTCTGTCTGTCTGTCTGTCTGTCTGTCTGTCTGTCTGTCTGTCTGTCTGTCTGTCTGTCTGTCTGTCTGTCTGTCTGTCTGTCTGTCTGTCTGTCTGTCTGTCTGTCTGTCTGTCTGTCTGTCTGTCTGTCTGTCTGTCTGTTTTGTTTTCACCCTATTCGGTGCAGGAATCCTGTTGCTGTTTAAAACCTGGGCCAAGGAAGTAGGTGGCACGGCACTCAAATTGCTGTAAATCTTTTTATTTTCATTCATGAATAGTGTAAAAAAGTGTGGTAATGGCAGACACATTTCGGCTAGAGCCTTACTTTGGGCAAGATATATATATATATGGTTCAGCACATTATTTTGTATTTTTTATTTGTGAAGTAAATACACAGTTTGAAAACTCGATATTTTGGTTGCCAATATTTTTGTTGCGATATTGGTGTATCACACTATTTTTGTTAGAGATATTTTGTCATGCAGCGGGTCAGTGTATATTTCACTGATTGGGCCCCAGTCAGTTATGCTAATGTGCAGTGTCATGTTGCTGTTGGAGCACTGTACTTTCCAGTACTGCTGCCACCCGTCTCACAGCTCTGGGCATCCACCCTTCAGCCACACCAAACATGTGCCCAGATCTGCACTGAGCTCTAGTTACATTCTCCACCTCCACGAGGTTGTGCAGGAACTGATACTGGTTCGGGTTCCTCCACAGTCCTGATCTCTCCCTGCCCCAATCTGTCCTCGGTCCAAACTCATGTTCGGCAGGGCGTGTCTGCTCAACCCTGTAGCACGGCGGGGCCTGTGTCGCAGTTAAAGGCTGGGAAGCAAAATAAAGGACACAATGACGCCGGTTACTTCTTGGGGCCGGAAGACCCCGTGCGGTCTCCGACCTTGTTTATTTATACCCTCGGGACGAGCCCGACCCGAGGGGTGCATGGATGCATGTATGAAGGCAACATTGTCGAGGAGAGCCCGGATGGCTCTCTACAAACCCCACACACTCCTTACACCACTCCAACTCTCAGACAGGGTGCTATTATTATATCTGCCCCTAATATAAACTTTGGTTATATTTTCATTATATTGGTGGGCTCACACACTTTGGGGCACATTTACAAGCCCCCTGCGCCACCACTACGTCACTTTTCGTGGTGTACTGGTGGCGCAGGGGGCTCCTCCATATTTACAAGGAGAGGAAAAGCCACCCTCCGTGACTTTTCCTCTCCTTGTAAATATGGCCCCTTCACACGCAGCACTGTGCGCTAAAGGGGCCTTCCGTTGGTGTTGCTGTGGGTGTTCCCACGCAACACTCATGGAACAAGACACATCTAAAGATTTACGAGAAATCGTAAATCTGGAGATTTACGAGAAATCGTAAATCTGGAGATGCGTGTGAATGCGCATGTGAAGGCGCAACGAGGAGAAATGTTTTCATTTCTCCTCGTTTTTTCCTCTTTCAATGCGTGCTGCATTCTACAGCACACATAGAAAGAGGAAAAAGCCTCTTGTGATTGTTTTTGTGCCGGAAGATGCCCCTTCCTGCACAAAAACAATCTCCCCACGACGATGGTGCAAGAGTGCCTGCGCATGGCTGCAGTTTCTGCGCAAGCGCAGGGGGAAGCACAGAGATGCAACATATTCTTGTAAATATGTCGCATCTCTGTGCTTTCCAAACTAACGCAGCACGGTGCAGCAAAATGACTTACTGCACCGTGCTGCGTTACTTTGTAGTAAATCTGCCCCTTTGTACCTCCAGAAGAGGGAGGATGGCGGGGTTATTACTAGGAGTTGATTAAATAAAATAATATAGGAGAATAATGAGTAGTCAGAGGAGAAAAGGAAGCAGCAAGAGCTACAGTGTGAAATGAAAAATAGGAGGTGAGAGATGAGACAGAAGATAATTGAGAGGATGGGGTCGGCATGAAGGAAGCAGAGGGAGAGAGAAGGTACGATGGATGCTGAAAGGTGAGGCAGAACAGGAGAAGGAATGGAAGAGAAGGTGGGATGAAGAAGAGAAATATGAGAGAAGCGCTTCAGAGGATTCAAATGAAAGGGAGATGAGAGGGAGGACATAGGCCTGCTGAACACAGAAAGGGAAGTGCCAAGATGTGAAAATAAAGGAGAGAGGCGAAAAAGGAGAGGTCAGACATGGTGAAATAGACATGGGAGGCGGAGAGGAGGGGAATAGGTAAAAGGGTGAGCGAGGAGGAAGAAGACAGATGCAAAGCTTAAAGGAAGAAACTTGAAGTAGGAGAGAGGTAGTAAACAAGGGGTAGAGGTGGAACGACCGCAGGATGGATAAAAAGGAAAGACGTGGGTTTTAAATGGTTGTAGACGGAAAGAGTGAGGATGAGAAATGTTGAACAAATGAATGAAGAATGGGAATAAGAAGTTTTGAAACAGCCAGGAAAGAAAACAAAATATATGGAAGGGAAGAGAGCAGGGGTAATCTGGAAAGTGGTAGCTCAGAAATAGACTGAGAGGTAGCGGACTAGGGGTGATGTAATAAAGAGAGGAAAGTGGTAGGGAGCAAGGATGAGGGGGGTTGAGAGGGTATATTTAGTGAATAACCAGGATAAGCCTGTTCCATGTTTTTCCAACATTTCACATGCTTATCAGTATGCATGCTAGACATGTAGGACGTGGTGCCAAAACACTGTTCGTCCAATGGTGGCTTGGAATAAAGGTACAGGTGATTAAAGATCTATAGGGCACGTACATCTCTGAAGGTATGTTCCGCTGAGGATCATTGGACGGCCAAGGCATAAAGTGTAAGCAGAATGGGCACACGTTCTTGAAAATAACCCCAAGATAAATTTGACAGAGACTAACACAGTACAATTGGGGATCAGTCTATACCTCAGTCATGTTGGTCAATAACCTTGAAGCGAAGATGAATATCTAAGTAATAGATATTTGTCAACCGTATCAGAAAATTTAAGCAGGACTTGAAACTAGTATGCTAGGAGGAAGATTGAGTCAGGTAGAGGCATTTCACGCGGCAGAGGATGAGTTCCATTGACAACTATTTAAGGGTATTTCATTCTTACGGTAGTGTAGTCATGTGCAGCCAGTGATGGGTCTCTCAAGCCTCGTTTGAACTTGAGAGGTTGGATATCAAGGGCCATATTATCAAGGAACGGCGATAACATTATCGCCGCTTTAGCAGCAGGAAACTGCCGCTAAAGCGGTAATAATGATCTTGATAATATGCCCTTGTGAATTCCCATAGAAGCCCAGGTTCACACCAGAACCTGGGCTTCTATGGGAATTGACAAGGGCATATTATCAAGCCCATTATCGCCGCTTTAGCGGCAAGAAACTGTCGCTAAAGCGGCGATAATGTTACCGCCGTTCCGTGATAATATGGCTCCAAGTTCGTAAGAGATGTGGTTACCCTAACCATTATCAGTAGAAAGGATTCAACTAGAATCTCTTCATCAATGAACATTTCCAATGGTGTGTTTCAACAGTCACATTCTATTTCTATTTGCTTTTCGTCACAGTTTCTCTGTTTTTCATGGGATGTCTCCTAATGCCTAGGAAAACCGGGAAACAAATTCTAGGCCTAAAGCGGCTGTCTCCACTAGCAGAACTCAAAAAGGCTATCCATAAAAATGGCCACAAATACAAATACCATTAGACCAATGACTCCTATGTTACTCACTAGAGGTAGGTAATGTGCCACAGGGTCAAGCTCTACTGACTCACCCCTCCCCTGCCATCACCCGTGTACAGTCCATTAACTCCTGTATAACGGCCATGGTTTTGATTGAGCCCTCAAAACGAGGCTATGCCTGACAAGATGGCGGCTGCCTGCCTCCCAAAATAACAACGTCAATTACTGTCCTAAGCTCTTTCTTTTTGATGCCTATCTTTCTTGACTAGTTCATGGACAATTAAGGCTACAGACTTAATATCACTGCTATTGTTATTCACGTTTATTGTCGTGTCATTTTAAGGTGCTTAATAAAGTATTACTTGTTTTTATTTATGAACCCTGACTGTCCAGCATTTAATTCCCAAGGGGATTTGTGGTAGGTACTAGATGCAGAATGAGTTATCACGACATACCTGCTTGACAAATCTGAATTATTTACCATGTAAAGCAAGATAGTTTTTAATGAATAACATATATTTGATGCTGTAATGTTATCACTGTAAATATATAGGATACAGATTAAATCTATGGTCGTGATTATGAGACTAAATAGTGGACGGTATGGTATGTACTGCAACCAATCAATACATATACCCGATACCCCTAGGATATGTATTTTTGCCAGGTATGTTAACCACTTCATAGTCTTAGTAGTCGATATGAGGCCCAGCGTTCGGGTTTGGCATTTATCACACTAAAATTGATGTTCTACCTAGTTATCCTGCCTTTTACGACAGTGGTGCTATAATTCTAGCATAACTCTGAATTATGATCCTTGCACACATGCCTGTGTGAGCCGTGATCAAAATCTAACCCCAAGGCACTGTAGGGGCTGCAGACCTTGGCTAGAAGTGGGCCGACCCTGGTGAGCTAGAGACCACATTCACCAAATAGAAATGCAGAGTGTGGTATTTACCAGGTGTGATAAACACCTCATGTTCCAAGATTTTTATCTTAGAATGAAGAATTACAGGCAGAATACCAACTTCTTCAGCTTTCCTGTGCATGTAGAGGTCTGGGAAGTTCTCTATTCAAAACTTAATTCCCTAGCTTACATTTTTCACTCTCCAATTCTCCAAGCCTTGGTCATTTGTTCACCCACTCATTTCTTGCAATGCGGCTAGTTACCCAAATCCTTAATGGCATTTTTTTTGTAATTCTTTGGTTAGTAAAGTAATTCAAGATAGTGCCAGATCACTCTTGGATAAGAATACCATATGTCATCCTTTGGGAGGGAGGCCTAGCCACAGGTGGGACAGAAAAAAGCCCTCGCATGGAAGGTATTGTCAGTGTACTTGCAGGCATAAGGTCAGGGCAACAGAATGGCTACTGATTGGCTGGCCTCCCTATCCTTTTGGTCTTCCAGACTCCGAGGTAGTTAGAGGCAAGTTAATTTTGTACCAAACTTCTGTTAAAGTACCAGACTGATAAAAATTTATCTCATGAAGAGATCCATTCATACTAAAGATCAGAATAGCTGAATTGCAGTAAAGCAAGGTTTGGCTTCCGGTGTGTTCCTAGATTTCAAGAGCGGAGGATGTCAGGCATTGCCACTGGGCACAGCACCAACCACCAGAATATCTTGTAGGTATGTTTAAGTTTACACAGCTAAGTTTAGGTTTACTATATTTAAATATATATATATCATATTATCTACTGGCGGTCGCCAGTAGATAGTTATAGTGAGGACCGTGTTTCCATAGGAAATCTGAAAATTCTATTTTGAATAACTTTTGCGCCGGTTGACGAATCCTCGCGAAATGTTCAAAACTAATGGGGCGCTCTGCTCAGCTCCTACCCTGAAAGTCTCGGGGCGATTCGTCAAGTGGGGGCCGAGAAAAAAGGGGGGTCCCAAAACACGTTTTCCCCATGCATTTTCCCATAGGACCTTTAGTCGAAGGTACAGCCCAAATGGCTGAACAGAATTACTTGAAATTTGGCAGAGAGGTAGTCCTCAGGTCAGGGAAGTGCCTTTTGCAGGTCTGGTGTCAATCTGTTCAGTAGTTCCTGAGAAAAGTGCATTTAAAAGCATATAAATATCTATAAGCGCGTACCGTGCGCGCACCGTGCGCGCACCGTGCGAGCTCCCTAACGTGCGCGAGCGTAATTCTGATTGGTGGTTACATGTTAGTCAACGTTCGAATCGGTCGAAATCAGGAAGTGTCGGCCGCCATTTTGTTTGTTTTCAGTGCGAGAGTGAAAAAGGAAGGTGGCGAACGTGAAAAGGGGGCAGGGTAGAGAGTTCCTGACCCCCTAGCCTTTGTCAGGGGGTCCCGGAAAGACCCCGAAGGCAGAACATTTTTTTTTTCTTTTTTTTTTTTAAATCACGGGGGTGCACGCACCGTGCGCGCACGGTGAAAAACCAAAAAAAATAAAAATTTTAATACGTAGTTTATTGTAAAATAAATATATAAAAAAAATAATAATACATACATAACTTAGCATTTAAAAAACCGTACATATTCACTGAAAAAAACATAGGTTTCATACACGTTATAGTTAGGAATTAGCATTTAAAAAACCTTGCAAATTCACTTAAAAAACCATAGGTTTCACACATGTTATAGTTAGGTGGATATTTCACTCGTACAAAACCAATGAAATTCCCCCTATAACTCGCGCGACCGCCACTCTATCACAAGGATGATGTCATCAGTGATGTCATGAGTGATGTCACTGACCATGTCATGAGTGATGTAATATGTGACGTCATCACCAGTGCATTGCAGGCGCGCAAGTTATAGTTATCTGAACTAACAATAACGGGGGAATTTCATTGGTTTTTTACGAGTGAAATATCCACCTAACTATAACATGTGTAAAACCTATGGTTTTTTAAGTGAATTTGCAAGGTTTTTTAAATGCTAATACCTAACTATAACGTGTATGAAACCTATGGTTTTTTCAGTGAATATATATATATATATATATATATATATATATATATACATATTCACTGAAAAACCAAAGGTTTCAGGGACGTTATAGTTAGCTGGACATTTGCCTCGTACAAAACCCTAGAAATTCCCCTGTTATAGTTAGTTCAGCTAACTATAACTCGCGCCCCCGCAATGCACTGCTGTTGACGTCACATATTACATCACTCATGACATGGTAAGTGACATCACTGATGACATCACTGATGACATCTCAAATGACATCACTGATGACATCACTGATGACATCATCCATGTGATAAATTAGTGCATATTCTCACACCCTAATATAACCTTTGATACACCAAGTCAAAATTTCAGACGGCCATTTTACATAGATACTCCAATACCAATAACTACATACCCACACCATCTCAGAAACCATGGTTGCATTTTTGGATCTAAATATTAAGCTATCGGAGGGACAGCTCTCTACGAGCTTATTTAAGAAACCCACAGATCGCAACAGCCTCCTACTGTACCAAAGTCACCATCCCAAAGCCCTTCGAGACAACCTTCCCGTTGGCCAATTTCTCCGGATTAGGCGAAATTGTACATCAACCAAAGACTATAAAGTAGAAGCTACTGCTTTAGCCACTAACCATAGCACCAGGGATTATCCGCACAAAGTGATAAAAGACTCTATGAAGAGGGCCCTTAATAATCCTAGGGAGTCCCTTCTAGAAGTACACCAGAAACAACCCGATGACATCATGACATGTGTGACCTCTTTCACACCTAGCTCAACCTTGACCAAGAAAATTATTTTGAAACACTGGGGGATCCTCAATACAGGAGATTTAGAGATACCTAGACCCAGATTTGCCTACACCAAAACTTGTAGTCTACGTGACATGTTGATTCATACTAGACCTAAGAGGAATATTATTCCATCACAAACTACACTCTGGGGCTTACCACCTGTTCAAGGTCACTTTCCCTGTGGCATGTGCACTGTCTGTATGTTCACTACAACTACTAAGGAAGTTACACTAAATGCAAATTTCAAATGGAATATCAGAAAACATACCAATTGTAATAGCAAACAATGTATCTATCTGATCACCTGCCCTTGTGAGTTACAGTACATAGGCATGACTATGCGACCAGTCAAAACTCGCATAATAGAACATAGGAGTAACATACGTTGCCAACGCACCACGACCAAACTTTACAGACACTTCTTGGAGGCACAACATTCCCCTGACTCACTTCATTGGGTGATACTTGAATCCCACACTCATATTTCAAGATCATGTCTATTCAAGCTTGAACAAAGATGGGTACACAGATTATCAAGTGACACTGCAGGATTGAATGATGACATCCCTTGGAGCACAATCCCTTAGGTCTGCCTATCCGCCTGGAGTTTTGCACCCAATATTACTGAAGACATCCCTTGGAGTATCACTCCCCAGTTCAGGTACTCTGGCCTGTTGATTATGAGATTTCTGTACCTAACACTACTGGGATACCTAGGCCAGTTACGTTTTACTAACACCTACTGATCAGTATTTGGCCCAACTACTTGTAAGCTAAAGCATGCTATTATCCCAGTCTTGTCATCTGATACCGATATGCTATTAGCAGATCCTGCTAATTAAGCTCAGATCACCCTTACGTTGATATGTCCACCCTATACCATCAGGGCTAGACTTACCACAATACGCCTCGCTCACACACAGTGGTCCCTTACACCTCTGGTCCACACAACCCAGGTTATCAACCCCAAGAGAATGTTCCAATATACTTGTGACCTCTCATTTATTATTTTGTTATCCACTGCAAGAGGTCCGTACACCACAATACCGCGCTACCCGCCTATGCAGAGGCATGTTAGGCGGATTCCTGCGCATGCCTCGGCATTTACACTGGTTACCTAGTTACAGTAATACGTCTCGGGTGATCAATCCTAAGAGAATGTTCCTATATACTAGTGACCTCTCATTTATTAACAAGGTGTACAATTACGGATCTACTATATGAGGTCAATACACCATAATACCACACTACTCGCCTGTGCAGAGACATGATAGGCGGATTCCTGCGCATGCCCCGGCGTTTACACTGGTTACCTAGCTACAGTGATACGTCACGACGGTACGTGATGACGCACCTCCAACACATCGTTCGGCACTTCCGCGTAGAGTATATCTGGCAGCCACGATAGACGCCACTCACCACCCCGGTTCCTGGCGGTTTGGGTAGGTCTTATAGTGACGCGTTCCACTGACGCTGGTGAGTTAACACTTTGTGCTAATACTTTCTTCTCGTTTGCTGATACCATGAACCATACTAGACCCTCGATCCTTGGCATCTAAGTGTTTTAGCCTTTTGATTGATCTGTTGATACTACTGTGATTCTGCCTTGTGAGACGCTGACTTTTCTGGCGGCATCAGTGTATTTCAAAATCGTTAACTTTCCTCTGAGTCACTGTACCTATTTAACATCTATTCTAGGACCCAATTGGTGTCCTCAAAGCCGCCAGCTCCGTTGCTAGCTTGTCTAGTTAACTGACTAGGTGAGTTAGTCTTTCCCTTGTTGTTGTTCTTATGTGAGAATGCACAGCTAAAATATAGCTATAGGATCTTAAATCACTTTCCCCTCCCCCCTCCCTCCCCCACCGATCACGTTCACTGTTTTTGAATAGTGCACATATATGACTCGGTTGATTCACGTTTCACACGGTGATTTTTTGCAACACCACTTTTCAAAATAGTCTTTATATAACGAAGAGATGAGACGGTTTTTATCATGTTATTATTTCATTTACTTTTTCAGGTCAGAATACCTAGGATGTGGTATGTAAAATTCACATTACCACCTTATGTAGACAGCCTTTGATCCTGAAGAATTGCCCTGATCCTCCAGACATATGTGGCATGAAACATGTTGATCATTTAGAGGAGAGCTTCACGTCCAGTTACCTTATCCCTAGGACTTAGCCACTCTACACCGTTTTTATTAGGGTAGTCTACCTTCTGAATAAACTGTGTTAGGACTGACCAACCCTTTTTAAATTTCCACTCACTGCTACATTCCTTACACTAGGCCCCTCACCCCCAAGCACATATCGGCAGGAACAAAAGATCCCCGACAAAGAGCCCCGGTTTCGGGAGCCCGTCAAGGATTGCAGCGCCGACTTGACGAGGGGCAGTGCTCATATGATGAAGCATGACACCTAGCTTGCTGGGTGTGTGAGAGCTCTAGTTCCACCATAGGGAATTCCCCTGGTCTCCAACATAATATACCTGATGGTTGATACTTACCTCCACCTCGTTTCTATCTCTTCCTTATTATATTTGAGGAACTCTGTACTCCAGTTTTGATATTATTCTCAACAAAATACCACAAGAAACAAATCACAGATATATAAAATGCATACAGCTAACAAAATTTTATAAGTTTATCTTACAAAAACTGTAAATGTTGCCGCTTTAAAATATTTACCGAATCTGAAGAAAATGTTTTGCAGAAGGCACCACACAAACAACGTTTTTCTTCAGTGGTGAGGAAATCTTTTACTTTTTCCAAGGAGCAAACAAAGACCAATGCCACCTTCGTCACTCGCAAGATTTGCCAAAGAGTTCTGTTACGAGGAGATCCTAACAAAAAATACTCGTGCGGCACAGCAAGTATGATGAAACACCTAAGGACCCTTCATCCAAACAATCTTGCACGAGAAGAGTGCAAACAGATGAGAAACACTCCTGTTCTGTATCTGTAAATAAGAATCACAAATAAATGTATATTAATAACTTTCAAATTTATAGTATTCCATTACTGTACAAACACATTTTATATAAAAACTGACTATGAAACTATAGCCCTGAACCACAAGTGTGACGATCATTAAAACACTACATGCATAGTGCATACTACTTTGAAGCAGTTCATGCCCTAAAGCCTACCTCACTAAAACACTACATGCTAACTGACTAAATGATTACAGTAGTATAAGGAGACACACTTGGTGACTCACAGGGTGTTTGCTAGAAGAGTATGAATACTAACTAGGGAATAGAAGGTGTGAAACACAACTGTGTAGGTGATTAGAGGACTGCATCCATACTGCATAGGCATTTAAAGCAGTCCATGTGCTAAGGCCTGGCTCACTGCATGACTACTTGGGTACTGACTGAATGATTATCGTACAGCAAGGAGAGTGCCTAGGTGAATTTATAAGTGCTAGGCTTTTCGCACAGAGTATAGATTAGTACATGGTACTGAATGGGTCACTAGAGGAGTGCAAAGGCAGTGACAAGTGCTGGACTGTATGGGTACTGATTAGGAAATTGAAAGTGTGAAAGACAAGTGTCTAGGTGGTTAGAAGACTGCATGCATAGTGCATAGGGGTTTGAAGCAGTCCATGTGCTAAGGCCTGGCTCAGTGTATGTATACTTAGGCACTGACTGAATGATTAGAGTACTGCAAAGATAGTATCTTGGTGAATTTATAAGTGTTTGGGTTTTAGCACAATGAATGGATTAGTACATGGTGCTGAATGGGTCACTAGAGGACTGCAAAGAGAGTCACAGGGTATTTCCTGGAAGTGTATGGATACTGACTAGGGAATTGAAGGTTTGAAAGACAATTGTGTAGGTGGTTAGAGGACTGCATACATAGAGGATAAGGGTTTGAGGCAGTCCATATACTAAGGCCTGGGTCACTGGATGAGTACTTGGGTACTGACTGAATGATTAGAGTACTGCAAGGAGAGTGCCTGGGTGAATTTATTAAGATTTGGCGCTGTGAATGGATTAGTACATGATGCTGAATGGGTCACTAGAGGAGTGCAACGGCAGTGACAGGGTGTTTGCTGGAAGTGAACGGATACTGACTGGGGAATTGAAGGTGTGAAAGACAAGTGTGTAGGTGGTTAGAGGACTGCATGCATAGTGGATATGGGTTTGACGTAGTCCATGTGCTAAGAACTGGCTCAGTGCATGAATACTTAGGCAGTGACTGAATCATTAGAGTACTGGAAAGAGAGTCTAGGTGAATTTATAAGTGTTTGAGTTTTGGCACAGTCAATGGATTAGTACATGCCGTTGAATGGGTCTCTAGAGGACTGCAAAGGAAGTGACAGGATGTTTCCTGGAAGTGTATGGATACTGACTAGGGAATTGAAGGTGTAAAAGACAAGTGTATAGTATGTCAGAACACTTTTTTTTGAAGCAATCGTTTTGGTACTTAGAAACTGACTAAATAATCAGACTACTTCTAGGACAGTGCTTAGGTAAAACTTTTAAATTTTCAGTTCTGCCACAGTGAACAGAATAGTAAATGGTACTGCACCTTAGTGTCAAACCCTGACTCATTTTATCAATGCATAAGCAAAGACTAGCTTCTAATGCTACTAAAACTTGATAACATGAGATGTTTTAAATTAGTTATCTGTCAGCAAATACACAATGTTACCAAATGCTTCTCTCACAGTGGTTCTCAAATGCACACAGACTCACAGTGTAATTCTAGACAACAACCACTATACCTAGGAGTTTAACAAAAATCATTCACTACTGTGGAAGTGGTAAGCGAACTGCACACAATCTTCATATTTCATGACTGCACTTTTGTGTCAATGCCTGACTCATATAATGAAAGCATAAGCCATAACTGTCTTCTAATGCTACTAAAACTTGACAACATGACAGGTTTTAAAACAGTTATCTGTCAGCAAATACACGATGTTACCAAATGCTTCTCTCACAATCCTTACCCAAATGCACACAGACTCACAGTGTGATTTTAGACAAGCAACACTATCCTAGGAGTTTACCAAAACTCATTCACTAGTCTAGAAGAGTTAATGGTACTGCACACAATCTACATATTTAAGTACAGCACATCAGTGTCAAAGCATGACTCATTTAATCAACATATAAGCAAAGACTGGATTCTAATGCTACTAAAACTTCTCAACATGACAGATTTTAAAACAGTTATCTGTCAGCAAATACATGATATTACCAAATGATTCTCTCACAGTGATCCCAAATACACACTAACTCACAGTATGATTCTAGACAAGCACCACTATCCCTATGAGCTTACCAAAACTCATTCACTACAGTGCAAGTGGTAAGGGAACTGCACACAATCTACATATTTCACAACTGCAATTTACTGTCAATGCCTGACTCATATAATGAAAGCATAAGCCATAACTGTTTTCTAATGCTACTAAAACTTGACAACATGACATGTTTTACAACACCTCTCTGTCAGCAAATACACGATGTTACCAAACACTTCTCTCACAGTGGTTCCCAAATACACACAGACTCACAGTGTGATTCTAGACAAACAACACTATCCCTAGCAGCTTACCAAAACTCATTCACTACAGTGGAAGTGGTAAGGGAACTGCACACAATGTACATATTTCACGACTGCACTTTAGTGTCAATGCCTGACTCATTTAATCAACGCATAAGCAATGACTGGCTTCTAATGCTACTAAAACTTGACAACATGACAAGTTTTGAAACAGTTTTCTGTCAGCAAATACACAATGTTACCAAACGCTTCTTTCACAGTGGTTCCCAAATTCACAAAGACTCACAGTGTGATTCTAGACAAGCACCAGTATCCCTAGGAGTTTACCAAAACTCATTCACAACACTGGAAGTGATAAGGGAACTGCACACAATCTACATATTTCACGACTGCTCTTTAGTGTCAATGCCTGACTCATTTAATCAACACATAAGCAAAGACTGGCTTCTAATGCTACTAAAACTTGACAACATGACAGGTTTTAAAACAGTTTTCTCTCAGCAAATACACGATGTTACCAAATGGTTCTCTCACAGTGGTTCCCAAATGCACAAAGCCTCACAGTGTGATTCTAGACAAGCACCAGTATTCCTAGAAGTTTACCAAAACTCATTTACTACACTGGAAGTGATAAGGGAACTGCACACAATCTACATATTTCACGACTGCACTTTAGTGTCAATGCCTGACTCATTTAATCAACACATAATCAACGCATAAGCAATGACTGGCTTCTAATGCTACTAAAACTTGACAACATGACAAGTTTTAAAACAGTTTTCTTTCAGCAAATACACAATGTTACCAAACGCTTCTTTCACAGTGGTTCCCAAATGCACAAAGACTCACAGTGTGATTCTAGACAAGCACCAGTATCCCTAGGAGTTTACCAAAACTCATTCACAACACTGGAAATGATAAGGGAACTGCACACAATCTACATATTTCACGACTGCTCTTTAGTGTCAATGCCTGACTCATTTAATCAACACATAAGCAAAGAATGGCTTCTAATGCTACTAAAACTTGACAACATGACAGGTTTTAAAACAGTTTTCTCTCAGAAAATACACGATGTTACCAAACGCTTCTCTCACAGTGGTTCCCAAATGCACAAAGCCTCACAGTGTGATTCTAGACAAGCACCAGTATTCCTAGAAGTTTACCAAAACTCATTTACTACACTGGAAGTGATAAGGGAACTGCACACAATCTACATATTTCAGGACTGCACTTTAGTGTCAATGCCTGACTCGTTTAATCAACACATAAGCAAAGACTGGCTTCTAATGCTACTAAAACTTGACAACCTGACTGGTTTTAAAACACTTATCTGTCAGCAAATACACGATATTACCAAATGCTTCTCTCACAGTGGTTCCCAAATGCACACAGACTCGCTGTGTGATTCTAGACAAACAACACTATCCCTTGCACTATATGAAAACACATTTCTTCATCTAGAAGTAGTACTACATTTTAGTATAGAAACATAACATAACTCATTTCACAAATTCATAAACAATGACTGGTTTCTAATTCTACCAAAATATAAAAACTGCACAGTTATCTCTCTACAAACACATGAAAAACACAAATGCCAATCACAGAATGGTTTCTACATGCACACACATTGTAGAGAAAAAAAGTACTCCCTACACTTTAGCAGGAAAATACATTAGTCTGATTAAAATCAAAATAGTCCACAGACATCCCCTCACAATTAAATAACTCATCTTTCAAGTTCCTTTGTAGATTAAGGAGTATATCAATCACTCACCATATTTTCTTTTACAGAATCTCTGCACTGTGCACCTCTCAGCAAAAGCAAAGAATGGAAAAGTTTCCCTTTCAGTTTCCACACATATACATGTAAACATCAAATCACAATCCTTCGCACATAACCTCAAAAGCAAACACACATTTCTATTGGTTAAAGATTTGAACCCTTTCCAACTGAAATACATTTCAACCCTTCCCCCAATCTGCCTTCTGCCTGTTACCATAGAAACAGGTCATGGAACACTGCACTGAGCTCACAGGTCACAAGTTCAGCACACAATGTTCCTACACAAGACAGGAAGTGTGCTTGACTTTTCAACATATCAGCTTATCATATATAATGTTCCTTACAATCTGTTTTTGTTAACCAATAACAATCATACCTTTAAAAAACAAAAATATACACCCTACCTTTCAGTGTAGAAAGTTGTTATACAACCAATGATTTCTTGTCGTTTTTCAGAAAACGTTGCTGTGGATCCGTGCACCCACCGCGAGAGAATCCGTGCATCCAACGCGATAGGATGCGCGCACGGTACGGCATTTCGCCGTTTTTTTTTTTTTAAAAAGGGGGGCCCCAGGGGGTCCTTCTGGGACCCCCTAAGCACCTCTAGAGGGTCAGAGTATTCCCACTCTGCCCCCTTTATATGTTTTACGCACTTATTCCCCTTGCTTCTTCAGCCTCGCTTCTACCGAGGCTGAAAATGGCCGCCAACAGTTCCTGGTTTCGAATGTAGAGAGACGCTCGACAGCCAATTAGCATTCAGCGCGCGATCGGGAGGGTGCGCGCTCGGTTCAGGGAGGGTTCGCGTACGGTGCGGGTAGGGTCCACGGATCCTCTGCGGCCATAGATATCACTAACTTTTTTACCCTAATTTTCTCAGGAACTACTGAACAGATTCACTCCAAATATGCAAAAGGCACGAGTCCGAACTGAGGACTACCTCTTTGCCAAATTTGGTGTCATTCCGTTCAGCGGTTCGGGCTGTAGCTGCGACAACAGATCCTATGGGAAATTGCATGGGGAAAACGCGTTTTGGGACCCCCCTTTTTTCTCGGCCCCCGCTTGACGAATCCCCACAAACCTTTCAGGGTAGGAGTGGAGCAGAGCTGGCCAAAAGTTTGGAGAATTTCGCGAAGATTCGTCAATCGGCGCCAAAGAAATTCCCAATAGAATGTTGCAGATTTCCTATGGAAAATAGGTCCTAACTATAACTATCTACTGGCAACCGCCAGTAGATAATATATTTATATATATATATATCTATATATATATATATATTATCTACTGGCGGTCGCCAGTAGATAGTTATAGTTAGGACCGTGTTTCCATAGGAAATCCGCAACATTCTATTTGGAATAACTTTGGCGCCGGTTGACGAATCCTCGCGAATTTTTCAAAATAGGTGGGGCGCTACGCTCCGCTCCTACCCTGAAAGTCTCGGGGGGATTCGTCAAGCGGGGGCTGAGAAAAAAGGGGGGTCCCAAAACGTGTTTTCCCCATGCATTTTCCCATAGGACCTTTAGTCCGAGCTACAGCCCGAACGGCTGAACAGAATTACTTGAAATTGGGCAGAGAGGTAGTCCTCAGGTCAGGGATGTGCCTTTTGCAGGTCTGGTGTAAATCTGTTCAGTAGGTCCTGAGAAAATAGCATTTAAATCAATATATATATCTGTAAGCGCGCTCCGTGCGCTTACGGTAAGCTTACCGTACGCGTACGGTGCCGTGCGCGAGCTCAAATCTGATTGGTGGTTACATGACGGTAAACATTCGAATCGGTCAAAATCAGAAAGTGTCGGCCGCCATTTTCTGTCTCTCGCTCTGAAAAACAAAGGTGGATAACGTGAAAAGGGGGCAACGAAGAGAGTTGCAGACCCCCTAGCGTTTGTCAGGGGGTCCACGAAGGACCAAACAGTACGAAAAATAAATGTAATAATTTAAAAAAAAAATCGCAGAGTGCGCGTACGGTAAGCTTACCGTACGCGTACGGTAAAAAAAAATAAAAAGAATTAAGAATCACATTTAATATATAAATGTAAGGACCCCCAAGGGGGAAAAAAACAATTGATATTTTCTAAAAAATGGCGAGGCGTGCACGGCACGAAATGCCCAACGTGGGCGCTCGGTGCGCGAAGCGCACTTAGTGCCCACAGCGCACGCACGGTGCGCGAAGCGCACCGTGCGCGCAGGGTGTGTGCACGGTGAAAAAACAGAAAAAAAAATTAAAAATAAATACATAACTTAGCATTTAAAAAACCGTACAAATTCACTGAAAAAACCATAGGTTTCACACACGTTATAGTTAGGAATTAGCATTTAAAAAACCTTGCAAATTCACTTAAAAAACCATAGGTTTCACACAAGTTATAGTTAGCTGTACATTTCACTCGTAAAAAACCAATGAAATTCCACGTTATAGTTAGATCAGGTAACTATAACTTGCGCGACCGCAATCCACAATGTGTCATTTCAGATGTCATCATTGATGTCATGAGTGATGTCACTGACCATGTCATGAGTGATGTAATATGTGACGTCATCAGCAGTTTATTGTGGGCGCGCAAGTTATAGTTACCTGATCTAACTATAACGTGGAATTTCATTGGTTTTTTACGAGTGAAATGTACAGCTAACTATAACTTGTGTGAAACCTATGGTTTTTTAAGTGAATATATATATATATATATATATATATATATATATATATATATATATATATATAAAGAGAGAGAGAGAGAGAGAGAGAGGGGGAGAGTGAGAGAGAGAGAGAGAGAGAGAGAGAGAGAGAGAGAGAGAGAGAGAGAAATACTTCCTTCAAAGTTCATAGTCTGATTAAGGAACTTGCCAATTAAGATTAAGCTGCAAATACCCTTTGCAGCGGTAGCTAAAGCCATGACATAGTGACACCCTAGTGTAACAATCTAGCCCTGAATGGGCCTAAACCTCGCTTGACATGGTGACCCCCTATTTTAAAAATCTAGTCCTGAATGGGAGGACACTATTATAGGTACCCTAGTTACCAAACATCCACAGATCTTGTATAGAAAATCCAAATCCCTGAGAAATTACCTGGTGAAGAGCGACTTCACTCCTGATACCACCAATAGAATGTGACTTAGCCCAAAGAATGGTTTTATAAAATGCATGAAGTGCAAAGCGTGCAAAAACGGAGAGAACTTGATCATAATAGAAACCCCCTTTAAGAACACCATCATCATAAAAGGCAACCTTACCTGCAAATCAAGCTTTGTGATGTACACCCTTAAATGTCCCTGTATAAAATTGTACATGGGGAGTACAACCCTACCTGTACATAAACCTGTATTACAACACATAAGTTATGTTATGTTATCTTAGCTTGTAAAGGGCGACAGCTGCCCCAGCAAGGGGGCGTCCCGGCGCTAATGCAGGAAAGACAAACACAGCAGAGAGCCCGCCAGAAAAACTAAGGGGCAGGGAAAAGATAGGTCTTAATGGCCTTTCTAAAAGCCAAGTAGTTGTCAAGGCCACGGATCTGCACAGGGAGCGAGTTCCAAAGGGTGGAGGCTCTGTAGCGAAAGGAGCGGCCGCCAGACCGAACTCTACGGGGTTGGGGAACCACCAACAAATGCTGACCCTGTGAGCGAAGATGTCGCGAGGGGACATAAGGCGGCAAGAGACCAGCCAGAATGGGTGGCGAGGCCAATTTCAAAACCTTGAAGGCGACGCATAAGGCTTTGAATTCAATGCGTCTGGCTACAGGTAGCCAGTGCAGACGGCGAATAGCATTAGACACAGAGCAGAATTTGCGGAGACCTAGAAGTGTTCTGGCGGGTGCATTCTGTGCCCTTTGCAGCCTCAGGACCTCCGCCTTGTTGGACCCTAAATGAAGGGAGCAGGCATAGTCAAGTCTAGATAAGACCGTCGCCTGAATGATGACCTGACGCGTAAGTGTCATTGTAAATAATGATCGCAGCTACCCTATAGCTCGGCATTTCGAAAAACACCATCCTAGTGATCCTACTGTTCTGAGATACAGATGCAAAGCACAAGTCCCAAAATAAAAGCAAGGTGGAAACAGGGAAAAAGCTACATAAACTAGAAACATTCTTTATTCTGGAATTGGACAGTAAGGATTCGCATGGCTCCAACATCAATGAGGAACTGCATACCTTCTCTATTAAAGGATAGACTTCTAGTCAGCACTTCCTAAGTGCCCTTTAATCACTTATTTGGAATTTTATAATACACTACACTAGTTTTAGGGGGATGGGAATTGGTACAGTTCACTAATCTACACTAGTTTTATGAGGTTTCTTGTTTATAACATCATTGTCCGATATCTATATTGTGTCATCAGAATTGATTGGTTCTGATGCTTTTACCCTTGTATGGTGCACACCATTTTGATACTATTTGGGAGGTTCCATTATGATGGTCTAACAACCCACATGAGTGCTAAATCCTTGTATCCTTATTACTGATGTAAAACTTAGGAAAATTGAGAGGATGGTGTCTATTTCTCGTACGTTGAATCATACTGTTGAATGACTGGATAGCCATGTGCATCTGATGATACAAATTTAAAGGTATATGCTGTATTTGCAATGAAATGTGATGTTGTGAGAACCTTGTTTTTAACATATGAATTTGCAGTGTGCACTTTAAGGGTTAATTGATGACACACAAGCTGGTTCAGAAGTGGCACTTGCCAACAGCAGCAAGTGAGTAGTTTAAGAATTTAGTTCTGTGTGTTAAGAATAGACTTTGAATGTCATTATTACAGTGAATCCCCTCACCCCGCCCCAAGGAATTTTCGAGCTGATTGAAAAAACTGCAAGATTGTCTTGCTCATTACTATGAAGTGTTGTACTGCATCTAATTGTGGAATCAAAGATTAGTGATTCACTATCATGTATCAGGCAGCTGAGGGGGTTTAAATGGAAATGCTATATATTCATGAAAGAATTTTATTGTTCGAAATTAATTTTGCATGTTTAAAGATGGCGCTGACCAGCCCGACATGTTTGAAATCCACTGTGGAGTGCCCACGTTGTTCTTGACGAGGAACAAAGTTATTTGTATATATATATATATACTGCCTATATACTGCCTCAATGTAGCGGCGGGCTCACGGCGAGGTCCATCAATCAGTTGTTCAGTGAAGAAAAACAATGCAGAGCCCACCAACTACTTCAATGCGTTTAAATCTTTATTTTTCCATACAGCGAAAACGCCCCACCCGTGCTTGTTTTGAAATGAGCCCCCGGGAGGGCCAGGTTCCCCAACCAGTTGTGTGCCATGAGGCCCCATTGCAGAGTGGTTGAGAAAGGAGATGGGGCCTCTGACAAGGTCTCAGCAATCCGGCTGTGGGGGACTTACTTGTGGCAACAATAGGGGTTCTTGGCCCCCACTACCATCAGCAGCCATGGGGACTTCATCCCCCAACCGGTAGTGTACCAGGAGGCCCCTTTGCAGAAAGGTTGAGAAAGGTGGTGGGTCACCAACAAGGTCTCTGCAATCCTGGTGTGGGGGACTTACTTTTGGCAACAATAGGGGTTCTTGGCTCCCAAGGGCGCTCAGCAGCCAAAGGGGCTTTATCTCCCAACCAGTAGTGGGAGGCATGTTTGCAGAGTGGTGGAGAAAGGGGGCACAGCCTCTGACTAGCTCTCAGTAGTCCCACTGTGGGGGACTTACTAGTGGTAGCAGGAGGGGTTCTTGGCCCCTAGCTACTCTCAGCATCCAAGGGGACTTAATTAGGGTGGCGAGCAATACTCCACATGCTCACAGAATTCCGTGAATTTGGTGGAGTTTTTGGTAAGTCTGCTTGATTCTGCACAGGGAAACTTCGCAAGCTCCGCCTTTGCCTAGCAGAAAGAGGGAAAATTAAGGTCAGCAATGAGCTGAAAGAGGCAAAATAAAGGTCATATGTGATTAGAAAAAGGCAGAAAATGAGCAGAAACCACTCAGGCACACATGCACCCACTCACAGAACAACTCAGACACTCACGCACACTCAGACACTCACACACCCCCACACACAAACCCAGTTAGACACACACACTCACTCACACTCCCAACGAGACACTCATGCACCCACTCACAAACTCACTCTCAAGAGTTACAATTAGGAAGTAACATTAAAAAACATAGAAATTCACTGAAATAAATAAAGTTTACAGGGACTTTATAGTTAAGAAATATAACTTTAAAAACCTTAGAAATTCACTGAAAAAACAAAGGTTACAGGGACATTATAGTTAGGTTCAGATTTCACTCCTACAAAACTACAGAAATTCAACAGTCATAGTTACCTGAGCGAACTAGAACTTACGCCCTTGCAGTGCACCGCTTGTGACCTCACCTATTACATCACTCATGACATGGTCAGTGACATCACTGTTGATGTCACTGATCTACAGAACCACTCACACACCCTCTCATGTAACTTCTCATACACCCACTCCACACACCCACACAACCACTCAGGTACCCATTCACAAACCCATACTAATATTCATGCACCCACTTACACATGCAAAGAGCCACTCACACACCCACTCACTCACAGGCACTCACATAACCAGTTGCTCACCCACACAAATACTCAAACACCCACACCCTTACGCATACAGATATTAACACATGTACTCAGTCACCTAAACAGTCACTAAGACAACTACATTGTCTTCCATAGAGCCTCTCTCACACTCACCTGCTCATCCATACAGCCATTCATTCACCCACTCATGCAGCCACTCACACACCCACTCACTCACGCATACACCCACTTAGATACCCATTCATGCACCCATACAGCCAGTCTTGTACCCTCTCCCTCACCCATACAGACACTCATGCACATGTTAACTCACCTATATAGCCACTCATACACCCTCTCATTCACCATTTACAACCACTAAAACACCCACTCACTCACCAATGCAGCCACTCATTCACCTTGTCATTCTCCATTTACAGCCACTCACACACCCACTCACTCATCCATAAAACCGCTCATACAGCCACTCACATACTCATACAACCACTGATACACCCAACTCACTCACTCATACAAAAACTCACAGACCCACTCACTTATCTATTCAGTCTCTCACATACCCACTCACTAATCCATACACCACTTACACACCAACTCACTCACCCATAAAGGCACGCATACATCCACTTACTCACCCATAGAGCTACTCACATCCACTTATTCATCCTTACAGCCCCACAAGCACCCACTCACACATGGATACACACAGTTACACAGCCACTCACATAATCTATGTTTTAAAATAGGATCACCCATTAGGAGTACACAAACTAAACTAATTTAATTTTGTGGCACCTTAGTGTATATGTTTAACACTCAGAATCTTTTAGAAAACGCTCACAATCCATGGATGATGGCATCAGTGATGCCATTTGAGATGTCATTAGGGATGTCATCAGTGATGTCACTGACCATATCTTGAATGATGTAATATGTGAGTTCATATGCAGTGCATTGAGGGGGCAAACGTTATAGTTAGCTCAGGTAACTATAACTGCTGAATTTATATGGTTTTGTACAAACTCTACCACACTGTTATGATGGACTTAATTTGGCCGGTACCCAGTGGAATTTTGTATCAAGCGCGCTTGAAATAATCACAGTATTTCCCTAAAATACTTTAATCCTTCCTAGGTGCTTACAAGATGGTCTTCAGAGACTTTCATTCCACCAGATTGTCAACTTACAATAATATCAGATTACATTTGTTACTATGTCTCAGCAACCATAAATCCTAGAAATTTTAGATTTTCATATTTTACTGTAGATTATATTATGAAATGTCAATTTTTAAATACTTCTTCAGGACACTGAACTTTGTGCTATATTGTATCTGAGTGTATACCTCTAAACATCTTTCAGAGTAAGTCTTGTATGTTCATGGCTGCCTGTGCAATCTTGGTAAGTGGGAGAGCCTACGGAAACCTCTTGCAGGCAGCAGCAGCATCCAGACCTCTGGGATAATAAGGAGAAACAAAAGAACCAAACGTTGAGATTTTTCAGAACTTCTTATCTGATCCAGGGTTTTAGGAAAAGGCAGTGAACCGAATAATCAGTGTTTTCTGCACTGAATTCTGCATATTCCTAAATTTACTGCACATTTTAACCAGGTAAAACTCAGCAGGTTTGACTGGACAAAATTTGTGTGGGGAAGATTGGTATGGTGTGCAGTAATTACTGTGTTTACACAGAATTCTGGTACCTGTGCAGGGATCAAAATGCACCCCTACCTGTTGTCAGGGCTTAGCAGTGCATTTCAAGTACCACAGTTCAGTTTTGACACTGACTTACACATGGCACCTTGTTCATTCTGTTTCTCCAGATACCACGGCCTCCGTTCACACTCAAAGAGTGGCCTTCAACCGCAGGGAACAGGACTTGTACATCCTCCCCATCTTGGTGAGAGATGGGGGGACACCTGCCCTCAGCAGCACGGGGACACTTACTATTCGTGTGTGTGAGTGTGACAGCGCAGGGGCTATACAGTCCTGCAACACTACAGCATACGTCATGTCTGCAGCTCTCAGTCCTGGTGCACTCATCGCTCTCTTGGTCTGTGTTCTCATCCTCATCGGTAAGTGCTCTGGGGCCTGGAAGATAGTCTCAGACAGAAAGAATGGGAAGCTTTGAACAAAGGGAGGGGAGCCATAGCATTGACAAAATGAGTGAAGTATTGTGTGATACTGGAATAATGTTTTGGAATCGGAAGAGCATGTGTGGGTACCTTGGATATGAGACAGGGTCATTGGGTTCTGGGAATCCCTTGGAGACTCTAATAAGATTTTGGGGCATCAACAGCATATCCTGTAGCAAAGAACACAATTTCTGTGGAGGATAGAAGTTGTGTATTGATTCCCAAATTGGGTGGCTTGCATCTCTTGAAAGAGATGACTCTGCAATGAGTATTGTGGAGCATAGTGTCATGATTCGTAGAAGCTGGGACTCGAATTTTGTGAAGGTGAGAGAAGATGCTGAGAGCGTGTTCTTAAGTAGCAAGCAAAATTTCTTAATATTCTCCTTCTAACTTCTTTTATATGGTTCAATTAACTCTTTTCTGCTATATGAATTTATGTCAATGTATCAGCATTGCAATTTATGTTATTTGAGACTCACTTCCTACTGTCTTTCTTACACTGTGCTTGTTTTATCTCCCCTGCCTTGCCCCCATGCCTTCTTTCTCCTTGTACTCTACTCACTCCTTTCTCTGTGTTTGCTCTTTCTACCTTTCCGGGTAGTCCATTATCAACTCTTTGGCCTTCCACAGGCACTCACTAGTCATGTATTGTGCTGTTTCTCTGTCTCTTTTCCCACACGTGCTACCTCTTGTTCTCACCCATCGGACTGTATTCCTCTTTCTATGTGTATTCTCTTATTCTGTCCAAGTGTTCTTGCCTCCTCTTCACCGGCGTATCTCTTATTCTTTTCCACTGTACTGGCTCGCTCTTTTGATGTTTCTCTATTTCTCTCCTCTTCCATTGCTCTTGAATCATCTTCCCAAGTGTTTTCTCTCTCTTGTTCTCCTACAGTGCTCATATTTCCTTTTCTATTTGCATTCTCTATGATCCTTTCTCTCAATTCTCTTCCAGTGCTCTCATTGTCTTTTCTTATGTGCACACTCGCGTGTATTTTTTACAGTGTTTGTTCTTCATCCTCCCATGTGTTCTGTCTCACGTGTATACTCTTGCAGTCCTCTTGCTTCTTCTTCACATATGTTTTTGCTCTTATTCTATTCTAGTGTTTCTGCTTCCTGTGCCAATATGTTATATCTCCTATTCTCTTCCTTAGCTATTGTTTTTCATCCTGTATATTCTTCCTTTCTTTCTTCCAGTGGTCCAGTTTCTACTTCCCATATTTTTGTTCCTTATTTTCTTTCAGTGTTCTTGTTTCCTCTTAGCACATGCTATTTTGTTTTTTTTCTTCCAGTGCTCCTACTTCCTTTGTCCATGTAGTCCTCATCTAATTCTCTTAATAACTATTATTCCTCTTTCCATGTATTCTTTATGTTTTACAATACCCATACTTCCTCCAGTGCGTTATTTCTCTATTATTCCCCTCCAATGCTCAAGATTCTACTTCCCATGTGTTAAGTCTCTCCTATTTTTTGCCAGCGCTCTTGCTTCCTCTGCCCTTGTGTTGTCTATCATATTCTCTGCCAGTGTTCTTGCTTCCTCTGCCTATGTGTTCTCTCTCTTATTGTCTCCCATTGTTACTTTGTTACCTCTTTATCTTCTCTGCCCTATTCTCTGTATTATCACATCTTGGCTCCCTTCAATTCATTCTCGGCCTTATCTTCCACCATTCTTTATCACTATCTCTTTATTATCTTTTTTAATTCTCTCTTGCCTTGACACAAGGAGAGGATGTGGCCTCACGGCTAGGGTGGTCGACCTCAAATCTTGGGAACCGGGTTTGAGTGTCGGCAACAACGCTCAACATCCTGTGGTTCTGGGCAAATCATTTGATCTCCCTGTGCCTAAAAAAAAATTAATATGTCCTTGTGTAACGCAACTGGTGCTCATTTAAGTGCTCTGATACTTACGGGTCAAGTTTGTGCTATAAAAAATCTCCGGAATAAAAAGAAAAAAAGTCTTTCATTATTACTATCCTGTTTTATCTTCTTTCTCTATACCCTTGTTTTCTTATGGGTTTTTACCCCTTTGTTTATTTTTCAATCTTTATTTACTTTATTTGGTCTTTCTATGCCTAAGTCCATTCTTGCTTCCACTCCTCTGTTCCTTCACCTATCTCACGGGGTTTCTTTCTATCTCAGAAACCTCAATCAATGTTATATCTCTTCTGTCACAGTCTGTCACTTTCTTTCTCCATCCTCTTTTATAACAAGCCTCTATACTTCCTTCTACCTTGGCCTTCTTCCCTTTTCATTGCTTTTCCCTCACGTCTTTCTATTTTAGTTGGTGTACTGTTTAAAGGCCAATGGTCTAAATAAACATATTTTTGGATTGAGATTGATTCTATTTAATTCTTTCTTTAAGCACTCTTCAATCATACCCTTTCCTCTAATCATGCCATCTTTCACTGAGTCTTTCCCGACCCATTCTCCAAATCTCTCTTTTTGCTTTAGTCACAACCTACTCCAGGACTTCAAGCTCTTGTCCGATTCTTTCTCTAGTCTATCCTTTTCTAGCACACTTTTGTTTGTCAATCCTTTAACCATCCCATGGTCCTCGATCCCTTAAATGTCTGTTCACTCTATACATTTTTTAATAGGCCATGTGTCTCACTTTCTTCTAGAACATGCCTTCATTCCTTATATCCCATCTGTTTCACTCCATCTCGTATTCACTCATTCATTCCTTCTCTACTCCTTTCAAGTTTGTTTCTTCGTTCTCTAGAATCACTCTCTTTCTTTCTCTTGCATCTGTCTCTCTCTTTTTACTTACCCACATTTACATTAATTATTACTCAATCTACACCCGTTTTCTCTCTTTATCGTTCATGCAGATGTAACTTTCTTAATCAAATCTCCCCTTTTCTTTTTTCTGTAGCTCATTTCTCCTCTCTGTCTCCATCTCTTGCTCTTTTTCTCCATCTGTTACTCTCTACTCTATCCTCTCCCCCTCTTACTATCTCTTTCTCCCACTGTCTCTTCCAATCATTCTCTTCCTCTCACACTCATAGTCTTTCTCTCTTTCTTACACTCTTTGACGTCCTCTCTCTCACTCTTTCTCTCTCAGTCTTTCTCCTCTCTTCCTCTGTCTCTTCCTCTCTCTCACTCTGTTCCCCCATAACTCTTTCTCTACCTTTTGTTTTCTCAGTTGCTCTTGCCCTCCCTCCACCCTTTCTTTCTCTTACACAAACTCTTACTCTTTGTTTCTCAATTTCTCTTCTCTTCCACTATAATCCTAATGTGTTTCACTGTGGGTATGAGACTGACAGAACTCTCTGCCATTAGCTATTTCTTTGCCAATCATTATCGCTTTGACCATTTTGTTTAGCCCACACTCTCACATTTATTGTATTGTTAAATTCCACCAATCTCTTACTTCTTTGTTCAAAAATCCTTCTCAACTCCTGTCTTCATAAATACCATTTACCTCCGTATGTTCCCCTTCTCTCTGTCTCTTGTGTCATTCCGTCTTTATCAGTTTTTCTCCAGAACCGCTGACTCTCTCTCTCCCTCTGTGTCTTCCTATATTGTCCCTCCTTCTGGCTAAATGTTTTTTTCTCTCTCTCTCTACCTCTCTCGCAGTCTCTCTCTCATCTCTCATTTCTTCCCTCGCTCAGTCACTCTACCTATTTTTTCCACAGTCTCTTTGTCTCCCATCCTATCACTCCTTTCTCTCTTTTTGTCATTCGCATCTGCTTGCTTTGTCATTCACATCTGCTTGCTTCTTATTCAGTGGCTTTTCTTGTCCATAAGGTTCCATTTAGTGTTGTTGTCTCCCCTGAAGCATACTGTTTTTACCACCTTTTGGTTTGACTGACATGTGTCCTTCAACAACTCACTTTTAGGGAACTATGGGTCCTATTTACAATATTTTGATGCACGGAGTTGCAGTAAGGCCTCTTGCTGCGCTGCGCTGTGGTGCATCAAAAGCATAGGGCAGGAATGCACCATATGTACACTATACAGCACATTCTTGTCCTTTTCCTCTGCGCTGGTGCATAATGGACTACCATGCACCAACGCAGGCACCCTTGCGCCAGGATGCAAGGATCTCTCTGTTGTACTGGTGACACTTTCCTGCACAAAAACAATCATGAGAGGTGTTAGAAAAAGGAAAAACGAGGAGAAATAAATGTATTTCTCCTTTTTGCGCCTCTAGGGAAGCGTAGGCATCTGATGCATTCCCTGGTTTACAATCCCTTGTAAATCTGGCAATGCATCAGATTCCATGGATGTTGCTTGGGAAAACCTACAGCAACACCAATGGAACGCCCCTTTCACACAGAGTAATGTGTGAAAGAGGGCCATATTTACAAGGCCATGAAAATCCACACAGGGTGGCTTTACATGGCTTTGTAAATATGGGCAGGCACACGGCGCCGCCGGGGTGTCAATAAAGTGATGCAATGGGCTTTATAAATAAGCCCCTTGCTTTTTTCTTTCTGCTTAAGCACTTCATGATAATGCATGTGTTTTCCAGCACTTTTCCTTGTGTGCTTCCCCCCACTAAATATCCATGTCCTTTCTGGCACGCTGCTTTGCCGTCTCCCTCATGTTGCAAGCTCTCTCTCACATGTTTCTCCTTCCTCCAAATTTCCCCACGCCCAAGGCTCCATCTTAGTTTCTCGCTTGTGTGCTTCCCCTACTTCCCATGTTGCTCTCCCCATGTGCTCCCACCACCGCTCCTCCATTTCCCTCCTATCACTGTCTGTTTTTCTACAAATATTTTATTTTTTTATTTATTTATTTTGCAAACGAGGACCAGGCAACAAATTGCTTTCAGCAGCATGCTGCCACTTCTGTTTCATTTGTTTTATTTACCAATCCATCCAGGTAATGGTTCCTGCACCTTTTTTTAGGCAGGCGTGACTAGTGAAGCAAGCACGCGCACACGTCATCATGGATGTGCTAGCCTACAGTTTGACACAGTCACAGTGGTCGCATCCTCACACCTTATTATTTTTTTGGGGGGGGGTTTGGTTTCAATTTTGTTTGGCCATCCTGCACAGTATCTACAAAAGGCACTAACAAAGCCAATAGGTCCTATTTCTCAGTCTCTCTCCCACATGCACTTCATTTATCATTCCTTCTTCCTTTACCACCGCCCCTCTTTTTTTATACACTAGGGGCATATTTACATTGGCATTGTGCCACAGGAACGTCACTTTTAACAATGTTCCTGTGGCGCAATCCCTGCCTCATATATATAAAGTGGTGTTAAGCCACTTTTTGTGGTTTAACGCCATTTTGTAAATATGGTACCCTTTCAATAATTAGGTATCTGTGTGAATGAGGCGTGCTGTGGGTGTTGCTGTGGGCGTTCCACTGTAACACCCATTGCTTTTTGAAGCTGCCCCAGATTTACAGGGAGGGGTACATATGTGGCAGCGCCAAAAATGAAGGCCATTCAAGAGCAGGTGTTGGAATGGTGCATGAGGAGAAATGCTTTTATTTCTCCTCGTTTTTACTTTTTCTCTGTGTGCTGCATTCTGCAGCACATATAGAAAGAGCAGAAATCCATTAATGATTGTTTATGTGCAGGAAGGTGTCCCTCCCGCCACATAAATTAATCATTGAATAGTGACGATTTGCTACTTCTGTGTGTGCTTCACAATGCAGCACACTTAGAAGTAACAAATAGCCATTAATGATTGCTTATCTGCAGGAAGGTATACCTTCCTGCACATAAACAATCGTTCTGTGCAACTTAGGCAACCTTGCACTATGAGCAAGGCAGCCTGCGTTGGCGCTAGGCAGGTAAACCCAGCGCCAGCGCTAGGGAAAACGCAAGGTTGCACCATATTGTAGTAAATACGGCGCATCCCTGTGTTTTGAAAATTGGAGCACGGCTCTGGCAAATTTGGCGCAGTTCCGCGCTACTAGTAAGTATGCCCCTTGCTCTTCTCTCGATTTTTTGTAATTGCTTTCCTTCCCTGGCTGTATCCCCTTAACTCTTACCCACCTTCCCCCCTTTCATTATCTTATTTTGTTGCTGGATTTATTCACTTGTTTTCCTTATTTCCTGATCCCTTCCATTCTTTCCGAGGTACATGTATTTCCCTCCATTTCCAAAGATCTCGATTTTGTTTCATCTGCGTCACGGCTCCACTCACCCTCCCGCCCACCCCCGTTCGTTTGGACTCCACCTCGTGAACTCTCATTTCCACTGTGGCACTTCACTTCTGTTGCATTTTCGGAGGCAGTGCAAACATGTCGCTGCCTAATTGCCCACAAATGTGCCGATCACAGCTCAGTGCACTGCAGGCTGGGCCTCCGAAAGCGGGGAGCATCTGTCTCCTGCTCCCAGTCTGATCGCCATCTGCTCCCCCAACCCCCAGTCTCTCCTCTGCCGAGCTGTTCCCCCTAGTCCTAGTCTTGTGGAGTGGGAGTGCGTGATAGAAAAAGATAAACACACACAGCTTTGAGTAAAATCCACTATTTCAGACCGCCTGTATTTTAATTCCTCTGGTTATTGATGGAACAATATTCAACGGTTCCAGGAAATGCAATGGTGCCATTTGAGCAGAATGACACATTTCCGCACAAATACAAATTAAGTTTTGATGCACGACATAAGTGTTTTAAATTAAATATTGCATCCTGTGTCACCAACAAACACAACACATTATTGTCACTATTTAATTTTTTGGTTTAGGAGTATGGACAAAAAACTTCGGGCCTCATTTATAAAAATTGTCGATGCAACACTTTTCATTGTGCCCTTCTTGCAACACCAAGGATGCGCTGTATTTAAACCACGGCGCTCCATGTCGAAAGAATTGAACAGATACATCTGGAATCCTGACGTATCTGTTGGCTCAGTAATGACACATTGCCGTGGTGTGTCAGAGAACTGACGCAACTCCAGCAATGGTGTCACTACACATGGGCGAGTCACATGTAAAAAGCCCTGCGTCACTCCTTATGCCTGTTTGAAGGAGGTGCAAAGATTTGACGCAGTCAAGTCGTAGTGGTGGCGCTGGGAAATCCCATAGATTTCACTGCGCCACTTCTACAAGGCTTTTTTTTATGTGGGAACGCCCACCCTGCATACATTATACCTGACGCAGATATAATGTTGCGCAGGGGTTTACAAAGTGACACGTCTGCCTAGAAGCGTCACTTTTTAACTAATGCGCAGTATGGCGCATTGATGTCAGTGCCGCAGCGTTACAAAAATTGACTCAACGTAAGCCCTTCATAAATAAGGCTCCTCATGATATCACACACATCACACACCCAGACACACAAACATTCACTGTCACACACATCACGGATTTGGGTTTACAGAAAGCAATGGTATAAAACCCATATATCACAGGGAACTGTGAAACATGGAAAATAGTTAATGCTTCCCCGTGAAATATAGGTTTCAGCACCTTAATGAGAGCCCCCAAACCACTCTGGAGGGTGTTACTATTGTAAGAAACACTGGGATAAGCAGCATTGATGACCAAATAAAATGGCAAGTTTTTCTAAATAATGCAACAAAAGGGAAAGATTATGGGGCACATTCTCTAATAGTATAATTACCATCGATTTGAGCCTGAGATTTTTTTTTTGTGAAATCTGCAAATTATTTGGCAAATTATGTGAAAAATTACGTACATCCATAATTATACGGTAAACATTACAGTCACAGAATTGCCTGCACCACTGTCCATTGTTTTAACAACAATATCTTAATGTGAAAGTAAGCAATCCAAGTCATTGGAATTCCAATCAATGCCCAGCCCATTGTAAGGTGCACTTGCAAATAAACAGCTTTTTGAAGTTAATTATCCCAAAATAAATATAATACCAAAAATAAATGTTATACCTTCCTTGTTTATATCGCATAAATAACAAAGATAGACTGTTTTAATAACCCATGATCAAGGTCCGGTGGGACCGAAACGCATTGGGGATTTGTTTGTTAGTGCACCAATAAAATCTACTCACGAGTGCGGCCGGTGTGTTACATGAAGTTACATTGTTTGGGAGACAGCAATATATATATATATGTGTGTGTGTGTGTTTGTGTGTATCTGTATGTATATATATATGTGTGTGTATATACATGTGTGTATATATATATATATTCTTGTCATTGAAGTGAAAGCAACTGTGACTTAACACATGTAATTTAGAGCAATTGCACTAATTAACATACATTCATACTTTTACACACACATGGTGGCTATGCCAACAGTAATTACGCATCCAATATTTTCAATTGTTAGGGATATAGTTTCATGAACAATAATTTTCAATGTGAAGTAGAGGTGCTGTTGTGGTTCTCAACACTCAGACACCTGGGGTGTCTGAACCTGCCTAAGACAACGTCCTTGGTGAAAACTTAACAAAAAGTAAGCACCGAAGCACACATAAGAAGTCCATTATTTGAAGTTTTTATAAAAAATCTATCAATTCTACAAAGTCCATAAAGTTATTTTTTCTTGTGCATTATACATTCCATTTGTTGGTTTTCACAGTATCTGGTGTGTCCAGATGTGACATAAGACAGATGTAATTAGTCATGATTTTGGGTCTATCACACAAAGCACAATGCACGTGTAGCTCAGAGACCACTTGTGGCACATGCACCATCTGCACTTACTTTGCTTTTCATCTTTCAGCTACATCACCAAGTGATGAGCATTGCTTGAATATTTGTGTCTTATCACATTTTAAAATATACTGCACAATTTCCAGAGTGCTTTGTATCGGAACACCCACTTTTTCACGTTTTATATCTCTTCACCTCGTCACTGCTCAGGTGAGGTTCCCACATAATAATAACATCTTTACAGTTCTTCTGACATGATTATATACACTGATGTGTACACATATTCCCTGCAGCCTTGAAAAAGTCCATCGGACGAAACATGTGTCGGCTGCATCTGTCTTTATGTCACATCTGGACACACCAGATACTGTGAAAGCCAAGAAATTAAATACATAATGCACAATAAGAATTAACTTTATGGACTTTGCAGTATTGAATGATTTTTTTGAAAAACTTCAACTAAATGAACTTCTTATGTGTGCTTTGGTACATATTTTTTGTTATGCATTCATACAATTATTACTAAAGTGCAAATGTCAAATTCAAGATTATTCACACAGTCCGAGAAAAGTGACATAAGATGCTTCACAGATTTCACTTAGAAATCACTTGACAGAGAGACACAACTCTCCTAGCAGTCCCAATCTCTTTCAAGTGTGATTTCACCTTTGTGCACAAAGTTAACCCCATACATCCATGGACAGATGCTGTAGCATAACCATATATGCAAATGCACAAAATATAAAATGCTATTTATAGCCATTCCATTTTCTCTACCTCGGCTGTTTCCCTCTTTTTTGCTGGTCTGCTATGCATATCTGACTCTCATTCTTCTTGTTGCGTACATAAATATCTGCTTCTTATGCTGTGTCTAGTAGTAACTTCTCCCATTTGTCCCATATTTCTCTGCAGTGCTGATTCTCCTGATCCTCTCTCTCAAGCGCCACCACAAAGGCAACCTCAGCTTGGAGGACGATGAGGATATGAGGGACAACGTCATCAAGTACAATGACGAGGGTGGAGGAGAGCAGGACACCGAGGCCTATGATATGTCCGCCTTGCGGAGCCTCTATGACTTCAACGAGATCAAAGGAAGTGATGGAGGGGGAGGGTCTGCTGTAGAAAGTGGCGGAAATGGAGGTGTTGCCCCTGAACTCCACTCCCTTCCCCAGTGGTTCCAGAATCCTGACCTTGACTTTTCTATGTTCAGGGAGTACATCAGCAAGAAGGTAGGGCAGGCTGATGAGGATCTCTCTGTGCCACCCTATGACTCTTTCCAAACCTACGCCTTTGAGGGCTCCACCTCACCTGCTGAATCTTTGAGCTCCATCAATTCTTGCTCAACCAGCTCAGAGCAGGACTTCTCATACCTCAGCTCCTGGGGTCCACGGTTTCGGCCACTGGCAGTGCTGTACACTGGGCACAGGGGGCAGGAGGACACTGAAGCTTCCTAGCCCACATGAAGTCACCCCCTTTGCCCAAAGTGGACACAAAGCCAAGAAGTGACAAAGAATTTCAGCTGAAATGGTCCCTTCTCACTTTTGGAATTTTCAGGGTTTTCCTGGTCTTGATTTCAGTGCTGGGCTCATGTCTGAAAAGACAGTCTCAAAGACCACACCTTAAAGGACTCAAGCCCATAACGAGGAAAGTGCGAGGGAGTCAAATAATGAAAAACATAGATCGGAAAGGACATGTGGGCAGGTGGGCTGTCCTAGGAATGAAAGCTGGATTCATAAAGAGATAACTCAATGATGAAGAAGGAAAGAGATGTCTGCTCAAAGCAGTGAAGAGTAGGAGGAGAAATAATGAAATCAAGCTAACAAGGAAGGGGAAGGAAACTGTAGAGTGGGAACATGTGTGAGAATTGGAGGAGGGCCAAATGTTATCGGTATCTAAACCACATAGACAAGGTGTAGAAGTGGAAAGAACACATTGGAAGCTTACAAGTGAGGAGGAAACTTAAAAAATAGATAAGACTTGAAGGGAAAAAGAAAAAAGAAAGGTGTGGCACAAGAGCAGTTGGGAAGTAAGCCCCAAATCAAAAGGTGGAGTGTGAGTATAAAGAGGAAGGAGAAGTTGGAGGTACAGTGAAAAAGAAGAGGAATAAAAGCAAAGGATAGAAATGTAAAGAGGAGAGAAGAGAAATCGAGGCTGAGTAAGGGAAAATACTTCCCATGAGAAGTGAGGTGAAACGGGTAATGGGAGAGTAGTCAGAAGAGTGATATGTCTTTTATGCATTTGTCCTCCATTGCTGTTCTTTCCCCACCTCTGAGCTCTTCCCTCTTGTATTAGAGCGATATCATCCATGTAAAAGGAACATTTCTATACATTTTAACTTATCAATTTTTCCTGCTATCCCACCCAACTTTGCCTGGACCTTCCTTGCTTTGTTTCTATGAGATCAAGTGGCGGAAACATCAAGCAGATTCCACCACATTCAATTGTGTGTTTCTGTACCCCAAGACTAAAAACATTTAAAAGAAAGCACCCTGTGATGACGTGATGGCAAAGGAAATGATTGATATAAAATTGCATTGAGGTGCCCCTTGAATTTGTTTTTGTATTTTGTTGCTGGGGTTCAGGTGATTGAAGACCGCAACCTAGCCACCTGCCTCACATTCATTAATTGTCTACAGCTAATGTTTCTTCCAACTACCCTGTTGATGGTGACCAGCGAGCTCAAAGTTACAGTCATAGACTTGGTGTGTCAATCTCTAGGGCTTGTGTTTGAGCCAACAAGTGGCTTTATGAGGCATTGGTGTGTGGAGCTGCGGATTGGTAAAAAGGACCCCCCCCCTTGTGTGAAGTCATACGTTCAAACTCAGAGTGATACAGTGTTGTTATCGCAGTCCTTCTTTGTGACGTGTCAGATGGAAAGAAAGTGATGCCGTGGAGTTCTAGCCAGCTTTGCCCCTCAAGAATAACTCTCTTGCTCTAGTTAGAGGCTTCAGCACTCCACATTACAGTGCCATCTTAACCTTCCATCATCTCCTGGTTCTGCCAGACAAAAGTTTTTACAGGGATCCCCCCACTCCTTAATTCATCCTAGGAGCTCTTAGCACCACAATCCATCTTCATGGTTTCTTCACAACTTAGTATCAACAAGACCTCTTTTGTAGGACAGCCTGTTACAGGTAATGCATACTAACTAACCCATCTTCGTATATGTATATTGTGGTGTAAGGAGGAAAAGATTGATACCGTCAGCCAGCCATCCCCAGGGTACACAGCTGGAGAATTTAACAGTTTGAGCTGAGGACCAGGAATTCTGCTATAATGATAGCAGGTCTCGGTCACTGTAGTGCTCGCCACTGGCCATCTGCGACTCTGGTCATCAGTGTCGGTGACTGGTGCATCTCTGAACCGAGTGCTAGGGACTCGCCTTCAAACAAGAACAGGTTATTTAGTGTCAATACCCCTAACCAGCATATTGAGTAGCTGTCTCTATGCATAGATGGGTTTATAACTAACGCATTTGGCACACAGGCCATCATATGTGATTGAGAAAACACATATGTACAATATGAAAAACACTCAAACTCACAGTTTCACTAACCTTTTGTAAGGGTTAGGACATTTAGAAGAGCACTGAAGGTAGGGTAAATGAAGGCAGCAGACTTCAACTGAGTGACACCAGGACCCCCTTGTAACTTAGGGTAGTGTAAATCAATATATATTATCTGAACCTATCAATAGGACTCTTTTGAGACTTAAGGTGTGGCTTAAGATTACAGCTTGCATGGTCTAGAACAAAGCAGCAGGGCTGCAAATGGTAGTTTTGATGACTGACATGGAGCTGAACTCAGCACCAGGACTCCCTTGTGACTTAAGATATGGCCAATAACTGAAGCAGACCTTTAAGGCTGCTGATGAGTACCTGGTGTCTAGCACCAAGGAACATTAAGTCTGGCTGAGAAGAAACAATGGCTTGCCATGCAAGACTGTAGCTCACACCATTAGAAGGAATCAGTGGATTTATCATCCACCATCTCCAGTTGCTTTCACTCTACTGCCTAAATGAAATCTATCTATCTATCTATCTATCTATCTATCTATCTATCTATCTATCTATCTATCTATCTATCTATCTATCTATCTATCTATCTATCTATCTATCTATCTATCTATCTATCTATCTATCTATCTATCTATCTATCTATCTATCTATCTATCTATCTATCTATCTATCTATCTATCTATCTATCTATCTATCTATCTATCTATCTATCTATCTATCTATCTATCTATCTATCTATCTATCTATCTATCTATCTATCTATCTATCTATCTATCTATCTATCTATCTATCTATCTATCTATCTATCTATCTATCTATCTATCTATCTATCTATCTATCTATCTATCTATCTATCTATCTATCTATCTATCTATCTATCTATCTATCTATCTATCTATCTATCTATCTATCTATCTATCTATCTATCTATCTATCTATCTATCTATCTATCTATCTATCTATCTATCTATCTATCTATCTATCTATCTATCTATCTATCTATCTATCTATCTATCTATCTATCTATCTATCTATCTATCTATCTATCTATCTATCTATCTATCTATCTATCTATCTATCTATCTATCTATCTATCTATCTATCTATCTATCTATCTATCTATCTATCTATCTATCTATCTATCTATCTATCTATCTATCTATCTATCTATCTATCTATCTATCTATCTATCTATCTATCTATCTATCTATCTATCTATCTATCTATCTATCTATCTATCTATCTATCTATCTATCTATCTATCTATCTATCTATCTATCTATCTATCTATCTATCTATCTATCTATCTATCTATCTATCTATCTATCTATCTATCTATCTATCTATCTATCTATCTATCTATCTATCTATCTATCTATCTATCTATCTATCTATCTATCTATCTATCTATCTATCTATCTATCTATCTATCTATCTATCTATCTATCTATCTATCTATCTATCTATCTATCTATCTATCTATCTATCTATCTATCTATCTATCTATCTATCTATCTATCTATCTATCTATCTATCTATCTATCTATCTATCTATCTATCTATCTATCTATCTATCTATCTATCTATCTATCTATCTATCTATCTATCTATCTATCTATCTATCTATCTATCTATCTATCTATCTATCTATCTATCTATCTATCTATCTATCTATCTATCTATCTATCTATCTATCTATCTATCTATCTATCTATCTATCTATCTATCTATCTATCTATCTATCTATCTATCTATCTATCTATCTATCTATCTATCTATCTATCTATCTACATTCAACCTTTCAGCAAGGACTCATACTCCTATTAGGGTATGAAAAGTCTTCAAAGAAGAATAAGATTGGCCCACAACGCACATCTAGATATCACGTTCCATAGGGTAAAACTTTTACTGTAGGAGCTAATATTTAGTGTAGATGATGAATGGTGACATTTGTAGGCTAAGAGGAAAATTATTTCTGATATAATATTTTATACATAAAGCCTGCTGCTTGAAACCAGATTATTTTATGAATAGGTAGCCGGTACAGAGATGTGCCTTGCTTCTCACAACTCAAATGTCTTCATGCTCTTGGTGAAAGGGCGGAATGCCATACTTACCGTGAAGTTAGCCAGTGAAGGAAGTGGGCTGACCCACTGTCCCATGCTGTATTCTGTAGTGGGTGGAAGAAACTTTTGAATGGCACAGTAACAGACCAGTGAATAAAGAGGGCTAGCTGAAAGCCATTATCACTAAGTAGCTTCTACCGATCTTTTTAGTAGAATCAAAAGATCTTAGCTAATGCCAGCCCTGAATGTAGTATTTGAGATTATAGAGATTTAGGCTGTCAAATGGGGATCTGCATCTAACATTACTCCTAGATTTCTCTCTGTTAAGGAAGGATGGGCACTCTCTCACTTGAACAGAATGCTGATTCTGACAAGTTTGTGCGTTTCTTTGTCAGAAAGATCTTGGTCTATCATGGGTTTACACCATGCAGTTCACCTTCATTCACCACTAGGTGAACTGTAATGCCAGATGGAATGCTGAAGCCTTCAGCCTTTTAATCCTGCTGATGTTCTACATTAATGGGCTATCGGCAGCATACCTGAACACGGTAATGAACTTCTCACCTATGGGATAGTCTGATGATGGATATAAATACACCCAAATGGAAGAATTGAAACATATCAAACAAAAAGAGACCAAACCATTCTTGATATTTTCCACCACTCTCCATCTCAACCAATCACCGCAGAAAGATGTGATGGTCAACTATGTCAAGGGCTGTATCACATCCTGAAGATAGGTTAAGCAAAATTGGTACCTGATACTGCCACTGTCCATATTTGTTTGCAGATCTTTCACTGTGGAATAAGTGCACCTTCTATTCCAAGACCTGAGTGAAATCCGGTGACTTGCAGGTGAACAAGGTAGTAAGTTGTAACAAATTCCTGGTAACAGACTTTTTCTAAGAGTTTGGCTGGAAAAAGCAACATGGAAATTTGCTCGAAATTCACAGGATCGTCAGATTTCAAGGATAGTTTGAGAAGGCATCAAGCAACAGTGATTTAGAGGCAGGATGGTAAAACAAAGTATGATCTGAGGTTGGGCGCTGGTATCAGACATAGGGATGGATTGTGTAACAAGTGCATTGAAGACTGATGTTTGTCTCACACTGTCACTATGTCCCTCAAGTGAAGAGTGAACGTTGATTCATATCCTTTCGATATTTATTTATTTATTAATTTATTTTTCGCAAGGCCTATCAAGGTTCAACAGATTAAAAATGTTCCTGTCATCTCCTTGTGTCTGTCATTTATTGTCTTCTTTTCAGTGGAATAAAGGAAGCTTAGATATGGACATCATGCTGCAGTGTTATTCTGTCATGGCACATGGTGTGGGGCATGATAAGTCTACCAACTTTGTGAAGAAGAAGCTAAACACTATTTAATTTATTGCATGGCTTTATAGAATAATATACACACAGAGCAGATCCAGGTTGCATTTTTTTAATCCGTGTTGGATATGAACATTTACTGTGTGTATGGCTTGGATTGCCAAGGGGCATAGCAAATTATTCCTTGCATATCACTCTGCATCTTTTCACTCTATCAGTCATCTAACATTCATCAGTCTGAATATTATGCAACTGTCTATGACATTTTGCCTGCCAGTTATCTATTATTTACGTATCTATCATGCTTCTTTGTGCTATCATATATCTTTAGCTAGGATTTATATGTCACAGCTACCCATCCTTCTATCTTCCGTAATTCTATCAAAGCTCCGTCGCCCATATATTGTCCATCTGTCTCTTTTCTGTTTGTTCTCTGTATCTGTTTTTCTAACCACTAATCAATATTCCCATCACCCTATCACTTTCTTCTCTGTCTATCCTTGTCCCAGCCAATCTCTCCCCACTACTAGGCAAGCTCTCCTCATATCTATACAGGCAATTAAAACAAGCACTGACAAAGCCAATAGATCTGCTTGTTATTATGGGTAGTGATCGGTAACAGTGTGCTTACTTTGGGGTTATTTACTAATGTCTTGGCTGGGTATGCTTGCATTACAAAGCACTAAGTCAATATGTTTACCATTAAACAAGTCCTATGGGTAGATCACAAAACAGGGTGGTGCCGTGTGAGCGCCAATGAAAGTCTTGACGTATAGATCTCCGCCTTTTCTAAGTGTGTCTATGCTACCCTACAAAGAAATCCCATACCAAAGCGATGGCTTAGGCTACAACAGTGTATAAAAATGGGAGTAGAGAGCGCTTTGCTGAGCGTTAATAGTGTTAACTGCATTAAACTGTGGGATTATATTGAATTATAAGTAACGAACGTAAAATGTATACACAGCATACTATTGCAGGGAGGCACTTTTTATAAAGGGACAGTATTTTCTTTGCATATTTAAGAATGCTTATTTGTGTGCAAGTATATAACTTGTGAATAAAAACGTTGTAAATACAACAGTGTGTTACTATGGCATGAAAGTGAAACCAATTTATGCATGAGGATGATTCATTTCTAAACTCTTCCCTCTGTCCATCCTATATCTTATTCATCCAACCAACAGATTCATCTGTCTTCCCCTCCCCCTATTGCCAATAACAATGTATAATTTCCTCTATTATTCCACCATTAAACCAGCTTTGGGTTTCGGGTAGCGTACTACTTGCCAAAAAGTGCTATAACACCTCTTCAGGGGTAGTAAGCGCTATATAAATACAATTGCGGTTGCAATAAGCAGCACTGTTTCTGTAGGAAAGACTAAAGCTTTCAAACAGCACTACTTCCAAAACTAAGATAGAGTGAACCACCAATTAAAATTGTGTAATTTCAGTAAACTCATCAAAGATCACAAGCTGACTGAATTACAAGCTAAATGCCAGGTCAGCTAATCTGCAGTCAAATAAAAGGATTACCTGTCCCTCAACACCAAATACATTTTTTTTTTTTTTTTAATTATGAGAAATGTCACTGACATACACAGCCAATCGCCTACAACCCTGGGGCCGGCAGTGTTTATATATAAGACTCATCACACGGCTATTTTGCCCACATCCCGGAGGCCGGGCAGCGTGATTCTTAAGTGTCGCAATTCTGGATGTAATACTAGGCGAGACTGCCGTGCTTCAGCGTCTTCGATGTATATTAAAAATAATATATTTTTTTAAATAACAACCAAACCAAGAGGTATCAGTTCAGCCAATCGCTGTCAGGACTTTTATTTGCTGCGCAACAACCCGATGATGGAGTTCTGTACTTGTCACTTCGGCCTGCTCCGCAGTGGGAGCAGTTCGCTGAAGCTCTCAGACTGCATGCAGCAGTAGAGGACATTGTGTGACCACTGTGTAACCAGCACATTGCTACTCTGCGTTTTGCCATCAGCAGGCCTAAGTCCATCAGTCTACGAGCTGCCTTCGGGAGTTTTTTAGAGTAGCCCAGCAGCGCCACCGCTGGGTCAGGAGGGATCTCCAACTCAGCTATAGCACTGATCTCACAGAATATGTTTTCCCAGAATCGGAAAACACCTGGGCAGCCCCACGCTACATGTATGAAATCCGCTGTAGTGGAACGGTATCTGTCGCAGGTTGCGTCCTCTCTCAGGCCATACCTGTGTAGTCTCTCTGTTGTGTAGTATACTCTATTAATATATTTGAAATGTATCAGACTGTGTTTTTCGTATAAAGATATACGTTTCGTGTTAGTGCAACAGTAGGTCCACATGGCATCGTCAATTGCTATGTCCAAGTCACGTTGCCAGGCCAGCCTTGTCTTAGTATACTGGTTAGCTCTCTGGGACATTGCCAATTTAAAAATATTGGAGACAAGTTTGCGGGGGGGATTTAGTTTTGATGAGGTACGATAGTTCGTGCACCTCAGGGGGTTCATTAAAGTCGTCCCCCAACTGTTGGCTGAGTGCACTGTGCACTCTGAGGAACTGAAAGCGTTGGAGTAACGTGGGTGCTTTTGCAGAGTTCGTAACTTCATCCCATGTTTTGGCAACCCCTTCTACAAACAGGTCTCCCACTTTGTGAATACCCAGCGCTTGCAATGCTCCAACGACCGCCCCCCGTCCCTGCAGGGGGACAGCCAGACCGCCCAGTCTATTTACATCGCCAGGGAATATAACAGTGCCCCTGCTTGTTGTTGTAGTAAGCTGTGCCAGGCATACCGGGTCGAGTTTAATGAGTCCAAGAATCCTGTTCTGCGATCTGCCAGTTCAAATATGACGGCAGAGAGGGGGAGTGGGTCAGCAAACAACCTCTCAAGCCTAAGGTATGGAATGTTATCTGCACCATGGATCCAACTATGTGCTTGCGCACCCTGTGCCGCTCTGTAATACTGCTCTAGATCAGGTGCACCCAGTCCCCCCAGGTGGTATGGTAAAGTGAGTACCCGCCATTGGACACATGCTTGTTTGCCCACCCAAGCTAACCTCACTAATGATTTGTTTAGCCGGGCAAAGAAGGAGCGTGGTAGTACTATTGGTATGTTTGTAAATAGGAAGAGGAATTTAGGGAGCACTAAGATCTTCATGATGGAGACCCACCCGATCAACGAGAGCGGTAGCCCAATCCATGTTTGGACGTCATCCTCTAACTTGGCCACCGCAGTCCCATAATTCTCTCGAAAAATAATTTCCGAAACAGCGTGCAATCTGATGCCAAGGTACCTGACTGAGTCGTCGGACCACCCCAGCGGGTACTCCATCTCAAACTGCAAAGTGGACGGAGTAAGCGAGAAGGCTAAGGATTTGGTCCAATTGACCTTCAACCCAGAGAGTGCACCATAGTGTACCACCTCACGCAAGACCGGGGCAAGATTGTTTTCGGGATCTCTCACATAAAGGAGGGTATCATCCGCGTACGTTGACAACACTATTTCGTAGGTAGGAAAACTCACCCCTCTATGACCGTGGTATTCCCTAAGCGCACATGCAATGGGCTCAGCAACCAGTGCATATAGCAACGGTGACAGGTACGTCTGGCGATGGGAATGGGGTCAGTGGGTTCCCCAGCCTAATGTGCGCAATGGGGGCATTATATAACACCCCTATTAGTTGTAAAAAGACAGGGCTGAGTCCCATTCTTGTCAGCACTTGCCACATAAAAGGCCACTCGACCGAGTCGAAAGCCTTCTCCATATCCAAGAAGACCGTGATAGCTTACGTGTCGTGTCGCACATGTTGTATTGTGCAAAAGACTGTACGTAGATTATAAGTGAGGCTTCCATCAGGCACAAATCCTGCCTGTTCCAGGGCAACCAGTTCCGGGGTCAGGAGTGCCAGTCGAGTCGCCAAAATTTTCGCGAACAGTTTAGCGTCCACATTCAACAAGGAAAGCAGTCTATACGATCCACATTCCTCCCCTGGTTTACCTGGTTTGGGGAAAGCAACTAAAATAGCTTCCCCCATCGTTTGCGGCATCTGTCCCGTAACACACATGTCATCAAATAACTCCGAAAGGTGGGGGAGTAATAAATCTATGAAGGTCTTATAAAAGTTCACTGTGAGGCCATCCGTCCCTGGGGCGCTATTCGCCTTCATTCCTGACAGTGCTTCTAATATCTCATCTTTTTCAATGGGGAGTGAAAGGAACTCTCTGCATGAGTTAGATAGAAAGGGCATCTTGATATGTTCCAAGTAATCTAATATTTCCCTATCCATATCCGATAGGCGTGAGGCGTACAGGCCCGAATAGTATTGTTTGAATCTATTGGCAATATCTACTTCGTCAGTTAGTAGGTCACCCTCTTCCGATCGGATTACTGTGAATAAAGTCTTGTCACGTTTGGCTTTCAGCAAGTTAGCCAGTACTGATCCCGGCCTATCTCCCTCTCCGTACACACGCGCTGTAGCATATTTCCCCAGACATTTCACTTCACTGTCCGCTGCCTCCTGATACTCCTTCAATACTTGCTTCATTACGTCTGCGGTCTCCCCACCTTCCCCGGTCACCTGACAGGTCTCCAATTCACACAGTTTGTGCTCCAAAGTCGACAGTCTCTGGCGAATGTCGCGAAGTACCCCTGAGTGTTTAGCCATGGCCTCCCCCCTAATGTATACTTTGAAAGCCTCCCATACCGTCTGAAAACTATTTACTGACCCAATATTAGTAGCAAAAAATGTTTCTATAGCTTCAGCTATCGTTTCTTTGAAGAGAGGGTCTAACAGTGAGTAAGGGGGAAATCGACATGTAAATGGAGGGATTGTCTTCTTGGGGGTGGACAAGACCAGAAGGAGTGGAGAGTGGTCCGACAGGGTGCGCGGTAGGACCTGACATGCACGGATCTGGGAGATAAGTGATGTCGATGCGAGCCAAATAGTCTATTCGAGTGTGAAGATTATAATAGGTAGAGTAGTGTGTGAAACCACCATCCAGCGGGTGGAGTTCCCTCCATACATCGGTGAGGTCCTCACTGATCAGTACTCTTTCTATAGCTCTAACTGCCAACGCCGGTCTCCTAGCCGGGCCCCCTGATCTATCTAAGCTCGGGTTCCTGACAAGATTGAAGTCCCCGCCCCCAAAGCATATGTGTCTCCCCACATCCGTTCACTGTGTTAGTCAATGTAGCAAAAAACTCCGGCCAGTCGTAGTTAGGGCCGTATACGTTAACCAGTAGGAGATCCAGTCCTCTTCCCTGACATCTGGAGATCACAACCCTGCCACCTGCATCTGCCTTCTGTAGTCGCAATGTGTATTCAGATCTGGGGCTCACCCATGTCATTACTCCTCTAGCGTGAGATGTGAAACCTGCAGCGTTGATATTACCCTCAAGGCCCCTGGAGTGCATATTTGGACTCTGCAGGGGGAGATGCGTCTCCTGTAACAGGGCAACATCTATATTATGTCTGTTTAGATAGTTCAGCACTTTGCGCAGTTTGCGATGGTCATTCAGACCCCTCACATTCCACGATAGCGTTCTGAGGGAGTCTATTGGTCTCTGGTCAGTGGCCCCCAATCGTAACTATCCCGTCTGTCATGTTTCTCATAGTGTCCTGAGTCCTGTGGCTGAAATTTGTACTGTACCTCATGAAACAACATATCTGACCTCCGCAACTTCGAAAACAAAAACAGAGTCCCAATCCTACCCTCCCCTCCCCCCACCCACAGCAGACCACCCACAACTCGGTTGCGCACCATCCCTAGTAGGGGCCTCCCACACCACCCCCTCCCTCCCCCAACTGAGTTAGCAGTAGTGGTGTTTGCCAATTGCGGGCAGAGGCTGCTCAGTGTACAACTAATAAAAAAACACTGTTGACAGCTTACACCTGTCCCGACGTTCCCCAGCTGACAGCTAGCGATACACCCTTCACCAAACCGCTTGTCGTAGCTTTACTTGCCATGATACCACAACGCATCCTATTGCCTTAACCGTACCAGTAACGTGCATTGCCCAGGACAGCTCTCATGACCAATGCTGTGGCTGCTATAAAGTCTCTAGATTCCCTATACTTGTCTATTTACCCAGCCGGAGTGAGCAGCCACTACACAGCAGTATACATTGATGTTTCCATAGGCATCTGTCTCAGCACAACCATATGTTCAATCCTGTCACTTTCCCCTTCCTCCCTCCACCCCCCCACCCCTCAGAATACTTATCGACAGTTCACAATCAGTCGGGACTCAGTCCTGTTCTTCCAGCGATCCCCCAGCCGCTTCATTCAGGAGCTGCCGTTCTGGACTCTGTCGTTGTTCCTTGTTCCAGTCTTTAATCGCCTTTTGCAGCGCCTTCGGTCCCACGAAAAGATGTGAACGACCCTGTCTGTTCACCCGTAGCTTAGCTGGGTACAGCATTGCATAGTTCAGACCCAGTTCCCTTAACTGTTTTTTCATGAGGACACATTGTCAACGAGCCTCTTGCACTCGAGCAGTGAAATCCGGGTACAGAGAAACATTTGACTCTTCATATGTCAGTGACTGTTTGTCCCTCGCCATTCGCAGAGCCGCATCTCTGTCCCGGTAATCTAACAATTTTGCTAAGATTGGGTGGGGCGGGGCACCCGGTGGGGGTCTGGGCCCTAAGGAGCGGTGTGCCCATTCCACCACAAACATATTCGAAAACACCTCTGCACCGACAAGCTCGACCAGCAGCTTCTCCACGAAAAGTTCCATGTTGCCCATTTGTGTCGTCTCCGGCAGGCCCGCTATCCGCAAATTACAGCATCTCGAGCGGGCCTCCAAGTCTTCCGCCTTGTCCACTCTGCCAGAATTTTGGGGGGTACACTGTTCTGCCTCCTAGGTGTGCTGTTGACGGTAATTATATTGCCACCTGCACTGGAGATCCACTCACCGCAGCAACCATAGCCCGGTCAGACCTGCACCGTCAGACCCCATGTCAGATGACCAGCTGTACTCGGAGGCGCGACTCCCAGCAGGGCGTTTGACCAGTGATCGCCGTCAGCGTCAATACCACCACTCTCCGTAAGGCCGCCGTACCCGTTTCTTGCATAAGCCCTTGTGTTGGATGAAGCACGTGTTTCTTCTATCTGAACGTAGCACTGCTACCTCTCTTGGCCGCTGTTCTCTGCTCGTGCTGCTTGTATGTCAACCTCCTCTGGAATAATGCAGCCTCAGCTGTGCTGTGTTGAGAGTTCCACTGCCCAGCCGCAGATTGCAGCAGTCCAGCTGTCTCCGACACTACATCCCTCAGGGCAATGTCCTTTAGTTCACCGCTCCAAATGTTGGCCTTCACTTCGCACAGTGGTGCCTCAGGGGGCCCTTTCAGTGCGTACCCCTGTGGCAGTTGGTGCTCGCGTTCCCCCTGGTAGGCCACAAAATGGTGGCGCCGCGCGCCCTCCAGGTTCTGCCCATGCAATCTGGGCTGGGGATTGACGTCTTCTCCCCTCACTAACCTCTCACTCGTAGGCACCTCCGTTACTCCTCTCTCCCGCTGCAGACAGCCTCGGTGGTTCTGATTGCGGTCCCAGTCACCTCACTCACGCCAGGGGGAGGTAGGGGCATGTAGGCTCCCCTCGGTGTTCTTCCTCTGATGTAGCAGCTCTCTCATTCGTACTGTGGGGGCAGTCTCAGACTCCTCCCTGATTGGGCTGCAGCTTCGCCGGTGTCCCTGCGGGGACACGCAAAGACCGATCGAGTCTGGTCCCCGAAGTGGGGGGGGGCGGCTCGTCTTCACAGCTCACCTCCGCACGTACGGCGACACAGCACCGCCTCGTGCACACTCCAGCTCAGGGAGCCGCGCCCCAGCACTTCGCCCGCTCATCAGCCTCGTATCTTCGGACAGGGGGTGTCCAGGGAGATCAGAGTCTTATCTCCGGGATGCGGCGGCCTTCCGACAAACGAATGTCGGTGGGTGCCCGGATAATTGCAGGATTGTTGGTCGGCGTGGAGGAGCTCAAGACTCAGGGCAGCCATTTTCGTCACGACCCAAGCTCTGCCCCCCTCAACACCAAATACTAGTGCAACCAAAATGGAAAAATTGAACATCCACAAAATACCATGGCCTTTAATAGACAGCCCATCCAAAAATGTGGCCTGACGGCTAGGGCGGTCGACCTTGGAGCTTGGGAACCAGGTTCGAGTCTCCGCAGGGACGCTCAACATGCTGTGATTATGGGCAAATCACTTAATGTCCCCCTGCTAAACAAAATGAATGTGTCTGTCTGTAACACAACTGGTGCTCATGTCAAGTGCTCTGATACCCTCGGGTCTAGTTGGCACTATACAAACCTCCACCAAAAAAAAGAAATGGCATATGTCTCTTTATTTCTTCTGCTTTTTTGTGACAGATTGATGACATGAGATCTCCAGATTAAAGCTGCCCATAGCCAGACCTAAAGTTGGACTTCCTGTGATACTTTTTACCCCACACAGGAACATATCCCACACTGAAACCAACTTTCTGTTATATTGTAATACTTCCCCCATAATAAAGGTTCATAGAAAAGGTGGTTGCATGCCCGCTTTTGGTGAGGAACGCCAACTTTCAAGCTTGGAAAATTCAGAGCAGAATTCAGACTAATGCCCCAAAGTAAAGACATTACCACTTTTCATCGAATATTATCAACGAAGGATAAACATCTCCTAAAGAGATTTAACAATCTCATAAGCATTCAACTGTACACATGACTCATCGGTGTGATGCAGTATCTCTAATCACACATCTAACACTACACAAAAAAAATGGAACTAACCAGCTAGTAGGTCTCCCATTAGCAGAGGCCTCCCAAGCTAGGTATCGCACATGTATATCTGTCTAAGAATGGGTACTCATGAAAGAGAGATGTTTATTGGCCTCGATACAGCCCTTTAGCCCCCTCCTGCAAACCCACAATCCACCATGTTGGACTTACAGAAGGCATATTTCCTATTCTTCTGATAGCACATCTCAACAACCTATCCAGACGCCTCTTTTTATGGTAACCTCAGAAACGTGGAAAGTCATCCCCAGACTAATGTATGTGCTGTGAAGCCATGTGGGGAAGGAAACTGGCATTGCATCCCTGCTGCTCATCAGTGAGGGTGGAAATGGATAGTGACTACAAATATCTCACCACCCATTTCATTTAGGTGACTCATGCCATTCTATATGAAAAAACAAGAGTAGGCAGGAATGCTCATACTGTGACTGGTTTCTATGACTTGATGGTACTGAACAGTCAAAATGGAAGGCAGTAAATGGACACACACATTCCTTGTCTAAAGGAATAATTGAGTAGTGTTTGTGTAGAAATAGAATTGTAATCCATAAGAGCAGGTCAGGACTTTCACCAGTGTCACGTAGATGTTAAATAATGTAGAACTAAGGCCTGAGCATTTAGGGACATCACATTGAATATCATTAAAAAGGCGAATTGAAAAGAGGTAAAAGAGACAGCGTGAGTGCGCATGTCAAAGAAGAGGAAAGCCATCTTAATGTCAGGTCTTTTACCCCAAAACTGGCAAGACGATCAAGTGGGATGGAAAGAATAACAGATCCTGCCATAATACTGTTATGCTGCCCTATCACAGACTGGAGCCTTAAATAGAAAAATGTATATATTATTGAACCATGGGTGTTGTTTGTAGCTAAATATTTACGACTGTGTTTTACACAGTGCTTCTCTTTGTCAATCTCCACTTATCCATCCCAGTGTCTGTCTGTGCAGATCTTGTAGTCTGTCTATCTCAATAGCATTGGAAAGGGTCAATTGTTATTAATCTATCTGATTCCAAAACAATTTTCTCAAAGTAATTGCCTTTCCAGTTTCCTTTAGATTGCTGCAGATAATCTGATAAAATTGAAGATAAATCACCTATGGGTGGTGTTATCCCCAAGAATGTATGAAGAAAGTACCTCTAAGTAATCAGGATTGACAGCAAATCAAATAGCATAATCAATTAAATAAGCCTTATTGAGACAGAGTACACATTTGAAATCATGGAGGGTTAGTGAATGTTTTAGAGTTCATTGCAAAAGGCAAAAAATATGATTGATTAAGCGATATAGGAAATTAGCATAAAGTTACCCAAATGCAGCATTGAGTCTGATAAAATATTTTACATCCTTGGCATGAGACAGACGAACTAAGAATCAGGAGATTGGTTCAACCTCACCTCCAGAATGAGCCCCTTTTTATAAGAAAATACACAGTGAAAACCACACAGACAGCATGAGATGATCACAATGTTACATAGGTTCAACGAATCATAGTACAGATATAATTCATTACCTATCACCATTTTAAGGACTATCCCTCAATAAATAAATACTCTCCTTTAAACCTATTGTCAGTGGATGTTACAGTACAAATCTAGTTACACTCAATCCAATTACAGACTCATGGGATGAACTGACCTACTAAGAACAGTCAGGAAGATCCTTGAACAGTTACATTTTGATGACAAGCCTTCTACTAGAGTTTGCTTAGAATACCACATATAAACACCACATACAAAAGCTTTTTATGTGTGAGCATTTTGCTATGTGTGGAAACAATGAGAAATGAAAACATGGACATGTAGAATACAAGATGGTGCCAGGAATAGGTTGGGCCTTGTTTAGCCAATGCCAGAAACCAAAGTTTTGCAAAGTGCAGTGTTTTTGTTTTTAGTGCAAATCTTTCATGTTACTGAGCAAACATTATTTATTAATCAGAAATATCTCCTACAGGATCCTTCACAATACATATGATCCTTTTTGTCGGACTATGTGGGTTTTTGTCTACAGGATGAATAGAAGCTTATTCTTATTCTCTTTAACACTACAGGTTCCTGCGGGAAAAGCCAACATGGCCGCATTATCACACAATACAATTGTTTTGCTCTTCAAACGCATCTTTTGCCTGCCATGAGGCTAGAGAACATTTTATCAGTATGGCTTTTGCAAAAGCTCTCACAAATTGAAAACTGGGGAAATCTGCTATTGATTGTGTTTTCAAATGGTTAGTTTATCCACAGATTAACATGTTTGGACCCCAAATGAATCCCAAATATTTCTTCTGCACAGTGCCACCAGCCCCACAGAAGGATGCGTTGCACGCTAGAATTAAAAGGTGGGCTACCTTCAGTAGATGCTGGAATGAACCAGACATCATGTTTTCCCTTTACTCAGTGCCTTTCTTACACTCATGTTTTGATTAAAACTGCTTAACTACTGTACAACTTCATCTAAATTTTGTTCAAAAGGTGCCTGTTAGCAGTTGTGGCCGGTGCAGGTAAGCGCGGTGGGGCGGTGGAGCAGGGCATGACAGGGTGGGGGGGGGGGGGGGTGTCAACAGACGATGGAATACGTTTTATTTATTTATTTAAATTGACCTATTCCTTTGTCTGTCGACTTCCCCCATCCCCTGCTGCCCCCGCCCCCTCCGCCACACCTCAACGTGCTCAACTGCACCGGACGCCGCTGCCTGTTGCACCCGCAAACAGGGCCTGTTAGGCTTTTCTTGATACTCTACCTCCACATGAACTTTTTTCTTTCTCCGCCATCAAATTTCAGCTTGGGCATCTGGCTGCCAACAAAGCAGGAATCTACTATCAGAAGCTTTTAGCTGTAGTGTAGAATTTTCAAGTGAGCCTAGAAAGCATTCATTTTTTTAGTAAATACTGTTTAAGTTGAGCCAGTTTTATTAGTGTCTGCATGTCTTTCAATTGTGCATATAGTAGGATTATGTTTGCTTTTGAAAATTGCTTATACCTGCCAATTTCCCGAACTCACCAAGGCCAAAACCTATATTAATATTTAACAATTTCTAGAGCATTAGCATTTATATACTATAGGCATCCTGGCATTTGAATTTCTTGGTCATAATATTTATTTTGGCCATTTGAACGTGGGTGCGAAACTTGAAATCCTAAACTGTGGCTCACTCCCAGATTCCTTGCATTGCTTTATTTTATCCCCACCTGAGTGATATGGTTTGTAATGCTTATGCTGTAAGCACTGATTCACAAAGGCCAGACATATTGGCAATATGGATATGTTATGCAAAAACCTTTGATGTCTTCTCATATAGGATACTTCATCAAACCTGCAGTCTTTATTAAGAAATCCTTGTATAGCTTGCTCCAAGAAAAACGCCTTGGGACATGTTTATGGAACATTGTGGCACAGGGCAGCTCAGCAAGTCACCTTGCTTTCAGGGCTGGCCTGGGAACGCAAAACAGTCCTAGCAATTAAGTCTGACCGGCCCGAGATGGGGGGGCTGGTGGGAAACTATGCTGCTGGGTTTGGTACAGGGGGCCGATAATGCAGCAGTGCTGCAAAACCGATCACCTGTACCAGAAGCGGCCCCCACCGGTCCAAAACCGGCCCCCACCCTTCCGGCCCAGCGGAAAAATGCCTGGTGCCCGCTACGGCCAGTCCGGCCCTGCTTGCTTGGCTGCCCTGCTTCAGAGGAAGCTTAGCGTCAATACAGGCACCCTTGCACTATGGTGCATTGCTTGCAGGGTTGTTTTTGTGCAGGAAGGGATGCCTTTCTGGATAAAAACAATCCTTAGAGGCATATCGCTCGAGGAATTGATGAGAAGAAATAAAGATATTTCTCCTTGTTTTGCCTCTCATGGGGAGGCATATCTTTTTGGCCCATTCCCAGGTTTACTAGGTTTGGCAAGTCTGCAAATACTTCAAAAACCATGGGAGTTGCGTGGGAACACCCACGCAATGCCTGTGGAACACCTCCCTAGTGTAGATTAATGCAATGCAGCGATTTGTGCTGCGTTGCATTACTCCAGATTTATGAAGCCATTTAAAGCCACGCAAAGTGGCTTTGCTTGGCATCATAAATGTGACTGTGAGGTTTGCGTCACCCATGTAGCACGTTGCATGGTGCAAGTATCACACAAACCTTTCATAAATATGCTCCCTAGTTGCTAGCAGATAATTGTGCCGGATATGTTTTGGGGTACAGTCAATGCTGGACAGGTCTTTTATTCTACCCTCGCATTTTCCCAGCGGGCAGAGGCACTTGGAGGCTGGTTTTGAAAGCCCAGGGCGTTCCTGGTGCCCATGTAATTTTTTCTGGTTAAATGCGGCAAGCAAAGGGAGGCTTTGAGCAAGAGAGACTCTACAGCAAAAACAATCAGAGCAAGGGAGAGTATATGAATGGAAAGGGAGAATTAGCACGAGAAGATGAACGGAGTGGGGCTGGTTGGAACATTTTTGCCAAGGCTGTTTTTGATTTGCCAGTCCAGCCTTGTATATATTATTGGATACTGTACCTGTGCAATGCTTCCTGGCACCCACACTTGGAATTTGTTAAAACCACAGCAACCAAATTGTATTTCACCAAATAGAAGCCTGGCTATCTTTTGAATAAATGAAATCCTACATTTTTGTAGTCTCATATCTCCCAAGAAGTTTGTCTGACAATGTTATATCAGAGGATTTGGGGCGTATCAGCTGCACCCCAGGTACTGCTTCTGATTTATGAGCCTGGGTGACAAGATTGCCAGATACCACCTTGAAGGGCCATTTACCTATAAGAGTATGGTACCCAGCTGCAAACTCTACCATCAGTTCAAGAAGTATTTTCTAGGGCCTGATAACTGAGCTTCCCTTCCATTGGTATACCACAGGGACTGCTCCTGACAATACAGAGTAATGAGACACTGTCTTGAAATTATCTGCTTTTTTTTTTAGGAAATTCCTCAAATCCTCTCATCATCATTTGTTTGCTTTCCTTTCCACGCTCTCTGTTTGGAAGTGAGAAGCACTCAATCTTGAAAGGCTGAGAACGTTTGAATGAGGATAATGCAAGTGGAGGGTGAAAACTTCGAATGGAAACAAATCAAAGCCACCTATTCTTATATGCACTTTCTCAATCATCACTTTGAAAAGAAAGAATTTATATGGGAGATGTGGGAAATCGTACTTCTGTTCAGGTGAGGTTTTCCAACTTCACCAGATTTTTTATACAAAATAATCTTCTCTGCACGATTCCTGCTAGAAAAACAAGGGGACATATTAACAAGCCTCTTGCGCCGCCGGTGCGTCACTTTTTGTGACGCACCGGAGGCTCATTTTGCTGCCCCATATTTGCAAGGAGACATAAAGCCACCATGCGTGGCTTTTCGTGGCCTTGTAAATATGACCCCTTATCACGCATCAGTTTTCTAGAAAGGGGCATGCCGTGGGTGTTGCTGTGGATGTTTCATGAATTCTGCCACATTCCCAGACTTACGAGAAATCGTTAACCTGAGAATGCGTCAGAATGCTACGCCTCTCCAGGGGAGGCACAGAGATTCACAACAAGGCGAAATGTTTTTATTTCTCCTTGTTTTGACCTCTTTCTATGCATCCTGCATTTTCAGCCCACATTGAAAGAGGAAAACACCTCTCGTGATTGTTTTTGTGCAGGAAGGTGTCCCTTCCTACACAAAACAATTATCCCCGGAACACCTACCCGTGCACCATGGTGCATTTGTACCTGCGTGGGTGTATGGCAGTCAATTGTGCACCAGCGCAGGGGAGAGCACAGGGATCCATCATTTTGTTGTACATGTGACGCATCCCTGTGCTTTGAAAGTGACTCTGTGGTGCAGCAAAATAGCTTGCAGCACCGGGCTGAGTCACTTTCTTGTAACTAAGGCCCAAGATTTCTAGTTCTTTTCAACAAGCAAACCTGCGTTTTGTAGAATGTTTCACCCTTTATTTGATTTTTTATATTTCACAAGCTTCAATATGCTGGGGAAATTCAACTAAGAAAATTACTGACTAACAAGGCTGCCTAGTTTGACTCCAATTTATGCGTCTTTCTTCCACTAACCAACCCTTACAGTATCTTTTTCGTACTATGTGGGTCTTTTTCATCTTTGCTTTCTCTCTTTGTCACTGTTTTCCCTTCATCCTCTTACTCATTTTCTCTCTCTTGCTTTGGGTCAAAGTCTGACAATGAAGAATTGGGTGCCGATTACGATCCTGTAAAAAATTTCCCCGTACGACTCGTATCCGGTCTTTTTACCGTACGAGTCGTACAAGTGCTGTACAAACTGCCAAGTACGATTCGTATGGGAAAAAGTCCATACGAATCGCATTGGGAATAATTCCACACGTCCTCGGGTCGGAAAATGTGTCCGACACGTCTCCGGACGATTTACCGTACAAATGTGAAAAGTGAAGTCCGACCGCGCAAGTACGATCCATCTCGTGCGTCCGATGTTACAACCGGATGGAAAATGCACCATACGGACCGAACTTCCATAGCAACCATGGAGACATGTTCCCACATACGCGCTGACCCCCCCCAGCCCCCGTGAGTACGCGCCGACCCCCCCAGCCCCCGTGAGTACGCACCGACCCCCCCAGCCCCCGTGTACGTACGCGCCGAACCCCCGTGTATGTACACCCGTGTATGTACGCGCCGAACCCCCCGTGTATGTACACCCGTGTACGTACGCACCGAACCCCCCGTGTATGTACACCCGTGTACGTACGCGCCGAACCCCCCGTGTATGTACACCTGTGTACGTACGAGTCGTACCCCTCCATGTATGTCACGTCAGCGCTTTCCCCGGATCACATTTGTATATATATTTTCGTCGGTCGGTGTTTTGTACGACTCGTACGGAAATGGTGTTTCCGTGCGAATCGTACTTCCATGTTTGTAAAGTTTTACAGCCGGGTACGAGTCGGACGGAGAAAACCCTCCGACCGAGGGTTCGTACCCGGTTTTTCCAGGATCGTGATCAGCACCCAAGTCTTTTTCACCAAAGAAGAGTGCTGGGGCTCACCATCTACAAGCACCGCCACAAATTAAGCACAGTGCACTTTCCCGCGGTACACAACGTATGGCTGTCCTTTCACAATGATTATTCACTACAAACCACTACAGGTGATGTTAGACCCTACTACTTTCAAGCGACAGGCGTTACGAGAAAGATAGATGCAACAACTTTGGAAACAACATTACAAGGTCGTATTCCTTCCTGAAAAGTCCAATACAGCTGATTAGATCTCTAAGTGCCCTCGAGATGAGGCAGTAAAAAGAATCACTTAAGTATCCGACGATCACTGTAATTTCATGCTCTCGCACACGACACCCAGAGCCCTGATGTTCGGCAGAGATTCGGCAAGCGGTGGGAAACGATAAGTGCAGTGAACTCATCAGCAGAGCAGCTCAGAGTGGTCAATTACCAGACAGGATCAAACAGGAAAATTCGCTGCATGCATGAGTCCTGCTGCAGCCACAAAACCCCAGCAGCAGCTGGAACCTACTACGAGAGACTAGCAATGGCAACGGCCTGACGCAAGCAACGAAAATGCCCCCCATTACCTGGTTTGGTTGAATGAAATGGCTGTAACTAGGGCAAGTGAACCCATCACACCCCTGGCCCCGGTTGTATTGTATCTGCTGTACTATTAATTGTACTATTAATAGCTACGCCTTTGGAAGCTTTCACGTTCATGAGAGGCAATCATGGGGGCATATTTACAAGCCCCTATCGCCACCAGAGCCTCACTTTTTTTTACGCTCCAGTGGTGTAGCGCCATTTAGCGTGGGTTAAGGCCACCTTGTAAATATGCCCCTCTCCGTCGCAGTCCTCTGCAGGAAAGGGCATGCAGTGGGTGTTGCTGTGGGCATTCCGCCATAACATCCATGACTTTTTGACGCTGCCCCAGATTTACAATTCTGAGGCAGCGCCAAAATCTAACACCATGGATTACCAGGCGTTAGAATGGCGATATGAGTGAATATTATTAATTTTGCCCTTTTGTGCTCATAAGCTAATCACCATTATTGATCGTTTATGGGCAGGAATGTGTCCCTTCTTACGCATAAACAATCATCCCTGCGGCACACGCACCCTTGTCGCAGGTGGCAGAGTGCCGGCGCTGGCGCTAGGCAGCTTTTTTTGCACCAGCGCTTGAGGAAACACAGTGGTGCACCATAT